>NC_074676.1:100000-700000 GCF_029448725.1 Salvelinus fontinalis | reverse complement strand
TGCGCGGTCTTGCAGGCCTTCTCATGCAGCTGCAATTGCAAGTGCATTTGTAAATCAAGACCTATCTTGAGTTGGGCTCTGGGTTGGTGCAATTGTTGAGAAAGTGAGCTAATGGTTGTGTGGGGGTAAGGGTAGAGTGTGTGTGGGTGTATTTGTATGTGTGTATCACACAACTGTTGCGAAGGGGTAAAAGATGTTAGGGACAATAGAGGATGATCCACAGCTATATACACTGCTCAAAAAAATAAAGGGAACACTTAAACAACACAATGTAACTCCAAGTCAATCACACTTCTGTGAAATCAAACTGTCCACTTAGGAAGCAACACTGATTGACAATACATTTCACATGCTGTTGTGCAAATGGAATAGACAAAAGGTGGAAATTATAGGCAATTAGCAAGACACCCCCAATAAAGGAGTGGTTCTGCAGGTGGTGACCACAGACCACTTCTGAGTTCCTATGCTTCCTGGCTGATGTTTTGGTCACTTTTGAATGCTGGCGGTGCTTTCACTCTAGTGGTAGCATGAGACGGAGTCTACAACTCACACAAGTGGCTCAGGTAGTGCAGCTCATCCAGGATGGCACATCAATGCGAGCTGTGGCAAGAAGGTTTGCTGTGTCTGTCAGCGTAGTGTCCAGAGCATGGAGGCGCTACCAGGAGACAGGCCAGTACATCAGGAGACGTGGAGGAGGCCGTAGGAGGGCAACAACCCAGCAGCAGGACCGCTACCTCCGCCATTGTGCAAGGAGGAGCAGGTGGAGCACTGCCAGAGCCCTGTAAAATGACCTCCAGCAGGCCACAAATGTGCATGTGTCTGCTCAAACGGTCAGAAACAGACTCCATGAGGGTGGTATGATGGCCCGACGTCCACAGGTGGGCGTTGTGCTTACAGCCCAGCACCGTGCAGGACGTTTGGCATTTGCCAGAGAACACCAAGATTGGCAAATTCGCCACTGGCGCCCTGTGCTCTTCATAGATGAAAGCAGGTTCACACTGAGCACATGAGCACACGTGACAGACGTGACAGAGTCTAGAGACGCTGTGGAGAACGTTCTGCTGCCTGCAACATCCTCCAGCATGACCGGTTTGGCAGTGGGTCAGTCATGGTGTGGGGTGGCATTTCTTTGGGGGGCCGCACAGCCCTCCATGTGCTCGCCAGAGGTAGCCTGACTGCCATTAGGTACCGAGATGAGATCCTCAGACCCCTTGTGAGACTATATGCTGGTGCGGTTGGCCCTGGGATCCTCCTAATGCAAGACAATGCTAGACCTCATGTGGCTGGAGTGTGTCAGCAGTTCCTGCAAGAGGAAGGCATTGATGCTATGGACTGGCCCACCCGTTCCCCAGACCTGAATCCAATTGAGAACATCTGGGACATCATGTCTCGCTCCAGACTGTCCAGGAGTTGGCGGATGCTTTAGTACAGGTCTGGGAGGAGATCCCTCAGGAGACCATCCGACACCTCATCAGGAGCATGCCCAGGCGTTGTAGGTAGGTCATACAGGCACGTGGAGGCCACACACACTACTGAGCCTCATTTTGACTTGTTTTAAGGACATTACATCAAAGTTGGATCTGCCTGTAGTGTGGTTTTCCACTTTAATTTTGAGTGTGACTCCTAATCCAGACCTCCATGGGTTGAAAATTTTGATTTCTATTGATAATTTTTGTGTGATTTTGTTGTCACCACATTCAACTATGTAAAGAAAAAAGTATTTAATAAGAATATTTCATTCATTCAGATCTTGGATGTGTTATTTTAGTGTTCCCTTTATTTTTTTGAGCAGTGTATATATTTACCAAGAAAATATGGGGGATTGGAAATGATGCAGACAATTACATTGGAAGCAACATTCTTTCCGCAAAATTAAGCTGATCCAGCCCATAAAAAAAACTAAAAAAACAATGGCACATCAATGTTACCGACTTCAGACGAGTCCTGTGGGGCTTGTGGGGGTTGTAGAGCAAAACGGACAACACCATCTTGTTCGTGAGGGTCTTCCCTTTTCATAATACTTTGTAGGCCAAACCGTTTGGACGCTACAGATGTTTTTGTGAGAATACCGATTTTCAGGAGGTTTCATGGTCTGACAAACACCGCTGTAGCTCGGCTTCCACTGCAGATAAGAAAGGCCGACATATGCAGATGCATTATATTGAGACGCAGCCCATGCAAAAAACATATATTTTGATGGGGATTATTTTATTATGTTACTTAGATTGACACACGGGTTCATCGATAGACTCTTAAGGATTTTAAAGTAAATGTACTAGCTCTTCGGGATAGTGGTAGCAGTTCTAAGACATCACAACAGGGGCATTGGTTTCTAATAAATGTTTTTTTCAAAAGGCCATTGTCACAGCGGTGCAGTGAAGGTCACATTCATGAATCGCAGGAGTGAGAGAATAGCACCCCACAGCGAGACAGACTCCCACAGACCCCCGCAGTGACCCAAACGAGCACAACCAATGCACAGAGAGCAAAATAAATAAATAAAGGAGAGGAAATTACATTTGTAATATGTCTTAAAAGTAATTCAATTTCAAGGCTCAGCTTGAGGTCTGGTTCTCTCCATGTTTTCCTTTCTTGGTGGAAGAAGGTTTGAATGTGAAAGCCCAGCAGGCTAACATGGATAACGCTAGGCTAATGCTAGATCCTCTGAGGCCAGCCAACCATAGAGCAGCAACCGCAAGCTAACGCTAACGCTAGCTAGCTCATTTGCAATTTCACCTCTCCCACCAGAAAAAACTATGGAAACTGAACTCTATCCATCGCCACCCTATCCAGCTCACTCCTCAGAGTCAATCTGGGGTCGGGTCAAGGTAATTTAACACCACTGCATTGTGAGAGGGTGGAAGGGGTGACGAGCAGGTGTCATGACACGACCAGGCACCCAGTGTCGTGTCTGAAGCGTGAAGTCACAAGGTCTGCTGGCCGGCTACTGTGTAGCAAACTAGCGGTGCCAAAAGCCATGGTCTGGCATAGAAAGCATATGTAAATTGCGATCGGCAGAAGGGCAACTATACAGCACAGCCACAAAGTCAAAATTGCCAATATCGTAAAAATTCATGAAAACTAAAATGTCTTAATTCATTTTTAGGTCAGGCAGTGTGATTAAGGATATAATTAATGTGATGGTTAAGGTTAGAGTTAGGTTTGAAATCACATTTTAATAAGATAAATTGAAGAAATAGGCAGGGTTTATGACTTTGTGGCTATGTTAACTAGTGACGACTAGAGGCTCCGTTGACATTTAGGTTGACTCTCTCAGACAGGATGAAAACTACAATGACCATGATCCTAAAGGTAGTTACAGCCACTTTCGCCATGATCTTTCACCACGTACCTTAGCAATTTTTTTGTTGCCATTCAACCCGATTCACCAATATGGCGTGCTTCAAATTCAAATACGACCAGCTTCATGCACTATTGGGAGTTTTCCATAGGAAAACGTGGACGATGTCAGCGTTATCACTATCTACTGGTTTTAATGTGTATGGACTGGGCAGTTGGTGATCAATTTAGCAGGGGTCGTGTGCATTCCAGGGGTGACAGTGGACATGAGGGGAGGGAGCAGGAAGCAGAGTGTGGCATTAGTAAACATCAGCACAAAGTAGGGTGAGAGGTAAGGGGGGAGGTAGAGGTACTGTATATGAAGGGTGAGGAAGGAGTGAGGGAGTCTACACAGGCATTACTTTCAGTCTCCAGGGCCAGGCCATGGAGGGGAAGTGGGAGGGAGGGTGTAATGAGGGTGTAGAAGGGATTGGGGAAGGTCTAGCGTTTCATGGTGGCCAGAACAGCAATACCCAGGGAGATTGTGTTGTGCAGCCTGCATAGATCCTAGAGCCTACTGCTACAGCAGTGAGTCTGTTTGTCCGTTCTATTCGGGAGTCCGTTGGTTCCCATGACACTGATTGTAGCAATGTTTTTGACCCCGCTATTAATATAATAACAGGTGGTATTTTAGTGGTTGAACAGAAAAACACTTATGAAAGTTTTTCCTGAGATGAAATTCAATCAGGATTTTGGATTATCCATCCAGCACAGAAAATATAGGTCATTAAAATCTTGCTTAGAGTAACAGATGGATCAGCCCACTTACTGTCTCTTGCTGGATATGATCTTATAGTGTCACCTGGAAGATATGCACTCACATTAACCCCATTTCAATATCCCCTGATTCGACCTCATGTGAACATCAACATTTCTTCACCGAAGACGGGATTGGACATTTATCCTGGACGTCACTGATCACTGTCAAGAAGAGAGCTCTAAGAATAAACCGATGCTTGGCTTTCATGTCAATGTAACCCACACGTTATCCAAGAGAGGCCTCTTTCAGTCTGTCAGCGTTGTAGCTGTACGATGCAAAACCATCCTAAATCTATTCACAAACAGTTTAACATGTCTGGATTGTGGCGGAAGAGTGAGAGAGAGGTGAGTGCTCAACAATGGGGATATTGATTACAGGATGCTTCCTGTTCTTAGCTTTCACCTCTGTGTTAGTCCCGCGAAGAGAACTCAAATTGTCTCACATTTCATCCTATTCTCTATATAGTGCACTATGAGTCTGGTCAAAGTAGTGCACTATGTAGGAAATAGGATGCTATTTGCCATTTGGGATGCACACAGGGACTCAAATCCTGGTGCTGCATAGACTTTCATACGTCAGACCATGCCCCTGTTACATTACAATGCTTTCACATAGGATTTACGGTATTTTGCATATAAAAACACATTTGCCAGTGTTTATATGACCCCCTTACAGAGGCCCATTTGTACCAAGCTCTTGTCTGCATACACCTTTTATATAAGTGGTAGTAGTGGTGTGCAATTGAGACACGGATTGTTTGGCTGGATCCCCGAGCTGACAAGGTCATTCTGACCCTGAAGAAGGCAGTTAACCCACTGTTCCCCGGAAGGCCGTCATTGTAAATAAGAATTTGTTCTTAACTGACTTGCCTAGTTAAATAAAGGTTAAATAAAAATAAAATGTATGTGTGCCATTCAGATGGTGAATGGACCAGACAAAATATTTAAGTCCCTTTGAACGGTGTATGGTAGTAGGTACACCGGTTTAAGTGTGTCAAGAACTGTAATGCTGCTGGGTTTTTAACGCTCAACAGTTTTCTTTGTGTATCAAGAGTTCTGTTATACTCACAGACATCATTCAAACAGTTTTAGAAACTTCAGAGTGTTTTCTATCCAAATAAACTACCAATATGCATATATTAGCAACTGGGACTGAGCAGCAGGCCTTTTACTCTGGGCACCTTGTTCATCCAAGCTACTCAATACTGCCCCCAGCCATAAAAAGTTAAATGTTTAAGTTAAAATGGTGCAGGAATAGCGGAGGCAGTGCCTGTTGTCTTTGTGCTGACTTACGATATCTCCATGGTTCTAAATCAGTCGTTGTTTAGTAAACTGTCGGAAACATTGACTTGCTTGACCATGGTGCAGGTCATAAAACTGTTTGTGACATGCAATAGCTTTGTGGACTTCAATGGACAGATGTTGCTCTCCGGTTTAGTGATGAAACAAACACATGTGTATTTGAATTTATTGCGCCACTGTTATTATTGTATATCACGCTGGCGTATGAACGAATGAGTTATAGAGCAAATATCACAACATAGGTTGTAAGTAAAATGGCTTTTTTACTGGCTTTCCCAGTGATTTTAACCACGCACCACTACACAAGTCACTGAAGTCAAAGGCTTTTGGTCAGGAGTAGGCCTAGGATAGTAAACGGCTGCGAGTGAAGAGCAAAATAATCCACTTGTTAACATGCTGGCAAAATGTTTTAATAAATTAGCCAACGAGGCTAAATGAAATCCCCAGTGATTTTACCCATGCACTGCCACTGAGCCTAACTAATATCCAGTGAAAAATAAAATCTGGCATTGATTAATTAAGACAATTCCCCACGCTTGCATCAAAGCAGAGCCATTTAAAAAATATATATATTTAACCTTAATTTAACTAGGCAAGTCAGTTAGGAACAAACACTTATTTACAATGACGGCGTACCCCAGCCAAATCCGGACGATGCTGGGCCAATTGTGACCTGCCGTTTGGGACTCACAATCACGGCCGGATGTGATACAGCCTGTATTTGAACCAAGGACTGTAGTGATGCGCCTTAGACCGCTGCGCCACTCGGAAGCCACCCGCTGCGCCACTCGGAAGCGATGGTGCTGTCCCAATCAAAACAGTGCTGAAATGATCATCTAGTTGACCACACACGGGTAGGCTATTGCTTCAAACAATTTGATACATGCCATCAATTGCATTAGCGTACTTTATTCCAATATTTTCATAATTGTGTGATATTTATTCCCACTGTAATTCTTTATGGATCCATCCAATTGTGGTTAAGAAAACAGTGCATGCTTAGTGGTGGCCTTTGCGAAGAGATTTGAGAAGTGACATACCTTGCAAAGTTTAGAACTTGCTGGAGAATGGTTAACTACCACTGCCTAGCAACCATCAAGAGTTTAAGAGCCTGCGTGCCAATGTCACCTTTACCATTACAGCTACGTTTCATACTAAGCCATAGGCAGAAGTTTACCAAAATGATTACTATATCAATAGGCGTAAATAAAAGTTTTAGCTTTGATACCTGCAATACCTTACAGACATAAGAAAAAAGCGGGGGGGGGGGGGGGGGTTGGGGGGGGTGGCAGTATGGTAAGGCTGGTGGAAAAACTTCTTAGGATGAAAGGGACATTGTTGTTCAAAGGTTACTGGGGATGTTTTATCCCCAAGTTGTTTCCATTCTGTAGGAGGAACAGCGTCCCACCGTCTATGAATCTAGGAAGACTAGTGCAAAGAACAACATACATATTGGATGGGTAAAAAGGCTGCTTTTGGAGCTTAAGTCATCCATGAGTTCTCTTTGGTTGGTGTTTTCTCCACTTCCTTTAAGAAGTACAATCTATCCCTCGTCCACTGAGAGAGTAAAAGTGTGATGGAGGTGAGAAGGCGTCTGTTCTCAGCTGCAGCTCTACAGAGAAAGTGAGAAAACATTACATTATAGACACTAAAATATTTACAAGGCTCAATCAGCTCTGCTAGGCCCCCAGTCCTTATCACCTTATCATCTTCTTCTAAATCCAGCATCCAGAGTGGCCTCACTGTTCATTAATAGACTTCCTATAACACTGAGGCTGCCTCTCCTCACCTCTTGCCTTACAGAGGGAACACTGCTAGGTTAGGCAGCCTCCGGCGTTATTCAAGAGTACATGTTAGGATATGGAAGGGTGGAAGGAGGGCTAGGGCTGTTACTGTGTGTAACTTTAGAGCAGATATGAATCAGGAAATATATATTTCCCCCTCATCAAATCCCTGGTGTGCACGTTAAGTATTCATCAAAAACACAGAGAAAATATTGCTAATGGGTGATAGAGACACACAGACACACACAGAGACAGGCAGACAAGATAGGAAAACAGACAGGCAGACTTGTAAATGTTGGGGAACGCAGCATTGCAGCAGTCTCCTTCCTCGACAGAAAGCAAGTTTTTCTGGAAATCCCATGCCAATGGGTTCTGCCTCCCTGCACTGCTTAGCTGGCGCCACTCATTCACAGGCAGAGATTGAGAGCTCATTCACGCCGTGGTCTGGTCGTGCCACGGCTTTCTCTTTTTCTGTTTGTTTTTTTCAAACGTCCGCCAGGCTGTCGCTCGGATTGGATGTTTGTTTGTTTAGGTCGCTGTTGGCATAGCAACTGCGCTGTGTGGTGAATCAAACAACTACTGCTTGTTATGAAGACAGACAAAAAAAGGAGGGTGGAGGGTTATGGTTATGCCACGAATGTAATTATTTTCTCTAGATAGGGATGATTAGTGACAGGCTTTTTGAGGACAATGAAAAAGTTGAGCAGGGATGTCCTGGCATCTTACCCATTTAGACTTTCCTCTAAACCAGGTTTAGGGTGAAAGTCAGTGCTCACGAAACCTTTAGAAAAAGATGGACAAAACTCTGCACATACAAGACATGCTGACACATCAATGCCTCTCTCGTCTTCCTTTCAGACCCTCTCTCTCCCCTCCTCACACTCTATGTATGGTTGTTCCCTGAAGTAGCATGGTTTAGCAGTGTTGTGTGAATAGCATTACTCACCCGTGGAGCGGATGTATTGGGCAGGTGGGCGGCGAGCCTTAGTCTGAGTTTGACTGCCCTAACCACTAATTTCCTGTTCAGTATGTGCCAACGGCCTGGAGTGGGCTGACAGAAGATGACTGGCAAGAGTCTCGAGAGAAGGGGGCGGGAGAGAGATGGCGAGAGAGCGAGAGAGAGTATCAAAACATCATAATAAGAGATAGAAAATAGCAAAGAATAGAGAGATAGAAAGTGGGAAAGATAAATGGATAGCTAAAATATGGGGAGACTATAGAGGCAAAGAGGTAGATGGAGTGAAAAGAAAAAAAGAAAGATGGAGAGCGTGAAGTTCCATTAGCGTGGAATTACATTCGTGATTTATAGTCCGGTCTAGCACAAGATCTATTGAAGGGTGTGTGGGCTCCACTTGACTGTGATGTTTTCTCATCTCTTTCTCTCCACAGTGTTATTTATAACCTGTTTCAGATGATAATTACTGTTTATACTGCCGTTCAGCTAAGACCTCCACGTGGGCTATATGGAGACACAGGAACTTGCCTTTTGTCAACCATCTCTACCTCGCTTTCTCTTTACCTACTTCTTTCTCTACCTCTCTCCATCTCTCTCTTTCTCCGCCCCTGCCTCTCTCCATGTTAAAGAAATGTCATCCTAGGCAGCTCAAGGATGCTGCATAGAGTCTCAGGTATTCCGACTGGGGTTGAGATGTCGATCCAAGGTTGTCACGATGTTTCAAGGGTTTATTTGAAACAAAAATAAGACATGTCATCCCAGGTATAGCCTCCATTTCTTCCATATTTGTTCCTTCATGAAAGCAGATCTGAAAGGAAAGAAGGGTGATGAGGACACACCCTTTGGTAGAGTAAATACCAATACCAGATATTACCTCCTTCTGTGGAGCAAGTGTGAAATGATATTTCCACAGGAGCAACCCCTGAGACAGACAGACAGACAGGTTGGGTCTGTTCATCTCTCAGACTGGTGACATCTCTCTGTACCAGAGGCTCAGAAAACACTATTCATGGCAGTGAATACTAGGCATTAAACATTGTATCTCCATATTCCCAACACAACCTGCCATACATTTTGAGTCAGTAAACTTCTCAGGAAAGTTAATTCTCCATGCCCCCTGCCAGAGTTATCAGTAAAAATAGACAACAATGGTGAATCAACAACCTTTCGCTAAAGCTGTAAAAAAACGACAATTACAGTCAACAGGGCCCTTCTGACAAAAAATGACTGCCGTGCTGTGAAAAGTGAGTGGGCTGCAGGGCTGTAATAGAGAAACCAGTGTATTCCACAACAACAAGTCCGAACCAGTGGCCATGGAGATCAACAACCAACAAAACACTGAGTTCCAAAACAAAGCTGTTCATTCTGACCTCACTCCCCCGTAGTACTCTAGAGATATTCCACCCCAGCATTCCACAGTTCCACAGAGGGCATAAGTGGGGTCAGGGGTCAGTCAACAGAGCATGTGATGGTTTTAGCAGTGTCACTCGGAGGCTGTACGTTAAAGGAACACACACACACACATGCACAATTGCTTTGACAGAGTATTGAAAGTGTTCCCGCTCCATGTTACATTCAGCTCTTTTATGTAATAAAGAGAGAGAGAGGCACACACACACACACACACACACACACACACACACACACACACACACACACACACACACACACACACACACACACACACACACACACACACACACACACACACACACACACACACAGAGGGAGAGATAATAAGAGAGAGAGAGAGAGAGAGGGAGGAGAGAGAGACAGAATTACATAATAGACAGAGAGAGATAGCAAGCTAGAGGGACAGACAGAGACAGAGTGAAAACCAGGCTCACACAGAGCACAGAGGGAAAGAGATTAGTAGTTCCGGCGGTGGTGGTGAGTGCTGGCTAGCCCGGGAGAAGTTATCTTTTCATGTGGGTGGTTCTGGAAAGAGGTGGGGAGGGGAGGGGAGGAGAGCAAGATAGGAGAGGCGCTGATAGCTGAGTATCATAGCAGCTCTCTCAGTACCCATAAAAAAGTATCTTTACTCAACAGCCACAATCCTCTATGTCTGGTAAGGCCATGATGAGAGAGCTGAGAGGTGGAACACAAGTCCCTATAAGGTCTTTTGTCAGACTGATAATCTTAGCAGTCCTCCTGACTGTCATTAACACTCTGTCTGTAGGTTTGATTTCATCTGGTTGTTGCTGGTTGAGTAAACTAATTTAAAAAAAAAAGTTTAATTAAACCTTTATTTTAACAGGAAGGGCTCGTTGAGATTTAAAATCTCTTTTTCAAGAGCGTCCTGGCCAAAATAGGCAGCACCAAGTCATTACAAAAATTACAGACAGACATGAAAAACTACAAGTGATCTAGTAAAAACCATAGAATTCACAAGAGTATAACAAAATCAAAAACACCAAATTAAAAACATTGACAGGTCAAGGAATCAGCCTCAAGATCATTCATCAGTGATTTAAAAACACCAATCGGGACAAGTTCTTCCAGTTTAAAAGTATTTTGTAAGGCGTTCCAAGATGATGGCGCAGAGTACATAAAAGCCCTTTTACCAAATTCAGTTCGGACATTTGGAACAGTTAGCAGGATAAAGTCCAGCGAACGAAGAGAGTACCCACCACATTTCTGAACAATAAAAATGCCCAAATAAAAAGGTAGTAAACCCAAAATGGCTTTGTAAATTAAAGTATACCAGTGACTGAGCCTACGAGTGACTAGAGAAGGCCAGCCAACCCTGGTATACAAAGTGCAGTGATGCGTAAGGGATTGGAGTTTTTTGCAGCCTCCTCCTGGCTTCAAAAGAAAAACAGGCCTGATTCCTAAAATAAAATTCAACTTTCAGCTTCAATTGTTTTGTAAGTTGTTGAATATGCAATTTAAAAGAGGCCGTCATCAATTAAAATTCCAATATATTTTTATGAGGTTACAGTTAAAAAATGTATGCCACATGATTGTAAGTCGCTTTGGATAAAAGTGTCTGCTAAATGGCATACATGCATGAATGAATTAACCTGTTGAGGATGGGGGCGCTGTTGTCACTATTTATGCTAATCGTGTAATTTTTGAAACGGCTTCCCACAAAATTCTTGATCGTACAATATGCATATTATTATTATTATTGGATAGAAAACAGTCTATAGTTTCTATAGGAGTTGAAATTTTGTCTCTAAGTGGAACAGAGCCCATTCTACAGCAATTTCCCTGACATGGAGTCAGATTTCAGAAATGTTGGCCCCTGATCTGGAGTCAGTTAAAAGGGCACTGTTATTGCTATGAGTATACGGACACTGCTTACGTCTTCCCCTGGATGCCTTTACGTGATGACGATTTGAATGGGGTCGATTGCGCGTTCACAGGCACTATAAATTAAAAAACCCTGTAGCTAGCAAGTCTTTTCTTGCTGCGTAATGCGCCTGGAGGACATCGACCCGCACTTGTTCCAAGCATTAGTGGAGGGAGTAATATTACTCGGGTCATGTTTCTACTCGTTATGGGAGTTAAAAACATCATAAGGTAGTTAATTTAAAGCGTTTTATAGCAATTTATATCCGTTTAGTGCGATTTTGGGACATTTATTTCTGAAACGCTGTGAATTGCTGGGCACGGTTCCAGTTCATCCCGAACGCAGTTGGCATTTCCACATGGCAAGAGGACAGCTTTCCACCAAAAGACGATTAGACCCAAGAAAGGATCCTTTGCCCAAGATACTGATGGAAGAACAGCTCAAAGTAGGACATTTTTATTATGATAAATCGTGTTTCTGTCGAAAAATGTTAGTGGCTTAGGACGCCATGTTTTTTGACGTAGCTTCGCTTGGCGCAAACTGTATTGAAAAGTAAGGATAATTTAAAAAATGTAATTCCGCGATTGTATTAAGAATTAAATTGTCTATCAATCCCTGTCCACCCTATATTTTTTAGTCACGTTTATGAGTATTTATGTATAAGAGTAGATCACTGTCTAATATGGCGCACGGACATTTTCTCACCAGCTGGGCTACATTTCACATTGTCTAACCATGATTTTGGTGGCTAAATATAAACATTTTCGATCAAACTCTATATGGATTGTGTAATATGATGTTACAGGAGTGTCATCTGAAGAATTCTGAGAAGGTTAGTGAAAAAATTTATATATTTTGACGTTATCGCTCACTTTGTCTAGAATCAATGCTGGGCTGCTATGTGCTATGTGCTATGCTAATATAACGATTTATTGTGTTTTCGCTGTAAGACACTTAGAAAATCTGAAATATTGTCTGTATTCACAGGATCTGTGTCTTTCGATTAGTGTATGCTGTGTATTTTTACGAAATGTTTGATGATTAGTAAGTAGGTAAACACGTTGCTCTATGTAGTTATTCTAGTCCATTTGTGACGGTGGGTGCAATTGTAACCTATGCCATCTACCTGAAATATGCACTTTTTTCTAACAAAACCTATCCCATACCATAAATATGTTATCAGACTGTCATCTGATGAGTTTTTTTCTTGGTTAGGAGCTATAAATATCTTAGTTTAGCCGAATTGGTGATAGCTACTGGTGTTGGTGGACAAATAAAAGATGGTGGATTATGCTAATGTGTTTTTAGGTAATAGATGTACATCTTTACATATTGTGTCTTCCCTGTAAAACATTTTAAAAATCGGACATGTTGGCTGGATTCACAAGATCTGTGTCTTTCATTAGCTGTATTGGACTTTAATGTGTGAAAGTTAAATATTTTAAAAATATATTTTTTTTGAATTTCGCGGCACTGGTTTTTCAGTGGGGGTGGGGGGGAGTGCCGCTAGCGGCACCCTCATCCTAGACAGGTTAATAGATTAATTAATAGGTGCCCGCTGCGCTGCAGATTAAAGGGGAAATTAAAAACCACTGCAAGCCTTTTAAGTAGCAGTCTTTCTGCAGCTCAATTAGGAGACATTTACCTCTGTCCCAAGACACAGACACACACAACCAGCGCTCACATGCACAACCACCCCTTACACACACACCTAAATGAGTGTTGTGTTCCACAGATGTGCTTGTGTGTGTCACCCCACCACCTCCTCCCTTACCCTTTTCATATCACCACCACCTCATTACACGATAACAAGCCCTGGAGTGGGTCAAGGACACTACTAGAAGTGGATTCATACACAAGGGAGGTGTGTGTGTGTGTGTCGAGAGAGAGAGAGAGAGAGAGAGAGAGAGAGAGAGAGAGAGAGAGAGAGAGAGAGAGAGAGAGAGAGAGAGAGAGAGAGAGAGAGAGAGAGAGAGAGAGGAGAGAGAGAGAGAGAGAGAGAGAGAGAGAGAGAGAGAGAGAGAGAGAGAGAGAGAGGAGAGAGAGAGAGAGAGAGAGAGAGAGAGAGAGAGAGAGAGAGAGAGAGAGAGAGAGAGAGAGAGAGAGAGAGAGAGAGAGAGAGAGAGAGAGAGAGAGAGAGAGAGAGAGAGAGAGAGACATGCAAGGGCAGTGTGTGCATATGTGGAGAGGCATCCGATGGGAAACATGATCTGCACTAGAACAGGAAATTGCTGGAGTGGTGTGGCAATGGGGGGGACAGGGGTACGAGGGGTGTAGGTAGCTATTGGTTTACTATCACTGGAGGGTGACAGGGACATGAACCAAATTAATCAAATCTAATTTTATTTGTCACATGCTTCATAAACAATAGCCTGCTGGGTTTATTTTCTTAAAGACTATTTAAAATAGAAGGGAGGGCCACAAGGCAAGGGGGATGGGGACATTGGGAACTGTGGCAATAGTTCTCAGGTCAGGAAGCATCCACGTACGGATCCAGACCAGACTCGCTCAAGTCCATGGAATGTTGAGGTGTTAAAGAACCTGACTGTCAGATGTTACAATATCAGGTTCTGCTATCCTGCGATCCCACACCGGAACAAAGAACAGATCCAGAGGACCAACTAACCATAGTCTAAGGAATGTGGACAGACACATGAAGCAAGACTAACTCTGCCAGTGACAAAACAAACTTTCACGTAGTGTAACTTTAATATACAGTGCCTTCAGAAGGTATTCACAAAACTTGAAATTTTCTACATTTTGTTGTGGTGAATCCTACATTTAAAATGGATTAAAATGAGATTTTGTGTCACTGGCCTACACACAATACCCCATGAAGTCAAAGTGGAATTATTTTGTCTTGAGTCAATAAGTATTCAACCTTTTTGTTATGGGATGCCTAAATGACTTCAGGAATTACAATGTGCTTAGCAAGTCACATAATAAGTTGCACGGACTAACTCTGTGTACAATAATAGTGTTTAACATGATTTTTCAATAACTACCTCATCTCTGTACCCCATACACAATTTATTTGTAAGTTGAGTAGGGAATTTCGAACACAGATTCAACAACAAAGACCAGGGAGGTTTTCCAATGCCTCGCAAAGGGCACCTATTGGTAGATGGATTTTAAAAAAGCAGACATTGAATATCCCTTTGAGCATGTTGAAGTTTGTCAACGTCGTGTGTATAGGTGGCAGGGAAGTCAGGCGCAGGAGAGTAAACGAAGTGTAGATGGAGATTTTTAATAAATGTCCATGACATGCTCCAAACACGAGAAATATACATACATCAAATAAAAATGGGTACGAGGACCCGTCGCGCACCTATACACCAATAAAACAACACTTGACATAAAACAATCTCTGACAAACACATGAAGGGAAACAGAGGGTTAAATACACAACAGGTAATGAATGGGATTGACAACAGGTGTGTGGGAAGACAAGACAAAACCAATGGAAAATGAAAAATGGATCGATGATGGCTAGAAGGCCGGTGAAGTCGACCGCCGAACACCGCCCGGACAAGGAGAGGCAACGACTTCGGCAGAAGTCGTGACATTACCCCCCCCCCCCTGACGCGCGTCTCCAGCAGCGCGTCGACACCGGCCTCGGGGACGACCCGGAGGGCGAGGTGCAGGGCGATCCGGATGGAGGCGGTGGAATTCTTTTAACATGGAAGGATCTAAAACGTCCTCCACCGGAACCCAGCATCTCTCCTCCGGCCCTTACCCCTCCCAGTCCACGAGGTACTGAAGGCCCCTCGCCCGACGTCTCGAATCCAAAATGGATCGAACAGTACGCCGGGACCCCCTCGATGTCTAGAGGAGGCGGAGGAACTTCACGCACTTCAGCCTCCTGGAGCGGGCCAGCCACCACCAGCCTGAGGAGAGACACATGGAACGAGGGGTTAATACGGTAATTAGTGGGCAGTTGTAACCTATAACATACCTCGTTCACTCTCCTCAGGACTTTAAACGGCCCCACAAACCGCGGACACAGCTTCCGGCAGAGCAGGCGGAGGGGCAGGTTTCGGGTCGAGAGCCAGACCCTGTCCCCTGGTACGAACACCGGCACGCTGAAGGTGGACGTGGGCTGCCTCCCACGTTTCCTCAGCGTGCCGAAACCAATTGTCCACCGCAGGAGCTTCGGTCTGACTGATGCCAAGGAGCCAGAACCGGCTGATACCCTAATACACATTGAAAAGGGGTAAGGTTAGTGGAGGAGTGACGTAGCGAGTTCTGGGCCATCTCTGCCCAGGGCACGAACTTCGCCCACTCCCCCGGCCGGTCCTGGCAATAGGACCGCAGAAACCTGCCCACATCCTGGTTAACTCTATCCACCTGCCCATTACTCTCGGGGTGAAAACCTGAGGTAAGACTAACCGAGATCCCCAGACGTTCCATTAACGCCTTCCAGACCCTTGACGTGAACTGGGGACCCCGATCAGACATTATATCCTCAGGCACCCCATAGTGCCGGAAAACATGTGTAAACAGGGCCTCCGCAGTTTGTAAGGCCGTAGGGAGACCGGGCAAAGGGAGAAGACGACAGGACTTAGAGAACCGATCCACAACGACCAGGATCGTGGTGTAACCCTGTGAAGGTGGAAGATCAGTCAAAAAATCCACTGACAGGTGCGACCACGGCCGTTGAGGAACGGGTAAAGGTAGAAGCTTACCTCTAGGCAGGTGTCTAGGAGCCTTGCACTGGGCGCACACCGAACAGGAGGAAACATAAATCCTCACGTCCTTAGCT
Source organism: Salvelinus fontinalis (assembly GCF_029448725.1). NCBI lineage: Eukaryota > Metazoa > Chordata > Actinopteri > Salmoniformes > Salmonidae > Salvelinus > Salvelinus fontinalis. Next base: position 683,804 of record NC_074676.1, on the reverse strand, counting down.
AGGCCACCAGTACCTCCCATCAAGACAGCGCATCGTCCGACCTATCCCAGGATGACCAGAGGAGGGTGATGTGTGAGCCCAATAAATCAATCGGTCGTGGACAGCAGACGGAACGTACAGACGACCAGATGGACACTCAGGAGGAGAGGGCTCTGCACGTGACGCCCGCTCAATGTCCGCGTCCAGCTCCCACACTACTGGTGCCACCAAACATGACTCTGGGAGTATGGGAGTGGGATCCATGGGCCGCTCCTCTGTGTCATACAGCCGAGACAATGCGTCTGGCTTGACGTTCTGGGAGCCTGGTCTGTAAGTAAGCGTAAACACAAAACGAGTGAAAAACATGGCCCACCTTGCCTGGCGAGGATTTAGTCTCTTCGCCTGCCGGATGTATGCCTCCAATGCCTCCACACCTTCAAGGCTTTTACGACAGCTAACAGCTCTCGGTCCCCCACATCATAGTTTCTCTCCGCCAGGCTGAGCTTCTTTGAAAAGAAAGCACAGGGGCGAAGCTTCGGTGGCACAACCGAACGCTGAGAGAGCACTGCTCCTATCCCAGCTTCGGATGCGTCCACCTCTACCATGAATGGCAAAGAGGGATCCGGATGAGCCAACACAGGCGCCGAGGTAAACAGAGCCTTCAGTTGTCCAAAAGCCCTATTCGCCTCGGCCGACCACTGCAAGCGCACCGGTCCCCCCTTTAGCAGTGAGGTAATGGGAGCTGCAACCTGACCAAAACCCCGGATAAATCTCCGGTAGTAATTGGCGAACCCTAAAAAACACTGCACCTCCTTTACCGTGGTTGGAGTCGGCCAATTACGCACGGCTGTAATGCGGTCGCTCTCCATTTCCACTCCTGAAGTGGAAATCTGATGCCCTAGGAAGGAGATGGATTGTTGGAAGAACAAGCATTTCTCAGCCTTGACATATAGATCATGCTCCAACAGGCGAACAAGCACCCTGCGCACCAGGGACACATGCTCGGCGCGTGTAGCAGAGTATATCAAAATATCATCGATATACACCACTACACCCTGCCCGTGCAGGTCCCTGAAGATCTCATCTTCAAATGATTGGAAAACTGATGGAGCATTCATCAACCCATATGGCATGACCAGGTACTCATAATGACCTGAGGTGGTGCTAAATGCCGTCTTCCACTCATCACCCCTCCTAATACGCACCAGATTGTACGCACTCCTGAGATCCAATTTTGTGAAGAAGCGGGCCCCGCGCATTGACTCCATTACTGTATTTATCAGAGGTAGCGGGTAACTATATTTTACCGTGATTTTATTGAGGTCTCGATAATCAATGCACGGGCGTAAACCGCCATCCTTCTTCACAAAAAAGAAACTCGAAGAGGCGGGTGAAATGGATGGCTGAATGAACCCCTGACGCAGGGATTCAGAGATATAATTATCCATAGCCACTGTCTCCGCTTGCGACAGAGGATACACGTGACTCCTGGGATATGCAGCGTCTACCAGGAGATCTATCGCACAATCCCCCTGTCGATGGGGTGGTAATTGAGTCGCCTTCTTTTTACAGAAGGCGAGTGCCAAATCGGCATATTCTGGGGGAATGCGCACGGTGGAAACCTGGTCTGGACTTTCCACCGTAGTAGCACCAACGGAAACCCCTACACACCTACCTGAGCACTCTCGCGACCACCCCGTGAGAGCCCTCTGTGGCCAAGAAACAGTGGGGTTATGAGTAGTTAACCAGGGTAGGGCTAGCACCACAGAATACTCAGGGGAATCAATAAGGAAAAGACTAATCTTCTCCTTGTGACCCCCCTGCGTTATCATAGACAAAGGTGCGGTGACCTCCCTGATAAACCCTGACCCTATTGGTCGACTATCTAAGGCATGAATAGGGAAAGGCATATCCACAGAAACAATAGGAATCCCTAAACTATGAGCTAAATTTTTATTAATGAAATTCCCAGCCGCGCCTGAATCTACTAGCGCCTTATACTGGGAATGCAGGGAAAAATCCGGAAAAGTGACAGAGACAAACATAAGGGCAGCAGAGGGCTCTGGATGAGTATGGTGCCTACTCACCTGGGGTGATGCCAGAGTGCCCTGCCTGCCTTCTCTATTCCCAGAGGAACCAACCCGGCACCGATCAGCAGTGTGATCTCTGCGATCATAGATGGTGCTCGAGCGGGTACCCCCTCCGGTCTCCCTGCGCACCATCCCTCCCAATTCCATAGGTTCGGGAGAGAGAGTGCGGGAGGATGGAACAACCAGACAACCGATCTAGACGTCCCCGAGTAGCCAGCATGTTGTCCAGCCTGATGGACATATCCACCAGCTGGTCGAAGTTGAGGGTGGTGTCTCTACAGGCCAGCTCCCAACGGACGTCCTCGCATAGACTACAACGGTAGTGGTCGATCAGGGCCCTGTCGCTCCATCCAGCGCCGGCAGCCAAAGTCCTAAACTCCAAAGCGAACTCCTGAGCACTCCTCGTCCCCTGCCTCAGATGATAGAGGAGCTCACCTGCTGCTCTGCCTTCGGATGGGTGGTCGAATACCTTCCGGAAATGGCAGATGAACTCCTCAAAATGGTCCAACGCCTTATCCTCTCCACACACAGCGTTGGCCCACTCCAGGGCTTTCCCGGTGAGGCATGAGACGAGGGCGGAGCTTTTCTCACGGTCTGATGGTACTGGAGAGACCGTGGCCAGATACAAGTTCAGTTTTAGGAGAAAACCTTGGCAGCTGGCAGTATCTCCATTGTATCCCGTGGGTAGGGATAACTGGATCCTGTTCTGTTCCGGAGGAGAAAAAGCATTCAAAGGAATTCCAGGTGGTGGTGGAGGTGCTGGAAAAGCTCCCTGTCTCTCCCAGCGGTCCATATTCTGGACAATGCGATCCATGGCAGCGCTCAGACTGTCAATCTCCTCCGCTTGTTCCATGACGCGTTCCTCTACCTCCATTAGCGAAGTGCCTCCTCCTGCTGACTTCATTTTTAGGGTCAGAGATTCTGTCAACGTCGTGTGTATAGGTGGCAGGGAAGTCAGGCGCAGGAGAGTAAACGAAGTGTAGATGGAGATTTTTAATAAATGTCCATGACATGCTCCAAACACGAGAAATATACATACATCAAATAAAAATGGGTACGAGGACCCGTCGCGCACCTATACACCAATAAAACAACACTTGACATAAAACAATCTCTGACAAACACATGAAGGGAAACAGAGGGTTAAATACACAACAGGTAATGAATGGGATTGACAACAGGTGTGTGGGAAGACAAGACAAAACCAATGGAAAATGAAAAATGGATCGATGATGGCTAGAAGGCCGGTGAAGTCGACCGCCGAACACCGCCCGGACAAGGAGAGGCAACGACTTCGGTAGAAGTCGTGACAAAGTTATTAATTAGACTATGGATGTTGTATCAATACACCCAGTCACTACAAAGATACAGGCGTCCTTCCTAACTCAATTGCCGGAGAGGAAGGAAACCTCCTTGGGATTTCACCATGAGGCTAATGGTGATTTTAAAACAGTTGCAAAGTTTAATGGCTGTGATAGGAGAAAACTGAGAATGGACCAACAGCATTGTAGCTACTCCACAACATGAATCTAATTGACAGAGTTCAAAGAAGGAAGCCTGTACAGAATAAACGTATTCCAAAACATGCATCCTGTTTGCAACAAGGCAATAAAGTAATACTACAGAAAATGTCGCAACGCAATTTACTTTTTGTCCTGAATACAAAGTGTTATGTTTGGGGAATTTTTCAGAATAAAAAGAAAAAGATCGAAGCTAAGCACAGGCAAAATCCTGAAGTAAGACTTGGTTCCACCTACTTTCCATCAGACACTGCAAGATGAATTCAGATTTTCAGCAGGACAATAACCTAAAACACAAGGCCAAATACACTTGAGTTGCTTACCAAGAAGACAGTGAATGTTCCTGAGTGGCCGAGTTAGTGTTGACTTTAATTGAACTTGATCTATGGCAAGAACAGTGCTTAATTTGAGTCGGATCCTGCTGGAACAGGATCCTTTACCTCTCAGTTTTGCATTCTTTCGCCCTGGAACACATTTTCCAGGTTCCTGTACCTCTCATGGCATTAAACATTATTTTCACTGTTGCAATGTAAAAACTCGAATAAAAAATAATAAGCAATCAGAGTTCATTAAAGTTGCCTCCTGTGTAATTTTATGTCCCTTAAAAAATGTAATGTGAAAATGTGCCTGATATTCTAAGAATTGAATCATGTTGGGCCGCAGTTAATTTGGTTTGCGTAACATGGCAGACATTGCAGTGGTGAGAGAGAGAGAAGCGTGCACCTGTATCTCTCACAGAACTAAAATTTGATACATTTTCTATGATCTCGCTCCCTTCCTCTGCTCTGATAGCATTGCACTTCATTATTTATGGTGAGTGTAGCCCAATCACAAGGAACGCGCAGAAAATCTGTCAGTGAACAGAATGCAGCCAAAACAGGCCTTTCGAAATATTTCAAATACATTCTCGGGAAAAAAACAGGTTGGAAAGCAGAAAAGGGAAGACTATTCTGTCTGTAGGCTACCAAATATGTTACAATTTTTCCAATAAGCCTACTGAGTGAAAATCATTGCTTTAGAAAGTAAAATAAGAGAGAGGTAGGCGTTTGGCCATTGCCAGTGAGTGAGCTACCACCATTGGGTGAATCAGTGAAACTGGAAAGGTTTTTTAGGACTGTATTCATCCTTATATTGTACAATATGTGTGTCCCCACACACCTAGGCCTAGGATATTGATGGATTCAAGGCAAGGTCATTTTTATTGATCTCAGATTCTCAGTTTGTCGGTGTCAAAGTAGCCTGTCATTTCGATCATTTGTGAGGTATTAAACAATATTCTGCTAGTCTCCAGTCTTCTAAATGGTTGTAGATTCATGTGTGCAACCACTGCAAGCAACCTCTGCAAGCGCATCTATTATAATGCACTTTGACAGCACTCAAGAGCAATGATAATGAATGCAATTCTTTATTATTAAGGTGATTCAGGTACCTCAGAGACCTCCAGGTCACACCCCTCTAGGCTCACTTTTGTTCAGGCACTTCCCAATTTACAGATGAAGCACATTGCAAGACCTGGATATGGGTGTCAAGCACCGGAACCGCCAAGATGGTCAGTCTCACATTTTCAATGTTGTAATTTCAATAACTTCATTTCAATAAAAACCTTGAACCCACTTGTCTCTGACTTTTCCTAAATATGTGTATTTTACACTCTAGCAGTACTTTCAGAAAAATATCATAAAAGACAAACACTTTTGGAGCATTTCATCCTCAAAGCACCATGACAAATGCATATTTAGCAGTAGAATAGCCGGGCCTCTAAGAGTACCAATAGCTACCAGTCTAATAAACCCATTTAAATAGAACAACCTGGCCTCATCGGACCCGCCTTTGTGCCAATGTCATTGGTTGTGTTTAGGAAGGTGTTAGTCCACGTTAGAATGAGAAAGGTCAAGATTTGAATGAACATAATAACATTTTCATTAGTATATGTTACTGTAGGCTATGTAAAAACGAAAAACCACCAAAAACACAGAATTTCAAGTGTAAAGTATATGGAATGGCTTTGTTACAACTATGAAACAAAAAGCATGTGCGTTGACACACAATACAACCTTATTTTTATAATGACAAAACATAGAAATACCCAACCACAAGACACGCTGTCAATGAAGAAAATATCTGTTAGCATAAACATCAGTATAGGCGCCAGGTCCGCTTGTGAATAGTGAAACTCAGCACCAAAGCAATATTGGTATTATGATGAATGTGTCTATATGGTTACTAGATCGAATCCCCGAGCTGACAAGGTAAAAAATCTGTCGTTCTACCCCTGAACAAGCCAGTTAACCCACTGTTCTTAGGCTGTCATTGTAAATAAGAATTTGTTCTTAACTGACTTGCCTAGTTAAATAAAGGTTAAAAAAAAACATTTTAAAAATGCAACACTTCCCACAAACAAGTTGCTTGCATCTGAAACAGGTGTCCGAGTTCTGTTCTGATTGCATCTGCCCACCTTGCAGTTTCTCCTCCCCAGGAGCTGTGGGCAATTTGGCTTGCATGAAATCTTTGCTGCTGCCTTGAGCCTCATGTCTCTCACGTAGCCCGTGTGCCAGACTCACAATGAAGTCCAATGGGCAAGGCTTTGTGGCTGACATAAAACCGGTGAGTAAAAAGATAGGTAACATGACTAATTATCCATTCAGGTTAAATAGACCATGCTATTATAATTATCTCAGTCAGTGAAAATTTTAGATCATGTTAGCAGTGGCTATAGCAAGTTTGTCTTCTGTAAGCCTAACTTTAATGTTACTGTGTGGTGCATTGCCTTTCACGTCAGGTAGCTAGCTAGATAACTTAGATTAATTAGCTAATGTAGCTAGCTAGCTCAAACTAGGTTTCTCACCCGGTATAGCTAGCTAGACCAGGTAGCTAGCTGTAGATTTTATTAAGCTAGCTAGGACTATTCCCTGACTCTAAATAATTTAACATTGTTGTAGCTAGTTGGCAAGGTTCTAACTCATGCTTTTATTGTGGTTAAAATACTGTATGTTTTTTAGCCTGTTTCTATGTGTTAGCTAGCTAGCATTTTGACTCCACTTGAACTGTGTTAACGCTATGTCTTTGTCCCCATATACAGTTCATTCAGAAATAATTCAGACCCTCTCCCTATCCCAGTCTGAGGGCTACCACTCACTTCTGTTCAGCATTCAACACCATAGTACCCTCCAAGCTTATCATCAAGCTGGAGGCCCTGGGTCTCAACCCCGCCCTGTGCATTTGGGTCCTGGACTTTCTGGCGGGCTGCCCCCAGGTGGTGAAGGTAGGAAACAACTTCTACACTTCGCAGACCCTCAACACTGTAGCCCCAGAAGGGTGCGTGCTCAGTCCTTCCTGTACTCCCTGTTCACCCACGAATGTGTGGCCATGCACGCCTCCAACTCAATCATCAAGTTTGCAGACGACACAACAGTACTGGGCTTGATTACCAACAGCGACGAGACAGCCTACAAGGAGGAGGTGAGGGCACCCGGAGTGTGGTGTCAGGAAAACAACCTCTCACTTAACATCAACAAAGCAAAGGAGATGATCGTGGACTTCAGGAAACATCAGCGGGAGCACCCCCCCTATCCACATTGAACAGACAGCAGTGGAGAAGGTGGAACGTTTTAAGTTCCTCGGTGTACACATCACAGACAAACTGAAAATGTCCACCCACACAGACAGTGTGGTGAAGAAGGTGCAACAGCGACTCTTCAACCTCAGGAGGCTGAATAAATTTGGCTTGTCACCCAAAACCCTGACAAACCTTTACAGATAAACAATTGAGAGCATCATGTCATGCTGTATCACAGCTTGGTATGGCAACTGCTCCGCCCTCAACTGCAAGGCTCTCCAGAGGGTGGTGAGGTCAGCACCACGCATCACCGTGGACAAACTACCTGCCCTCCATGACACCTACAGCACACAATGTCACAGGAAGACCAAAAAGATCATCAAGGACAACAACCACCCGAGCCACTGCCTGTTCACACCGCTACCACCCAGAAGGCGAGGTCAGTACTGGTGCATAAAAGCTGGGACCGAGAGACAGAAAAGCAGCTTAAACGGGGCCATCAGACTGCTAAACAGCAATCACTAACTCAGAGAGGCTGCTGCCTACATTGAGACCCAATCACTGGCCACTTTAATAAATGGTTCACTAGCCACTTTAATTAAACAATGGCACTTTAAATAATGTTTACATATCTTACATTAGTCATATCATATATATATACTGTATTTTATACCATCTATTGCACCTTGCCTATGCCGCTCGGCCATCGCTCATCCATAAATGTATATGTACGTTTTCTCATTCACCCCTTTAGATTTGTGTGCATTAGGTAGTTGTTGGGGAATTGTTAGATTACTTGTTAGATATTACTGTACTGTTGGAACTAGAATCAAAAGCATTTCGCCACACTTGCATTAACTTTGTCAGCACGTTGTAAGCAGCATACCACCCTGCATACCACTACTGGCTTGCTTCTGAAGCTAAGCAGGGTTGGTCCTGGTCAGGCCCTGGATGGGAGACCAGATGCTGCTGGAAGTGGTGTTGGAGGGCCAGTAGGAGGCACTCTTTCCTCTGGTATAAAAAATATCTCAATGCCCCAGGGCAGTGATTGGGGACACTGCCCTGTGTAGGGTGCCGTCTTTCGGATGGGACGTTAAATGGGTGTCCTGACTCTCTGAGGTCATTAAAGATCCCATGGCACTTATCGTAAGAGTAGGGGTGTTAACCCCGGTGTCCTGGCTAAATTCTCAATCTGGCCCTCAAACCATCATGGTCACCTAATAATCCCCAGTTTACAATTGGCTCATTCATCCCCCTCCTCTCCCCTGTAACTATTCCCCAGGTCGTTGCTGCAAATGAGAACGTGTTCTCAGTCAACTTACCTGGTAAAATAATGGTAAAAAAAAAATATATATATATAAAAAAAAAAAAAAAACTTCTTGCAACTATAGGGGGTGCTGTTTCACATTAGCATAATTTGCTCTACAGATTAAACTGCCTAGTACTCAATTCTTGCTCGTTCAATATGCATATTATTATTATTATTGGATAGAAACCCCTCTCTAGTTTCTATAGCCGTTGGAATTTTGTCTCTGAGTGAAACAGAACTCAATCTACAGCACTTTTCATGATAGGAAGTCAGATTTCAAACATCTTGGCCACTGATCTGTAGTCAGTTTAAAGGTCACTGTAAATGCTATGGAGAAACAGACACTGCTTACGTCTTCCCCTGGGTGTCAGTACGTGATGACGCTTTGAATGGAGTCGATTGCGCAATCAGTGCCTCTATAAATCACCAAATACCAGAGGTAACTTCCTTTGGCTGCCTGCGCGTGGCGCGCAAAGGACATCCGACTCGCCTCCTTCCAAGCTTTAGTTTAGCCAGTAATATTTCTCCGGTCATATTTTTACTCGTTATAGGTGTTAACAGCATCATAAGGTAGTTAATTTGAACCGTTTTATAGCAATTTATATCCGTTTAGTGCGATTTTGAGGCATTGCTTTGTTGTGCACTTTGAAGCACCGGGCACGTTTCGGGGTCCCGGTCGAACGTTAGTGGGCATTTCGACAGACAAGAGGACATCTTTCGACCAAAAGAAGATTAGACCCAAGAAAGGATACATTGCCCAAGATTCTGATGGAAGATCACCTCATAGTAAGAAATATTTAAGATGATAAATCGTTGTTCTGTAGAAAAATGTTAAACGCACGTTCCGCCATTTTGTTAGGTGTAGCTTTGCTTGGCGCAACCTGTATTGAAAAGTAAGGATAATTTAAAAAATGTAATTCCGCGATTGTATTAAGAATTAAATTGTCTATCAATCGCTGTCCACCCTATATTTTTTAGTCAAGTTTATGAGTATTTATGTATAAGACTAGATCACTGTCTAATATGGTGCACGACATTTTCTGACCAGCTGGGCTACTTTTGTCATTGTCTAACCATGATTTTGGTGGCTAAATATGCACATTTTCGAACAAACTCTATATGTATGTTGTAATATGATGTTACAGGAGTGTCATCGGAAGAATTCTGAGAAGGTTAGTGAAAAAATTAATATATTTTGGCGATATTTATCGCTCTCTTTGGCTTGAATCAGTGCTCGGGTAACGTTTGCATATGTGGTATGCTAATATAACAATTTATTTGTCACAATGGCGTGTATAAGTGGCAGAGGAAGTCAGGCGCAGGAGAGTCAAATAGAGTGTAGAATGGAGTACTTTAATTAAAGTCCCAGTAATCTGCTCCATAACACTCACGGAAAATATTTAATATAAATCTGGGTACAAGGACCCATCGCACACCTATACACAAACAACACAACACTTGACAACGAACAATCTCTGACAAACACATGAAGGGAAACAGAGGGTTAAATACACAACAGGTAATGAATGGGATTGACAACAGGTGTGTGGGACGACAAGACAAAACCAATGGAAAATGAAAAATGGATCGATGATGGCTAGAAGACCGGTGAAGTCGACCGCCGAACACCGCCCGGACAAGGAGAGGCAACGACTTCGGCAGAAGTCGTGACAGTACCCCCCCCCCTGACGCGCAGCTCCAGCAGTGCGTCGACACCGGCCTCGGGGACGACCCGGAGGGCGAGGTGCAGGGCGATCCGGATGGAGGCGGTGGAATTCTTTTAACATGGAAGGATCTAAAACGTCCTCCACCGGAACCCAGCATCTCTCCTCCGGCCCGTACCCCTCCCAGTCCACGAGGTACTGAAGGCCCCTCGCCCGACGTCTCGAATCCAAAATAGATCGAATAGCGTACACCGGGACCCCCTCGATGTCTAGAGGAGGCGGAGGAACTTCACGCACTTCAGCCTCCTGGAGCGGGCCAGCCACCACCGGCCTGAGGAGAGACACATGGAACGAGGGGTTAATACGGTAATTAATGGGCAGTTGTAATCTATAACATACCTCGTTCACTCTCCTCAGGACTTTAAACGGCCCCACAAACCGCGGACACAGCTTCCGGCAGAGCAGGCGGAGGGGCAGGTTTCGGGTCGAGAGCCAGACCCTGTCCCCTGGTACGAACACCGGGGCCTCACTGCGGCGACGGTCTGCGCCAATTTTCTGGCGCCTTATGGCACGCTGAAGGTGGACGTGGGCTGCCTCCCAAGTTTCCTCAGCGTGCCGAAACCAATTGTCCACCGCAGGAGCTTCGGTCTGACTCTGATGCCAAGGAGCCAGAACCGGCTGATACCCTAATACACATTGAAAAGGGGTAAGGTTAGTGGAGGAGTGACGTAGCGAGTTCTGGGCTATCTCTGCCCAGGGCACGAACTTCGCCCACTCCCCTGGCCGGTCCTGGCAATAGGACCGCAGAAACCTGCCCACATCCTGGTTAACTCTCTCCACCTGCCCATTACTCTCGGGGTGAAAACCTGAGGTAAGACTAACCGAGATCCCCAGACGTTCCATGAACGCCTTCCAGACCCTTGACGTGAACTGGGGACCCCGATCAGACACTATATCCTCAGGCACCCCATAATGCCGGAAAACATGTGTAAACAGAGCCTCCGCAGTTTGTAAGGCCGTAGGGAGACCGGGCAAAGGGAGAAGACGACAGGACTTAGAGAACCGATCCACAACGACCAGGATCGTGGTGTAACCCTGTGAAGGTGGAAGATCAGTCACAAAATCCACTGACAGGTGCGACCACGGCCGTTGAGGAACGGGTAAAGGTAAAAGCTTACCTCTAGGCAGGTGTCTAGGAGCCTTGCACTGGGCGCACACCGAACAGGAGGAAACATAAATCCTCACGTCCTTAGCTAAAGTGGGCCACCAGTACCTCCCATCAAGACAGCGCATCGTCCGACCTATCCCAGGATGACCAGAGGAGGGTGATGTGTGAGCCCAATAGATCAATCGGTCGCGGACAGCAGACGGAACGTACAGACGACCAGCTGGACACTCAGGAGGAGAGGGCTCTGCACGTAACGCCCGCTCAATGTCCGCGTCCAGCTCCCACACTACTGGCGCCACCAAACACGACTCTGGGAGTATGGGAGTGGGATCCATGGGTCGCTCCTCTGTGTCATACAGCCGAGACAATGCGTCTGCCTTGACGTTCTGGGAGCCTGGTCTGTAAGTAAGCGTAAACACAAAACGAGTGAAAAACATGGCCCACCTTGCCTGGCGAGGATTTAGTCTCTTCGCCTGCCGGATGTACTCCAGATTGCGGTGGTCAGTCCAGATGAGAAAAGGGTGATTAGCCCCCTCAAGCCAATGCCTCCACACCTTCAAGGCTTTTACGACAGCTAACAGCTCTCGGTCCCCCACATCATAGTTACGCTCCGCCGGGCTGAGCTTCTTCGAAAAGAAAGCACAGGGGCGAAGCTTCGGTGGCACACCCGAACGCTGAGAGAGCACTGCTCCTATCCCAGCTTCGGATGCGTCCACCTCTACTATGAATGGCAAAGAGGGATCCGGATGAGCCAACACAGGCGCCGAGGTAAACAGAGCCTTCAGTTTACCAAAAGCCCTATTCGCCTCGGCCGACCACTGCAAGCGCACCGGTCCCCCCTTTAGCAGTGAGGTAATGGGAGCTGCAACCTGACCAAAACCCCGGATAAATCTCCGGTAGTAATTGGCAAACCCTAAAAAACGCTGCACCTCCTTTACCGTGGTTGGAGTCGGCCAATTACGCACGGCTGTAATGCGGTCGCTCTCCATTTCCACTCCTGAAGTGGAAATCTGATGCCCTAGGAAGGAGATGGATTGTTGGAAGAACAAGCATTTCTCAGCCTTGACATATAAATCATGCTCCAACAGGCGACCAAGCACCCTGCGCACCAAGGACACATGCTCAGCGCGTGTAGCAGAGTATATCAAAATATCATCGATATACACCACTACACCCTGCCCGTGCAGGTCCCTGAAGATCTCATCTTCAAATGATTGGAAAACTGATGGAGCATTCATCAACCCATATGGCATGACCAGGTACTCATAATGACCTGAGGTGGTGCTAAATGCCGTCTTCCACTCATCACCCCTCCTAATACGCACCAGATTGTACGCACTCCTGAGATCCAATTTTGTGAAGAAGCGGGCCCCGCGCATTGACTCCATTACTGTATTAATCAAAGGTAGCGGGTAACTATATTTTACCGTGATTTTATTAAGGTCTCGATAATCAATGCACGGGCGTAAACCGCCATCCTTCTTCTTCACAAAAAAGAAACTCGAAGAGGCGGGTGAAATGGATGGCTGAATGAACCCCTGACGCAGGGATTCAGAGATATAATTATCCATAGCTACTGTCTCCGCTTGCGACAGAGGATACACATGACTCCTGGGATATGCAGCGTCTACCAGGAGATCTATCGCACAATCCCCCTGTTGATGGGGTGGTAATTGAGTCGCCTTCTTTTTACAGAAGGCGAGTGCCAAATCGGCATATTCTGGGGGAATGCGCACGGTGGAAACCTGGTCTGGACTTTCCACCGTAGTAGCACCAACGGAAACCCCTACACACCTACCTGAGCACTCTCGCGACCACCCCGTGAGAGCCCTCTGTGGCCAAGAAACAGTGGGGTTATGAGTAGTTAACCAGGGTAGGCCTAACACCACAGAATACGCAGGGGAATCAATAAGGAAAAGACTAATCTTCTCCTTGTGACCCCCCTGCGTTATCATAGACAAAGGTGCGGTGACCTCCCTGATAAACCCTGACCCTATTGGTCGACTATCTAAGGCATGAATAGGGAAAGGCATATCAACAGAAACAGGAATCCCTAAACTATGAGCAAAATTTTTATTAATGAAATTCCCAGCCGTGCCTGAATCTACTAGCGCCTTATACTGGGAATGCAGGGAAAAATCCGGAAAGGTGACAGAGACAAACATAAGTGCAGCAGAGGGCTCTGGATGAGTATGGTGCCTACTCACCTGGGGTGATGCCAGAGTGCCCTGCCTGCCTTCTCTATTCCCAGAGGAACCAACCCGACACCGATCAGCAGTGTGATCTCTGCGATCATAGATGGTGCTCGAGCGGGTACCCCCTCCGGTCTCCCTGCGCACCATCCCTCCCAATTCCATAGGTTCGGGAGAGAGAGTGCGGGAGGATGGCACAACCAGACCCCGATCTAGACGTCCCCGAGTAGCCAGCATGTTGTCCAGCCTGATGGACATATCCACCAGCTGGTCGAAGTTGAGGGTGGTGTCTCTACAGGCCAGCTCCCGACGGACGTCCTCGCGTAGACTACAACGGTAGTGGTCGATCAGGGCCCTGTCGCTCCATCCAGCGCCGGCAGCCAAAGTCCTAAACTCCAAAGCGAACTCCTGAGCACTCCTCGTCCCCTGCCTTAGATGATAGAGGAGCTCACCTGCTGCTCTGCCTTCGGATGGGTGGTCGAATACCTTCCGGAAATGGCAGATGAGCTCCTCAAAAATGGTCCAACGCCTTATCCTCTCCACACACAGCGTTGGCCCACTCCAGGGCTTTCCCGGTAAGGCATGAGACGAGGGCGAAGCTTTTCTCACGGTCTGATGGTACTGGAGAGACCGTGGCCAGATACAAGTTCAGTTTTAGGAGAAAACCTTGGCAGCTGGCAGTATCTCCATTGTATCCCGTGGGTAGGGATAACTGGATCCTGTTCTGTTCCGGAGGATAAAAAACGTTCACAGGAATTCCAGGTGGTGGTGGAGGTACTGGACAAGCTCCCTGTCTCTCCCAGCGGTCCATACTCTGGACAATGCGATCCATGGCAGCGCACAGACTGTCAATCTCCGCCGCATGTTCCAGGACGCGTTCCTCAACCTCATTTGGCGAAGTGCCTCCTCCTGCTGACATTTTTTTAAGGGTCAGAGATTCTGTCACAATGGCGTGTATAAGTGGCAGAGGAAGTCAGGCGCAGGAGAGTCAAATAGAGTGTAGAATGGAGTACTTTAATTAAAGTCCCAGTAATCTGCTCCATAACACTCACGGAAAATATATAATATAAATCTGGGTACAAGGACCCATCGCACACCTATACACAAACAACACAACACTTGACATAAAACAATCTCTGACAAACACATGAAGGGAAACAGAGGGTTAAATACACAACAGGTAATGAATGGGATTGACAACAGGTGTGTGGGACGACAAGACAAAACCAATGGAAAATGAAAAATGGATCGATGATGGCTAGAAGACCGGTGAAGTCGACCGCCGAACACCGCCCGGACAAGGAGAGGCAACGACTTCGGCAGAAGTCGTGACATTATTGTGTTTTCGCCGTAAAACACTTAGAAAATCTGAAATGTTGTCTGAATTCACAAGATCTTTCCATTGCTATGTGCTGTGTATTTTTAAGAAATGTTTTATGATGAGTAAATTGGTAACACAAGTTGCTCTCTGTAGTAATTCTAGTCGCTTTGGTGAGATTTGTGATGGTTGCTGCAATGGCAAACTATGATTTATACCTGAAATATGCACATTTTTCTAACAAAACCTATCCTATACCATAAATATGTTATCAGACTGTCATCTGATGAGGTTTTTTCTTGGTTAGTGGCTATCAATATCTTAGTTTAGCCGAATTGGTGATAGCTACTGGTGGAGAGAAAAAATGGTGGACAAAGAAAAATGGTGTCTTTTGCTAACGTGTTTAGCTAATAGATTTACATATTGTGTCTTCCCTGTAAAACATTTAAAAAATCTGAAATGGTGGCTTTATTCACAAGATCTGTATCTTTCATTAGGTGTCTTGGACTTGTGATTTAATGATATTTAGATGCTAAGATTTAATTGTGACGCTATGCTAGCGATGCTAATCAGTGTGGGGGGGGGGTGCTCCCGGGTCCGGGGTTGATGCTCGTGAAAGGTTAACATCTGCTAACCATGTGTATGTGACCAATAAAATTTAATTTTACATTTTATCGTTATATTCTCTAATCCCCAGATTAGAACCAATATAGAATAGAAGGACATCAACCACCCGGGCCATGGCCTGTTCACCGCTATCATCCAGAAGGCGAGGTCAGTACAGGTGCATCAAAGCTGGGACCGAGAGACTATCAGGAATCAAGGTAAGACCCTAGTGCAGACTGTGTGAAGTAACAATGTTTATTGTAACCACAGGGGTAGGCAAACTATAGTTCCAGGCAGGCAGGAGTTGATAATCCAGGGCAGAGGCCAAGGTACAGGGCGGAAGGCAGGCTCAGGGTCAGAGACAGGCAGTGGTCAGGCGGTACAGGGTCAGGTCAGGCAAAAGTCAAAAACCAGGATGAGCAAAAGAGAGACTTGAGAAATACAGGAGCTGAGACAAAATGCTGGTAGGCTTGAACAAAAAAAAACGAACTGGCAACAGACAGAAAACACTGGTATAATTACACAGGGGGTAATGGGGAAGATGGGCGATACTGGGAGTGGGCGGAGACAAACACAAGGACAGGTGAAACAGATCAGGGCATAACAGTACCACCCCCTCTAGGGACGCCACCTGGTGTCCTACCTGGGTGCCTACCTGGTTGAGCGGGGTGCCGGAATTCAGAGAATTCTGGGTCCAGGATGTCCCTAGAGACCCAGCACTTCTCCTCCGGACCATAACCCTCCCAGTCAACCAGGTACTGGAATCCCCTGCCCCGAGGTTAAACCTTCAGGAGGCGTCTCACTATGTACGCCGGTTGGCCGTCAATGAGACGAGGGAGAGGGGTGGGCCTGGAAACAGGAGACAAGGGGCAGTCAGACATGGTTTTAACTCTAGACACAGAAAAGGTATGGAAAATACGGAGGGTACGGGGCAACAGAGGATGAACAGTGGAGGGGCTAATGATCTTGGAGCGGGGGGAAAACATCTCGGCTTCTGGGGTAGTAGCCGGGGCACTATAGTGGCGTGCCAGCGCCTCAGGCTTGACCTTCTTGGATACTGGTTGGTGCTGCGGAAGAGAAGTGGCCCGAGCCTTACTGAACCCCTCTCGGAGGTCCTGGTACTCTGCGGAGCAGGCGGAAGACGTTCCGGGGCAGGCAGAGCTGACTTAAGGCAATGAGTGTGGCAGGACAGGCTCCAGCCCATGATGGCACCAGTAGCCTAGTCAATGGAGGGATTGTGTCGCTGGAGCTAAGAGAATCCCGATACCACGGGAACCTGCGGACACTCAACCAGCAGGAATTGGATAATCTCACTGTGGTTCCCCGACACTCGTAGGTTGATGGGGGTGATCTGGTGGGTGACCAATTCTATAGAGCGCCCGTCAAACACTCTAACACCCATGGGAATGGAGAGGAGTTGAGTGGGGATGCGCAGCTCGAACGGCAGAGTAACATCCACGAGACTCACATTAACCCCGAGTCAATGAGTACCTGGAGAGACTTGGACTAGTCGCCCCACAGCAGGGTGGCATGGCGAGGGGGGCGATTAAGGAGAGAAGAACAATTATCTTTAAGACCCACCAGAGTACCCACTCCAACGAATCAGCTGGGTCTCTTGAAGGGACAGTACTGCAACACAGACAACTCTGGGTGTTCAGTCTGCATACGCGTTGGGCTGGAGGCAGCCTAGCCCTGCCGAGATGCATCGGCTCAAGAAGAGGCAACTCGGCAGTCTTCGGAGGCTCTTGAAGGAACTCGGGTATGCTCGGGGCATCCTGAGTGAGATATTGGAACTGCAATCAGACCTCCTCTCCCTTCTATGTTCCCGTAACCGTCCATCGATCCGGATGGTTAAGGCGATGAGTGAGTCGAGATCCGTTGGTAGTTCCCGGGCTGTAAGCTCATCCTTTACCCCCGCCAATAATCCATGCAGGAACGTGTCGAACAGCGCTTCCGTGTTCCAGGTACCCTCCGCTGCCAGCGTGCGGAACTGCACTGCATAATCTGCCACACTGAGGGAGACCTGTCGGAGCTGGAGTATCCTCCGGGCAGCCTCTCTCGCTGACACCTCCGCCACAAATACCTCCTAAGCGGGGTTCCCGGAAAACTGGGGTGACGGCGCTGCTACCAGCCGGGTTACTGAGGGGCTGGGAGGTTACCGCCATGGTAGGCCGCCTAGTAGGCAACCCACGGAATTGCTCCCGCAATGCGTCCAATGCTAGGTCGTGACGTTCGGCCACGTCCTGGAACCCTTCCATCAGACCACAAAGCATCTCATTGTTTTTACCAATGAGGGCTCCTTGGGAGGAGATGGCGTTGCGGAGCTGGTCCAAGACCCAAGTGCAGACTGTGTGAAGTAACAATGTTAATTGTAACCACAGGGGCAGACAAACGACAGATCAAGGCAGGCAGGGGTCGATAATCCAGGGCAGAGGCCAAGGTACAGGACGGCAGGCAGGCTCAGGTCAGGCAGAGGTCGGTAATCCAGAGGCGGAGCAAAGGTACAGGACGGCAGGCAGGCCCAGGGTCAGAGACAGGCAGTGGTCATGCGGGCGGGTACAGGGTCAGGACAGGCAAAGGTCAAAATAGCAGGAGGGGGGTGGAGACAAGCACAAGGATAGGTGAAACAGATCAGGGCATGACAGTGACTGAAAAACAGCTTCTATCTCAAGGATGTCAGACTGTTAAATAGCCATCACTAGCCGGCTTCCACCCGGTTACGTAACCCTGCATCTTAGAGGTTGGAATCACTGGCCACTTTAATAATGGAAAGCTAATAGTCACTTTAATAATGTTTAAATAATGTTTACATACTGCTTTACTCATCTCATATGTATATACTGTATTCTAGTCTATTTTAGTCAATGCCACTCCGACATTGCTCAATTTAATATTTATAGATTTCTTCATTGCATTATTTTACATTCAGATAGGTGTGTATTGTTGTGAACTGTAAGATACTACTGCACTGTTGGATCTAGGAACACAAACATTTCACCACACCCGCAATAACATCTGCTACATATGTGTACGTGCCCAATGGAATGTGATTTGATATGACTGAATATCTCCGACAGGCGACCAAAAGAACCAGAGACCTCTGGACTCTTGGAACAATAACCTATACTCCCTGGCATTCACCATCATGAATGGGCATGCACCGGAACAAAAGACATTGTTTCGTTGTTGTTGTTGTTTTACATAAGTTCATATAAAAAATGTATACCTGGTAGGGACTGGGGGATTAGAGGGTAAAGTGTTTACTTTTCTTCATCCCCCTTCCTCAGTTTTAATTGTTAGGGTTGCTGTGATTTTCAAATGATGGATTGTTCTTCTAAAGTTTTTGTTAATTTGTGTGTACCTTATTTGTCGTTTACCTTTTGCATTACTTCATTTTGTAGCTGAAATTTAATAACTGAAAATAAACATTTAGTATTTTATCTACAATTTTTCATGTTCGGCCATATACAGTGGGGAGAACAAGTATTTGATACACTGCCGATTAGAGGTCTGCAATTTTTTATCATAGGTACACTTCAACTGTGAGAAACGGAATCTAAAACAAAAATCCAGAAAATCACATTGTATGATTTTAAGTAATTAATTTGCATTTTATTGCATGACGTAAGTATTTGATCCCCTACCAACCAGTAAGAATTCCGTCTCTCACAGACCTGTTCGTTTTTCTTTAAGAAAATGGAAGAAGTTCAAGATTACGGTCAATCACCCTCGGTCTGGGGCTCCATGCAAGATCTCACCTCGTGGGGCATCAATGATCATGAGGAAGGTGAGGGATCAGCCCAGAACTACACGGCAGGACCTGGTCAATGACCTGAAGAGAGCTGGGACCACAGTCTCAAAAAAAACCATTAGTAACACACTACGCCGTCATGGATTAAAATCCTGCAGAGCACGCAAGGTCCCCCTGCTCAAGCCAGCGCATGTCCAGGCCCGTCTGAAGTTTGCCAATGACCATCTGGATGATCCAGAGGAGGAATGGGAGAAGGTCATGTGGTCTGATGAGACAAAAATAGAGCTTTTTGGTCTAAACTCCACTCGCCGTATTTGGAGGAAGAAGAATGATGAGTACAACCCCAAGAACACCATCCCAACCGTGAAGCATGGAGGTGGAAACATCATTCTTTGGGGATGCTTTTCTGCAAAGGGGACAGGACGACTGCACCGTATTGAGGGGAGGATGGATGGGGCCATGTATCGCGAGATCTTGGCCAACAACCTCCTTCCCTCAGTAAGAGCATTGAAGATGGGTCGTGGCTGGGTCTTCCAGCATGACAACGACCCGAAACACACAGCCAGGGCAACAAAGGAGTGGCTCCGTAAGAAGCAACTCAAGGTCCTGGAGTGGCCTAGCAACTAAGGAGTGGCTTCGTAAGAAGCATCTCAAGGTCCTGGAGTGGCCTAGCCAGTCTCCAGACCTGAACTCAATAGAAAATATTTGGAGGGAGCTGAAAGTCCGTATTGCCCAGCGACAGCCCCGAAACCTGAAGGATCTGGAGAAGGCCTGTATGGAGGAGTGGGCCAAAATCCCTGCTGCAGTCTTCTGATGTATCAAATACTTACGTCATGCAATAAAATGCAAATTAATTACTTGAAAATCATACAATGTGATTTGCTGGATTTTTGTTTTAGATTCCATCGCTCACAGTTGAAGTGTACCTATGATAAAAAATTACAGACCTCTACATGCTTTGTAAGTAGGAAAACCTGCAAAATCCGCAGTGTATGAAATACTTGTTCTCCCCACTGTATGCCATTTTAAAAATGGAATAGACTGTGTAGTAACGTTGTAACATGAATTGTTATTGTTAGAAGCAGTTGTACCTTTAAAAAATGAACAGATTCTGTAATACAGAGAAGGTTGAAAAAAATGACCCAGCAATAAAGTACATGAATACATGAATAACAATGACCCAGCAAAAGAGTAAACATATTCACATAACCAAACAGTCCTGGGTTAAAATAACCCAATGCTGGGTACAGTATGTACTATAGTAACCCAGCACTGGGTTACAGAAATGACCAAAATTGGGTCAATTTTGACCCAGCATTTTTTTAGAAGGCATAATTATGCATAGTTCACTCATCAACTTACCCATTCTCCCCTTTTCGCCTCCATCAAATTATACTTCAGTTATTTCATCTGTTGTTATTATATATTGTATTGAAATTAGTTTAGGTGTCACGATCGTGTGGGAGTGAGACGGACCAAAACGCAGCATGTGGAAAATAAGCCATCTTCTTTTATTATAGAAGAAGGCAAAACGAAACAAAACACTTACAAACTATCAAAACGACAAACGACCGTGAAGCTATAAACGTAGTGCACACACACAGGCTACAAACGTTCAACATAGACAATTCCACATAACAAACTCAAGCCTATGGCTACCTTAAATATGGCTCCCAATCAGAGACAACAGAAACCAGCTGTCTCTAATTGGGAACCCATTCAGGCAACCATAGACTTTCCTAGACAACTACACACAACATAGACACAGCTAGACAACTATACTAAACATAAACCCAACTACTCTAAATAAACCCCCTAAACCTTACAATCACCCTGGACACTACAAAACCCACATAAATACCCATGTCACACCCTGACCTAACTAAAATAATAAAGAAAACAAAGAATACTAAGGCCAGGGCGTGACATTAGGTTTAGTTTCGAGGCAATTATCGGGGTGATTGTCAACTGAGCATGGAACATTCAAATTGAAGAAGGAGCAGAGCAGGCCCGGGTAAACCAATCCAAAAATGACATGCCCTCCTGAAACTGGTTATAACTCAAGTTCTGTTTGTGACATTAAGATTTGAACAGCGACTAGGAAAAGTCAAGGATAAGGGGGACATGACTTTAATGTAAGGACCGATGCCGGAGACGAGAAACAAGTACAGGGGGTGAACATTTAATGGAAAATGGACATCAAACAGAACACAGACAGCGTCTGGACAGGGGGAACAAAATGACATCACGACAATAATGCTGACACGAGGAACAAAACTGAGGAACAAACAGATCAACAACGTGAAGGAGTCTAGGTGAGTCCAATGAGCGCTGATGCGCATAATGATGGTGACAGGTGTGCGTAATGAAGGGCTGCCTGGCGCGGGAGCAGGCGTGACATTTAAAAATGACAGAGTAATTCAACATTTCAATTAGTTTTGTGTCATTATGATGCTCTCTGCCGTTCTAGTGTTAATATACACAATCATAAAATAAATCCATGAATATTTTGTTTCGGAAGGTCATATAAAAACATGATACAAGGCAATTTATTTAAAACAAACCGAATAGCATGTTTGGAGTTGTATTTATCTGTGCTTAGTAGCCAATCTATGGCTGCGCCATGCCAGTCTAGGGCTGCGCCATGCCAATCTATGGCTGCGCCATGCCAATCTATGGCTGCGCCATGCCAATCTATGGCTGCGCCATGCCAATCTATGGCTGCGCCATGCCAATCTATGGCTGCGCCATGCCAATCTATGGCTGCGCCATGCCAATCTCTGGCTGCGCCATGCCAGTCTAGGGCTGCGCCATGCCAGTCTAGGGCTGCGCCATGCCAGTCTATGGCTGCGCCATGCCAGTCTATGGCTGCGCCATGCCAATGAAATCAACTTGTTTGTTTAGCAGACATCACAGGCCCTGCCCTACCACAATAGAACACACAAATTTTACAGTAAGAACATAATATATCCCAAATTGCTGTTGCTGATAGTCACCAGTAGCCTACTCACATGAGGAATGCCATGGTTATTCTAGAAATGTTATATTTGTTGTTTCATGTTCGGCAAAAGTTGGTTAATTAGAAACCTTGGAATAGCAATCAAAACATCTGACCTGCATTGACCTCTGCAGGATGATATGGATTAAGTACTATTTGGTAAACTCCTAGTTTCTTTGTTAATGCACACTGTCAATGCAAGCTGCGCAGGTAATCAGTCTCTTTATTCTCTATTCGACAATTGATAATAATGTCACCCATCAGACTGTTGTCAATTTCATCTTGACTTTCAGTCACATCAATTGTTATTGTTATTTTATGTGTGAAATTAGTTCAAATATAGTTTAGGTTTATTTGGATGGGCCAGCTGGACGGGAAACTGTTGTCTCAGAAAATACACTATCATCTTATTTTAGTATTTACAGTCTATGCACTTCTGCATCAATCAATATATTTTCTGACTGATTTGCATTTGCTTTCCTGAGGTATTATTTATTATTTATACAATTGAAATATCAACGGTCAGAATGACTGTCATGGCCATTTTAGTAGTTATGGATTTCCAGCACTCTGTGTGCTAGCAATGATCAACAATCAATTTGACAGAGCTTGAATATTAAAAAAAAAAAAATAGTAGTAAAAATGTTGCACAATTCAGGTGTGGAAGAGACTTACCCAGAAAGACTCAAAGCTATAATCACTGCCAAAGGTGCTTCTACACAGTATTGTCACAGGAGGTGTGAATGGTTATGTAACTTAGATATTTCTGTATTTCATTTTCAATACATTTGTTTTCACTTTGTCATTATGGGGTATTGTGTGTAGATGGGTGAGAGAAAAAAACGTTTAATCCATTTTGAATTCAGGCTGAAACACAGCAAAATGTGGAATAAGTCAAGGGGTGTGAATACTTTCTGAAGGCACTATATTTCACAATCATATATCACACATTGATATCCAAAACCACTGTCATGGTTAAAAAATAAGATATTTAAAAATGTCCTGCCCACAAAATATGTCCATTTTCCAACAGGGGTTATGACGACCCGCATCAATAGCATAGCTCTCCCAGAGCTCTGAATGACAGGCCACTCATATCAGCAGAGGAATGGAATGTCTGTGTGGTGTGCCCCCTTCAAGTCACAGCCAGCTGGCCCCTGCCTTCACTGATCTGATCTGGGGGCTGTTCACAGGAAGTCAACGGACAACCAGGAGCTGTCAGGAGCCAGCTAGCTTTTGGTCTGACTTAACTACTTGACTTTAGTCAGACATTTTGCTACAAGAGTAGCTGGGATCAAACAGAGTTTGTGTGGATAATGTCAAACAACGAATGTGAGTTTGTATTGAAATGACATCTTGAATGTGAGACTACTGAGCACAGCTCCAGAACAACTATGTTGACACCTGGTTATAAACAATTGCCAAAAATGCACCCATTATAGTCAAACATGTCACCATATGTTACAATTGTTTTGAAGTAACTCTGTCTACACACCATTTTGTCTACATACAAAAGCTTTCTCTTTTCCCCACACACATACATAACTACCTTCACCCCCACCCCTCCAGTGCCCTGTATTGCTTGTCATGTCCCAAAAGAGGTGCCTCCGTGAGAGTGAGGGGTGAGGTTGCCAGTCCCTCTCCACGTCCCCATGCCCTTCTAAATATAGAGAGGTAGTTTCCTGTGCCCTGTAATATGGGGCATTAAAACAGCAAAGGCCAGGCCAGTGGACAGGAAGAGCCAGCATGAGGCCCAGAGAGCCTGGCGTACCACACATTCCCCCCAGCTGTCAATCAACAGTCCAACCCAACATTACATCAGGGGGATACTAAATATAGTATAGTCGCTCTGGTACGGTGTCTGCACTATATTGTCTCTGGCACAGTGTGATTCCAAAGTACTATTGATAATTTATTAGAGGTTCACTGCTAAATAATATGAATTAGCACATATGCTAATATGCTAAAAATACATAAAAAATATTATTCTCATGAACCATAGAACCAAATGACACCAACTTTGGAATGTAGGTCCATTGTGCATGTCTTAACTTAGTTTGAAAAAAGCTAATTGGTCAAAAGATGGGTAAGTTATTGACAAATCAAAAATCCGATTTTATGTGTTAATTTAAACCACCGTAAATCCACTGCATAGTGGTCTATCAACTTGAAACTTGTCATCACAATCATGGACATTCATAAGATGAACCCCACCAAATTTGGTATTAATCTCTCAAAAAACAAGTAAACTATTAACAACTCATTCTTTGCATGTGCATCGATAATGCTCAGAATCATCTGCAATCGTCTTCTCCTCATAAACAATACATCCGATTCACTTCAAATGTTTTATTTAGGCTCATTAGATGCACGTTAGCACATAAGCTACTGTAGTTCCTACATGATAGAGAGTGCTTTGTTATCCAACTGATCTTGTGTCCTTTCTGTCAACCTGTGAACCCAGTTCATTGGTGCTCGCAGTTATATTTTGAATGTGTTTAGTTTGTGATGGTATGAAGTAAAAACTGTTTTTGTGAAGCCCTTTAATTATGTTTCTTTTTGTTTAAAATGTTAGAGATCTTGGAAATGCATTGCTTGACAATTCAGATCATAGCATGTGGAAATCCTAGGTCCACCATCTGAAAATAATTGGCTAATTACGGAGTTGCATGTACTGCAGGCCTATAGATAGTCCTGATTTGATGTCACACCAAAGCATTAACACACTCATAGACTCCAATAGCCTATATGTACTAATATATGCGTGTGTGGGTCACATGTGCATGTGACACACAGTCACTTCACTGACACGGCATTATTTAAATGTGTGAACAGCTGTTAGCATTGAGTGTGAGCATGATCTCCTGTTTAACCGTGAGGATTGTCTCTCAATCCTCTCCAGGTCTTAACAAGTACGCACCACACCACGCCATCCACAGTGTCAGGGAACACTATGTTTAAGGACTTTAAGTTCCCTTTGATGGGCTGCTTTGCTCAAACAAAGGCCATCACCTTCAGGAAGTGCCTCAGGGACTGACTGTGTGTGTGTGTGCCCCAACCTAGAAAAACCAGTCCTTCGGAGATTCAGTCAATCAGTCATGCAATCTGTCAGTGTGACCGGAATCACTGTGTGTACTTCTAATTATGTACAGCACATGTTCAGTAACATTTTGGACGAGTTCCCAAAAGAACATAATGTGCCAGTGAGACACATCATGTTATACAACACTGGTGGTGTGACAACGTGTTAAGTGTTATTTGTATTGGATAATTGCTGCATTTGAGAGCTGTATTAACCTTTGTGGTTGAAGAACACCCATTTGTTTGTGAATGGCTCCTTCTGTGTCATCTGGCTGATGATTGTCACGTGGGCACACACACACTGTCACGACTTCTACCGAAGTCGTTACCTCTCCTTGTCCGGGCGGTGTTCGGCGGTCGACTTCACCGGCCTTCTAGCCATCATCGATCCACTTTTCATTTTCCATTGGTTTTGTCTTGTCTTCCCACACACCTGTTGTCAATCCCATTCATTACCTGTTGTGTATTTAACCCTCTGTTTCCCTTCATGTGTTTGTCAGAGATTGTTCGTTGTCAAGTGTTGTGTGTTTTGTGTATAGGTGTGCGATGGGTCTTCGTACCCAGATTTTTGTATTATATTTTTCCGTGAGTGTTATGGAGCTAATTACTGGGACTTTTATTAAAGTACTCCATGCTACACTCTATTTTGACTCTCCTGCGCCTGACTTCCTCTGCCACTTATACACGCCATTGTGACAGAATCTCTGACCCTTATAATATATGAAGTCAGCAGGAGAGGACACGACGGCCATGGAGGTGGAAAAGCGCGTTATGGAACAAGCAAAGGAGATTGACTGTTTGAGCGCCATCATGGATCGTATTGTCCAGAATATGGATCGCTGGGAGAGACAGGGAGTTTCTCCAGCGCCTCCACTGCCACAACTGGGATTTACCGTTAACGCGTTTTCCCCACCTGAACCTAACAAAATCCGTTTACCCCTACCCACGGGTTACAACGCAGATACTGCTGGCTGCCAGGGTTTCCTCCTTAAACTGAACTTATATCTGGCCACGGTATCCCCAGTACCATCCGACCGGGAGAAGAGTTCCGCCCTCGTCTCATGCCTCACCGGGAAAGCCCGGGAGTGGGCCAGCGCTGTGTGTAGAGAGGAGAATGCGGCGTTGGACCATTTTGAGGAGTTCACCCTTTATTTCAGGAGAGTATTCGACCATCCTCCCGAAGGAAAAACGGCGGGTGAGCTCCTCTATCATCTGAGGCAGGGGACGAGGAGTGCCCAGGAGTTTGCTTTGGAGTTTAGGACCTTGGCTGCCGGCGCTGGATGGAGCGACAGGGCCCTGATCGACCATTACCATTGTAGCCTACGCGAGGACGTCCGTCGGGAGCTGGCCTGTAGAGACACCACCCTTAACTTCGACCAGCTGGTGGACATGTCCATCAGGCTGGACAACATGCTGGCTACTCGTGGACGTCTAGATCGGGGTCTGGTTGTTCCATCCTCCCGCACCCTCTCTCCCGAACCAATGGAATTGGGAGGGACGGTGCACCGGGAGACCGGAGGGGGTTCCCGCTCGAGCACCATCTATGGTCGCAGAGATCACACTGCTGGTCGGTGCCGGGTTGGTTCCTCTGGGAATAGAGAAGGCAGGCAGGGCACTCTGGCATCACCCCAGGTGAGTAGGCACCATTCTCATCCAGAGCCCTCTGTTGCACTTATGTTTGTCTCTGTCACTTTTCCGGATTTTTCCCTGCAGTCCCAGTATAAGGCGCTAGTAGATTCAGGCGCGGCTGGAAATTTCATTAATACAAATTTAGCTCATAGTTTAGGGCTTCCTATTGTGTCTGTGGATATGCCTGTTCCTATTCATGCCTTAGATAGTCGACCATTAGGGTCAGGTTTTATCAGGGAGGTCACCGCACCGTTGAATATGATAACGCAGGAGGGTCACAAGGAGAAGATTAGTCTTTTCCTTATTGATTCCCCTGCGTATTCTGTGGTGCTAGGTCTACCCTGGTTAGCGTGTCATAACCCCACTGTTTCTTGGCCACAGAGGGCTCTCACGGGGTGGTCGCGAGAGTGCTCAGGTAGGTGTTTAGGGGTTTCCGTTGGTGCTACTACGGTGGAAAGTCCAGACCAGGTTTCCACCGTGCGCATTCCCCCTGAATATGCCGATTTGGCACTCGCCTTCTGTAAAAAGAAGGCGACTCAATTACCACCCCATCGACAGGGGGATTGTGCGATAGATCTCCTGGTAGACGCTGCATATCCCAGGAGTCACGTGTATCCCCTGTCGCAAGCGGAGACGGTGGCTATGGATTCATATATCTCTGAATCCCTGCGTCAGGGGTTCATTCAGCTATCCATTTCACCCGCTTCTTCGAGTTTCTTTTTTGTGAAGAAGAAGGATGGTGGTTTACGCCCGTGCATTGATTATCGAGGTCTCAATAAAATCACGGTAAAATATAGTTACCCGCTACCTCTGATAAATACAGTTATGGAATCAATGCGCGGGGCACGCTTCTTCACAAAATTGGATCTCAGGAGTGCGTATAATCTGGTGCGTATTCGGAAGGGTGATGAGTGGAAGACGGCATTTAGCACCACCTCAGGTCATTATGAGTACCTGGTCATGCCATATGGGTTGATGAATGCTCCATCAGTCTTCCAATCATTTGTAGATGAGATATTCAGGGACCTGCACGGGCAGGGTGTAGTGGTGTATATAGATGATATTCTGATATACTCCGCTACCCGCGCCGAGCATGTGTCCCTGGTGCGCAGGGTGCTTGGTCGCCTGTTGGAGCATGATCTATATGTCAAGGCTGAGAAATGCTTGTTCTTCCAACAATCCATCTCCTTCCTAGGGCATCGGATTTCCACTTCAGGAGTGGAAATGGAGAGCGACCGCATTACAGCCGTGCGTAATTGGCCGACTCCAACCACGGTAAAGGAGGTGCAGCGTTTTTTGGGGTTTGCCAATTACTACCGGAGATTTATCCGGGGTTTTGGTCAGGTTGCGGCTCCCATTACCTCACTGCTAAAGGGGGGTCCGGTGCGCTTGCAGTGGTCGGCTGAGGCGAACAGGGCTTTTGGACACCTGAAGACTCTGTTTACCTCGGCGCCTGTGTTGGCTCATCCGGATCCCTCTTTGCCATTCATGGTAGAGGTGGACGCATCCGAAGCTGGGATAGGAGCAGTGCTCTCTCAGCGTTCGGGTGTGCCACTGAAGCTTCGCCCCTGTGCTTTTTTTTTCGAAGAAGCTCAGCCCGGCGGAGCGAAACTATGATGTGGGGGACCGAGAGCTGTTGGCTGTCGTAGAAGCCTTGAAGGTGTGGAGGCACTGGCTTGAGGGGGCTAAACACCCTTTTCTCATCTGGACTGACCACCGCAATCTGGAGTACATCCGGCAGGCGAAGAGAATGAATCCTCGCCAGGCAAGGTGGGCCATGTTTTTCACTCGTTTTGTGTTTACTCTTACTTACAGACCAGGCTCCCAGAACGTCAAGGCAGACGCATTGTCTCGGCTGTATGACACAGAGGAGCGGTCCATGGATCCCACTCCCATACTCCCAGCTTCGTGTTTGGTGGCGCCAGTAGTGTGGGAGCTGGACGCGGACATTGAGCGGGCGTCACGTGCAGAGCCCTCTCCTCCTGAGTGTCCAGCTGGTCGTCTGTACGTTCCGTCTGCTGTCCGCGACCGATTGATCTATTGGGCTCACACGTCACCCTCCTCTGGTCATCCTGGGATAGGTCGGACGATGCGCTGTCTTGATGGGAGGTACTGGTGGCCCACTTTAGCTAAGGACGTGAGGATTTATGTTTCCTCCTGCTCGGTGTGCGCCCAGTGCAAGGCTCCTAGACACCTGCCTAGAGGTAAGCTTCAACCTTTACCTGTTCCTCAACGGCCGTGGTCGCACCTGTCGGTGGATTTTTTGACTGATCTTCCACCTTCACAGGGTTACACCACGATCTTGGTCGTTGTGGATCGGTTTTCGAAGTCCTGTCGTCTCCTCCCTTTGCCCGGTCTCCCTACGGCCTTACAAACTGCAGAGGCCCTGTTTACACACGTTTTCCGGCACTATGGGGTGCCTGAGGATATAGTGTCTGATCGGGGTCCCCAGTTCACATCAAGGGTCTGGAAGGCGTTCATGGAACGTCTGGGGATCTCGGTTAGTCTTACCTCAGGTTTTCACCCCGAGAGTAATGGGCAGGTGGAGAGAGTTAACCAGGATGTGGGCAGGTTTCTGCGGTCCTATTGCCAGGACCGGCCGGGGGAGTGGGCGAAGTTCGTGCCCTGGGCTGAGATGGCCCAGAACTCGCTACGTCACTCCTCCACTAACCTTACTCCTTTTCAATGTGTATTAGGGTATCAGCCGGTTCTGGCTCCTTGGCATCAGAGTCAGACCGAGGCTCCTGCGGTGGACAATTGGTTTCGGCACGCTGAGGAAACCTGGGAGGCAGCCCACGTCCACCTTCAGCGTGCCATAAGGCGCCAGAAAATTGGCGCAGACCGTCGCCGCAGTGAGGCCCCGGTGTTCGCACCAGGGGACAGGGTCTGGCTCTCGACCCGAAACCTGCCCCTCCGCCTGCTCTGCCGGAAGCTGGGTCCGCGGTTTGTGGGGCCGTTTAAAGTCCTGAGGAGAGTGAACGAGGTATGTTATAGGTTACAACTGCCCACTAATTACCGTATTAACCCCTCGTTCCATGTGTCTCTCCTCAGGCCGGTGGTGGCTGGCCCGCTCCAGGAGGCTGAAGTGCGTGAAGTTCCTCCGCCGCCTCTAGACATCGAGGGGGTCCCGGCGTACTCTGTTCGATCCATTTTGGATTCGAGACGTCGGGCGAGGGGCCTTCAGTACCTCGTGGACTGGGAGGGGTACGGGCCGGAGGAGAGATGCTGGGTTCCGGTGGAGGACGTTTTAGATCCTTCTATGTTAAAAGAATTCCACCGCCTCCATCCGGATCGCCCTGCACCTCGCCCTCCGGGTCGTCCCCGAGGTCGGTGTCGACGCGCTGCTGGAGCCGCGCGTCAGGGGGGGGGTAATGTCACGACTTCTACCGAAGTCGTTACCTCTCCTTGTCCGGGCGGTGTTCGGCGGTCGACTTCACCGGCCTTCTAGCCATCATCGATCCACTTTTCATTTTCCATTGGTTTTGTCTTGTCTTCCCACACACCTGTTGTCAATCCCATTCATTACCTGTTGTGTATTTAACCCTCTGTTTCCCTTCATGTGTTTGTCAGAGATTGTTCGTTGTCAAGTGTTGTGTGTTTTGTGTATAGGTGTGCGATGGGTCTTCGTACCCAGATTTTGTATTATATTTTTCCGTGAGTGTTATGGAGCTAATTACTGGGACTTTTATTAAAGTACTCCATGCTACACTCTATTTTGACTCTCCTGCGCCTGACTTCCTCTGCCACTTATACACGCCATTGTGACACACACACAGTATGTGCGATGGTTAAAGTGGTACCGAGGAGTTGGAGGGTCTTACAGTACATAAAGTCACTGTGTGGACACTGTGTAAAAAACATCAACAAATTGTTGAGCAATGAAAAAAGACATTGGTAGAAGTAGACAAAATAGTAATTTATTAATAACTTATAATTTCTTTACATTCGTAAGAGAGGAGTGTAGACTCGAGGAGTGGTGGGTGTTGAAACCAAAATGTCTTCCCCCATAGACAGGCCTTCTCTCAGAAGGGAGGGACAACAAAAACCAACAAAAAACTGCATTTCACAGCGGCAAGGTGAGCAAGGCCTACTGCTTTGTCAACATCTCCCAGACTTTGAAAAGCCTTGACCACAGATAAGAATTAACTTATGTTAACCCTCATTGTTCCCCACTAAACATCAACATAAACAGAACGTAGCAATCTTAAATTGGCTTCCATAAAGATATTTCTACCTTACTTAACCGAATGACAAATCAAGTTTCTTAACATAGCCATACACTGACAGTTTCAGTGATTTGTTGTAAAATTATTTTAACAGTAATTTTGCTGTGGCTCAATTTGGTAGAATTGTGATAGGTGGTGAAAGCATAGTTCGGGCAAAGTCCTTTGAGGGTCAATGCACAATAACACATCTATGTACTATGAACTAAGGCATACAACCAAGGTGACTCTGATTTGTGTGAGGGTGGGTGCAAAAATGGCCTGTCGGCTGAATTCATATATAAAGCAAATATATGAAATATATTACACATATACATTTTTTTTTTACGATTCTTGGAAAACCACACTACATTTTTTTGGCATAATAAACTTAAACATACTGATCAATAAACAGTTGGTTTGCTTAAATAAAGTAGAAGATTGAAAAAAAAATCTTCAGTACCCACTTGTTGCAAAGGGTATACTAGCGCAAGGCTTTACTTTATTGTCTTTTATATTAAGAAATATACACATGTATAAATGATTCAAATGATTCCACACATGTAAAATTGAGTTCAATATACGGTGGCGTCTTAACCGGGGATGTTTTACCCTAAACAGGCAAATCTTCACAGAAGACATGTAATATGCACCCGAAAAAAAGTTTTGAAGGTGCAAGTGCTAGCACAAAAAACAAAAAGTATTTATAGTCATATATACATGTATGTTCAGATAGAACAATCATGACTCTTTGGCACACCAGCCTTTCGTCGTGAAATTAAACGTACACTTGACCACCAGATCACTTTACGTCTCTTTCAACGCGTCGACAGAAAAAAATTGAGGCAAAAACCCAGTCCAGTCTAAAAGTAATATAGGGTTCTAGAAAGTTAATGTGATTTATTTTTCTCTCTCTTCCCCATCTTCTCTCTTTCATTCTTTCTTTCTTTTTCTGTCCCCGTTTTTGCAGCAGCAGAGCCTTTTGGCAGACCGTCCACGTGCCCCTTCAGCAGCCATGCTTGGCAGCTGCTAACCTCAAGCCAACTGTGTCAATAACGGCAGGATGTCATCATGTCACAACAGGTGACGGAAATAAAGTAGAGAAACATTGCAGCGTTTCAGGTTTCATTAAATCTCCAAGCCAGTAGGGGGCGACGATGGCGCTGCCTCACGTGGACTCCAGAGGGTCCAGCTGGAAGACGTTGTGGTTGGTGGGGGTGGTGAAGTACAGGGGTTGTGTGGGGGCCACAACCCGGTTATCGCAGGGGCTCTTCAGGCCCAGGGTGCGCTCAAAGTCCAGGAGTTGGCCCATGAAGTTGAAGTTGGGCGAGATGTTGGACTTCTTCATCTTGACAATGTCGTAGGCGTCGTTCATGGACAGGTTGAGCTTCTGCATGAGGTACGCCACGGTGACTGTCACTGAACGGCTGATGCCGGCCAGACAGTGGACCAGGACGCCGCATTTCTGACTGCGAGCCTCATCTGAGAAGGAGAGGAAAAAAGAGGAAGAACATGTTATAGACTTTAGTCAGATATGCATAATGTGAATACACAGCGATACAAAAACAATTGCTCTGAACATATAGCTCCTGAAAAAGAAACTTAGGCTGTGGAAGGGCAACCAGATAAAACAGTGACTGTGGTCAACACTGATTAAACCAGTTACACGTTTAAGCGGCGGAAGTCTGAAAGGACAGTCTCAGGCCCAGACACATCCATCAACAAACCGCTGTGGTACTCTGCGCATAAACAGACCCGACATTCTTTAATTTGGCCTGGAGTACCACGACTTGGAAATGGACTATTAACGCTCTATCAGGCTGCCCGAGTTACTTGATAATGGTGCCATTAGGGCGTATAAACGTAGGAGTTATGAGGGCACCCTGTCAGGGCTAACAGGATGTCAACAGAGCCTGTAAATGGCTCTCTTTGTGAAGGGAACACATCGCTGGGCTGTCCTAGATTACTTTCAATGGCTGCTTCCTTCCTGTTGTGCTCAAATTACCCCCTCCCTCCGATCTTTCTCCCCCTCTCCAATTTCCACACAGGCCTTTGTAATACAATTACACAAGCCTGAGGTAAGCTAGGCAGACCAGAAAAACAGACACAGGAAGTGTTCCATTGAAGTTTAGTTAATCATTATAATTTGGGAGTAGTTTATTGTTATGGGGCATAGAACTAGAATAAAATGTATCTGCTTGGCACAATGGACTTAATCTGGTTCCCTCTGTATTATTCTCCTTGATTGACTGATAAGAAAGTACTCTATGACACATATAGTCCAAATTGCACAATAACAACTAAAGACCTTCCTGGTGATAAGATATCTTATAAATACGTTTAAGTTCCTGTACTGTGGGCCCGTGGGTTTCACGTGTTAGGCCAATATAAGCGTACATGTACAACAACTATAAAATAGACCTGTTTTATTTATTAACCCTGTGCGTTAAAATTAATTATTGTGCGTAAATTAGAATAGGAGAGCTATCCGTGCGCTTGAATGTAAGTAATTGCGTTTACCTATGAAGCTAATGGCTTCCGGGAAGAACTGTGACAGATTTTGGCTCCAGTGATCAGAGATGGGGATCTGCTTGTACTTGAATTCCCCGGCGTTCTCGAACATGTTGGGCAGGTTCGGAGTCACGTTCAGAATGTACTTGATGCCGAACTCTTCTAGAATGTCAAGGTTGGTGGAATCCTTGGCGCAGCCCAGGTAGAGGTGCGGGAGGATCTCCACTGGGAAGGAGGGCTGTGGGTTGGAGAGGGGACTGCCGTCTGAGTCTGTGGCGCTGCTCGGGTCCCTGTCGATGTCGGACTCGATGTCGGATGAGTCGGAGCTTATCCGCAGCCCCCCGAGGCCGAGCACCTGGGCCGTGGGAGAACTGCTATTGAAAGAGCCATCAAGATTGGTCTCGCACATGGCAGGGAACTCGGCTTGGAATTTATTGAAACCACCTGTAAGATGAAGGAAATAATATGGTTAGACAAATCCATTCATATAACAGGCCGAGGCTACACAATGTGATGACCTAATATATTTGCATTATCATATAGGTTTTAGCGCCAAATGCATCCAAATGTTCACTTATTCATTATTAATGTATTTACGGAATTAGGCCAACATTTTAGTAGAAAATATGCGCTTCTGGAAAAACAACAACACTCACCTTCAAGGTAAAACGCCTTGTAGCCCTCGTCTTTCATCTTCTTCAGGAGCAAGCCCAGCACGGAGCCCCCGTCCACATTTTCGTTCCATTCCCTGCTGAACTCGTCATACAGCACGATAGTGTCCGTCTTGCACCTCCGCGCAAATCTCTCCCGGTCCTCGCCGTTTGAGAGCAGGCACTTGATGGGAAGATTGCCCTTCTTCAGCCGCCGGAGCATCAGGCTTGGGATGGCCACGTTAATCGCCGTTTCGACGTGCGAGGACTCGTATAGCTCCAGCGCTCTGCAGTCCATTACCAATAGGCAGTCTTTGCGCGTCTGGAGCTGCTTTTGCAGCCACTCCACGGTCTTGCTGATTGCCATTACCGATTCGAACTGAGCGGGCTTGGGCTTGTCAAGCATTTAGCGAAACAAATATGTTCACTTCACTGCAGGAAAATTATGTGGTTGGTCCCTGTAGGCTACAGCAAAAGGCCGTCAACGTTATGAAGAATGGAGCATTGAGGAAATGGCAGCGCACACTGGTCGAGAAAAAAATATATTCTGGAATAACTGCAGAAATGAAAACGGATATCGGCTATTGCATTTCTCACGAAAATCAGCAAAACACGAATTTCTTAGATATCCGACTGCAGATTGCCTATACACTAGCAGTCATTCATGCAGCGGCTGGAAGAATGTCCATGTATTTATTTATCAATGACTCACTAGCCAGCACTGACGTTGTCTTCGTATTATATAACGCAGGCTTTTGCTGTAGAAAATATTCTTCTTCTGTAAAAATCAAAATGAAACGGATTGATTGCAGGACAGTTGCAAAGCATTTGTCACCAATTTCCAATAATCTATGTATTCTTCTGTCGTCTATTCCCAACCTTCTCGTTGTGAATAAGCCTCTTTTGTTGTTGTCGAGGCTGGTTCGTTGATGATGTGCTTTCCGCAGCGCCAAGCGATTGAATGGTTACAAACGCGAGGCGTTTCAATGGATACATTATATCCGCCAGCCAATCAGAGGGCTCCGAGCAGTCGTTGCCTTGGAAACGGGGCCGGATGGAAGAAACTGTGTTGATGAATTGTTAATAAGTTTGTCATTCACAAAAACGGAAAGGAATTTCCGCTCGGGTTCAAGTGAGTGCAAACAAACAGAAGCGGCACTGCAGGGGAAGGAAGGAGAAGGCTATTACTTATTGCGTAGAGGGGGATCCTACCTTGTCCTCAGATTTCTTAATGTCAAAGTAGCGCTATAACAAGATATGTGCACGGTGAGGCAGAGTTGTAGAGAGGTAGCCTATTTGCGTACGGGACACATTATTGCCTTTTTGAACGTTTTGGAACCTCTATCTAAATTAATCCGTTTTTCATTGTTGTATTTGTCAATTAAATAAAACATGTTTATGATTCCATGACATTTTAAATAATTTAATTAATACATGGATATATTGCAATTTAACATGGTTTGTAAATTATGTTAAGATTCCAATTCATTGGGCGGAAAAGATGTGCATAATGAATGCGTAAAATCAAACGTGGACAAGTTTCCAATGTCCATACAAAAGTTCACCTACAGTAGATCTGTGCTACAGTAGATGTTTATCTTGTGAAATCATAAGGCTGTTTTAAGTTAAAGTTGTTATGAAGCAGGGATGTCAAACTCAATCAGTGCACAGGGCGACATTGAAAAAACACTGGTCTAAGGCACTGCATCTCAGTGCTAGAGGAGACACTACAGACATCCTGGTTCGATTCCAGGCTGTATTTCAACCGGCTGTGATTGGGAGTCTCATAGGGCGGCGTACAATTGGCCCTGCATTGTCTGGGTTTGGCAGGTGTAGGCCGTCATTGTAAACAAGACTTTGTTCTTAACTGACTTGCTTACTTAAATAAAGGTTCAATTATATATATATGTTTTATTGTAGGCCAGCCATAACCTATTATGTTTGTTTTTACAAAAAAAACTTGCATACAACTGCAAACTGGCCATTGTTTGAATAGAAAAAAATATGGCCCTTTGTAATGTCCACTGATGTAGATAGGATGCTGTATATAGCATTTTAACATATTAAAACAAAAGAAGAGATAAATAATGTGTGTCCAGCCTTTGTTGCTATGCTTGCAGATTGATAATATGCTAAGCAAAAAGGATTTAATAACTCCAAATAACAACAACTTAGCTAGGCGGGTTGTAACATTTAAACGTTTAAACGTTTTTCATTTTGTGGTACTGCGTGGATCCCTGGTGCGGTTGAATGCAGCATTGCTGTATGGTGCCCTCAAAATGTATGTAATTGAGTAGCAAACCTAGGCTATTGCTCAAATGTTTCTGTAATAGACCTGCATTTGCATGGTGTTTTGTTGCAGGTTTTGTATTTTGGTTATTCATTGACAAGCTTTAAATACCAAAGCCAGACTGCAACATTTTAGTAGCCTAGCTAGGACTGTGGACTGTGTCTGTACACTTTCCCTCCTCTGCACGCTGTAAACCGTACACAGGAAAAGCAGTGCAATTGATGTTGGATTCAGCAACGCAATCTCACCAGGCTGTAATTTTATAAAGTATGTAGGCTACAGCAATTACTCATTGGTACCGAAACTTGTCATAGACATTTAGCCTACAACACGTTTAAACTTTGGTTCTGGTAGAAGATTTGGTCAGTGCCATTAGTGATATGATACAGGGCACTGGCTAGCTGTGTGTGGGTGTGTGGCTGGGAGGAGGGGTGCGTGGCAATGCACTGCGTGCAGCAGTTTGGCAGTTTTATTTTACTTATTTGTATTTAACCTTTATTTAACTGGGAAAGTCAGTTAAGAACAAATTCTTATTTACAATGACGGCCTAATGACGGCTGTGCTTGCTGTGACTTGTAGTGCAGCTCATCGCGGACAGTATGGAAGAGGGCCGAAACTAATTGACAACCAAAATCATTGCCCAGGCCAGATAGAAATGTGTCATGGTCCGGATTCAGCCTGCAGGCTTTGTGTCTGACACATGTGTTATAAAGCCGTCATAACACTGTCATAAGAAAACCTAACATGCCAACACTAAGACTTTTCTGTCATTTCAACAGTAAAACACTAGGGTGCACAGTATAATACAATAAACATGTTTTACAGTCTACAGCATTAATGGTTTAGATTGCACTGTATTATGGGTAAAATGGTGGAAAATACTGTTATTAACTGTAATTCGGAAGCCTCCTGTAAAAATTACTCTAACATGCTGTACAAATAGGAAGACTGGCGAATCATTTCTAACCCCAGACCATCAGGCTGCTGAATAGTCACCACTACCTTTGATGTCTTCACTATTCTTCTACAATGTAGAAAGAATAGTAAAAATAAAGGTAAACCTTTGAATTAGCAGGTGTGTCCAAACTTTTGACTGGTACCACGTGTTAACTTCTTGTTACTTCTGTTGTCAATTATGTTGTTAATTTGTTGATAATGTTATTATCAATTTGAATAAATGTATTTTATCTACAAAAGTATTGTTTTTCCTACATTTAGATTTCAGGTAGAATTTCACAAAATGTACAGCATTTTCCTGGTACATTACAGCATTCCTGTAAATTTACAGCAAGGATGCTCTAATGTGTCTTTACTGTAAGCAAATAGTACTGTAAAACATAAGCAAAATTACAGTATTAAGCTGGCCACTGTGGTGTCAGTATAATGTTGTACATTTACAAGGAAAAGTTTTACAATGAAGTTAGGACAATAGTGATCATATCATGCCGCTATTGATTGTATTCACTGAACTTAACTTGGGTGACAGTTTACTGAATTTTACTCGGGTGACATTATGAGCTTGATATTTTTTTAGTGCTTAGGGATAGTGCTTAGGGATATCCCATGCAAACACACACACACACACACACACACACACACACACACACACACACACACACACACACACACACACACACACACACACACACACACACAGGATTCTCTTAGGCCGAGGTGAGTCTGTGTAGTTATATGAAATGTGGAGCAGCACCAGCAACAACAGACCTTTAACCCTTCTGCCTGTCACATTTAAATAGCCCCATGTCCTGGCTGAATGGAGCCAAGCTGTTGCTTTTCAGGTTCAAATACATTCTCTCTATTTCAGGAACAAATGGCCCCTTCCCCCTTTACTCCCTCCCACATCTCTCCCTTTCCTCTTTCTCTACACCGTCCATCTTTCAATCTCTCCAATACTGATTTCTCTCTTTCCTTTCCCTTTATTCTTACCCTTCTCCATTCATCTCCCTCCCCCCCTCCCTCGCCTTCCCGTCCCCCCTTTCTCTCTCCACCACCCTCCCTCCCTCGCTCTCCTGTTAATCTACTTGCCCTCCTCCTTGTTTCTCAGCCACTGGGTACTTGTTGTCTAACTGGGAAATCCTTTGTCCGTTCACAAAAGCTCCCTGTATCCAGCAGTCGTGAGTTCTGGACTGGAGCCACGGCACTTTACAGATGGGGTCGGGGAGGGAGTGTGTGTGTGCGTGCTTGTGTGCATGTGTGTGTGAGAGCGTGAGGGAGAGAGAGATTGACCGAGAGAGAATGTGTGTGCATGTGTGATAAAGTGTGTAGGCTGAACAGGGTAGCAGCTTAACTTTCTATGGCCGGTTCACAATATTCAACTTCCTGTAAGTTCCCTACGTCGGCCACCAATGGAGAGAAAGTTCCAGACATCCCAGAAAAGACACAACACAGAGACCTGTCAGACTAATGTCACTAGGTGATAAGAACCACCATCTTTCTCCTGTTATCACAACAATTATGTTATCTGATATAGTCAACCCAAACTGGAATCACAAACACACACACAATGTAACATGCACTCACTTCCATGACAACTCATCAATTTCAGCTTTAACCCAAGCAAGGTGAAGAGGACAACTTTTGCTAAATGCTTCCATGTACCCAAATGAGCTGCATATTATACTCCAGTTGGAGCCTGAGATAATGAAGAATAGCACCGGATGAGATGCCTGCCGTTTCACGGGCTAACCAGTTGTGCTATTTTGTGTTGTTTCGTGTTGTTTGTAACATATTTTGTACTTAATGTTTCTGCCACGGTTTGTTATGGCCGAAAAGAGCTTCTGGATATCAGAACAGCGATAACTCACCTCGAACTGGATGAAGATTTTTTCTTTCATGAGTCTGATGCAAAGGGTTTACTGCAGATACCAGACTAGGCCCAAATCACCATCATTCACATTAACCTGTTAAGGCTGGGGGCGCTGTTGTCACTATTAATGGTAATCGTGTAATTTTTGAAACGGCTTCCTACAAAATTCTTGATCGTACAATATGCATATTATTATTATTATTGGATAGAAAACAGTCTATAGTTTCTATAGGAGTTGAAATTTTGTCTCTAAGTGGAACAGAACCCATTCTACAGCAATTTCCCTGACATGGAGTCAGATTTCAGAAATTTTGGCCACTGTTCTGGAGTCAGTTTTAAGGCCAATGTTATTCCTATGAGTATACGGACACTGCTTACGTCTTCCCCTGGATGCCTTTACGTGATGACGATTTGAATGGGGTCGATTGCGCATTCACAGGCACTATAAATTAAAAAACCCTGTAGCTAGGAGCTCCTTTCCAGCTGCGTCATGCGCGTGGAGGACATCGACCTGCTATTTTTCTAAGCGTTAGTTTAGCCTGTTATATTTCTCTGGTCATGTTTTTACTCGTTATAGGAGTTAAAAACATCATAAGGTAGTTAATTTAAAGCGTTTTATAGCAATTTATATCCGTTTAGTGCGATTTTGGGACATTTATTTCTGAAACGCTGTGAATCGCTGGGCACGCTTCCAGTTCATCCCGAACGCAGTTGGCATTTCCACATGGCAAGAGGACAGCTTTCCACCAAAAGACGATTAGACCCAAGAAAGGATCCTTTGCCCAAGATACTGATGGAAGAACAGCTCAAAGTAGGAAATTTTTATTATGATAAATCGTGTTTCTGTCGAAAAATGTTAGTGGCTTAGGACGCCATGTTTTTTGACGTAGCTTCGCTTGGCGCAAACTGTATTGAAAAGTAAGGATAATTTAAAAAATGTAATTCCGCGATTGTATTAAGAACTAAATTGTCTATCAATCGCTGTCCACCCTATATTTTTTAGTCACGTTTATGAGTATTTATGTATACGAGTAGATCACTGTCTAATATGGCGCACAGACATTTTCTCACCAGCTGGGCTACATTTCACATTGTCTAACCATGATTTTGGTGGCTAAATATGCACATTTTCGAACAAACTGTATATATATGTTGTAATGTGATGTTACAGGGGTGTCATCTGAAGAATTCTGAGAAGGTTAGTGAAAAAAATTATATATTTTGGCGATGTTTACGTTATCGCTCTCTTTGGCTAGAATCAATGCTGGGGTAATGTTTGCACATGTGCTATGCTAATATAACGATTTATTGTGTTTTCGCTGTAAGACACTTAGAAAATCTGAAATATTGTCTGTATTCACAGGATCTGTGTCTTTCGATTAGTGTATGCTGTGTATTTTTACAAAATGTTTGATGATTAGTAGTTAGGTAAACACGTTGCCCATTGTAATTATTCTAGTCCATTTGTGACGGTGGGTGCAATTGTAAACTATGCCAGCTACCTGAAATATGCACATTTTTCTAACAAAACCTATCCCATACCATAAATATGTTATCAGACTGTCATCTGATGAGTTTTTTTCTTGGTTAGGGGCTATAAATATCTTAGTTTAGCCGAATTGGTGATAGCTACTGGTGTTGGTGGACAAATAAAAGATGGTGGATTATGCTAATGTGTTTTTAGGTAATAGATTTACATCTTTACATATTGTGTCTTCCCTGTAAAAAAAATTAAAAATCGGACATGTTGGCTGGATTCACAAGATCTGTGTCTTTCATTAGCTGTATTCGACTTTAATGTGTGAAAGTTAAATATTAAAAAAAAAAAATTAAGGTTAAGAAAAGACGCCGTTGCAGTGGACGCAGGTCCGGGTGCCTCGTGAGAATTTGTCAGCGTGTGGGTAACCCGCCTCTACCATCCGTCCTATTGGCCAACATAAAATCACTGGAGAATAAACTGGATGAGCTCCGTTCAAGATTATCCTACCAACGGGACATTAAAAACGGTAATATCTTATGTTTCACCGAGTCGTGGCTGAACAACAGAATGGACAATATACAGTTAGCTGGGTTTTCCGTATATCGTCAAGACAGAACAGCTGCCTCTGGTAAGACAAGGAGTGGCAGTCTATGCCTATTTGTCAATAATAGCTGGTGCGCAAAATCTAATATAGTAGCTGTAGTAGCTGTAGACCACACTATTTACCAAGAGACTTTTCATCTATGTTTTTTGTAACTGTCTATTAACCACCACAAACCGATGCTGTCACTAAGACAGCATTCAACGAACTGTATAAGGCCATGAGCAAACAAGAAAATGCTCATCTAGAGGCGGCGCTCCTAGTGGCCGGGGACTTTAATGCAGGGAAACTTAAATCTGTTTTACCTCATTTCTACCAGAATGTTACATGTGCAACCAGAGGGGAAAAAAACTCTAGACCACCTTAACTCCACACACAGAGACACGTACAACGCATATCTGACCATAATTCTATCCTCCTGACTTCTGCTTACAATTAATAAATAAAGCAGAAAGTACCAGTACCACTCACTACGGAAGTGGTCACATGACGCAGATGCTAAGCTACAGGACTGTTTTGCTGGCACAGACTGGAATATCTTTCATCCGATGGCATTGAGGAGTATGTGACAAAATCCTGCACGGAGCCTTCACCGTGCGCTGCCACTTTAAGAGTGCAACAGCAGTCAGGAAGGAGGAAATAAAGATAGTTCTTCTGGCTCTCTGTGTGGAGATCTCGGTTGGCGTGGCAGTTTGACAGTGTGTGCAACTCTGCAGAACACAATTTTTATCGTGATCAGTTGTAAAGTGTTTAAGTCGATCGGTAGTATTACTGCTCTAGGTCGAGGATGTAATCTTTTGGAACCACTCCTGTCATTGTTCGCATGGACTAGTAGCAACAATTTTGCAAAGCTTTGAAAAACGAATCAACAAACCATTAGGTGTATCAGACGGACAGACAGTGCAACTACAAGCCTGAAGTCAACAGCTAAGACCACTCCCACCTCTCTCTCTCGCTCTCATTTTCCTTCTATCACTCTAGTGCTTTTCACTGCAGCAGACTATCTTTTTTCCATCTCTGCTCCTTTTGATGTTCAGTGTCGTTCAACTATCAGTCCCCTGCCAATTGTATTTGGTGTGACATTTTAGTTAAAGGAAGTTTGCGTGAGTTATTGTCTATTGTTGTTTGAACTGTTTTGATTTTGTGTGGGACTATTTACATCTGGGCGAGAAGATTTTAATGCCTGGTGTGTTTACGGACATATTCAATCAATCCCTATCCCAGTCTGCTGTTCCCACGTGCTTCAAGAGGGCCACCATTGTTCCTGTTCCCAAGAAAGCTAAGGTAATTGAGCTAAATGACTATCGCCCCATAGCACTCATTTCCGTCATCATGAAGTGCTTTGAGAGACTAGTCAAGGATCATATCACCTCCACCCTACCTGACACCATAGACCCACTCCATTTGCTTACCGCCCCAATAGATCCACAGACGACGCAAACGCAATCACACTGCACACTGCCCTAACCCATCTTTACAAGAGGAATACCTATGTAAGAATGCTGTTCATCAACTACAGCTCAGCATTTAACACCATAGTACCCTCCAAACATTAACCTCTAACGCCTCCCTAACCCGGATCCGGGATCCCCCCCAACACAAAAGCTGACTAGCATAGCCTAGCCTAAAGTTACAGGGATATCATAAAATAAAATGTTCATGAAATCACAAGTCCAAGACACCAAATGAAAGATACAGATCTTGTGATTCAAGCCATCATCTCTGATTTGTAAAATGTTTTGCAGGGAAGACACAATATGTAAATCTATTAGCTAACCACGTTAGCAAAAGACAACAAATTTCTTACTCCACCATTTTCTTACTGCATCAGTAGCTATCACCAATTCGGCCAAATAAAGATATTGATAGCCACTAACCAAGAAAAAACCTCATCAGATGACAGTCTGATAACATATTTATTGCATAGGAGAGGTTTTGTTAGAAAAATGTGCATATTTCAGGTAGAAATCATAGTTTACAATTGCACCCACCATCACAACTCCACTAGAATAAATACAGAGAGCAACGTATATTACCTAATTACTAATCATAAAACATTTCTTAAAAATACACAGCGTACACTAATTGAAAGACACAGATCCTGTGAATCCAGACAATATTTCAGATTTTCTAAGTGTCTTACAGCGAAAACACAATAAATCGTTATATTAGCATAGCACATGTGCAAACATTACC
Organism: Salvelinus fontinalis; assembly: GCF_029448725.1. Taxonomy (NCBI): domain Eukaryota; kingdom Metazoa; phylum Chordata; class Actinopteri; order Salmoniformes; family Salmonidae; genus Salvelinus; species Salvelinus fontinalis. The sequence goes on along the minus strand of NC_074676.1, from coordinate 640,186 downwards.
CCAGCATTGATTCACGGCAAAAAGAGCGATAGCATTATCACCACCAAAATGTATTAATTTTTTAACTAACCTTCTCAAAATTCTTCAGATGACACTCCTGTAACATCATATTACAACATACATATAGAGTTTGTTCGAAAATGTGGATATTTAGCCACCAAAATCGTGGTTATACAATGAGAAAAGTAGCCAAGCTGGTCAGAAAATGTCGGGCGCCATATTGGACAGTGATCTACTCTTATACATAAATACTCATAAACTTGACTAAAAAATACAGGGTGGACAGCGATTGATAGACAATTTAGTTCTTAATGCAATCGCTGAATTACATTTTTTAAATTATCCTTACTTTTCAATACAGGTTGCGCCAAAGCGAAGCTACCCCAAAGAAAATGGCGGCATAAGCGTTTAACATTTTTCGACAGAAACACGATTTATCATCATAAATAGTTCTTACTATTAGCTGAACTGCCATCAGAATCTTGGGCAATGAATCCTTTCTCCGGTCTAATCGTCTTTTGGTCGAAAGATGTCCTCTTGTCCCGTCGAAATGGCCACTAACGTTCACCATGCACTCAAAGTGCCCAGCTCCTCGAGGTGCGTCACACAGAAATGCCATAAAATCGCCCTAAACGGATATAAATTGCTATAAAACGGTTTAAATGAACTACCTTATGATGTTTTTAACACCTATAACGAGTAAAAACATGACCGGAGAAATATTACTGGCTAAACAACAGCTCGGAAGGAGGCAAGTCCGACGTCCATCGTGCGTCAGGCGCAGAGACGAAAAGAAAGCTACTTCCGGTCATTGGTGTTTTATACAGGCCCTGATTGCGCAATCGACTCCATTCAAAGCGTCACCACTTACTGACATCTAGAGGAAGACGTAGGCCGTGTTTGTTTCCCCATAGCATTTATAGGGACATTACAACTGACCTGCGTCCTACGAAACACAACCTAACCAAGCCGCACTGCTTCTTAACACAGCGCACATCCAACCCGGAAGCCAGCCGTACCAATGTGTCGGAGGAAACACCGTACACCTAGTGACCTGGTCAGCGTGCACTGCGCCCGGCCCGCCACAGGAGTCGCTAGTGCGCAATGAGACAAGGATATCCCTACCGGCCAAACCCTCCCTAACCCGGACGACTCTAGGCCAATTGTGTGTCGCCCCATGGACCTCCCAGTCGTGGCCGTCTGCGACAGAGCTTGGGTTCGAACCCAGAATATCTCGTGGCACAGCTAGTACTGCGATGCAGTGCCTTAGACCACTGCTCCACCCGGGAGGCGGTCCTGGACTTTCTGACCGGCTGCCCCCAGGTGTTGAGGGTAGGAAACAACATCTCCACCCCGCTGACCCTCAACACTGGGGCCCCACACGGGTGTATTCTCAATCAATCAATCAAGTTTATTTTATATAGCCCTTCGTACATCAGCTAATATCTCGAAGTGCTGTACAGAGACCCAGCCTAAAACCCCAAACAGCTAGAATGCAGGTGTAGAAGCACGGTGGCTAGGAAAAACTCCCTAGAAAGGCCAAAACCTAGGGAAGAAACCTAGAGAGGAACCAGGCTATGAGGGGTGACCAGTCCTCTTCTGGCTGTGCCGGGTGGAGATTATAACAGAACTATGCCAAGATGTTCAAAAATGTTCATAAGTGACAAGCATGGTCAAATAATAATCATGAATAGTTTTCAGTTGGCTTTTCATAGCCGATCATTAACAGTTGAAAAACAACAGGTCTGGGACAGGTGGCGGTTCCATAACCGCAGGCAGAACAGCTGAAACCGGAACAGCAGCAAGGCCATGCGGACTGGGGACAGCAAGGAGCCACCACGCCCGGTAGTCCCGACGTATGGTCCCAGGGCTCAGGTCCTCCGAGAGAAAGAAAGAGAGAAGGAGAAAATTAGAGAGAGCCAAGATTTTCAAAATGTTCATAAATGACAAGCATGGTCAAATAATAATCAGGAATAAATCTGTTGGCTTTTCATAGCCGATCGTTAAGAGTTGAAAACAGCAGGTCTGGGACAGGTAGGGGTTCCGTAACCGCAGGCAGAACAGTTGAAACTGGAATAGCAGCAAGGCCAGGCGGACTGGGGGCAGCAGGGAGTCGTCATGCCCGGTACTCCTGGCGTATGGTCCTAGGGCTCAGGTTCTCAGAGAGAGAGAAAGAAAGAGAACGAGAGAATTAGAGAAAGCATACTTAAATTCACACAGGACACTGGATAAGACAGGAGAAGTACTCCAGGTATAACCAACTGACCCTAGCCCCCCGACACAAACTACTGCAGCATAAATACTGGAGGCTGAGACAGGAGCGGTCAGGAGATACTGTGGCCCCATCCGAAGATACCCCCGGACAGGGCCAAATAGGAAGGATATAACCCCACCCACTTTGCCAAAGCACAGCCCCCGCACCACTGGAGGGATATCTTCAACCACCAACTTGTAATCCTGAGACAAGGCCGAGTATAGCCAACAAAGATCTCCACCACAGCACAAACCAAGGGGGGGGGGGCAACCCAGACAGGAAGATCACGTCAGTAACTCAACCCACTCAAGTGACGCACCCCTCCCAGGGACGGCATGAAAGAGCACCAGTAAGCCAGTGACTCAGCCCCTGTAATAGGGTTAGAGGCAGAGAATCCCAGTGGAGAGAGGGGAACCGTCTCAGCCCTCTCCTGTACTCCCATTTCACCCATGAATGCGTGGCCATGTACACCTCCAACTCAATCATCAAGTTTGCAGACGACATTTCAGTGGTAGGCTTGATTACCAACAACGACGAGACAGCCTACAGGGAGGAGGTTGAGGGCCCTCGGAGTGTGGTGTCAGGAAAATAAACTCACACTCAATGTCAACAAAACAAAGGAGATGATCGTGGACTTCAAGAAACAGCAGAGGGAGCACCCCCCTATCCACATCGATGGGACAGTGGTTGAGAAGGTGGAAAGTTAAGTTCCTCGGCGTACACATCACAGACAAATTGAAATGATCCACCCACACAGACAGCGTGGTGAAGAAGGCGCAAAACAGCGCCTCTTCAACCTCAGGAGGCTGAAGAAATTCGGCTTGTCACCAAAAAAGACTCACAAACTTTTACAGATGCACAATTGAGAGCATCCTGTCGGGCTGTATCACCGCCTGGTACACAGCAACTGCTCCGCCCACAACCGCAAGGCTCTCCAGAGGGTAGTGAGGTCTGCACAACACATCACCTGGTGCAAACTACCTGCCCTCCAGGATACCTACACCACCCGATGTCACAGGAAGGGCAAAAAGATCATCAAGGACAACAACCACCCGTAGCCACTGCCTGTTCAACTCGCTACCATCCAGAAGGCGGGGTCAGTGCAGGTGCATCAAAGCTGGAACTGAGAGAGTGAAAAACAGCTTCTATCTCAAGGCCATCAGACTGTTAAACAGCCATCACTAACATTGAGTGGCTGCTGCCAACATACTGACTCAAATCTCTAGCCACTTTAATAATATAAAATTGGATGTTTTAAATGTATCACTAATCACTTTAAACAGTGCCACTTTATATAATGTTTACATACCCTACATTACTCATCTCATACGTATATACTGTACTCTATACCATCTACTGCATCTTGTCTATGCCGTTCGGCCATCGCTCATCCATATATTTATATGTACATATTCATTCCTTTACACTTGTGTGTAAAAGGTAGTAGTTGTGGAATTGTTAGATTACTTGTTAGATATTACTTCATGGTCGGAACTAGAAGCACAAGCATTTCTCTACATTCGCATGAACATCTGCTAACAATGTGTATGTGACCAATAAAATTTGATTTGATTTACATGACTGGTTGTTACACACTGGAGGGATTAATTCAAAACACTGCTACCAAAATGTTTAGAACAGGTTTTCAGAGAAATCGTTTGGAACTTTGTAAAATCACAGCACTGACTATCCAGATGACCCTTTCAGGACCCCCCTTTCCGAGAGAAATTCCAAACAATACTGTAACAAATACCTCCTACATTATTGGATAAGGGAATACTACTGTATATGCTGTTTTAGTCAAAAACCTGACCTTTGAAATGTCACACTGGCAAAACATGTAAGGAGGAGTCCATGCACAGTAACATTTCCAATTTCCAAAAGCTTTATTTCCAAATGCAGCAAATGTACAGGTTACTCAGCATCAGCGTTCTCATCGTCTCCGGTCTGGGTCAGGCCATAATATCTCAACGTCACACATTATGTTTGCTCTTGCTAGGCAGTGTGGGAAAAATGTCGTTGTGTGCCTTAGAAAACCCTGGATAGACTCCACAGACTCATCACCACAGGCGCCCAACAATGCCTCCAAGAGGTTTTGCTGTGCGTAGGGGTTGCAGTCATACACTCTTCACCGCCATGCTGAGAACAATTCCTTAATCAGATTCAGAAATGGGGAATATGCTGGCTAAAAATTAACGGTGAACCTGGGGTGGTCATTGAACCAGGCTCGAACCAGAGCAGTCCGATGGAAACTCACGTTATCCCAAATGACAACATATTGGGCTTGCTCTGGTTGGCCTGGCTCCCCTTCCTGTTGAAGAGTATTGTTGTGCAGCTGATCTAGAAATTGAAGGAGTTGTGCCGTGTTGTATGGACCCACTTTGACATGGCGGTGGAGGACGCCACGATTGCTGATAGCTGCACATAGGGTGACGTTGCCTCCCCTCTGGCCAGGAACTTGTATGATGGCACGGTATGATGTCATGACCAATGATTTTGCGCCCCCTTTTGCACCTTTATGTTAGGTTGAACCATGCCTTGTCCATGAAGATGTACTCCTGTGGGTCAGCCAGCTCAAAGGGCATCCAGCTCAAAGATTCTCTACAGAAGTAAAAAAAACACACAATTTACTGTAATACAAATACAGTACTGTAGTGTACTACTGTACTGGAATTAAAGATCATGTACTGCAGTTACTGTAACACATTACTATACAGTACTGCATTGATATGCTGGAGAGATGGGCCATACTTTACATACTGTAAAAATTCTGTACAGTATAGCACTTACCTGCACATTGTCACGGCCGTTGCTGCAAGAAGACCAAGTTGCAGCGTGGTGAGTGTACATTTTCCTTTTTATTTCAAAATGTCGCCAACAAAACAACAAACGAAAAACAACCGTGAAGCTTACAGGGCATTAGTGCCACAAACAAAGTTAACTACCCCCCACCAAAGGAGGGAAAAAGGGCTACCTAAGTATGGTTCCCAATCAGAGACAACAATAGACAGCTGTATCTGATTGAGAACCATACCCGGCCAAAACATAGAACCACAAAATCATAGAAAACAAAACATAGAATGCCCACCCCAAATCACACCCTGACCAAACCAAATAGAGACATAAAAAGGCTCTCTAAGGTCAGGGCGTGACACTCATATTGGAATCGTTGCTCCTTTACTCTGTCTGAATACCTTTCAAAAGGTACATGGTACACCTGCTTTGTCCTTATGTGGTTCTTCTGAACAATCCGGTCAATGGTGGAAATGCTGATGTTGTAAGTTCCTTGGAAGAGTACCTGGTCTTCAACTATTTAGGTTTTAAATTCCCTCAAATGGATTGCATTATTGGCAATCACCATATTCACCAGGACAGTCTCCTGCTCAGCTGTGAGATGTCTCCGCCTATCTCCAATACAAGGCTGCCTCTCAGTTCTGCAAAAATGAAATTTGACCATTACTGTGGTAAAAATTACACAGAACAATGGGGAGATTCAGTCTGTATGAACTACAACTTATATTTTCACAGTAACAACAAGGCAAATTACCTGTTTCCCCTTCTGAAAGTATAGAAAATGGATGCAACCGTGTAACGGCTTAGGTTGGGTTGCACTAGCTGTCCAGTTTATCTCATAGTCCTCCCATGTATGGGCACATGATGAACCAGGGTGGCATGGATTTCATGTGAGATTACTTGTCGTTGTTGTCGTTCTTGTCCTCTTCCGCTCTGTTGTCTTGCAACTTTGGCATTGTTAGGATCCATTGTTTCAAAGCACATGGACATGCCTCCAGGCCCTATTTATTGATCCTGCAATTCTGATTGGTGTGTTAACAATTTTGAGGCTTATTGTTTGCACCTAGAGAAAGGTGTGCTCTTTGAGTTTAGGTTGTGGTGACTTAAGTTAATTATATTGAGAGAATGTGTTGCTGAATGAAGATATAGTGCAATGAATGATTGATATATTTGGCCATGTTTGTGTAAGGTTTTGCAGAAAGAGTTTTGAATATTGAAACGGTTATGGGAAGTGTGTGTGTGTGTGTGTGTGTGTGTGTGTGTGTGTGTGTGTGTGTGTGTGTGTGTGTGTGTGTGTGTGTGTGTGTGTGTGTGTGTGTGTGTGTGTGTGTGTGTGTGTGTGTGTGTGTGTTTGGGAATGACGTAAGGGTATGGGTTTTTGTGCTACAGGAACCAGTTTTTCTGTTTAAAGCAATCGAGAAAAACTGTAATACTTGCCTGGCGCCTGAACAATATCTTTATCTTTACCGTTCTCTAACAAAGCTGCAACAGAATTGGCGCTGTGTACACACGTAATGGAAATTATGACCGGGATTCTTTCGTTGCGGAAGGACTCGATTGTGTAATGGAGTTGGAGAGCACTGGCCCTTATCCCCAGGCTTCTGGCTCACCTATAACTTCTCCATCATTACCCTTCCCTCAACCTCTTCCTGTTAACAATCCCCAAACAGACTGGGAGAGGTGTCTCTGGGCTCACTGGACAAATGGAACAATAATGGACACACATCAACCATAGTTTTACAATGCAGGAGAATACCATTCGCGAACTCAGTGAAAGTTTGGAGGCTCATCAGAAAGATGTGCAGCTGAGGTTGGCTCACCTCCCCCGTCAAATGGAGGAAAACCAACAACAAACTGTTCAGAGACAGAAATACTTGCAAGATTCTCTGAAGCAATATGTTCAAGGGAAAATGCAAAGTTTCAAAACCTTGTTCCCTCATCCTGGTCCAAAACCACAAAAGTCCAGTGATGTGCGGAGGTGTAAAGTCCAACATCCTCCAGGTTCTTGCCCCCTCTATGGCCAGCGTCAGGATTCAGAAAAAGCTCAGAAAGGACAGAAGACCAACAGTCGAGACAGGCGTGGTGGCTTGCATACAAATGGGTCGGCCTCAATGCCCACCATGAAGCCTTCAGACAGCACAACTAGCTGTCTTATTCCTATTCCGCAACAACTATTGGTTCCTCTGACTGTTAGGAACTGGAGAGGGAGGGCCATAATCGACACAGGAGCAACTTACACTCTGATGCAGGAGCCCCTGTGGCGAAACATCGCATTACCTCATGTGGAGCTTCGAACCGGGAAGGAAGGACCATTGTACTTGGCCAATGGAGAACCTACCACTCCCTTGGGCTGGATTGATATGAAAATAAAGCTGCATGATGAGATTATTAACTTTACTATGGCTATTCTTGCAGATCCGAGCTTTGCATTTGATGTAGTCCTTGGCCTGGACTTCATGTTCTTCAGTGGACTGACCGTCTTGATGTCCAAACCATCCTATTGGCTGCGCTCTGACCATTCCTGGCCTCATCCATTTCAACCTGGAAATGTACTGATTTCAGCCTGGAGCCTGCTACCTTTATTCGGGCTAGGTCAAGACAAAGACAATGACAAGGACAGAGAAAATACAAAGAAGAGACAGACAAAAACAAGTTCCACCAGTGAAGCCAGAGAACCCGGCTATCACTCTTAATACAGCCGTACCCTTCTATTCGAGAGCAAAAGCAAACTTGATGCTGATTTCTACATAAAACAAGCAGTGGAACAGGCATGTATCTTGGATGACGAGAGGTGGCAGCTCTCCCAGATGTTGGAGATGAACAGTGAGTTCTGTACTCTTACATCCGGCCTTACAACTGTCTTCAAACACAAAATCTATACCCGGCATGAAGTCCCCATTTAAGCAGTGTCCCTATAGGCTGTCCCCCCGGCAAACTGGCAATTCTCAATGGATAATGGAGTTGTGGAACCCTCTTTTTCTGGTTAGGCTTCTCCGGTTGTCCTGATTCCAAAGAAAGATGCTGGATTTCGATTCTGTGTAGACTACAGGAAGTTGAATGCCATAACAGAAAGTGATACATACCCTCCACCGAACATCAATGGAATCTCTGGCAGGAGCATTAATCTTCAGTAATCTGGATCTGAACAGCGGACATTGGCAGGTGGCAATGGATCTCACCAGTCAGGACAAGACTGCCTTCATCACCTCTGCTGGTTTGTACTCCTTCAAAGTCATACATTTTGGTTTGAAGAATGCTCCAGCAACCTTCCAAAGGTTGAAGGGGACTGTCCTGGGAGATCTGAGGGGAAGAAGTTGTCTTGTGTATCTGGATGACATGATAATCTACTCCTCTTCTGTAGCTGATCATCTGCAAGACAGAGAGTCCGTCTTCGACAGACTAAAGGCTGCAGGTTTGACCCTAAACTTGAAGAAGTGTAATTTCGTTTCGCCAGAACTCAAGTTCCATTAGTTTCTACCGACCCCCCCCCCCCCCCCTCCCGGATCCGGGATCATCCTCATCAGAAACGCTGACTAGCATAGCCTAGCCTAGTGCCACAGGGATATCATATAATATAATTTCATGAAATCACAAGTCCAATACAGCAAATGAAAGATACACATCTTTGGCTTTTCAAAAAAAGAAAAAAAAGTCTATATACAGTGAGTGCAAATTAGGTAAGATAAGGGAGGTAAGGCAATCAATAGGCCATGGTGGCGAAGTAAATTACAATATAGCAATTAAACACTGGAATGGTAGATGTGCAGAAGATGAATGTGCAAGAAGAGATACTGGGGTGCAAAGGAGCAAGATAAATAAATACAGTATGGGGATGAGATAGTTGGATGGGCTGTTTACAGATGGCCTATGTACAGGTGCAGTGATCTGTGAGCTGGTGCTTAAAGCTAGTGAGGGGGATATGAGTCTCCAGCTTCAGTGATTTTTGCAGTAGTGGTTAGTATATGGGGCTTTGGTGACAAAACGGATGGCATTGTGATAGACTGCATCCAATTTGTTGAGTAGAGTGTTGGAGGCTATTTTATAAATGACATCGCCGAAGTCGAGGATTGGTAGGATGGTCAGCTTTACAAGGGTATGTTTGGTAGCATGAGCGAAGGATGCTTTGTTGCGAAATAGGAAGCCGATTCTAGATTTAATTCTGGATTGGAGATGCTTAATGTGAGTCTGGAAGGAGAGTTTACAGTCTAACCAGACACCTAGGTATTTGTAGTTGTCCATGTATTCGAAGTCAGAACCGTCCAGAGTAGTGATGCTGGACGGGCAGATAGGTGATCGGTTGAAGAGCATGCATATAGTTTTATTTGCATTTAAGAGCAGTTGGAGGCCACGGAAGGAGAGTTGTATGGCATTGAAACTTGTCTAGAGGTTAGTTACATTCTTGTGGCTGCAAGCCCGAAGCCGGGCACAATATGACAACAGCCACTTCAAGTGCAGGGCGCGAAAGTCAAAATATATGTTTTAGAAATATTTAACTTTCACACATTAACAAGTCCAATACAGCATTTGAAAGATAAACATCTTGTGAATCCAGCCAACATGTCCGATTTTTAAAATGTTTTACAGCGAAAACACCACGTATATTTATGTTAGCTCACCACCAAATACAAAAAAGGACAGACATTTTTCACAGCACAGGTAGCATGCACAAAGCCAACCTAACTAACCAAGAACCAACCAAACTAACCAATAAACAACTTCATCAGATGACAGTCTTATAACATGTTATTCAATAAATCTATGTTTTGTTAGAAAAATGTGCATATTTGAGCTATAAATCAGTTTTACATTGCAGCTACCATCACAACTACCGTCAGAAATGGCACCGAAGCAGCCAGAGTAATTACAGACACCAACGTCAAATACCTAAATACTCATAATAAAACATTTCTGAAAAATACATGGTGTACAGCAAATGAAAGACAGGCATCTTGTGATTCCAGCCAATATTTCCGATTTCTTAAGTGTTTTACAGCGAAACCACAATATAGCATTATATTAGCTTACCACAATAGCCAGAAACACAAGCCATTCCCCAGCAGCAAAAGTTAGCGATCGTAACAAACCAGCAAAAGATAAATTTTTTTTGACTAACCTTGATAAGCTTCATCAGATGACAGTCCTATAACATCAGGTTATACATAAACTTATGTTTTGTTCGAAAATGTGCATATTTAGAGCTGAAATCAGTGGTTATACATTGTGCTAATGTAGCATATTTTTCCCAGAATGTGCGGATATTTTTATGGCACTCAACTATTCTGACCAAATAACTATACATAAACGTTACTAAAAAATACATGTTGTATAGGAAATGATAGATACACTAGTTCTTAATGCAATCGCCGTGTTAGAATTCTAAAAATAACTTCATTACGACATCCTGCTTAGGTATAGCAAGAGAGTACCCAAAATCTGGGCGCAAACGACTATTTCACATGTTCGACAGATATATGAAATAGCATCATAAAATGGGTCCTACTTTTGATGATCTTTCATCAGAATGTTGTACATGGGGTCCTTTGTCGGGAACAATCGTTGTTTGGGTTTAGAATATCCTCTTCTCCATTCAATTAGCACAGAAAGCTAGCAAAGTAGCCACAAGCTCTCCTTCCTGAACAAAGGCACACAACGCAACACGCCTTACGTCCCGAATAAATTTCAATAATCTAATAAAACTATATTGAAAAAACATACTTTACGATGATATTGTCACATGTATCAAATAAAATCAAAGCCGGAGATATTAGTCGTCCATAACGACAGCTTATCAGAAGGCAAATCTAGGTCCCTTCACGCGCTCTCCAGAAAACAGGAAACTGGTGACATGTCATGCCGAGAGCTATTATTCGACCCCAGATCAAGTTACACACTCCATTTCTTCTCTCACTGCTTGTCGACATCTAGTGGAAGACGTATGAAGTGCATGTATTTTAATAAATATCAAGGACCTTTATAGGCAGGGCCTAGAACAGAGCATCAATTTCAGATTTTATACTTCCTGTCAGGAAGTTTGCTGCAAAATGAGTTCTGTTTTACTCACAGATATAATTCAAACGGTTTTGGAAACTAGAGAGTGTTTTCTATCCAATAGTAATAATAATATGCATATTGTACGAGCAAGAATTGAGTACGAGGCCGTTTGAAATGGGCACCTTTTATCCGGCTACTCAATACTGCCCCTGCAGCCCAAACAGGTTAACACAGTGTCCAAGGAAGGGCCAGAAGTATACAGCATGGTGTCGTCTGCGTCAGATAATCACCAGCAGCAAAAGTGACATCATTGAGGTACACAGAGAAGAGAGTCGGCCCGAGAAGTTAACCCTGTGGCACCCCCATAGAGACTGCCAGAGGTCCGGACAACAGGCCCTCCGATTTGACACACTGAAGAAGACAAGAAATGTTCCTTAGTAGCCGAGTTACAGTTTTGAATTAAATCTACTTGAACATTTTGAAAATAATAATGTACAAATGTTGCACAATTCAGGTGTGGAAAGGTCTCAGAGACTTACTCAGAAAGACAGCTGTAATCGTTGCCAAAGTCACTTCTAAAAGTATTGACTCAGAGGTGTGAATACTTAAGTAAATGAGATATTTCTGTATTTTGTTTTCAAAACATTTGCAAAAACATTTTTAAAAACCTGTTTTCACTTCATTATTATGGGGTTTTGTGTTTAGATGGGTGAGAATGTTTTTTATTTATTATGCCTGTAACTATTGGAATAAGTCAAGGGGTATTAATTATTTCTGAAGGCACTGTAGCTAACGTAACTATCTAGCAAACTATATTTATCTGAACCAAAATCTAGCTAGCTAGCTTTCATAATACGCTGAATAGACATTCCTATGTAAATCAATGTAATTAGCCAGCTGTTCTCTGGTGATAGGATTTGTAACTTTGCGAGTTAATGTAAGCTACATTACGGTACAGTAGGCTGTAGCTAATGTAACCTATCTAACCGATAGCTAGGCTAACTAACTACTGCAGAGGATAACGTGACTGGCCTATGTGTTCTATTTAGTCCAATCCCATCAACATCTGCAGCAGCATCAACATCAACATCAAGCTCAGCACCAGGAACTAGTGTAAGTCACCTTTGCTAAATCTAAATGTAGCTATATCAGTACACATTGATGTGAATAGTCTATTTATTGAATAGACGTGTCTCTACTTCAAATGCCCTGAAGTTCTGCCTACGCTTTTGGCCCCCGAGCATGTTTTAAACCAAAGCAGGTCTTCGTCCATCTATCAACTTTGAAAATATGATCTTGACCATATGCTATGACACGGGCAGCTCCATTGAGTTGTGGAAGCGGAGTGAGGTTCAGCGGTGGCGGATAGCCACAGGCTCTGAAAACCTTCCTCTGATCTTCTGTGTCTGATTCTCAAAAGCTTGTGTAGTACCCGGGCCCATGTTATAGAATGTTGCTAGGGCCTGGAGGAAAAATGCATTTATCTTTCCTCTGAAGAACTTCCCTTCTCTGTGGACGAGCTCTATGTCCACCCTGTTCTCTCCAGGAGGGTTAGCTGTGCTTAGTGGATCCCTGCCGTTCACTGTCCTGTTAGCTGTTAGCAGCGTTGGGCTAATCTCAACAGGTGAACAGGAGAAAAATATATAGAGTGAATCACATAGGTAGCTGGTCCTATTTCTATCCATCAACTAGTATATGGAGCGTAATATAAAACAGAATCTTTGTAGTACATTTCAAGGGCAGAAGTGGACACATTTTCCTCTAGAAACTCTGCCAAACCCTCTCACAAAATGGGTATCACACTGACTATCATTTCAAATCAAGATATTAGCTATGATATGTGTATATGACAGCTGAGCAGGCAAGTCTCTGGCTGAAGTGTAAAAAAAGAATTGAGCATTTTGCACGATGGAATATTCAATACCACCACACTAAAGCCTCACAGAGATCTGCTGAGGGAGTTCTTTACTTTACTTTAAACCAATGAAACACCTCATCACTTTTACAATCACAGAGGAAGAACACATTCAATCACATCCTGGAGCAACTGTATCGCCACTCACAGAGGCTAAGCCCTGCGTGGGAGAGGCAGGCACAGAATTGTTTGTGCTGAAAAAAGTACACATTTAGTTTTCCATCTGTGTTTCACAATGCATGTGTGCCTGGAGAATTGCAGCTAAAGTTCACATGTGGAGTGAGGTGGCCGGACCCCCCGTTTTGCAAAAACTCACCAGTAAAAAATAAATAGAGGGGGGTAGAAAATAAACAAGGGGGGGATTAAAAGGGTGAGGGACTTAGCCACCTTTGCAGCTTTTCCACATGCACACACACTCTGCCTAGGTCCCCCAAGTATCTTAAAGGGATAAGGAGAATGGACAAAGGAATTTAAATATAGATTACACAACCAGGCCACCCTATGCCTTATCTGCCAAAACCCAAGAATCAAACAAATTGAATCAGACATTTTAAAGGAGGAGTAAATGTGAGAGTGGGTAGAGAAATGGGAGGGTAAAAAAACATACGCACTCAGAAGGTTGTAAGGGAAAAAGTAACTACATTTATCTTTCATCAGAGAATACAAATCTAGATTTTTCTTTTATCGTGAAGCTTCCGAGCTGAGCTCGACCTCAGACTCTGGCCTAAATTAAACTGGGGTTAGGAGTAACCTGTGGGTCTACAGTCTTCATCATCCTCCGCCTCACTGAGTCGAAGAAGCCTATGGCCTGGTGTGTTTCATTTCTCCTAGCATTACAATTTGGGCATTTTACAAATCCTACACAATGTGGAAAATGTGCCCATACAGGATTTGCTAAGACTACCAAAGTAAAATAGTTGTTATTGTTTCTAAGATGCATAGTATGAAATGTTCCCACATTTTATTTGTGGATTCCTGAATGAGATGATGAACGGAGCTTATTCAGAATAAAAACCCTATAAATAGGCTACAACTGCTGCTCCTGATGATGACCCTGACACCAACTTTAGTAGTACAGATCCTGTCGACCCGTTGGATGAAGGCTTTCAAGCGGGAACAAGCTCAAGCTCAACATCATCAGACTCAGAAGAGGAAAAGACTGCACACAGCTGGCAAGAGCCAAAGTGTCTGAGTTCAATGTCACGGAGGTCATGGAGCTCTGCTAGACCAGCTCCCAACACGACAAGGTTCATCAGCTGAAGAATATTCAGGACCCTGCCTGGAGCATTCAGCCAACACAACATCCATATTCAGTTAGACTGATGTTGTAGTATAATACACGGTAGAATACCTAGCATGCTCACAACTACACTGCGGTATAGATATTTCTACCTCTTGTATATGTATATAATGGAGTTTGATCAAATGTTTTATGGAATATTTTTTACAAGTGTTCTAATGATTTGATTAGATTTTTGATTTGACAAGTGACTAAATGATTCCAGCTTCATCAGAAAGCAATAAAGTGTTGACTTCAACTTCTGGATCAATTCATTGTGATATTCATGAAAAGTATTTGGAAGTAACTAGCTACAGTCTTACTGTATAAACAGTAAGATCGTTTTTTCTTTCCCTCAGAACAACCTTAATTCGAAGGGGCATGGACTCTACAAGGTGACAAGCCTTCCACAGGGATGCTGGCCCACGTTGACTTCAATGCGGCCCATGTTGACTTCAATGCTTCCCATGTTGACTTCAATGCTTCCCAAATTGTCTGGATGTCCTTTGGGTGGTGGACCATTCTTGATACACACAGGAAACTGTTGAGCTTTAAAAATCCAGCAGCATCGCAGTTCTTGACACAAACAGGTGCGTCTGGCGCCTACTACCATACCACGTTCAAAGGCACTTACATATTTTGTCTTGGCCATTCACCCTCTGAATGGCACACATGCACAATCGATGTCTCAATTGTCTCAAGGCTTCAAAATCCTTCTTTTAACCTGTCTCCCTCCTTCATCTACACTGATTTGAAGTGGATGTAACAAGTGACATGAATAAGAGTTCATATCTTTCACCTGGATTCACCTGGTTAGTCTATGTCATGGAAAGAAAAGGTGTTAATGTTTTGTATACAGAGTGTATATACAGTAGAAGAAAAATATAACTACTACTAACGCCTACAATAAATACTACAGTTCAACAAAGGGAATACTCTCATGTGGAGTGTGTTTGGGGGGTGTAGTGTGGTGTTCGTAGTCACTTTGATACAACGGGAGATTGTTGTTATGGAACCTTTCACATCTCCTCGAGACATCAATTTATTTTGATCCAACATACTGTCCATCGTGTAAGGGGTAAATTGCTTGAATAACCCCAACAACACACGCAAGCAAGGGTATTGCCTAGCTTCTCCCCACGTAGAACAAACTCCCAAAATAATTTGTTGGCAATGAAGCGGTATTGTCTGTAAGAGAATGACAAAAATGCTGTTAGACTTTCATGGACTATCGTTGTGTACTGTGTGTATTCCTACTGTAGCAGCACGATGCAGAATATTACACATCTCACAGACACACGTTATTCAGTTAGCTACAACACACAGGTATAGTCACTCAAAGACTAGGTAATCAGTTATAAAGCCATTCCTTTACTCATCATCATCAAAACATTTCTCCAGTTTTACTCCTAATGAGATGCACTTTGGCTAGATAGGTTAGCTATAACGTTAGGCTACAGTACATCTTGGCTATGAGCAAACAATGTTAGCTAGCTCAACTTGGCTAGCTTGGCTTGTAGTGGTACTAGCAAGCCCCATTAGGGCCGAATCAATCACAAAATGATACTGTATTGAACAACACTGGCTCGTGTAAAAATAGTTTATATTAATAGCTAGCTACCGACAGCAAAACAACTTACTTGTTTGTAATTTGCACTCCTGGTCCAGCTGGTCTAGGCTGCCACCGCCAGTTGATCTTGGAGGTTCTGAAGAACGTCTCCAGTACCCCTCCATCCATACGTGTTTTTGAACTTTGATGGTGTGTCACACACACACACACGATCCATGGTGTCTGCAGTGATCCTCTCCAGTAATAACTGTCCGAGATCGAATTCGTTGCAGCACAGTGGTGCTGGAGATAAATATGAAGTTGAAAAAGTTTGAAATGTCCCTTAAATTAAATAGCTTACCTGCTCCATAGCAAGCTACACTATCCACACTGATTGGTGAAGTAATTTAATGTTGAGCTAAATGATTTCAGAGGTTTGAAACGGAACAGAAAGGAACTATAAAAATTCGGTTCAAACCTATTCAGAACTTTATTTTGCTGGTCGGAACACTGGAACGTAAAGAAATATATAACGGTTCTGTTCAGAATGAAAAGATTGGAAAATAATTTTGGTTTCAACCCACGGTGGTAAGTGCATGTTACATGGTAATTACAGTGCTTGATAGGTCTGACACCAGACTAAGTACTTATGTAATGTAACGTAATGTTTGGTCCATGTTTCCCTGTTGGGGCCATCTCATTGCACAATAATAAAATACTGGGGATAGGAAGGATCTCAAAACAGCCAGCCTCATAAGAACAGGTGTCCATGCCAAAGTAAGTATTAGTCAGTTTTGTATGTCATAACACTTGAACTCTTGGCACTTGTAGAAAAAAAGGTGCTATCTAGAACCTAAAATGGTTCTTCAGCTATCCCCATAGAAGAACCCTTTGACAAACCCTATGTGGTTCCAGGTAGAACCCTTTTGGGTTCCATGTATAACCCTTTCCACAGAGGGTTCGATATGGAACCAAAAAGGGTTTTACCTGGAGCCAAAAAGGGTTATCCTATTCGAACCCTTTTTTCTAAGAGTGTAGTAAACAAAGAACCACTTGGCAAGGGGTGTGTGTGTGTGTGTGTGTGTGTCTGTGTGTGTGTCTGTGTGTGTGCCTGCATATTGTAGTACAGCTGTCACGCCCTGACCTTAGTTCCTTTGTTATGTCTCTATTTTGGTTTGGTCAGGGCGTGAGTTGGGGTGGGCATTCTATGTTTTTGTTTTATATTTATATGTGTTTGGCCGAGTGTGGTTCTCAATCAGAGGCAGATGTCTATCGTTGTCTCTGATTGAGAACCATACTTAGGTAGCCTCATCCCACCTGTGTTTTGTGGGTTGTTGTTTTCTGTTGTGTGTCTGCACCAGCCAGAACGGTTTCGGTCGTTATCTTTGTTATTTTTGTTATTTCAGTGTTCATTTAATAAATATGGACACGTACCACGCTGCACCTTGGTCTTCTCCTTCCAACAGCCGTTACAACAGCAGTTAATGGAAAGTTAAAATAAGTGTTTTGGGCCAGCAGGGCACTGCAGAGGGAAACACATTCCTACCAAGTGCTCTCTCTCTCTGGCCTAATGAAAACAGGAAGTAATGTTGAGCTGAAAAGTTGCCCCTGAGAGCATTATCCTTCCTTTTTGGGCCCATTACAAGAAGTTAAAGGGTGTGTAGTGTGGCAATTGAGTTATTTACCCATGTTATGGCATGATGTGTCCTTTCCGCTCTCAGGGAAGCAAATGCTAACTATACTCATCCAATGTGTACACAAACACACCTCACTATTCTCACTGTGCTGTTAACTGTTTCTACCCCACCCAGTATTGTTGTGCAATGGTCTCGTTGTTTGTGATATGGAAAGCACTGTCCAGTTTTCCAGACTATCATCACAATAGGGTGTGTCTAGTCAGTGTTTCACACACACGAAGTTGCATTGTGTCACCCAATCAGATGTCATTAAACACCAACGTCGCCACAATAATTACAACAAGCAGTTGATGTTATTCTTCAATAACACAGACTCCAAAGCAAATCAGGGGGAGGAAAATAGGTTTATTCAAAGAGAACACATAATGTTGGGAGGTAGATGGTAGATGTTCATGCTCCCCTGTCCTCAGTGATTCTCTCCAGAGTGATTCTCTTCTGTAATTCTCTCCTGTTATTCTCTCCACAGAACAAAAGGACAGGATGTACTTTATAACCCAGCCATAGCCTGTTAAAATGAGATTATAATTCCAATTGCAATTCCTTGCAATAAAACTGGGCCAATGGCCAAATAACCATTATCCTATTTCAGACTCAATATATAGACAAATTCCTCCCATGTATCTGACCCCATTGCTCATTAATTCCCTATTACTGAAAAAAACAGTTCCATTGATCGTTAGTACTCTATGACCTCTCGTCCTCTCGTCGTGCGTGGTGTATTTATCGAAATATTCTTACAACTCCATTTACCTCACCTCTGACCCCTCTCTATTAACCGCTCCTTATAACAAATGGGCCTCCACTTTTTAAAAACAAACAATTGGGCTGTCTCAAATTAGCAACATATCCTCACGATGAAGTCTGTAAATGTCACATTGCGGCGCTGCGTGCTTTCCACTAGAACATCCATGGCAGCCCCTCTGTCTATCGAAGCAGCTAACGCATGCAAGGAAATTAATCAAGACACACATTTTGAACAATCTCCGACATGAACTCCTTCACTCCTCGACAGCTGTTTTCATCCCCCTCTCCCTCCCTCTCTCCACAGCTCCCGGAGTGGGTGAAGTATGGGAGGAATTTAGTAAACATTGAGCGAGACGGGGGCCCGGGTGGCCCTAGAGCATCGTGGGTAATGACCCCCGGAGCAGAGCCCTTGATTAGATGAGAGCAGGATGAGGGCCATTATGTGGTTGTTAGGTGGTTGTTAGATGGTTGCTGTCTGACTTTGCCGTGCAGGGAACCCTGTAATTGCACTGTAATGTTATGAGAGTCTGGCCAAATCGGCAGACCTAAACGCCACACTGCTGAGGCCTCCGCCTCACCACATCCTTCACTATGGCAAGCTTAAACATGGAGGAAAGACTGTGTTTGTGTTGGTGTGTGACAGTGCATGTGTAGGGACATTGGGGGTTAATTTCAGCAGCATATCAAAATCTGCTTAACCAACCTGGTCTCAGGGGTAGACATGACATAGTAAATGTCAATTAGCAGATGATTTTATCCAAAGCGACTTAGTCATATGTGCATACGTTTTACGTATGGGTGGTCACGGGAATCAAACCCACTACCCTGGCATTACAAGCACCATGCTCTACCAACTGAGCTACAAAGGACCTTAAGTAAAAGTAAATCTGGGATTTGTTCCGTTTTGTATGGTATGTATGAATTTGTGGATGTCCATCATCCATTCCATATGATACTGTATGTTATGAATGAATATGAATATATGTAAGAAATTGCAATTCGTACAATATGTTACGAATTTGCAAAATGAATGATATGTTTTGTTCCAATTTGTTGTGGTTAACTTTAGCTAGGTGGCTAACGTTAACATTGGGTTAGAAGTTAGGTTAAGGGTTAAGATTAGCGTTAGCTAACATGCTAACCCTAAGTAGTTGCAAAGTTGCTAATTAGCTAAAGTTGTTCAAACACACAACCTTTGGGTTGCTAGAAGTTCATGTTATACGCCTACCCATCCACCCTGACCAACCTTTTGCATTAAGTAGCCTTATGTAACCATACCAAATGTAGCATATCATACTAATTTGAGTGTCCCGACTACCAGATTTACATTTCTATGTCTACTTTGTTTAGTGTATGAGACCAGGCTGGCTTGACACAAGCAATTTGACACAAGACACTTTACTACGACCACTTCTGCTTTCTTTAGGACACAGTGGCTGTGTCTGAATACCAATACTAGCGCACTACATACTTATAATGCACGTACAGTTTAGTAAAAAGTATGTAGTATGCCATGGCCGCAACACAGTAGCGGCTCCTGATTGGCTGAGTAGGTGGAGTGGGCCGAGTGCAGGTGGATTTTTCCAAATTTAACCAGCTTGATAATAGCTCTTTTAAAATTGATTAATTTCTCTAAAGTCTGAACAGAATAGTAATGGGCTATACTGGTTATAGGGAGATTATCACATTCTACATAGCCCATTTATCCTATTTAAAAATGACTGAAGACATAAACAGATCATTTGGTTCCATTTCAACATACACTGCTCAAAAAAATAAAGGGAACACTTAAACAACACAATGTAATTCCAAGTCAATCACATTTTCTGTGAAATCAAACTGTCCACTTAGGAAGCAACACTGATTGACAATAAATTTCACATGCTGTTGTGCAAATGGAATAGACAACAGGTGGAAATTATAGGCAATTAGCAAGACACCCCCAATAAAGGAGTGGTTCTGCAGGTGGTGACCACAGACCACTTCTCAGTTCCTATGCTTCCTGGCTGATGTTTTGGTCACTTTTGAATGCTGGCGGTACTTTCACTCTAGTGGTAGCATGAGAGGGAGTCTACAACCCACACAAGTGGCTCAGGTAGTGCAGCTCATCCAGGATGGCACATCAATGCGAGCTGTGGCAAGAAGGTTTGCTGTGTCTGTCAGCGTAGTGTCCAGAGCATGGAGGCGCTACCAGCTGACAGGCCAGTACATCAGGAGACGTGGAGGAGGCCGTAGGACGGCAACAACCCAGCAGCAAGACCGCTACCTCCGCCTTTGTGCAAGGAGGAGCAGGAGGAGCACTGCCAGAGCCCTGCAAAATGACCTCCAGCAGGCCACAAATGTGCATGTGTCTGCTCAAATGGTCAGAAACAGACTCCATGAGGGTGGTATGAGGGCCCGACGTCCACAGGTGGGGGTTGTGCTTACAGCCCAACACCGTGCAGGACGTTTGGCATTTGCCAGAGAACACCAAGATTGGTAAATTCGCCACTGGCGCCCTGTGCTCTTCACAGATGAAAGCAGGTTCACACTGAGCACATGTGACAGACGTGACAGAGTCTGGAGACGCTGTGGAGAACGTTCTGCTGCCTGCAACATCCTCCAGCATGAACGGTTTGGCGGTGGGTCAGTCATGGTGTGGGGTGGCATTTCTTTGGGGGGCCGCACAGCCCTCCATGTGCTCGCCAGAGGTAGCCTGACTGCCATTAGGTACCTAGATGAGATCCTCAGACCCCTTGTGAGACCATATGCTGGTGCGGTTGGCCCTGGGTTCCTCCTAATGCAAGACAATGCTAGACCTCATGTGGCTGGAGTGTGTCAGCAGTTCCTGCAAGAGGAAGGCATTGATGCTATGGACTGGCCCGCCCGTTCCCCAGAACTGAATCCAATTGAGCACATCTGGGACATCATGTCTCGCTCCATCCACCAACGCCACCTCATCAGGAGCATGCCCAGGCGTTGTAGGGAGGTCATACAGGCACGTGGAGGCCACACACACTACTGAGCCTCATTTTGACTTGTTTTAAGGACATTACATCAAAGCTGGATCAGCCTGTAGTGTGGTTTTCCACTTTAATTTTGAGTGTGACTCCAAATCCAGACCTCCATAGGTGGATAAATTTGATTTCCATTGATAATTTTTGTGTGATTTTGTTGTCAGCACATTCAACTATGTAAAGAAAAATGTATTTAATAAGAATATTTCATTCATTCAGATCTAGGATGTGTTATTTTAGTGTTCCCTTTATTTTTTTGAGCAGTGTATAAATTCAATTAGATAGGCAAAACACACCAAAACTTTTTAAATATTCAAATCAGAATGTGGACAGCCGGGTGCAACAAAAAATCCGAACCACTGGACAGCAACATAATAAACTAAAGCACTGATCATTGGGAACGAATTATTATATTTATGGCTTGATCCATAAATATAATAATTCAAAAGTTAGCCTCCAAATCTATAACAACCAATGTGTTAAAACTAAAAGTCCTGACTTACATGACATTAATAACGCAGCCACTTCTCGAGTCCCCATAGCCAACACATTCAGAAATCAAAATATGGTTTAGTATTCAGTTTAAAAGCTCTGACGAAGGCCAAGAGAATAAGAAACCCTTTTCAGTGAGAAAACAGAAATCACCCCCCCCCCCCCCCCCCCCAAAAAAGTTGATGCAATACTTATAACAACAACAAAAAATCACATATATTATATCGAAATAAAACAAAATCAAATTACCAAATAGCAGCAGGTACAATTATCAGCAGCAAATACAGTTAATGTACAGTTAGCATTATAACTTGGTGACAAATAGCAGCAGATACAATTTTCAGAATTCAGTTTATATTTTCAGAGCTTCTTGATTCAACTAGTAAAAAAATATCTTACCCTCCCTTTCCCTCTCCCACTCATCATCATTTTAAGGAGAACAAAAACTACTTAGCCAACATTTGAACACCACCGCAGGAGCTTCGGGCATCTTCACAATTAAGTAGTTTAGCTTTGTTATTGCAACTCGTTGTACATCATTTTTGAAAGACATAACATATCAAACAAAATGGATGACATTGTACAAAATTGTGCACAATTATCAGTCACCCATTTTGGCTTGTGAGTGCTACTTCCATAAATACTGGCGAAAAATTATGTAAAACCTCTGGAATGCGTTTTAAGCCCAAACATATATTGCTCATTTCTAACACAGTACCTGTAAGACTCTACCCCATATTACTTTTTTAAATTGTGTTATGTTGCTTCTGTCTGCAGCAAGATCTTTTTCAATATTTCAATAATAAAGCATTTGATTCTTCCAGTCTCTTAACATTGGAGTATAATTTGACTTCCAGTATTTAAGTAATAGCTTCTTCAATATAGGTCACGGAAATCATATTCTCCCAACACATTGGGTATCTCACCGCACCCCCATATGCCACATCTTG
Source organism: Salvelinus fontinalis (assembly GCF_029448725.1). Classification (NCBI taxonomy): domain Eukaryota; kingdom Metazoa; phylum Chordata; class Actinopteri; order Salmoniformes; family Salmonidae; genus Salvelinus; species Salvelinus fontinalis. The sequence goes on along the minus strand of NC_074676.1, from coordinate 617,526 downwards.
AAATATGCAGATAAACGGATTAAAAGTAAACTTACAATGTAAAACGTCTGACAGCCAGCATTCCATCTCTGCCCATAACTTTTGGACTTTATAGAAACAACATTGGGTGTGGATACTGTGGGAACATTTGAGTCTGAGCAAGTGTGATGTCATTAATGTTTGTTGAATTGTATGTTAACATGAAGTTTTTGTCTGTTGTTTTTTGTTTGTTGTCTAAAAAAAGCAAAAAGTACATTAAAATGTTACAAAACAGAACATGTATTGCTGAATAGGGCAAAAATATAAACTTCCGATACAAACATCGAACAGCACCACCCACCCTCCTTCCTTTCAAAGAATTCACATCTTACACACTGGAACACACTGTAGCACTTTTTACGGTGGAGAAACTACCACGTATTATGAACCCCCAAAAAACTAAGTGATGTATATATTTGTACTGTGTCATTACTATTTCACCGTGCCATTTGTTAGATAAATATTAGTGAAAAAAAGCACTGTAAATGAATCAGGTTTGACTGTGTAACGCGAGACTCATATTGAAGTCCATTTGACTACTGGAGTTCTTTCTATTGAAGCACCCAAGGGGGTCGTCTATAGACCTATATGAAGGTCACAGACTGTTTCAGGCAGGAGGGGTGGTTGGGTTTACAGCGGACACCCCCAGCGGACCCACACACAGCAGACCAGAGACACCCAGACCACCCAGGCAGAGATACGGGCCAACCCAGACCCCAGCACAGGTCACCACCCACGGTCGCCATTGTTCTCCTTTCTGGCTCCTTGGAACAGGTCCAGGATCAGCAGTTCTACCATCATTACGTCCTCTTGGAACAATTACGATGAGAATAACCTTTGACCCCCTCAGAAGCTATGGGAGGGAAATGAACAGACTGTAGTCTAAAAGCTGGGTGAGTTGTGGTAACATAGAATGTCTCTACAGATGCTAAGCCAATTTGCTAAGCTTTCGGTCAGTAGTGACCTTCGTCGGAGGTGTGGTAACAATCATATGTTGTTTTCTTTGTTTCTAACTTCCTTGTATGACTCTGTAAAATGTTATTGGTAAAGTGTGTTTTCCATATATTAAGCTACTGTTGACAGCTCCAAAGAAGGGGTGTGGCTGTTACATGTGGCTTTATTTTGTTCATGACACCTTTGTGTGACTGTATGACTTCATTTTGTTATTGTATGGCACAGTGTTTACTTCATATAGTTCAAGTCTTTGTCTGGATTGCACAAAGGCAACATCATGCCGTTCCTATTCCGGACGGATAAAGGCTTGTGTGACAGAGACACATTGGTTAGATCAATGGGTTACTTGGACTTCCAAAAAAAAAGCCTATTCATTTTCTATTCCATAAAGAGTGGTCTACTGATTACCTTGAATTCAGTAATATATTCAATTATACAGTATAGAAATTCTTATCATTGTCTAGTATAAGGTCCTATAAGTGTTGGACAGTAAAGCACTGACTGTTATTCTGATGGAGCAGCACTAGTTGACAAACACACTCCACTCACAAGCAGCACATGTCTACCACATGTTGCTCACTGATCTCTGTTTAAAAGTATACAAACATCTCTGGCATTACAGGCATTGTATGTGGTAATTTTGAAAGAAAACTGGAGTTAGACAGGAAACATACCAGTTGGAGAGAATCTGACAATTGCATAAATGTAGTCCTATTACATATTGCCACCAGCCATCGCAACGTCTGTTGTGAATTTGTGGGAGACATTGTGAAAACAACCATATGGTAAAATAGGTTACTTTTTGACCACCAGCTTGTTGACAATGACTCTACTCTTTAACCTATTAACCCAGTCATCACATGCACCAACTCACACACACACACACACACACACACACACACACACACACACACACACACACACACACACACACACACACATGCTTGACATTCTGTCAAGACACACACACACACACACACACACACACACACACACACACACACACACACACACACACACACACACACACACACACACACACACACACACACACACACACACACACCAACCTGCCACCCCCACCACAAGCCCATACACACTTATTTCCATTCCCAGCCAAACATCCCTAATTCTCTATGCTGCTCTGTGCTCTTCTGTACCACCGGGATGAGTGATGTCAGGGCTTTGGTGGAGTGAGACAGGCGTGCCAGCTTGCCCCCGTAGTGCCCTGGCATACCGCCCTCACCTCCCTCCCTCCCTTCATCCCTCCTTTCATCCATACCATCTGCGACGGCCGCCGGTAGGGCCAGCTGCCAGTGGGTCTCGTCCACGGCAGCAGCATCTTAAAGGATCTCCCTGGCCCTAAAGCCACTTAAGCGCTTCAGAGAGAGCAGAGGGCCTCAGCCTGCTTTAGTTCAAACGTCACAGTCCTCACCCGACTGCATCAAAGTCACTAGTCCACTGTAACTATAGCTAAGCTCTCTCCAGACAGTCTGGTAGGAATTACTGTATTACTGTATCTGTATGTGGCCTAGTCTTGTGCAGAGAGGTTAGGAGATAGAGACCAGGGAGGGTGTCATTTTAAACTTTGCAATGACGCTGTTTATTGATCTGTCTTTCTAGATCATAATTTGTGGCTGTGTACCATGCCTTTCTAATACATGCACACACCAAGATAAATAAGGCATATCCTAGAGTAGATGCAGTCATGTCTGTGTGGTTGTGAGGTAACCTCCACTGTGCTTCGTTGTTCTTGGATAAAATGTTTCGCCAAAGATATGTGTGGTTTCTGTGTGTATTTGTGTTTTGTTTGTGCACTGCGTAAGAAACAGAGCATGAATTCGCTCAATAATCCAAATAATATAAAACAGAAAAATGTAATGAAACGTTGTTTGTATGTGAAAAACTGCTTCCTAACTTCCTGGCACCTGATTATGACATAGTCACTACAGAATGCTGCAGTCCCAAGCTACAGTCAGGAAGGGAGGCTGAGAGGGCATGAGGTCACTGATTGTTTGTTTGAGTAAGGCTCTCAATGAGACAACACATTCTCTGTATGACAGGCTGACAGGACCTCAGGCGACATAAACTAAATGTCTCCATGATTAACAGTTCAAAATGTAAAGAGAGCGCAGCTAGATTAAATATAACAAAGCGACTACAAAGTGACTACAGTAGGGATCTACGTAGTTGACTGAAATTGACATTTAACTCCAACAGGCCAGTTAAATAATTTACATAGATGCAGTTTAATTAAGGGTAGAAATGACTACGAGTATCATGAAGCGTGATCAGAAAACCAATAAGGGCATGTTGTACAGTATTTATCATGCGTATATTAGCAACCCAGTATGACAGATTATTGGGAAATAGACACAAATTGCTTATTTGGAAATACGTGACAGGCACAGTGCAGTACACAATTTTAATTACAGTGCATTTGAATCACAAATAAAGACAGTAGGTTACTTAAGATAGAAAAGATAGGAGGGAGGTTGGTCGGGGAGGATGGGTTGGCATATAATGCGAGCATCTAGCAACCCAAGGGTTGTGTGTTCAAATTACATCATGGATAACTTTAGCATATTAGATGCTTTGCAAATACTTAGCATGTTAGCTAAACCTAACCTTAACATGTGTAAATATTTGTATGAACATAACAAGAACTGAGACATAAACGGAACAAGTTCCACAGATATGTGACTAACATAAATGGAATAATGTGTCCCTGAACAAAGGGGGGGGGGGTCAAAATCAAAAGCAACAGCCAGAATCTGGTGTGGCCTCCAGCTGCATTAAGTACTGCAGTGCATCTTCTCCTCATGGACTCCACCAGATTTGCCAGTTCTTGCTGTGAGATGTTACCCCACTCTTCCACCAAGGCACCTGCAAGTTCCCGGACATTTCTGGGGGGAATGGCCCTAGCCCTCACCCTCTGATCCAACAGGTCCCAGACTTGCTCAATGGGATTGAGATCCGGGCTCTTCACTGGCCATTGCAGAACACTGACATTCCTGTCTTGGTGGAAATAATGCACAAAAGAGCAGTATGGCTGGTGGCATTGTCATGCTGGAGGGTCATGTCAGGATGAGCCTGCAGGAAGGGTACCACATGAGGGAGGAAGATGTCTTCCCTGTAACGCACACCGTTGAGATTGCCTGCAATGACAACAAGCTCAGTCCAATGATTCTGTGACACACCGCCCCAGACCATGACGGACCCTCCACCTCCAAATCGATCCCGCTCCAGAGTACAGGCCTCGGTGTAACGCTCATTCCTTCGACGATAAACGAGAATCCGACCATCACCCCTGGTGAGAGAAAACTTGTCAGCGAAGAGCACTTTTTGCCAGTCCTGTCTGGTCCAACAACAGTGGGTTTGTGCCCATAGGCGACGTTGTTGCCGGTGATGTCTGGTGAGGCCTGCCTTACAGCAGGCCGATAAACCCTCAGTCCAGCCTCTCTCAGCCTATTTCGGACAGTCTGAGCACTGATGGAGAGATTGTGCATTCCTTGTGTAACTCGGGCATTTGTTGTTGCCATCCTGTGCCTGGCCCGCAAGTGTGATGTTCGGATGTACCGATCCTGTGTAGGTGTTCTTAAAAGCGGGCTGCTGCTGCGAGGACGATCAGCTATCCGCTCTGTCCCCCTGTAGGGCTGTCCCCCTGTAGGGCTGTCCCCCTGTAGGGCTGTCCCCCTTAGGCGTCTCACAGTACAGACATTTTAATTTATTGCCCTGGCCACATCTGCAGTCCTCATGCCTCCTTGCAGCATGCCTAAGGCACGTTCACGCAGATGAGCAGGGACCCTGGGCATCTTTCTTTTGGTGTTTTTCAGTAGAAAGGCCTTTACTGTCCTAAGTTTTCATAACTGTGACCTTAATTGCCTACCGTCTGTAAGCTGTTAGTGTCTTAACGACCGTTCCACAGGTGCATGTTCATTAAATGTTTATGGTTCATTGAACAAGCATTGGAAACAGTGTTTAAACCCTTTACAATGAAGATTTGTGAAGTTATTTACATTTTTACGAATTATCTTTGAAAGACAGGGTCCTGAAAAAGGGACGTTTCTTTTTTTGCTGAGTTCATGCATGGCTACAAGCTCTCATCCTCCCTTTCATTCATCTGTCATCTTTCCCTTTCTCTCTCCCTCTCTCTAGTTTGGGATAGACTAGCTAACAGATGGGCCTAGGATGGCCCTACAGATGGGCCTAGCTAAAACAACATTGCTAGATGCCAGGTTCAAAATCCTCCCTACAGGCTGAGGATCTGTCTGATTACAGAGATGTGGGGATTGTGGGAGGTGGACGGGGAAGGAGAGGTGGGAAGGGTGGTGGGAAAGGATGGGCGGTGGGGAAGAGAGAGTAGGAGAGGGCAGGTGGGGTGGGGCAATTTGGGGTTTGGACGGGATAGCATCTGGTGAGGATTAAAGAGAGGTGTATGGAGGAGGGAGGGATGGAGAGAGGCGGGTAAACCCAGAGCTCTTGTTGTGTTCTCTAGGCCAGTGCTTTGTTGGAACTTCTGTGGATTAGAATTGAGACACAGCGTGGAGGAACTGTGGCTTCCCATACACACAGACACACACACGCACGCACACACACACACCTCTGTGGATGAAACTTGAGTCACAGCCTGTGTGTGGAGGAACTGGGGCTTCCCAAACACACACACATACGCACACCTCTGGATTAGACTTGAGTCACAGCGTCTGTGTGGAGGAACTGGAGCTTCACGCCTGCATTCACACTCACACACACACTATACTATATTTACTATACTTGTGAGGACTTTTTAGGGACCAACCATTGATTTACATTCAAAATCCTATTTCCCCTAACCCCTAACTCCTAACTCCTTTTGGTTTACTATTCTTGTGAGTACTTCTGGTACTTCCGGTAGTAAAACAAGCATGCACACACACAGACATACTGTACACACAGACTTGCACTTTCCCTAAAAGCACAGTTACCTAAGCTTACCATTTTACAGGTGCCTATTACAAGGTGTTCTCTCTTTGTTTAAACAAAACAAAAGTTGTGACAGACAATAAAAGTCACTTTTAAAGTATCACTTTGGTCGACCACAGGTGATTTCCTATTGGCTGGTAAGTTGTATGAAATGACTGGGAAAGATGCTAACTACCAAAGCAATTAGAAATGCCAGGGATGGAGGAGTCTGAGAAGAGGAAAGACGCAGCGGTGGCCAACCCATTAGGGCGTAGAAGGGCAGCACCCCACTTGTGGTGAAAAAACATAGGCTCTATGTTTTACCCAAACACATACTATTTATAGGTATGTGTTTGGGTAAAATGAAAATGTTTGTTTTATTCTATAAACTACTGACAACATTTCTCCCAAATTCAAAGTAAAAAAAATGTAATTTAGAGCATTTATTTGCAGAAAATGACAACTGGTCAAAATAACAAAAATCTGCCCGATTCCAGCCTTGCTGAAGCACCTCCAGATCGTCACTGATCCTCCACCAAATGTCACAGTGGGTGTGAGACCTGGAGAGGCCTACAAGCCACAATGTCTAGCACCCACTGTGAAATTTGGTGGAGGATCAGTGTTGTGAGGGTGCTTCAGCAAGGCTTGAATCGGGCAGATCTGTCTTTGTGAAGGGCGCATGACTCAAGCCACATACAAAGTTGTCCTGGACGAAAACTTGCTTCCCTCTTTCTGCTCTGACAATGTTCCCCAAATCTGAGGATTGGTTTTGCCAGCAGGACAATGCTCCATACCACACAGCCAGGTCAATCAAGGTGTGGATGGAGGACCATCAGATCAAGACCCTGTCATGGCCAGCCCAATCTCCAGACCTGCACCCCGTTGAAAACCTCTGGAATGTGATCAAGAGGAAGATGGATGGTCACAAGCCATCAAACAAAGCTGAGCTGCTTGAATTTCTGCACCAGGGGTGGCATAAAGTCACCCGACATCAATGTGAAAGACACATGAAAGCTGTGATTGAAAATCAGGGTTATTCCACCAAATATTGATTTCTGAACTATTCCTCAGTTATAATATTAGTATTGTGTTGTTTAAAAATGAATATTAACTTATTTTCTTTGCATTATTCGAGGTCTGACAACACTGCATCTATTTTGTTATTTTGACCAGTTGTCATTTTGTAACGACCTGGGTGTCGGGGGTGTGAAATCAGACGCAGGAACAGCAGAGCTTCAATGCAGTGATTTTTAATTCCCAACCGGCAAACCAAAATGTCCAACACGGACTTACTGGGTGTCATAAACACCTGTCTACTAATACGGGAGACAAACCCAGTATACAATACAATACACCACTCACGAAATCCACAACTACAGACGAACAATCCCGCACAAATAAGCATACAGGCTGGCTGACTAATAAAGCCACACTAATTACCAATTAACTCAAACCAGGTGATACAAATAAACACATAAGGAGGGGGAGGAAAAAGAGTCAGTGGCAGCTAGTAGGCCGGTGACGACGACCGCCGAGCGCCACCCGAACGGGAAGGAGAGCCTGCCTCGGTTGAAGTCGTGACAGTACCCCCCATCTGACGCGCGGCTCCCGCAGCGCGCCGACACCGGCCTCGAGGTCGACCCGGAGGACGAGGCGCAGGGCGATCCGGATGGAGGCGATGGAAATCCCTTAACATAGCTGGATCCAAAATGTCCTCCACCGGTACCCAGCACCTCTCCTCCGGACCGTACCCCTCCCAGTCCACGAGGTACTGCAGGCCCCTCACCCGGCGTCTCGAGTCCAGAATGGCCCGTATCGTGTACGCCGGGGACCCCTCGATGTCCAGAGGGGGGGGAGGGACCTCCGGCACCTCACCGTCCTGCAGGGGACCAGCTACCACCGGCCTGAGGAGAGACACATGAAACGAGGGGTTAATACGATAATAGGAAGGGAGTTTTAATCGATAACACACCTCGTTTATTCTCCTCAGGACTTTGAAGGGCCCTACACACTGCGGCCTCAGCTTCCGGCAGGGCAAGCGGAGGGGTAGGTTTCGGGTCGAGAGCCAGACCCTTTCCCCCGGTACAAACACGGGGGCCTCACTGCGGTGGCGAACAGCGCTCCTCTTCTGCCTAGTAGTAGCTTGTTGGAGGGACTCCTGGACGGCCCTCCAGGTCTCTTTGGAGCGCTGTACCCACTCCTCCACCGCAGGAGCCTCGGTCTGGCTCGGATGCCATGGTGCCAGGACCGGCTGGTACCCCAACACACACTGAAAGGGGGACACATTAGTAGAGGAGTGGCGTAGTGAGTTCTGGGCCATCTCGGCCCAGGGAATGTATCTCGCCCACTCCCCTGGCCGGTCCTGGCATTACGACCGCAGAAACCTACCCACCTCCTGGTTCACTCTCTCCACCTGCCCATTACTCTCGGGGTGAAAACCGGACGTCAAGCTGACCGTGACCCCCAGACGCTCCATGAACGCCCTCCATACTCGGGATGTGAACTGGGGGCCCCGATCAGAAACGATGTCCTCCGGCACCCCGTAGTGCCGGAAGACGTGAGTAAATAAGGCCTCCGCAGTCTGTAGGGCAGTAGGGATACCGGGCAACGGGAGGAGACGGCAGGACTTAGAAAACCGATCCACAATTACCAGAATCGTAGTGTTTCCCTGAGAGGGGGGGAGATCGGTCAGGAAGTCCACGGACAGATGAGACCATGGCCGTTGTGGAACGGGGAGGGGTTGCAACTTCCCTCTAGGAAGGTGCCTAGGAGCCTTACTCTGAGCGCATACCGAACAGGAGGAGACATAAACCCTAACGTCCCGAGCTAAGGTAGGCCACCAATACCTCCCCCGAAGGCTCCCCACTGTCCTCGTCACCCCAGGGTGACCCGAGGAGGGTAGGACATGAGCCCACTGAATCAGTCGGTCCCGAACACCAAGCGGTACGTACTTACGGCCCGCCGGACACTGAGGAGGCGCGGGTTCCGCCCGTAGCGCCCGCTCGATGTCCGAGTCCACTTCCCATACCACTGGCGCTATCAGCCTCGAGGCGGGGATGATGGGAGTGGGTTCAGTGGTCCTATCCTCTGTGTCGTAAAGGCGGGACAGTGCGTCAGCCTTTACGTTTTGGGAGCCGGGTCTATAGGACAACGTGAACCGAAACCGGGTGAAAAACATGGCCCACCTTGCCTGACGCGGGTTCAGTCTCCGAGCTGCCCGAATATACTCCAGATTCTGGTGGTCGGTCCAGATGAGAAAAGGGTGCTTATCCCCCTCAAGCCAGTGTCTCCACACCTTCAGAGCCCTGACCACCGCTAACAACTCCCTATCCCCCACATCATAGTTACGCTCCGCTGCACTGAGCTTACTAGAGAAGAAAGCGCAGGGGCGGAGTTTTGGTGGCGTACCCGAGCGCTGTGATAGCACGGCACCCACCCCAGCCTCGGACGCGTCCACCTCCACTATGAATGCCAAAGAGGGATCCGGATGCGCCAACACGGGAGCATCCGTGAACAGAGCCTTCAACCTGTTGAAAGCTCCGTCCGCCGCCGCTGACCACCGCAACCGCAACGGGCCCCCCCTTAGCAGTGAGGTAATGGGAGCCGCTACCTGGCCAAAACCCCGGATAAATCTCCGGTAGTAGTTGGCAAAACCCAAAAACCGCTGCACCTCCTTCACCGTGGTTGGAGTCGTCCAATTACGCACAGCCTTTATGCGGTCACTCTCCACCACCACCCCCGAGGTGGAAATGCGATAACCCAGGAAGGAGACGGCTTGTTTGGAGAACACACACTTCTCAGCCTTGACGTATAGGTCATGCTCCAGCAGTCTGCCAAGCACTTTGCGCACCAGAGATACATGCGCGGCGTGAGTAGTTGAGTAGATCAGAATGTCATCGATATACACAACTACCCCCTGCACGTGCAGGTCCCTGAGAATGTCGTCTACAAAGGATTGGAAAATGGCTGGAGCATTCTTTAACCCATACGGCATGACGCAGTACTCATAGTGGCCCGATGTGGTACTAAATGCGGTTTTCCACCCGTCTCCTTTCCGAATACGCACCAGACTGTACGCGCTCCTGAGGTCCAGTTTTGTAAAGAACTGCGCTCCGTGAAATGATTCCACCGCCGAAGCGATGAGAGGTAGTGGGTAACTAAACCCCACTGTGATGGCATTTAGACCTCTATAATCAATACACGGACGCAAACCTCCCTCCTTTTTCTTCACAAAAAAGAAACTCGAGGAGACGGGTGAGATGGAGGGCTTGGGACAAAGGGTACATGTGACTCTTGGGAAGCGCAGCGTTAACCTGGAGATCTATCGCACAATCCCTACCCGGTCGATGTGGTGGTAATTTCGTCGCTTTCTTTTTACAGAAAGCGATTGCCAAATCGGCATACTCGGGGGGAATGCGCACCGTGGAACCCTGGTCTGGACTCTCCACCGACGTGGCACCAATGGAAACTCCCAGGCACCTTCCAGAACACTCCTCTGACCACCCCTGGAGAACCCCCTGTCTCCACGAAATATTGGGATTGTGCCGGGCCAACCAGGGAATACCCAGCACCACTGGAAACGCAGGCGAATCAATAATGTATAAACTCATACGTTCCCTATGATTCCCCTGCGTCACCATGTCCAGGGGAACTGTGGCCTCCCTGACCACCCCTGACCCTAATGGCCGGCTATCTAGGGAGTGAACGGGAAAGGGAGAATCTATCGGCACAAGCGGAACGCCCAACTTACGGGCGAGTCCGCGATCCATAAAGTTCCCAGCTGCACCTGAATCGACTAGTGCCCTATGCTGGGAAGAGGGGAAAAAATAAAGGAAAAAATTGAGACAAACATGTGACCAACAGGGGGTTCTGAGTGAGTTTGGTGCTGACTAACCTGGGGTGATCGAGAAGCGTTCCGCCTGACATCTCGACTCCCAGACAGACCCCCCCAGCACCGGTCGACCGTGTGTCCTCTCCGACCACAGTTGGTGCAGGGGAGGCCTCCTCCTCCGGTACCCCTAGGCGCGGCCCCTCCCAACTCCATCGGGATGGAAGCCGGGGCGCTGGGTGGTGGAACGCACAGGACCCTCTCCGAACGCCCGCGGGCAGCCAGCAGTTTATCCAGTCGGATGGACATGTCAATAAGCTCATCAAGAGAAAGCGCGATGTCCCGACACGCTAGCTCCCTGCGGACGTCCTCCCGGAGACTACACCTGTAGTGGTCAATAAGGGCCCTGTCGTTCCACCCTGATCCCGGGGCCAAGGTCCGGAACTCCAGCGCGAAATCCTGTGCGCTCCTCTTCTCCTGCCTGAGATGAAATAGTCTCTCACCCGCCGCTCGGCCGTCTGTGGGGTGGTCAAACACGGCACGAAAACGACGGGTAAACTCCGGGTAGTGCTCCTTCGCGGAGTCCGGGCCATTCCAGACTGCGTTGGCCCACTCCAGAGCACGACCCGTTAGGCAGGAGACGAGGACACTCACCCTCTCCGCTCCCGAGGGAGTGGACTGAACAGTGGCCAGGTATAGCTCCAGTTGGAGTAAGAACCCCTGACAACCTGCCGCTGTTCCATCATAATCCCTCGGGAGCGTAAGACGGAGCGCGCTGGAGCCGGGGAATGGAGAGTCCTGAGGGGGGGGAGCCGAAGGTGGAGAGAGGAGCCCACTCCTCTCCCATCGCTCCATTCTCTCCATCATTTGGTCCATGGCTGATCCGATCCGATGGAGGACGGTGGTGTGGTGGAGAACCCGTTCCTCCATCGATGGGAGAGGGTTGGCTGCTGCTCCTGCTGACTCCATAGAGTGGTGCGGGATTCTGTAACGACCTGGGTGTCGGGGGGTGTGAAATCAGACGCAGGAACAGCAGAGCTTCAATGCGGTGATTTTTAATTCCCAACCGGCAAACCAAAATGTCCAACACGGACTTACTGGGTGTCATAAACACCTGTCTACTAATACGGGAGACAAACCCAGTATACAATACAATACACCACTCCCGAAATCCACAACTACAGACGAACAATCCCGCACAAATAAGCATACAGGCTGGCTGACTAATAAAGCCACACTAATTACCAATTAACTCAAACCAGGTGATACAAATAAACACATAAGGAGGGGGAGGAAAAAGAGTCAGTGGCAGCTAGTAGGCCGGTGACGACGACCGCCGAGCGCCACCCGAACGGGAAGGAGAGCCTGCCTCGGTTGAAGTCGTGACACATTTTCTGCAAATAAATGCTCTAAATGACGATATTTTTGTTTGGAATTTGGAAGAAATGTTTTCAGTAGTATCTAGAACAAAACAAAAATATTCATTTTACCCAAACACATACCTATAAATAGTAAAACCAGAGAAACTGATCATTTTGCAGTGGTCTCTTAATTTTCTCCAGAGCTGTATATATATATATACATATTTTAAAATATATATATATGTACAGTACCGGTCAAATGTTTGGACACACCTAATCATTCAAGGGTTTTTCTTATTTTTTTTACTATTTTCTACATTATAGAATAGTAGTGAAGACATCAGAATTATGAAATAACACATATGGAATTATGTAGTAACCAAAAAAAGTGTTAAACAAATCAAAATATATTTGAGATTTTAGATTATTCAAACTAGCCACCCTTTTCTTGAAGGAGTTCCCACATATGCTGAGCATTTGTTGGCTGCTTTTCCTTCACTCTGCGATCCAACTCATCCCAAACCATCTCAATTGTGTTAACTTCTTGCGGCTACAGGGGGTGCTGTTTTCTCATTAGCATAATTGCATTACAGATTAAACGGCTTCCTACTAAATTCTTTATCGTACAATATGCATATTATTACTATTATTGGATAGAAAACAGTCTCTAGTTTCTATAGGCGTTGGAATTTTGTCTCTGAGTGGAACAGAACTCATTCTACAGCAATTTCCCTGACATGGAGTCAGATTTCACACATTTTGGCCCCTGATCTGGAGTCAGTTTAAAGGCCACTGTTATTGCTATGAGTATACGGACACTGCTTACGTCTTCCCCTGGATGCCTTTACGTGATGACGATTTGAATGGTATCGATTGCCCAATCACAGCCCCTATAAAACAAAAACACGTGTAGGTAGGAACTCTTTTCCAGCTGCGTCGGGCGCGCGGAGGACACCGACCCTGCTCTTTTTCCAAGCATTAGTGTAGCCAGTTATATTTCTCCGGTCATGTTTCTACTCGTTATAGGAGTTAAAAACATCATAAGGTAGTTAATTTAAACCGTTTTATAGCAATTTATGTCCGTTTAGTGCGATTTTGAGGCATTGCTTTGTTGTGCACTTTGACGCGCTGGGCACATTTCGGGCTCCCGGTCGTACGTTAGTGGGCATTTCGACGGACAAGTGGACATCTTTCGACCAAAAGAAGATTAGACCCAAGAAAGGATTCTTTGCCCAAGATTCTGATGGAAGAACAGCTCACAGTAAGAACAATTTATGATGATAAATCGTGTTTCTGTCGATAAATGTTAAACGTTTATGTCGCCATCTTGTTTGCTATAGCTTCGCTTGGCGCAACCTGTATTGAAAAGTAAGGATAATTTAAAAAATGTAAATCAGCGATTGCATTAAGAACTAATTTGTCTTTCGATTCCTGTCAACCCTGTATTTTTTAGTCAAGTATATGATTAGCTATTGATTAAACTAGATCACTCAAAGATGGCGACCGACTTTACCAGGCTTGTTTTGCTACTATTTTCATTGTATAACCACGTTTTTTTATGGCTAAATATGCACATTTTCAAAAAAAACTGTATATGTATGTTGTAATATGATGTTACAGGAGTGTCATCTGAAGGATTCTGAGAAGGTTAGTGAAAAAATTAATATATTTTGGCGATGATATGATATCGCTCTCTTTGGCTAGAATCAGTGCTCGGGTAACGTTTGCGTATGTGGTATGCTAATATAACGATTTATTGTGTTTTTGCCGTAAAACACTTAGAAAATCTGAAATGTTGTCTGAATTCACAAGATCTGTGTCTGTCCATTGCTATGTGCTGTGTATTTTTAAGAAATGTTTTATGATGAGTAAATTGGTAATACACGTTGCTGTCTATAGTAATTCTAGGAGCTTTGGTGAGATTTGTGTTGGTGGCTGCAATGGCAAACTATGATTTATACCTGAAATATGCACATTTTTCTAACAAAACCTATCCTATACCATAAATATGTTATCAGACTGTCATCTGATGAGTTTTTTTCTTGGTTAGTGGCTATCAATATCTTAGTTTAGCCGAATTGGTGATAGCTACTGGTGTTGAGAGAAAATGGTGGACAAGAAAAATGTTGATTTTTGCTAACGTGTTTAGCTAATAGATGTACATATTGTGTCTTCCCTGTAAAACATTTTAAAAATCTGAAATGGTGGCTTTATTCACAGGATCTGTATCTTTCATTAGGTGTCTTGGACTTGTGATTTAATGATATTTAGATGCTACTATTTAATTGTGACGCTATGCTAGCGATGCTAATCAGTGTGGGGGGGGGGGGGGGTAGGGGGTGCTCCCGGACCCGGGGTAGGTGCTCGTTAGAGGTTAAGGTTGGGTAATTGTGGAGGCCAGGTCATCTGTTGTAGCACCCCATCAATCTCCTTCTTGGTTAAATAGCCCTTACACAGCCTGGAGGTGTGTTGGGTCATTTTCCTGTTGAAAAACTAATGATAGTCCCGCTAAGCACAAACCAGATTGGATGGCGTATCTCTGCAAAATGTTATTGTAGCTATGCTGGTTAAGCGTGCCTTGAATTCTAAATAAATCACTGACAGTATCAACAGCAAAGCACTCCCACACAATCACACCTTCTCATCCATGTTTCACGGTGGGAAACACACATGCGGAGATCATCCGTTCACCTACTCTGAGTCTCACAAAGACACGGCAGTTGGAACCAAAAATCTCCAATTTGGACTCATCAGACCAAAGGACAGTTTTCCACCGGTCTAATGTCCATTGCTCATGTTTCTTGGTCGAAGCAAGTCTCTTCTTCTTATTGGTGTCCTTTAGTAGTGGTTTCTTTGCAGCAATTCGACCATGAAGGCGGTCTCCTCTGAACAGTTGATGTTGAAATGTGTCTGTTAGTTGATCTCTGTGAAGCATTTATTTGGGCTGCAATTTCTGAGGCTAGTAACTCTAATGACCTTATTTTCTGCAGCAGAGGTAACTCTGGGTCCGCATGAGAAGGAGTTTCATCATAGTTCTTGATGGTTTTTGCGACTGCACTTGAAGAAACTTCACTTCAAATTTCATGACATTTTCAGTATTGACTGACCTTCATGTATTAAAGTAAAGATGGACTGTAGTTTCTCTTTGCTTATTGGAGCTGTTCTTGCCATAATATGGTCTTGGTCTTTTACCAAATAGGGCTGTCTTCTGTATACCACCCTTACCTTGTCACAACACAACTGCTCAAACGCATTAAGAAGGAAAGAAATTCCACAGATTAACTTTTAACTTTTACTGCCTCAGAAACCCGGATCCGGGATCCCCCCCACCCCCCCACACTGATTAGCATCGCTAGCATAGCGTCACATTTAAATAGTAGCATCTAAATATCATTAAATCACAAGTCCAAGACACCTAATGAAAGATACAGATCTTGTGAATAAAGTTACCATTTCAGATTTTTTAAATGTTTTACAGGGAAGACAAAATATGTAAATCTATTAGCTAACCATGTTAGCAAAAGACACCCTTTTTCATTGTCCACCATTTTTTCTCAACACCAGTAGCTATCACCAATTCGGCTAAACTAAGATATTGATAGCCACTAACCAAGAAAAAACCTCATCAGATGACAGTCTGATAACATATTTATGGTATAGGATAGGTTTTGTTAGAAAAATTTGCATATTTCAGGTATAAATCATAGTTTGCCATTGCAGCCACCAACACAAATCTCACCAAAGCGACTAGAATTACTACAGAGAGCAACGTGTATGACCAATTTACTCATCATAAAACATTTCATAAAAATAGACAAAGCATAGCAATGGAAAGACACAGATCTTGTGATTTCAGACAATGTTTCAGATTTTCTAAGCGTTTTACAGCGAAAACACAATAAATCGATAAGTTAGCATACCACATGTGCAAACGTCACCCCAGCATGAATTCAAGCCAAAGGGAGCGATATCGTTATCATCGCCAAAAGATATACATTTTTTCACTAACCTTTTCAGAATTCTTCCGATGACACTCCTGTAACATCATATTACAACATACATATATTGTTTGTTCGAAAATGTGCATATTTAGCCATAAAAAAACGTGGTTATACAATGAAAATAGTAGCAAATCAAGCCTCAACATGTCGGACGCCATCTTTCATTGTGATCTAGTTTAATCGAAAGCTAATCATATACTTGACAAAAAAATACAGGGTTGACAGGAATCGAAAGACAAATTAGTTCTGAATGCAATCGCTGATTTACATTTCTAAAATTATCCTTACTGTGCAATACAGGGTTCGCCAAGCGAAGCTATAGCAAACAAAATGGCTGAATATGCGTTTAAAATATTTCGACAGAACAACGATTTATCATATTAAATATTTCTTACTATGAGGGGATTTTCCATCAGATTCTTGGGCAATGCATCCTTTCTTGGGTCTAATCTTCTTTTGGTCGAAAGATGTCCTCTGTCCGTCGAAATGCCCACTAACGTTCGACCGGGACCGCGAAACGTGCCCGGTGCTTGAAAGTGCATAACAAAGCAATGCCTCAAAATCGCACTAAACGGATCTAAATTGCTATAAAACGGTTCAAATTAACTCCGTTATGATGTTTCTAACTCCTATATCGAATTAAATTACAGACGGATACATTTCACGTTGATAACCGAGCCTCTGAAAATGGCATCCCGAGGTCCTCTTCTGCGTAATGGCAAGAGTCGAAAGGGGGGCTACCCTCACTCCTTGGCCTTTTATAACCTCTGAGAGCTACGCAGAAAGCCCATTCCACTTCTCATTGGTTACTGACATCCAGGGGAAGGCGGGTGCAGTTCATGTCGTTCCATAGGAAAAACACAGACTTTTAAAACTGATCTGAAATCAGAGCTTCGCTCTCAGACCATCGCAGTACCTGTCATGGATTTCGCTGTAGAAAGAGTTCTGGGTCACCCACAGACAAAATTCCAACGGCTATAGAAACTAGAGAGTGTTTTCTTTCCAATAGAATTAATAATATGCATATTGTACGATCAAGAATTGAGCACGAGGCAGTTTAATTTGGCGACACCCAGAAATAAAAAATGCTAATTGCGCCACCTATTGACAAAAGGCACACCTGTTAATTGAAATGTATTCCAGGTGACTACCTCATGAAGCTGGTTGAGAGAATGCCAAGAGTGTGCAAAGCTGTCATCAAGGCAAAGGGTGACTACTTTGAAGAACATATAATCTAAAATATTGATTTGTTTAACCTTTCTAGCGCAGGTGTTCCGCTAGCGACCCACCTCGACAACATCCGATGAAATTGCAGAGTGCGAAATTCAAATAACAGAAATATAAATATTTAACATTCATGAAAATACAAGTATACATCAGAATAATGCTTAACTTCTTGTTAATCCAGCCGCTGTGTCAGATTTTAAAAAGGCTTCATGGCAAAAGCACACCATGTGATTATCTGAGGACAGTGCCCCGCATACAAAAGCATGAAAAACATATTTCAACCAGGCAGGTGCTCCACGAAAGCCCGAAATAGCGATATAATAAATGCCTTACCTCTGAAGATCTTCTTCTGTTGGCACTCCAAAAGGTCCCAGCTACATCACAAATGGTTCTTTTGTTCGATAATGTCCTTCTTTATATCCCCAAATACTCAGTTTAGATGGAGCGCTTCATTCAATAATCCACCGGTTTCCCTCCTTCAAAATGCAATGAATCCCAAACAAAATGAATCCCAAACCTTACCAATATACTTATCCAAACAACGTTTATAATCAAACCTAAAGTACCCTAATACGTAAATAAAATGTAAAATTTAAGACGGAGAATCGATATTGTCTTTACCGGAGATAAACAACAAAGAACGCGCTCTCATTCACGCCCATGAAAACACTACAGCCAAAATGGTAGCCACTTACAAAAACTACAAATTCTAGCTCATTTTTCCAACAAGCCTGAAACTCTTTCTAAAGACTGACATCTAGTGGAAGCCCTAGGAACTGCAATCGGGGAGTTTTTGGCCTCATAATAAACATGAAAGCCATTGGAAACAGTGGTAGGCTGAACATTTTTTGGGGTGGATGGTTTGTCCTCGGGGTTTCGCCTGCAATATCAGTTCAGTTATACTCACAGACATTATTTTAACAGAAACTTTAGAGTGTTTTCTATCCAAATCTACCAATTATATGCATATCCTACCTTCTGGGCCTGAGTATCATGCAGTTTACTTTGGGCACGCTTTTCATCCGGATGTCAAAATAATGCCCCCTAGCCCAAAGAGGTTTTAACACTTTTTTGGTTACTACATGATTCCATATGTGTTATTTCATAGTTTTGTTTTCTTTACTATTATTCTACAATGTATAAAATAGTAATGGATTCAGGTAGGTCCGTCTGTCCTATCTGGATTAATTCTCCTGTCTTATCTGGTGTCCTGTGTGAACTTAATTCTCATCACCAGATGTGCTACTTTGTTCCTGGACCTGATGTTTTCAACCCCCCCCCCCCCCCCCTCTCTCTCTACCATACCTGCTGTCTTGACCTCTGAATGCTCTGCTATGAAAAGCCAACTGACATTGCTGACACGTTGCACCCTCTACAACCACTGTGAATATTATTTGACCCTGTTGGTCATCTATGAACATTTGAACATCTTCAAAACGTTCTGGGCTTAATGGCCATGTACTCTTCTAATCTCCACCCGGCACAGCCAGAAGAGGACTGGCCACCCATCAGAGCTTGGTTCCTCTCTAGGTTTCTTCCTAGGTTCTTGCCTTTTCTAGGGAGTTTGTCCTAGCCACAGTGCTTCTACATCGCATTGCTTGTCGTTTGGAGTTTTAGGCTGGGTTTCTGATCAGCACATTGTGACATCTGCTGATGTAAAAAAGGGCTTTATAAATGCATTGGATTTGATTTGAGCTGACCTGGAGAGGGCAATGGCTGAGGGGTGGTGGTGGGGGTAATGAATTAAATGAGTAAATAAAATGAGTGTCTCTGGCATACAGTAGGAACAGACATAGTTGAGTAGACACTCCAATTCAAAGACTGTACCAACAGTGTGGTGATTTGTAATGCTTAGTTATTAGTGCTTATCAGTCATTTGTGTTTATAATATTTTGCTGTGGCGTTATGTATGATTCCTAACCACCTGTTTTTTCCATCTAAAATTGACAAATTATATTGCCAGATCAAAGACAGAAATAGCTTAACTGAGAACCATATAAATGTCTACCTGGCATGTTAGGGCTATCTGTGTTCTTCCATCTGGACTCGTGCTGACCCTGCCTGGCCCCACTCAGAGGAGTAAGGGCCAGTCGGGGACAGAAGGACAGACTGAGAGAAGAGTGGGTTGAGAGTGGGGTTGAGATTGGGGCTTAGGGAAAAACCATTAGCCAAGAAGGCTGGAGCCAGACATGACAGATGAGACACATGGCTACGAGGAGATTGAGAGAATGAGTAGCAAAGAGGGAGAGAGAGACAGATAGGGGGAGACAGACAGAGAGAGAGAGTGAATGAGTGAGTGAGAGTTGACTGACAGTCACCAAATCACGTGAAGGTCATTTCGGTTCCCAAGCTGTCACTGCTCATTCTGCTTGAGTCTACACACACAAGGACCGGTAAATAAGGGTACCACTACCTCTCTCTCTCTAATCTCATTTTATCAGTATGCTCAGTGATTTCAACTGTTAGAAACACCCCAAAACTAAAAGGACCCTACATTATGTGAAAGATGGCCAAACATTAGTTGCATGGTCTACATCTGTGATTTGGGGACACAGTTGAGAGATGTGGAGATCTGAGTGAGATGGTTTGTGTTGGGAAGGAGTGTTGAGGGGGGGGCAGAACAAGAGGTGCCAGCTGGAGCTGCCTGCCACCCACCACCCAGCTGGCTCTTCCCGGAAGTTCGAGTCCCCAGCTGCCACCCACAGGCTTTAGCAGAGGCTAACAAACACACAGGCGAGTGTGCGCACACGCACACACAATAACGCACACACGCAGGCACACCCACATGCAGGCTAGCAGGCCCACCCAGACATACACACACCACTGACACACACACACAGTCATTATAGTGTCAAAAACAAGACTTGTTCTATGCAGCCATTCAGTTTGGCAATTGGTTGTTTATCCTTTTCTTTTTCAATTCACTGACAAAATGGAGTGAAAGATGGAGCGATTCCCTCCTCTACTCCCTCTCTCTTTCTCCCACTTGGATCATTTAGTTGTTATGATAGTCACTCGGACCAAAAAAGGGTGGCATGGCTGAATAATATATTACTAAATAATATGCTACATTATTGCAAAACAATACAATTTTACAAATACTATGCTATCACAAGTCATAAGAAATGTGTGATCCAACTGTAAAAAGAAAACAAAAACTATTTTTTTTCTCACTATAAGCATATGCTACAAAACTGCTTCCATTGGTTTTAGTGTGTACCCTGGCACTATGACACTGTTTAAAATGTCTGACATAGATGTGCCAAAAGCACATCTTCCTCCCACTTCCTCTTCCGTGACCGGATTACAAGATAAGTAATGCTGTTCTGAACATACTGTACATTGGCTTCTTCCTACGGACTCAAACAACCCCTATAGTTTCAATGGGCCTAAATAATGATCTTTCTTGTACTGTTCAAGGTAATTCCACAATTCAAAAACTAAGGATATTACCTTACTTTCCCTCTAAGACAGAAAATTGGCAACCTTTAGAATTGTTGTGTCCAAAATGGCAACCTATTCACTATAGTGTTCTATTTTTGACCATGACCCAAAAGGAATAGGGCGCCATTTTGGACAAACTAAATAACATATTATTTTTCAGTTCCTGCTGGAGCAAATGGCCCTCTACAAGGCTTGACAGTTACAGAAACCTCAACAGTGCACACTTGACTTCACATTACATGTAAATTATTCCAGCCAGGCAAACAGGCATCCATGTAGTATTTACCACTGTTAATTTGGTTTTCCAAGAAAACACTGACTAAATGAAGGTCATATAAGTCCTTTTGTTCTCCCAATTTGGAATACCTCACTATCAAATGCTGACCGCATTACCTCCCGAGAGAATTCTCTTCAGTCATTGTCACGGCCGTATCCGTGTATATTCCCCCTCAAGCCGAAACCACGACGGCTTTCAAGGAAGTACACTGGACTTTGTGCAAGCTGGAAACCACATATGCTGAGGGCACATTTATTGTAGCTGGGGCCTTTATTAAAACAAATCTGAGGAAAACGCTACCAACGTTTTAGCGCTTTAGCGCTACTCGTTCATCGAGAACTGTTGACTATTGCTACTCCCCCCTCCAGGACAGCTACAAGGCCCTCCTCCACCCTCACTTTGGCAAATCAGATCAAGCCTCCATTCTGCTCCTCCCTTCCTATAGGCAGAAACTTAAACAGAAAGTTCCGCGGTAAGCCACGTCTTGTTCCCAGACAAGCTAAACCCTTTCTTGGCCCGCTTCAAGGAAAATACTGTGCTGCTGATGTGAGCTACAGCTGCTCATGAGGACTGTGAGCTCTCGTTCTCCGTGGCCGACGTGAATAAGACATTGAAGCGTGTTAACCCTCGCAAGGCTGAAGGCATCAGATGGCATACCTAGCCATGTCCTCAGAGCATTTGCAGACCAGCTGGCTGGAGTGTTTACAGATATTCAATCTCTCTCTATCATAGTCTGTTGTCCCCACTTGCTTCAAGATGTCCACCATTGTTACTGTACCACAGAAAGCGAAGGAAACTGAACTAAATGACTATCGCCCCGTAGCACTCACTTCTGTCATTATGAAGTGCTTTGAGAGGCTAGTTAAGGATCATATCACCTCCACCTTACCCAACACCTTAGACCTACTACAATTTGCACAGTCCCAACAGATCCACGGATGACGCAATTGCCAATGCACTGCATAACTATCCCATCTGGTATGGGATAATAATGATGACAGAACCCTGTGAGTTTGTATTTTGAATTTTGTGC
Organism: Salvelinus fontinalis; assembly: GCF_029448725.1. Classification (NCBI taxonomy): domain Eukaryota; kingdom Metazoa; phylum Chordata; class Actinopteri; order Salmoniformes; family Salmonidae; genus Salvelinus; species Salvelinus fontinalis. Next base: position 595,439 of record NC_074676.1, on the reverse strand, counting down.
AAGTTGCAAGTACGACTCACAAATGTGTAATTTAATTTCATAAGCTTGTATCATGATGTGTGAAAAATGTAACAACAGTCGCAAACTTGTAACTTGGCATTTGAAGTCATTCAATAAGATTTGTTAGCATACTTTCATAAAATCAATGTACAACTATGAATATTTTGTTGTGAATATAATATACACTTGCAGCTGTTTTTATCTGCCCACACTCAGAGTTCTGTCACTGTTTTTTGTATTATTATTAACCCATCCACCACCACATAAAGCAATCAAATAACAATATTACATTACCAAACATAAACTCTTTAATCCCACCCCTCAACCACTCTCAGCCTATCCCACCAATCACCATAGACCACCCTTGTTTGGTTCCCATGTGCCATATATTTTTAAATTGTGCTGTGATGTTTTACACAAATTTTTAACCTTTCTAATCGTATTGTATCCACAGATTGTGAGCTAAAGATGAAATACTTTCCTACGAGTATTATTATATAATTTATTGACTGACTATGGCTTTCCAAATCGCCCAACACTACTATTTGTAAGGTTAATTCTAAGTGAATGTTGTGATTATTTGAACTATTCCCGAACCTGTGACCAGAAACAAGCTACATAGGGGCAATAAGAGAATAAATGATCTAGTTATTTTCTCTTCACAGCAAAATCTACAGAGCTGAGATATGCCCCATATATATAGCATTCTGTTGGTGGCAAGAATTTTGTATAATCATTTAAATTGAAAAACTCTAAGTGTTCAATCTAGTGAGTTTAGCCCCCTAAACTCATATTCATTATATAAATCGCGACATTTAATTTTGTCTGGCTCAGCATTCCAAATAAAATAAAATATTTTTTGCTCATCTGATTTAAAAAAAAATATCGTCTGGAGTAAGCAGTGCCATTAGTAAGTAAGTAAACTGTGATAGGACCAAAGAGTTAATCAATGTGGTTTTTCCATAAATAGGCTATCTATTTTGGCAAACGTTCTACTGAAATTGATTGTGGTAAGTGTATTTATATTTTTTGAAATGTGAAAACCAAGTACGTCTACTTCACCATTCACCCAATTTAATTGATAAAATATAAGGTAGTATGAACACTATGGCTTTTAATGATTCAATACGTAATATGGTACATTTGTCATAATTTGGTTTTAATCCAGAGAGGCTAGAAAAGGGATCAAGATCTTCAATGAGACTGTGCAGGATCCAGATTGCGGACTAGAGTCATATATTGACACTTTTGTTTTTATCCCCTGGATTTCTAACCCCTTGATCTTCTTGTTGGATTTCATTTTAATAGCTAGCATTTCAATGGCCATAATAAATAGATATGGAGACAATGCACAGCCTTGTTTTACTCCTCTTAAAAGCTCAATACTTTCTGAGAAGTAACCATTATTTACTATTTTACATTTGGGGATGCTGTACATAACTTTAACCCATTGTATAAGAGATTCACCAAAAGGTAAGTAATCCAGAATTTATGTATCAATTCTAGTCGTACTTTATCAAAAACCTTTTCAAAATCTGCTATGAAGACCAGGCCTGGTATCTTTAATGTTTCATTATGTTCAATTGTTTCAAGTTATTGTCGTATATTATCTCCAATATATCATCCACGTAAAAAACCTGTCTGATCAGGATCAACAACATCTGGTAAAACCTTTTTATTTTATGTTTGTTTTTTTATTTCATCTTTATTTAACCAGGTAGGCCAGTTGAGAACAAGTTCTCATTTACAACTGCGACCAGGCCAAGATAAAGCAAAGCAGGGAGACACAAACAACAACACTGTCACGCCCTGGCCTTAGTTATCTTTGTTTCTTTATTATTTTAGTTAGGTCAGGGTGTGACATGGGGGTTGTTTGTGTGTTTTTGTCTAGTCGAGCAGCAGCAGCAGGAGAGGCTGCAGCAGCAGCAGCAGCAGCAGCAGGAGCAGCAGCAGGAGAGGCTGCACTATTTGGAGGAATGGACATGGGAGGACGAATTAGACGGCAAAGGACACTGGGCAGAGCCAGGGAAATATCGCCGCCCCAAAGAAGAGCTGGAGGCAGCGAAGGCGGAGAGGCGCTATTATGAGGCGCTAGCATGGCAGAGCGGCTGGAGGCCCGAGAGGGAGACCCCAAAAATTATTGGGGGGGGGGGGGGGGGGGGCACACGGGGAGTGTGGCAGAGTCAGGAGTCAGACCTGAGCCAACTCCCCCTGCTTACCGTAAGGAGCCGGTCAGGGCGGAATTGGAGGTGAGCGACGCAGAGACAGTGAAGAAGTTAATGGGGAAATTGGAGGAAAGAGTTATGAGGGAGGTGCTGGTTTGGTGCATGAGGCACGACATCCGCCCCTACTGAACGTTTCGGGGAGTTGATGTCACCGGGGACAGCACTCCATACTCGTCCGGAGGTGCGTGCTAGCCGTCTGGTTAAGACTGTGCCAGCCTCACGCACCAGGCCTCCTGTGCGCCTCCCTAGCCCTGCACGTCCTCTGCCAGCTCGGCGCTACAGCTCTCCCAGCCATGCTTCCAGTGGAGAGAGGGGGCGTCGTACCGGGCAGGCACCGTGTTATGCGGTGGAGCGCACGGTGTTCCCGGTGCGTGTGCTTAGCCCTTTGCGCAACATCCCAGCTCCCCACATCTGCCAGGCTAGGGTGAAGATCCAGCCAGGGCGGATGGTGCCAGCCCTGCTCTCAAGATCTCTAGTGCGCTTTCAAGGATCCTGTCTACCCAGTGCCACCTCCACGCACCAGCCCTCCGGTGGCAGCCCCCCGCACCAGGCTGTCTCTCCGTCTCATCGCTACAGAGTCTCCCGCCTGTCCAGAGCTGCCAGAGCCTTTCTCCTCTCCAGCGCTGCCAGAGTCTCCCGCCTGTCCGGCGCTGCCAGAGCTTCAGCCCCTCAGTCCAGAGGCGCCAGAGCCAATCTGCCCAGAGCTGTCTGAGCTGTCTGCCTGCCCAGCACCGTCTGAGCTGCCTGCCTGCCCAGCGCTGTCTGAGCCGCCCATCTGTCCCGAGCCGTCAGAGCCGCCCATCTGTCCCGAGCCGTCAGAGCCGCCCGTCTGTCCCGAGCCGTCAGAGCCGCCCGTCTGTCCCGAGCCGTCAGGGCCGTCCGCCAGACAGGAGCAGTCAGGGCCGTCCGCCAGACAGGAGCAGCCAGGGCCGTGCGCCAGACAGGAGCAGCCAGAGCCATCCGCCAGACAGGAGCAGCTAGAGCCGCCTGCCAGCCATGACCAGCCGGAGCCGTTAGTCAGCCATGATCTGCCGGTGCCGTCAGCCAGCCATGACCAGCCGGAGCCGTCAGTCAGCCATGACCAGCCGGAGCTGTCAGACAGCCATGACCAGCCGGAGCCGTCAGCCAGCCATGACCCGCCGGAGCCGTCAGCCAGCCATGACCCGCCGGAGCCGTCAGCCAGCTATGACCAGCCGGAGCCCAGCCAGCCATGACCAGCCGGACCTGTCAGCCAGCCATGATCAGCCGGAGCCCAGCCAGCCATGACCAGCCGGAGCCCAGCCAGCCATGACCAGCCGGAGCCGTCGGCCAGTCCGGAGCAACCCCTCAGTCCGGAGCCGCCCCTCAGTCCGGTGCTGCCCCTCAGTCCGGTGCTGCCCCTTAGTCCAGTGGGGTTATTATGGAGGGTGGCCGTTAGGAGGAGGCCACGGAAGCGGGTAGTGACTATGGTGAAGTGGGGGCCACGTCCCACACCTGAGCCGCCGCCATAAGAAGGCCCACCCGGACCCTCCCCTTCTGTGTCAGGTTTGCGGCCGGAGTTTATTATTTTAGTTAGGTCAGGGTGTGACATGGGGGATGTTTGTGTGTTTTTGTCTAGTCGAGGGTGTTTGTAGTGTCTAGGGGGTTTTGGTAGAGTTTATGGGGTTGTGTTCAGTGTAGGTGTCTAGGTATGTCTATGGTTGGTCCTCTCTTTCACCTATAGACGATCGTGAAAAACACAGAGTTATACAAGGAATAAACAAACGTATGTCAATAACACAATAGAAAAAGTCTATATACAGTGTGTGCAAATGGAGTGAGGAGGTAAGGCAATAAATAGGCCATAATAGCAAAGTATTTACAATTTAGCAAATTAACACTGGAGTGATAGATGTGCAGATGATGATGTGCAAGTAGAAACACTGGTGTGAAAAAGAGCAAAAAGTAAATAAAAACAATATGGGGATGAGGTAGGTAGATTGGATATGGATATGTGCTATGCATTTCGCTAGACATTTCACATCAAAAGATTAAAGTGTAAGAGAGTGGACTGGCTCTTTATACTAACCACCTGGGTCCTGTTTTAGTAGTAATGAAATCAGACCTTTTTGTTGAGTACCTGAAAGTCTACCATTTTAATAGGCGTAATTAAAACGTGTTAACAATGGATCTTTGAGTACTTCAAAAAAGGTCTGATATACCTATACTGGTATGTCATCAAGCCTTGATGTTTTTCCAGATTGAAAGTATTTAATCGCCTTGACATCATTCAGTGGAAATGGAGGAGACTGAAAAGAAAATATGCTTAAAATATTGTATTTCCTCTTTCAATATATAATTTGGTGAATCATTGATGACTCCATCATTTGTAACGAGTTTCTGTAAAATCTATTTGGTAGCATTTCTATGTTGGAGATTCAAGAAAAATGTTGTGCATTTTTCACCATTCACTTTATTTTTGAAATACATAACATTTGATCGTTCTTGAATTAGTAGCTCCAATTATTTTTGTTTTTCCTATAACAATTTTGTGCCTCTATAGTACAGTGTCCATTACCATCTGCCTGCTCTGTTATATCCTCTATTTTCTTTATTAGTCTGATCTCTTTTGACCTAAACTGCCTTTGTTTTAATGATGAGTATTGCCTTAAATGGCCTCTAAAATTACATTTAAACGTGTGCCATACAATAAGGGGCTATGCTGTACCTATGTTGTGCAGAAAAAAAATCCATTTTGAATGATTTTGTCTTAGTTAAGATTTTTTTTTATTACATTTCCAATATCTCCATCCACGTGGAAATTCTGTAAGAGGTAAATGGAGGCCAATCTGATGGTGGTCCGATCGCATTCTGTCTCCAATTAATAATTTTAAAAAAACGTTTGATGCCAGCATGAACGAGACTAGGAAGTAATCAAGACGGCTTGCTTGATTGAGCCTCCTGTGAGTATATTTCACCAGGTCAGGGTTTTAAATCTATTTTCGAGTGTGGATCATCATTATTTGTCCCATATAGATTAATTAGTCAGATCTGTTTTTGGTCCAATAGCATATTTAAAAGAATCCATCTTCCTTGAGGATCTATTTGCACAGTTTTCACAATCTGATTAACATTTGAATTAATTAGTATAATCACCCCTTTTGAGTTTCTTGTCCCATGACAACAATATATTTCTCCCTCCCAGTCCTTTTTCCACCCGACCTTATCTATATTTGTGACCCGATTCAGGAAACTAGGCGTATGTCGCAAGTCACGACTTCACAGGAGAGCCGTTTGAACATACATTTTTTTTAAACAAAATGCGTTTTATGGCAGAAATGCCTTCTCGAACATGTGAACTTTCATGTGCCTTAACAACAAACGTGTATGCTATCTGTAAATACGAATAAAATTGTTAAATTACGAGCCTTGTTGGTTAACCTCTCTGGGATATGTGGGACGGTAGCGTCCCACTTGGCCAATAGCCAGGGAAAATGTAGAGCACCAAATTCAAAAAAATGTAGTCTTGCGCAACTCTCAAACAGTACACATGACGTTACACTGTTTCCAGATGGCCTTACTTCTTCATTGCACAAAGGAATAACCTCAACCTATTTCCAAAGACTGGTGACATGCAGTGGAAGCGGTAGGAACTGAAAACAGGGTGATTAGAAATCCAGTATCCCAAAGACAGCCTTTTTCACCCAATTTGTCCAACTTATCACCTCTAAAATGTAAATATAACACTAGAAAGAGTTTATATAAAGTCTCATTTACATACCTGTTTAAAGGTTTGTGTCAAATGTGATGAGGGGTTTAGGGCTGCGCTAACATTAGCTTCACAAGTAAACTGCGACTGTCGTGGCTTTTGAGTGTCATGATGGCTCACAGTAATGATGCAAAAAATGTACCATTGATTGAATGAACTACTGTATTGATGAACTCACACTCACCATTGATTATGTATTTTTAAATAAATCAATACATAGGGTTAAATAAACAATATTAATATAAAAAATAAATAACTAACAACAGTTGTAACACCAACTCACCTCTGTCCTCTCACTCCATCCTAACTTATTCACTGAGTGTGCAAAAAGTTATGAACACCTGCTCTTTCCATGACATATGCAATAACGTTATGTTTGGATTACATGGAAATGTTATCCAAATTTGTGAATCCATTTCCATTGAACCATGTTAATAAATTATGTTGCATGAACACACACAAAAAAATCTAATTTTATTTCATTTTGACAGGAAATGTCTGGAAAGGGAAAGGCCCAAAAAGAGCCCAAGAAATGGCGCCGCTACACTACCGAACAGCTACAGTCTGCTGTCACGGAGGTGAAGACAGGGAGGAGCCTGATGGAGGTGGCTCTTGAGTTTGATATACCTCACACAACTCTCCAGGCCTACAGATTATATACAAATGATATATATGCCAATGCCCCTCATCCAAACCTTGCAATCACCCCAGATGAGGAGGCCCAGCTGCTATCCTATATCCTGTGGATGGCCGAACATGCCTTCCCTCTCAGCAGGACAGTCATAAAACTCCTTGCTCTCGAGTCCCTCAAGGAGAGTGGACGCACCACCACCATCAACTTAGAGCGGGGTCTTAGTGACAACTGGTGGTCGAGATTCAGGGCTCGCCACCCTGAACTTTCCAGCAGGATCCCAGACACCTTGGAACGGGCCAGGGTGCATGAGGCAATCGAGGGCTTCTTCAATATCTACGAGCTTATCTTCAATAAGTACGGGTTTGAAAAAAAGCCTTACCTCATCTTTAACTGTGATGAGGCGGGGTTTTGGGACAAGCCAAGTCTAGGAAATGGGTGCTGGTGCAGAAAGCATATTTATCAGCAACAGAACACCACCAGGGAGCAAATCACTGTGCATGCTTGCGTGAGTGCAGAGGGTGAGAGTATCCCCCCGTTTATCATCATCCCCCACTGCCTCCCTAGTGCTGCCTACTCTCTGGGGGGTCCCAAGGACGCCCTTTTTGGAGTCTCCCCCAAGGGCTATATGGACAGGGGGCGCTTTCTGAAGTGGTTGGCCTTCTTTGTGCAGCATTCCCCTGCTGTGAGGCCCCTTCTCCTCATAATGGATCAACATGAGAAGCATGCATCTAGGGACGTGGTCAGGTTCTGCTGGGAGAACATGATGGAGGTGGTGTCGCTGCCATCACACACCAACCATGTGATGCAGCCACTGGACATCAGTGTCTTTGGCCCCCTGAAGTTGGTTTTCACCACCAACGTGGCATGCCTGGGCCTGGTGTGGGAGGATGAGACTGGGTCTAGTCAGGTTATGCTAGTGTATGAGGAGGGTGTGGTCAAAGGCACCATGGGAACTTTGCCTGTTGCTGTAGGGGATGCCCTGACCAGAGAGGAAGGGCAAGTGGTCAAGATGGGAGATAGAGATGAGGAGGAAAGTGAGTGTGAGGATGAGGAGTTATTTTTTCAGACTCCTCTTCAATGGGCCTGGAGTCAAGCAGAGGGCTCAAAGTACACATTGAGAGAACTGACAAGGTTCCTGAATGAAACCAAGGGGGAAAAAGTTAATCTTGAGGCTTTTTTCTGATCCGAGAAAGTTTGTAAGATCAGTACAACATGCTATGAAAAATGAGGGGCATGGTGTCCTCTCACCCAGGAAACGGTTTAGGTTGAGGAAGTGGGTCACAACAGTGTGTAAAGACAGACACTGTTTAGATGTATATTTTCTTTCTGACACTGGGGATTTTTGAGCTTTGCTATTGGTCTCTTTCTTTGCTGGCTTTTCTCCCACTTCTTATGGAGACTCTTCGGGTAGGCTCGCTCAATATAAATGGCGCCAGAGATGCGGGAAAGAGGAGTGTGTTGGGTGAATATGTAAAACAAAAAAAAGTACAGGTGTTGTTTCTGCAGGAGACGCATAGTGATGTGGTGAATGAAGTCGATTGGGGGCTCTGGTGGAAAGGGGCAAGTGTGTTGAGCCATGGGACAAATTTTAGTGCAGGGGTGGCAGTCCTTTTTGCACCGGGTCTGTCTGTAAAAATTTGCTCCTCAAAGGAGGTGTGTAGGGGTAGGCTGCTTGTTGTAAATGCAGAAATTAACAACATGGGTTTTCTCTTTATAAATGTGTATGCGCCTAATACAGGGAGAGAGGGTGTAAGAGCTAGGTTCTCCATGCTCAAGGAGATGGATGCTCCCAGCTCCTTCTTCTTTGGTTTGGAAAGACAGAGTGGTGAAGCCAAGGGTATGCATTGTCTACGGCTGTCTGATGGGCGGGTGACCTCTGTGGTGGGGGAGATGCGGGAGCGGACTGTGGAGTTTTATACTGAGTTGTATAGGGCAGAAGTGTGTGATCCTATGTGTGCTCAGGTCTTGTTCGCAGGACTCCCTAAGTTCTTTCTGGCACAGAGGGATGAAATGGACATTCCTCTGTTGTCCCATGACCTGGCAGAGGCCGTAACCCAGATGTCCCCCCGTGGTCATGCACCGGGGGTCGATGGACTCCCAGTGGAGTTTTATAAAAAATTCTGGGGAATAATTGGATAGGACTTCTTTTGCGTGTTGCGTGAATGTGTCGGGGTAGGAGAGTTGCCGATGAGCTGCCGTCGGGCAGCTCTGACTCTTCTGCCCAAAAAAGGGGACTTGTGTGAACTTAAGAACTGGAGGCCTGTGGCATTACTCTGTGCGGACCAAGGTCCTCTCTAACAGACTGATGTCCCATTTGGACTTGATAGTACATAAGGACCAAACATATTGTGTACCGGGACGCTCAATCACGGACAACTTGTTCTTAAATCAGGGACATGTTGGACTTGTCGAGAGGTTCTAATGTGAACTTTGGACTGCTCTCTTTAGATCAAGAGAAGGCTTTTGATAGAGCGGACCATTAGTACCTGTTTAATGTTACGTCTGTGTTTGGCCCTCCCCAATGTTTCCGCCACTGCAGGTGACGGCAGAGACCTGAGACTGGCAAGGGGGTCTGGAGGACTTGTTAGATTTTAACACTCCGAGCCTAGGGGAGTTTGAAGGGGTGGGAGGTTATGCCCTCTACAACCTCTGCGTTAAGGTTAAGACCATTAGGAGCCTAACCGGAGTGAAGGGACGTCAGTGGCAGGGGGTATGTGGGGCAGAGAGTATGGTGGGTTTTAGATGGGGGGGCTCTACAAACCCCCAGTACCAAAGAGGTCAGGGTTCTCCAGTGGAGGGTTCTTCATGGAGCCATGGCCACTAACTGTCACGTTCTGACCTTAGTTCCTTTGTTTTGTCTTTTGTTTTAGTATGGTCAAGGCGTGAGTTGGGTGGGTTGTCTATGTTCGTTTTTCTATGATTTTCTATTTCTGTGTTTGGCCTGATATGGTTCTCAATCAGAGGCAGCTGTCAATTGTTGTCCCTGATTGGGAACCATATTTAGGTAGCCTGTTTTCTGTTGAGTTTTGTGGGTGGTTATTTTCAGTCTTTGTGTGTCTGCACCAGATAGAACTGTTTTGGTTGTTTCTTTGTTGTTCAGTGTTCAGTTTAGATTTTTATTAAATATCATGAACACTTACCACGCTGCACCTTGGTCCTCACCATCTTCCACCGAAGACAGCTGTTACACTAACAGCTGGTTGGTACGGGTTGAACCGGGAATCGGGCAGGGGTGTCCTTTCTGTGTAATGAAAGAAACTGTGATTCATGTGTTTTCTGTGTGCACCAGGTTAATGCCATTAATGTCTCTGTTGGAATGTCTGTGTGAGAGGTTGGGGATGTTTATAATGATATACAGGTATTCAATTAAGGAGAAGGCCAAATGTGTTTTGTTGAATTTTCTGTTTGCTAAGGCGAAGTTGGCTAACAAGGAGGAACAGGGTCAAAGGTGGCGGGATAACAGACCGTTTAATGGGATGGTCTCTGCGCGCCTTAGGGAAGTGTTTGAGTACTATAGAATGATAAAAGTTTGGAGATGTTTCAGGAGATCTCTCTCTCTCATATATACATATAACAATGTACATATTGCCAAAGCTTATTTTGGATATTTACAATATAAATCAAAATTGTCAACGGGACAACAGTAATAACCAAGGGTCAAAATAACCATACATTCAACAATAAGCGTACACGTGCAGCTTGATTGGTCTGTCAGACACTGTCCCTCAACTTAAGGCAGGCAGCAATGTAGTGTGCTGCCAACCCACAGCTCTCTACCTTGACTAAAGTTTCCAAATTTGGGAAAATGACACTCTCTAATTGTTTTATATTTTTGACATTTTGTCAGGAAATGCAGCTCTGTCTCAGGTTCTGCTGTTGTGCAGTGGTTGCACAGTCTTTCCTCTACAGGGAGCCAGGTTTTCCTGTGTCTACCCTTCTCAATGGCAAGGCTGTGCTCACTGAGCCTGTACTTTGTCAAGGTTTTTCTAAGGTTTTGATCAGTAACCTTGGTCAAATATTTAGCCACGGTGTACTGTCGATTTAGGGCCAGATAGCACTGCATTTTGCTTTGTGTTTGTGCTTGTGTTTCCCAATAAGCAATTTAGTTTTGTCTTGACTGTGTTGTAATTTGGTGTATTCTGATTGATTGATGTTCTCACGCTCTCTCTCTCTCTCTCGTTCCGAAAAAATTAAGAGTAAACAACCTAAAATCTACAAAAAAAGTAACGTCCCTTTTTATGACCCTGTCTTTCATAGGTAATTTGTAAAAATCTAAATAACTTCAAAGATCTTCATTGTAAAGGGTTTAAGCACTGTTTCCCATACTTGTTCAATGAACCATGCACCTGTGGAACGGTCGTTAAGACACTAACAGTTTACAGCCGGTAGGCAAATAAGGTCACAGTTATGAAAACGTAGAGCACTAAAGAGGCCTTTCGAATGACTCTGAAAAACACCAAAAGAAATATGCCCAGGGTCCCGGCTCATCTGTGTGAACATGCCTTAGGCTTGTGCAATGAGGCATGAGGACTGCAGATGTGGCCAAGGTAATAAATTGCAATGTCCGTACTGTGAGAGACATAAGACAGCGCTACAGGGAGACAGGACAGACAGCTAATAGTCCTCGCAGTGGCACATGTAACAACACCTGCACAGTATCGGTACATCCGAACATCACACCTGTGGGACAGGTACAGGATGGCAACAACAACTGCCCGGGTTACACTAGGAACGCACAATCCCTCAATCAGTGCTCAGACTGTCCGCAATAGGCTGAGAGAGGCTAGACTAAGGGCTTATAGGCCTGTTGTAAGGCAGGTCCTCACCAGACATCACCGACAACAACGTCGCCTATGGGCACAAATTCACCGTCAATGGACCAGACAGGAACTGGCAAAAAGTGCTTTTCACTGACGAGTCACGGATTTGTCTCACCAGGGGTGATGGTCGGATTCTCGTTTATCGTCGAAGGAATGAGCGTTACACCGAGGCCTGTACTCTGGAGCGGGATCGACATTGAGGTGGAGGGTCCGTCATGGTCTGGGGCGGTGTGTCACAGCATCATCGGACTGAGCTTGTTGTCATTGCAGGCAATCTCAACGCTGTGTGTCACAGGGAAGACATCCTCCTCTCTCACGTGGTACCCTTCCTGCAGGCTCATCCTGACATGACCCTCTAGCATGACAATGCCAGCAGCCATACTGCTTGTTCTGTGCATGATTTCCTGCAAGACAGGAATGTCAGTGTTCTGTCATGGCCAGCGAAGAGCCCGGATCTCAATCCCATTGAGCAAGTCTGGGACCTGTTGGATTGGAGGGTGAGGGCTAGGGCCATTCCCCCCAGAAATGTCCGGGAACTGTGCAGGTGCCTTGGTGGAAGAGTGGGGTAACATCTCACAGCAAGAACTGGCAAATCTGGTGCAGTCCATGAGGAGGAGATGCACTGCAGTAGTTAATGCAGCTGGTGGCCACATCAGATATGGACTGTTACTCTGATTTTGACCCCCCCTTTGTTCAGAGACACATTATTCCATTTCTGTTAGTCACACTTGTTCAGTTTATGTCTCAGTTGTTGAATCTTGTTATGTTCATACAAATATTTACAGATCTTAAGTTTGCTGAAAATAAACGCAGTTGACAGTGAGAGGACGTTTCTTTTTTTGCTGAGTTTATAACAGCTTTTAAGTCATAATATTCCGACCTCTACAATTAGGCCATATCATATCACACAAAAACAAAAAAACGTGGTATTTTTAATGTATTACCTGTGCAATTTTCAAATAAACAATCAAAAAGGAAAAAAAAAAGGTCAGCCTTAACCATCTTCGGCTTCCCCGAAATCAAAACCTGATTTTAAGTCCATATATACATACAATAAGTTCCATATTGCCTAAATAAAAAAACTATAAGTTCATCATACTCATTTTGCATTACCATAAGTCCAACCTTATTTTAAGTCCACGGTTCCATACTGCATGAATACAAAATTAAAAAACATAAGTGTCCATCTTAAAATATATTTTTTAGTTTTTACAAATGAATCAATAAATGTACTATGTAACGCGGTGCAAATGTGTATAGGGGACAACTTCTGCAGAGGTAGCTATCACTCAGCGCCACGTTGTAATCTTCAAGTCCTTGAACATTTGGTTGTTTACACACAATTTATCGACTACTAGACAAACATTCTGCTTCTCTTCTCAGAGCCTTTTGAAAGTGGGGTACAGGGCACATCGTCTCTCCACCAATTCATGGGGAAATTGTTCATTAATAGAGATCGAGGTGTTCTTCAATTCCCTACCCTGTTGTAACAAGGCAATTTTTAGTTAGCATAGCTACAATCGGATGGGACCTTCCCTCCCCTCTGTCACCGAAACGGTGAAGCCATTGAAAATCAATTGTATCCACCTGTTTGTCCGTCATTTTGAGATAACGTTTCATGAACACCTTGACTTTTCCCTCCGTTGACTGAAAGCTTTTGTTTTCATTCCCCTTTATTCCCATGATAACAATATTATTTTTCATACATCAAGTAATTTGGCTTTCATTGTATTATTATCATACCATAGCCTCTGTGTAGTGTCTTTTAGGGAGTCTACGGTAGTTCTCAATATCTTATTTTCCGCTTGTATTTCCTCCATAATTTTATTACTGTAATCAATTCCTGTTTCTATGGCGTCAACCTCCCCCAGTAGCCCAGGCAATAGATCCAGCTTTTTTTAACAGCTCTCTCGTGCTTGTAAGCAATACTTACAAAAATATAAATGTATATTTTTAAATGGTGGCTTCCCTTCAGTTTCGCTCGCAGAGCTCGAGGAGCGGTCTTCTCTTGTTTGCTTCGATGTATCTGATTATTTTTGAGCATATCAAAAAATAAATAGTTCAAGGGTCTCTATATTATCCAGAAAGTTTGTTCCACAGTTATCAGCTAATCCTCAATTTTTATGATTAATTCATGGGTCAAGCTGTGTCTGCCACCTGCCACGTCATCAACCACTGTTGTCATGTTACCAAGTGATTCATAACCTTGTAGAACGGTTTGTGAGTATGTAGAAAGAAATTTGCAAGTAAAAAAAACTAGATTGAGCAGCTTTGGGGGCAGGATCTTTGACTCCTGAACAATCAGCCACAGCCGCCTATTGCTGCAGCTATTGGCTGGATTGTTCTATCAATCAAATCAAATAGCTTGAAGAGGAGAAGACATTTCTACAAAGTAATGTTATTAATGTTACTTAGAATGAAGTACCAGAATAAAACAATCTACTTGAAGGTAATCATCTATTTTTGAAGGGCCAGAATGGCCGGTAGTGGAAAGACATAGGAAGAAGAGAGATCATGATACAGAAAGAAGTTGAACGTCTAGTAAAGAAAGCATAAAGAGGGCAAAGGTATGAAGCGTAGAGTAGTGATGCGTTGGAGTGGAAAACGGTGATAGTGTTTGATGAGACCACAGGGCCTCACTTACACTCTATCCGACTAACTAATACCGTAGAGGAAGAGGTAGGTTAACAAAACGACTCGGCATGTGAAAAGCAGAAATGCCAAGTTGAAGGTTATTGTGGAAACTGCAAAAGACATACTGGGGGTAACGGATGTTACTATTGAAATGATTGTTGACATGCTGGGTGTAGTGTTTCAGCACGATATAGATGACTTTTATTGGGGTTGGGGAAGGGTTTTTGGGGGAAGGTGTGGTATAAGTTAGGGATTTATTTGGTTTTGAATTTTATGTTCATGGTAGTACAGAATATGGCAAATCATGATTGATCGTACATTCCAGCACAGTAGGTGGCGGCATGCACTTAAACGATTGTTTGCGAACCGCCATGATATCATAGAAGAAGAATCATCTATTTTAAAACATATTACAGTAGTTTGTTTAACATGTGAAATATAATGGACATTTCAGATGAAAATAAAAGCAGCTAGTTTAGCTAGCTAGCTGGCTTCTGACATTCATCCTAGCTTTACTATCAACTGGCTAGCTTCTTTAGCCAGGTTTAGATGCGAGGGAAAAACAAAGATATTTGCTAGTTAACCATCTGATTGATGAAGTCAACATGAATGCCATTAGTTAGCTGTCAACATGTGGCTGAATTGAAACTGCTGTTAGTTTTCTAGGAAATAAAAACAATATATTTGCTAGCTATTTTTTAAAGACTTGCTACTGAATTTTGAACAATTTTGTCAAACTACTTCGTTACACTGCCCGTTTATTCATTAATTGGTGACTGAAAAGGATGGCAAGAAATATGCCCCTCCTGAAAATAGGCTGTATTGTTTTGGTATAATGTGTCTGAATAGGCTTGTGCATGAGTTTTGAATTAGCCTAGTTAGCCATACTACTGACTGATTATGCTTTTTGTTATTCATGTTTTTGTTGTTATTGCGTTTCAGGTGGGGAGGGAATAAGATCACTAGAAAGCAGAATGTTCCCAGACTACCACAGGACACTACAGTCAATGCGTATGAACTGGATGATGTATGTGAATTGCCCATTTATATCAATGGCACTAACAAAATGGTTGGATTGTTCAGCAACATGCAGTAAATGCAAACACGGCTTTGGTGATGAAAGGTATATCAGGTATTTATTGTCATCTCCCCATCAGGCCTCTGCATGCTGTGACATGGGCCTGGATGGCGACACATCTGCTTCCATCTGCCTGACTGAATACTGGGGCCTTCATTGGTACCTTACCCGACATTACAGCAAGTGTCTCCTTATCTCTGTCTCGTAGCCATTTAACCACTCATTCATACAAACTGCTACAGACACAAGAACTGACTTAGACAAATTAATTTATTTGTTCTATTCTTCAGGCTTGTCTGCGATATACTGTCTTAAATACAATTTCTTATATACAGTGAAAGTATTCAGGTCCGTTGACTTTTTCAAAATTTTGTTAGGTTACAGCCTTATTCTAAAATTGATTATAAAAATCTGTTTTTGCTTTGTCATTATTGGGTATTGTGTGTAGATTGATGGGGATTTGTATTTTTTTTGCTAATATATATATATATAAAAAAACGGAAATATCAAATGTATATAAGTATTCAGACCCTTTACTCAGTACTTTGTTGAAGCAACTTTGGCAGTGATTACAGCCTTGAGTGCAGACTGTGTGAAGTAACAATGTTAATTGTAACCACAGGGGCAGGCAAACGACAGGTCAAGGCAGGCAGGGGTCGATAATCCAGAGCAGAGGACAAGGTACAGGATGGCAGGCAGGCTCAGGCTCAGGTCAGGCAGAGGTCGGTAATCCAGAGGTGGAGCAAAGGTACAGGACGGCAGGCAGGCTCAGGTTCAGAGACAGGCAGTGGTCAGGCGGGCAGGTACAGGGTCAGGACAGGCAAAGGTCAAAAACCAGGAGGATGAGAAAAAGAGAGACTAGGGAAAAACAGGAACTGAGACAAAATGCTGGTAAACTTGAACAAACAAGACGAACTGGTAACAGACAGACAGAAAACACTGGTATAAATACACAAGGGATAATGGGGAAAATGGGTGACACCTGGAGGGGGTGAAGACAAGCACAAGGACAGGTGAAACATATCAGGGCGTAACAGTACCCACCCATCTAGGGATGCCACCTGGTGTCCTACCTGGGCGCATACCTGGTTGAGCGAGGTGCCAATGCTGGAACTCAGAGATGAGGCCTGGGTCCAGGATGCCCCTAGTGGAGACCCAGCACCTCTCCTCCGGGCCATAACCCTCCCAGTAAACCAGGTACTGGAATCCCCTGCCCTGAGGTCGAACCTTCAGGAGGCGTCTCACCATGTACGCTGGTCGGCCGTCGATGAGACGTGGGAGAGGGGTGGGCCTGGAAACAGGAGACAAAGGGCTGTGAGACATGGATTTAACTCTGGACACATGAAAGGTGGGATGTATACGATGGGTAACCCAGCAAAAAAAATGAACAGCAGAGGGGCTAATTATTTTGGAGATGACAAACGGGCCAATAAACCGAGGGGAGAGTTTGTGGGATTCCACCTGGAGGGGTAGATCTCGATGGATAGCCATACCTTCTGCACGAGACGATACCGGGGAGTAGGAAATTCGCTTGGTGTCAATACCTGGAGGTGGTCTTGAGGAGGGGCCGACCGGGCTCTCCTCCAGGTACGACGACAGTGGCGCACAAACATCTGGGCAGAAGGTATGCCGACCTCTTCTTCCTACTCGGGGAAGAGCGGGGGCTGATACCCCAGGAAACACTCAAATGGAGATAGGCCCGTGGCAGAGCAGGGAAGGGTTTTGCAGGCATATTCCACCCACAGATGCTGCTGGCTCCAGGTGGTGTGGTTGGCGAAGACCAGGCAACGCAGAGTCTCGAGGTCCTGGTTGGCTTGCTTCGACTGGCCATTGGACTGGGGGTGGAACCCAGAGGACAGGCTGTTCGACGACCCAATGAGGGTGCAGAACGCCTTCCAGAACCAGGACGAGAACTGAGGACCCCGGTCGAAGACCATGGTCTCCTTGGCCGAGGGTAGTTTTGGGGAGAGGAATGAATGGCGGCTTTGGAAAACCAGTAAACCACAGTCAGGATGGCAGTGTTGCCCTCAGACGGGGGGAGACCTGTGATGAAATTCAGGGATATATGGGACCAGGGACGGTGATGGACAGGCCGTGGTTGCAGAAGACCAGTCGGAGCTTACCGAGGAGTCTTGTTCTGAGCACAGACCGTGCAGGCGGCGACAAATGTGGCGACATCCGGGACCATATTAGGCCACCAAAAGCAGTGTCGCACGAAGGCCAGGGTACGACGGGAGCCCGGGTGGCAGGCAAGATCTGGAGGAATGGGCCCACTCCAGGACCACGGAGTGGACAGCGCCAGGCACAAACATTTTGGTATCTGGGCCTCCCAGACCTGTTTCCCTATACCCCAGCTGTGTGCCGTCACCAGGCACGAGGTGGGAAGGGATGCGGAGGGATGCAGCTTAATCCAACCGGGGCAAGCAAAAGACAGGTCAAGGGCAGGCAGGGGTCAGTAATCCAGATCAGTGGGGCAAAGGTACAGAACGGCAGGCAGGCTCAGGGTCAGGGCAGGCAGAAAAGGTCAAAACCGGGAAAACTAGAAAACAGAAAGAATCGAGAGACAGCAACAGAGAGGAAAATGCTGCTAGGCTTGAAACAAAATGAACTGGCAACAGACAAACAGAGAACACAGGTATAAATACACAGGGGATAATGGGGAAGATGGGTGACACCTGGTGGGGGTGGAGACAATCATTAACACAGGTGAAACAGATCAGGGTGTGACAACCATAGTAGTTAGTAAAAAAATGTGAAGAACAGTCTATGAAAAATGTATTGTAACAACTTTTAAAAAATGAACATGAGTAGTTTTTACAGAACATCCCCCAAATTTGGCCATTGAAAAGTCTTGATAGTTGCATCCTACCAGAACTGTCTTCTGATAGCTAACAACAGAGTGGCAGTTAGCTAGCTTCCAATCAGACCAATATGTGTAAAAGACACAGCACCCCAATGGATTTCAAATAGAGGAGTGTATTGGGGGAGAAACTTGTGTTGTGCTGTCCATCAGAAAAATTGCAAAGACCTATCCTTCAACTAATAAAAACGTAGAAATGCGTTTTTCCCGACCAAACAGCTGTGTTGGATATGCGTTTCATGCATTTTGGTTTGGTTCAAGTTGTATCTTCATGTCTGTAACTTCGCTCTCACTCCCCCTAAGCCCTCAGCCCTTCACCCTTGACCTCTCATTGGCCCAGGGTCTCCTGCCAAACCCTCTAATGAGTCTCTTTGACAGGGAGTTAGTCCAGGAGTAGACATGTTTATTTTGTATATGGCTTCTCCACACCTCATGAGTGGAGTATTATATACACTGAGTGTACAAAACATTAGGAACACCTTCCAAATATTGAGTTGCACCCTCAGTTTGCCCACTCCTTTGGGTGATGGACCATCCATACATGCTGTATTAATTTTGGCATGTATAGCTGCTTATGTACCATAGATCACAAGCACATAATACATCAATAGGGACAGCTACTAGTAGTGTTAGTTAGCCAGATAGCCACAAATAATTGTCAGCTAGCTACCCACAAAGAATTTACATCTGTATTGCATAATATTGGTTTAAAGTAATTTTTGTTCATGTTAATCTATCTGGTTAGCTACATTATTACCATTCACATATAGCTAGCTGATAGTTATGAAGTAAAACGGTTGCTTTGTGTATATCTTGTTTCATCTCTATTGCTGTTGTTGTCCGGGCTGGAAGACTGTTCAGTGAATGGCCATAGTAAGTCAATAGGTCTAAATGTTCAGTGAAAGTCCATAGTAAGTCAATAGGTCTAAATGGCTAGCTAGCTATTCATTAAGAATTGGTAGCTACCCGCAAAAATGTACATCTACCTTGCATAATATTCGTTTTAGGTAACGTACTCAAGAGAACATGGTCGGAGAATGCATCAATAAGGGTTTATAGCTTTCACCTGGATCATCTACACTACCAGTAATAGTAAGGGGTCTACATGTATGTAATGTAAACTTTAGTAAGCTAAGGCTTGAACAAAGCCCCTCGGAATGGTTCATACAACCTGATAAAGAGGAAAAAGGCTAGATTGTGAAAGGGGCTGGCTATGGCTTCATATTCATGTCTCTCTTTCTCAAAAGAGGAGAAAAAGAACAAGAAAAACAACTCAGGGATCAAATGACAACAAACTAATCATGCCAGAGCAGAGTCCCTTTGAACCTCTCTCTGGGAAGTCCATTTTCCCCCTCTCTCTCTCTTACCCCTCCTTCCCTCCCTCCCTGCACCGGAGATGGGCTTCCAACACACAAAGCCCTGGAAAAACAGGCCATGAGTGCCTGAACCCTGGCCTTGTCTGTGGAGCAGAGGTGTCACAACACTTTGTGGGTCCTGTCTACACCAGGCAGTCACTGTCTCTGAGCCTATCCCAGGTTTCTGTTCTAACAGGGTTGTAATAAGATTAGCCACCAAACTTTAATAATTGATCATGCCCACATATCAAAACTTCTGTGAATTTCTCATTAACATAAATCTCATTTACAGTTACTGAGAGTATATAGTCAGTTAAACTACTTCAAGCTTCTCTTTAGAGAAGTTGTGAATATCTGGGAAAGTTAAATAGCAAGGTAAATGATCCTCCTTTATTAGATAAACTGGTGTGTGTCATTCTCAGACTGGTCCATCTGTTAACAAGTTTATGCAGCTTGTGGTCATTGGGCTGCGGCCACAAACCTCTGCATCCAACAACCTTCCTTCCTTCGCTCATTTCCTTCTCTAAACGACTGAGATACAGGATAGATAAGCATTATATTTATTAATTTGCTTATTCGATCTAGTTACAAAAATTGGCCTATGGCATTGCACCAAATTCTTGTTATCTGTGCTTCAGAACCGAAAAGTGGAGCATCTTGACGTTTGACCAATGAACAGACATCAGCATTGGCTCGAAAAGGCAGGCGCACCTTTCCAGACTAGTGACCAGAAAGCTCTTTCCGGGCAAAAACAGAATCACCTACCTACATTAATATTGTCCATATAAAATACAATTTAGCATTCTGCTACGGATTCATATTTGCCAGAACAATAGGTTACCTGGTGATTTAATTGATCATTTTCATATTTCAGATGGGCCTAGTTTGAGTAGGTTATAATTGCATACCTCAGTCGTGGTACTGGCTATACGTATGTCTAAAGATAGCTGTAACATTGCACTACTGTACCTTCAATACATATGGGATGAAGATGTAACATATTCTGGCAAATTAATTACGATATTTGTGAGGGGGAAAAAGGCTGCTTTCCATCCTATCCTATCCTGCAACCCCCGCTGCATACAGGTAGGCCGTATGATCCTGCTTGCTCTGGACTCCAGAGAAGTGACCATGTGAAATGATATCCTTAGTTGATATTGACTGCTGACATGAATAACTTTCAGCTCAAAATGCAGGTATAAAACACAGTTCATTTCTGTATCTTGCGTTTTGAAAATGCATCACCTGTAATGACAGGCTACATTTGCGCAGCGATATACAGTACCAGTCAAAAGTTTGGACACACCTACTCATTCAAGTTTTTTTTAGCCACCCTTTGCCTTGATGACAGCTTTGCACACTTGGCATTTTCTCAACCAGCTTCATGATGTAGTCACCTGGAATGCATTTCAATTAGCAGGTGTGCCTTGCCAAAAGATAATTTGTGAAATTTCTTTCCTTCTTAATGCGTTTGAAACAATCAGTTGTGTTGTGACAAGGTAGGGGTGGTATACAGAAGATAGCCCTATTTAGTAAAAGACCAAGTCCATATTATGGCAAGAACAGCTCAAATAAGCAAAGAGAAACAACAGTCCATCATTACTATAAGACATGAAGGTCAGTCAATATGGAACATTTCAAGAACGTTGAAAGCTTCTTCAAGTGCAGACACAAAAACCATCAAGCGCTACAATGAAACTGGCTCTCACGAGAACAGCCACAGGAATGAAAGACCCCGTCCTTATGGAAAGTCTGTCTTAGTTATATTGATGGTTATACCTACACTTGATAAAGCGTTAATATTCATTTTTAAAAGGTGGGCTATGATTTGTGAGTATTTTTATGGACAAGAGAAACATAGCCCTACCAAGTTGAAAGTCATTCTACAGCCTAGACTAGATTACAAAGAATAACTAGACCGAACACTGTTTTGTGAACAAGGAGTCAATGAGATTGTTTGTGCCTTTTGTAAGAATTTAAATAAGAAGAATGACATTATGCACCAAATCACATTTCTGGTTTAACCAATGTGTAATTTATATTGCGATCTTCCTGCCAATTGACCCCTCTGTGCTCAACGCGATACAGACGATACAATCGTGAATCAACCATGTTTGGCCAGGACGATGGGACTATGTGTCCTTCCAGACGCCAAACCCTAAGTCAAGATCTAGATTGTTTTTGAATAGGGTCATAACCGGATGCATCACATCCGGCCGTGATTGGGAGTCCCATACGGCGGCGCACAATTGGCCCACTGTCGTCTGAGTTTGGCCGGGGTAGGCCGTCATTGTAAATAAGAATTTGTTCTTAACCGACTTGACTTGTTAAAAAAAAGTTCAATAAAAAATAAATAGCACCTTTTGAATTCCTTAGCCCATGACAGAAATAGATTTTACCAGCCATTTCATCAGAATAAATTTAATGAGTTTCCTGTAAACAATAAATATGGTACTAATTCTCCTTTAACCATGTAAAAACTGCTCTTCTTTTCCTTTTCTTATTATATCTAGCTATACTCAAATCACCAATTGGGTTATTTTTTTAGATACATACCACTATGCTTGCCGTATACATATGGCAATATACGTATCCATACCTAAACATCCCCATAGGGGATGGTGCCAGGTTTCCTCCAGATGTGACGCTTGGCATTCAGGGCAAAGAGTTCCATCTTGGTTTCATCAGACCAGATAATCTTGTTTCTCATAGTCTAAGAGTCTTTAGGTGCCTTTTGGCAAACTCCAAGCGTGTCATGTGCCTAATGCCGAGGAGTGGCTTCCGTCTAGCCACTCTACCATAAAGGAATGATTGTTGGAGTGCTGCAGAGATGGTAGTCTTTCTGGAAGGTTCTCCCATCTCCACAGAGGAACTCTAGAGCTCTGTCAGAGTGACCATCGGGTTCTTGGTCACCTCCCTGACCAAGGCCCTTCTCCCTCGATTGCTCAGTTTGACCGGGCGGCCAGCTCTAGGAAGAGTCTTGGTGGTTCCAAACTTCTTCCATTTAAGAATGATGGAGGCCACTGTGTTCTTGGGGACCTTCAATGCTGCAGAAATGTTTTGGTACCCTTCCCCAGATCTGTACCTCGACACAATCCTGTCTCGGAGCTCTACAGACAATTCCGTCAACCTCATGGCTTGGTTTTTGGTCTGATCTGTGTGCCTTTCCAAATCATGCCCAATCAATTTAATTTAGCACAGGTAGTCTCCAATCAAGTTATAGAAACACCTCAAGGATGATCAATGGAAACAGGATGCACCTGAGTTCAATTTCAAGTCTCATAGAAAAGGGTCTGAATAGTTATGTAAATAAGGTATTTCTGTCTTTTGTGTTTTATAAACATTTTCTACAAACCTGTTTTTGCTTTGTCATTATGGAGTATTGTGTGTAGATTGTTGAGGATTTTTTTATATCCATTTTAGAATAAGCCTGTAAAGTGACAAAATGTGAAAAAAGTTAAGGGGTTGGAATACTTTCCAAATGCACTGTATATAATGATTTCCTTTTTTTCCACATACAATTAACAAAATATATGAGTAATAATGCAGGCACCTTCTATGAAGGATTGTTAACTTTAACAAGTACTGGCAGTAGAAAATATTTAGATAAGCAGATATTATTTATTTTATATTACATCATTACTTCATACAGTAGCAACGACTGTGGGATGCATAAAGCCACACGCCACATTCCCCACCCACATAAACACATCTACACCGCTCCCATTCCACCCATGCACACACACACACACACACACATCCTCAAGCATCCGACCACAAGCTCAGTTGTTCATCAGTTGTTCCATTCCAGCTCAAGAGTAGACTAGCTGTATGAATGCATATACGATTGCAGCTGCTCAACAGGAGCGCCAAATTGAGCAGGAATGAGAAGATTTGATTACCCAATGTCTAGTAGTGGCTGATGGATCTCAGATACCACCCTTCCCTACAACACACATGCTGGTCCCCCGTGGAGACCCTAATTCCACGCCACCTCTCTGCAGTGAGACCATTATGATTTTGCCATGGTATTCTGCCAACTTCTCTGATTTTCCGGGTGCTACCCTCCCCTCATGGGTTACTGCAACCAGTGTTGCCAGGACTGCCACTACCTAGGTGGGGGTACTCAACCAGAATTCCCACCGTCTAGGTACTGTGGTCATCAAGGTTCTCTTAGCAGCTTTGAGAATTTTCTTGTATATTATGTTCACCCATGTGGTGGCTTTGGCTTAGTTGGACCAACTCTGCCAGTCTGACTCAAGAGGGAAAGGTGCTGCTTTAGTGGGTCTCTGACAGCATTGATCTTTCTGTCTGGCTATGTAGGCTACTTGCAGTAGGCCTATAAAATGGGTAAGGATGTCTCATTAGTGGGTAGGATGCTCAGGTGGGTGTCTAGGGCAGGTATGGTTGGACACCGTTCCAACATGATAGGACAAAAATATATATCTTAGTTTCACCGCTTTTACAGTTGAAGTCGGAAGTTTACATACACTTAGGTTGGAGTCATTAAAACTCGTTTTTCAACCACACCACAAATTTCTTGTGAACAAACTGTAGTTATGGCAAGTCGGTTAGAACATCTACTTTGTACATGACACAAGTACTTTTTCCAACAACTGTTCACAGACAGATTATTTAACTTATAATTCACTGTTTCACAATTACAGTGGGTCAGACGTTTACATACACTAGGTTGACTGTGCCTTTAAAACCTGTTGAGGACAGAAGGCGCTGTTTTCACTTTGGGGGAAAATCGTGCCAAATTTAAACGGCCTCGTACTCAATTCTTGCTCGTACAATATGCATATTATTATTACTATTGGATAGAAAACACTCTCTAGTTATTAAAACCGTTTGAATTACATCTGTGAGTAAAACAGAACTCCTTTTGCAGCAAACTTCCTGACAGGAAGTGGAAAATCTGAAATCGATGCTCTCTTCTAGGGCCTGCCTATTAAAGTCCTTGATATTTATTTGTTTAGATGCACTTCATACGTCTTCCACTAGATGTCGCCAAGCAGTGAGAGAAGAAATTGAGTGTGTAACTTGATCTGGGTTCGAATAATAGCTCTTGGCATGACGTGTCACCAGTTTCCTGTTTTCTGGAGAGCGTGAGAAGGGACCTGGATTTGCCTTCTGATAAGCTGTCGTTATGGACGACTAATATCTCCGGCTTTGATTTTATTTGATACATGTGACAATATCATCGTAAAGTATGTTTTTTCAATATAGTTTAATCAGATTATTGAAATTTTTTCGGGAGTTTTGCCGTGTTCCGTTCTCTGAGTTTGTTGACGATGGAGAGATTCGCGCCACTTGGCAAGTGTGCTTGCTAAATCGAGAGGGAAAAAGACCGTTCTAAAACCAAACAACGATTGTTCCCGACAAAGGACCCCTTGTACAACATTCTGATGGAAGATCAGCAAAAGTAGGACCCATTTTATGATGCTATTTCATATATCTGTCGAACATGTTGTACTAGTCGTTTGCGCCCAGCTTTTGGGTACTCTCTCGCTATACCTAAGCTGGATGTCGTAATTAAGTTATTTTTAGAATTCTAACACAGGGATTGCATTAAGAACTAGTGTATCTATCATTTCCTATACAACATGTATTTTTTAGTTATGTTTATGAATAGTTATTTGGTCAGAATATGTGTCAGAAAAATATCCGGACGTTGTGGGAAAAATATGCTACGTTAGCACAATGTATAACCACTGATTTCAGCTCTAAATATGCACATTTTCGAACAAAACATAAGTGTATGTATAACCTGATGTTATAGGACTGTCATCTGATGAAGCTTATCACGGTTAGTCAAAAATTATATATCTTGCTGGTTTATTCGCTATCGCTAACGTGTCTATTGCTATCGCTAACGTGCCTTGATGAATGAATGCGGTAGTGTGGTAGGCTATTGTAGTAAGCTAATATAATGCTATATTGTGTTTTCGCTGTAAAACACTTAAAAAATCGGAAATATTGGCTGGATTAACAAGATGTTTGTCTTTAATTTGCTGTACACCATCGACTTTTCAGAAATGTTTTATGATGAGTATTTAGGTATTTGACGTTGGTGTCTGTAATTATTCTGGCTGCTTTCGGTGCAATTTCTGAATGTATCTGCAATGTGAACTATTATTTATACCTGAAATATGCACATTTTTCGAACAAAACATAGATTTATTGAATAACATGTTATAAGACTGTCATCTGATGAAGTTGTTTGTTGGTTATTTTGGTTGGTTCTTGTTTAGTTAGGTTGGCTTTGTGCATGCTACCAGTGCTGTGAAAAATGTCTGTCCTTTTTTGTATTTGGTGGTGAGCTAACATAAATATACGTGGTGTTTTCGCTGTAAAACATTTTAAAAATCGGACATGTTGACTGGATTCACAAGCTGTGTATCTTTCATTTGCTGTATTGGACTTGTTAATGTGTAAAAGTTAAATATTTCTAAAAAATATCTTTTGAATTTCGCGCTCTGCCTTTTCAGTGGAATGTGGGAGGAGTTCCGCTGGCGGAAGGCCAGAGCCAGACAGGTTAAACAGCAAAAAATTCCAGAAAATTATATCATGGC
This sequence comes from Salvelinus fontinalis, assembly GCF_029448725.1. Taxonomy (NCBI): domain Eukaryota; kingdom Metazoa; phylum Chordata; class Actinopteri; order Salmoniformes; family Salmonidae; genus Salvelinus; species Salvelinus fontinalis. Next base: position 569,528 of record NC_074676.1, on the reverse strand, counting down.
TTTAGAAGCTTTTGATGGGCTAATTGACATAATTTGACTCAATTGGAGGTGTACCTGTGGATGTATTTCAAGGCATACCTTCAAACTCAGTGCCACGTTGGTTGACATCATGGGAAAATCAAAAGAAATCAGCCAAGACCTAGGAAGAAAAAAAGACCTCCACAAGTCTGGTTCATTCTTGGGAGCAATTTCCAAATGCCTGAAGGTAACACGTTCATCTGTACAAACAATAGTACGCAAGTATAAACACCATGGTACCACATAGCCGTCATACCGCTTAGGAAGGAGACGCGTTCTGTCTCCTAGAGATGAACGTATTTTGGATGAAAAGTGCAAATCAATCCCAGAACAACAGCAAAAGAACTTGACAAGATGCTGGAGGAAACAGGTAATAAAGTATCTATATCCACAGTAAAATGAGTCCTATATCGACATAACCTGAAAGGCCGCTCAGCAAGGAAGAAGCCACTGCTCCAAAACAGCCATTAAAATAGTCAGACTAAGGTTTGCAACTGCACATGGGGACAAATATTGTACTTTTTGGAGAAATGTCCTCTGGTCTGATGAAACAAAAATAGAACTGTTTGGCGATAATGACCATCATTATGTTTGGAGGAAAAAGGGGGAGGCTTGCAAGCCAAAGAACACCATCCCAATCGTGAAGCACGGGGGTGGCAGCATCATGTTGTGGGGGTGCTTTGCTGCAGGAGGGACTGGTGCACTTCACAAAAAAGATGGCATCAGTCAGGAAGTTAAAGGGGAGGGGAGGGGATGGAGGGGATTGAAAATGATGTGCATATATTGAAGCAACATCTAAAGACATCAGTCAGAAAGTTAAAGCTTGGTCGCAACTGGGTCTTCCAAATGGACAATGACCCCAAGCATACTTCCAAAGTTGTGGCAAAATGGCTTAAGGACAACAAATCAAGGAATTGGAGTGGCCATCACAAAGCCATGACCTCATTCCTATAGAGCATTTGTGGGCAGAACTGAAAAGGCGTGTGCGAGCAAGAAGGCCTACAAACCTGACTCAGTTACACCTGCTCTGTCAGGAAGAATGGGCCAAAATTCACCCAACTTATTGTTGGAAGCTTGTGGAAGGCTACTCGAAACTTTCGACCCAAGTTAAACAATTTAAAGGCAATGCTACCAAATACTAATTGAGTGTATGTAAACTTCTGACCCACTGGGAATGTGATGAAAGAAATAAAAGCTAAATCAATCATTCTCTGCTATTATTCTGACATTTCACATTCTTAAAATAAAGTGGTGATCCTAAGGTATTTTTACTGGGATTAAATGTAAGGATTTGTGGAAAAACTACTTTTAAATGTAATTGGCTAAGGTGTATGTAAACTTCCGACTTCAACTGTATGTACTATATTCATTTATTATTAAATGTATTTCCCATCAGCGCATAAGTAGAGAATCACACTCTATAGCACAACTGTTACTCACAGACACACATGGACTCCTTACTCACTCACTTTGTGAAAGACTATCCAGGATCATGGAGACAGACACAGATCAACTAAATCCACCATGTTGCTCCAACACACGGATTTCAGATCAGTACTACACAAACAAAGGTACAGACAAGATGTGTCCCTTTGCTCCAGCTCACTGTACAAAGGTAAACCCCATACACAGACACATGGACACAGCTTCCTGCCAAGCCAAGGGGTGAAGGGGGCACCGGGTGCACAGGGCGCTGGGAGAGGAGAAACTGAGAGAAAAAAGAAAGAAGTAGACAAGAGAAGAGGAAGGAGGAGGTGAGTGTGGGGGTCGGGTCACACATTCCTGGCGTAATGCATGGAGGAATTGATTCTAGCCTTGTTTCCTGTGCACTGTCCTTAGATCAAAAGAGACTGGGAGGAGGGGGGTGGGGTGGAGGGATGAGAAGAGGAGGGTGGGAGGGAGAGGAGGGGAGGAGATAGGAAAGGGGAGTTGGTCCTGACTGGAGGTGAACAAAGCTGTTAGTGTGTGAATGGGGAATCCGACAGGGCTCCTCTCTGTTTCTCTCTTTTTTCACCTTCTGCTCTCTTCCGCCGTTTCTGTTTCTCTCCCTCCCTCTCTCTTTCTCCATTTCTCTCTTGGCCCTCTGGGCCACATCTGTTCTGCTCATTTACACTCAGCAGACCCAGACCTGACTCCGTCCATCAAGCCATCTCTCTTTTTTTCCTCTTGTAATGCAGCAAGTTGGAAAGCAATCAGACATTAAAGCTGCAATGTGTCACTTTTTGGGCAACCGGACCAAATTCACATAGAAATGTGTGTTACAGATATGTCATTCTCTTTGAAGCAAGTCTAAGAAGCTGTAGATCTGTTCTATGTGCACTATTTCTGTGCTTCCCATTCTTAAGTTTAGTTTAGTCTTTTACTTTTGGTATTGTAACACCAGCTTCAAAGAGCTGAAAATACAATACTTTTGGTTATGGAAAATAATTTTCACAGCAGTTTAGATGGTACAATGATTCTCTATTATAATTATTATTAACTATTAGATTTTTAACAACCAGGAAATGGCAGGGCGATTTCTGCATAGTGCATATTTCAGAGGCAGGATACTTAAGATGCGTTCATGTGTCAATCACTGTACTACACACACACACACACAAACATTGTGCTCTTTTGCAATGTGGAAGGGTGAGACATGGCTCATTGCCACGGCAACCAAGGCCCTCGGTGGTGGGAGACAGCCTTGAGTGTTCTTGGGGATGACGCTAGAAGCTTGGCACACAAATATTTGGGGGAGTTCCTCCCATTCTTCTCTGCCAGGTTGGGTGTCAGGATCTCTCTGTACATTGTTCCATTCATATTTCCCTCAATCCTGACTAGTCTCCCAGTCCCTGCTGCTGAAAAACATCCCCACAACATGATGCTGCCACCACCATGCTCCACAGTATGGATGGTGCCAGGTTTCCTCCAGACCTGACGCTCCAGACGTGACGCCAAAGAGTAAAATCTTGGTTTAATCAGACCAGAAAAAGAGTCTTTAGGTGCCTTTTGGCAAACTCCGAGCGTATCATGTGCCTTTTACTGAGGAGTGCTGCAAAGATGGTTGTCCTTCTGGAAGTTTCTCCCATTTCCACAGAGGAACTCTGGAGATCTGTCAGAGTGTCCATCGGGTTCTTGGTCACCTCCCTGACCAAGGCCCTTCTCCCCCAACCAGCTCTAGGAAGAGTCTTGGTGGTTCCCAACTTCTTCCATTTGAGAATGATGGAGGCCACTGTGTTCTGGGGACCTTCAATGCTGCAGATATTTTTTGTTACCCGTTCCCAGATCTGTGCCTCGACAAAAATCCTGTCTCGGAGTTCTACGGACAATTGTTTCGACCTCATGGCTTGGTTTTGCTCTGACATGCACTGTCAACTGTGGGACCTTATATAGACAGGTGTGTGCCTTTCAAAATAATTTCCAATCAATTGAATTTACCACAGGTGGCCTCCAATGAAGTTGTAGAAACATCTCAACGATGATCAATGGAAACAGGATGCGCCTGAGCTCAATTTCGAGTCTCATAGCAAAGGGTCTGAATACTTATGGAAATAAGGTATTTCAATGTTGAATTTTTTATAAATGTGTAAACATTTATAAAAACTTATTTTCGCTTTGTCATTATGGGGTATTATGTGTAGATTGCAGAGGATTTAATTTTTATTTAATCCATTTTATAAGGCAGTAACGTAACAAAATGTGGAAAAGGTCAAGTGGTCTGAATACCTTCTGAATGCACTCTATACACACACAACTATATAATAGTTAATATTAATTCTAATAGAGAATTAGTGTACCATCTGGTGTACAAAACCAAAAGTAAAAGACGCAAAAACTAAACTTAAGGGAAGCATAGAAAGTGCACATAGAACAGAAATACCACTTCTTAGACGTGCTTTCAATGACAACATATCTATAACTCGTATTTCTTTGTGAATGTGGTCAGGTCTCACAAAAATGTAGCTTTAAAAAATGAAAGGGTGAAATGTCTTGAGTCAATAAGTTTTCAACCCCTTTGTTATGGCAAGCCTAAATAAATTCAGGAGTAAAAATGTGCTTTACAAGTCACAAAATAAGTTACATGGACTCAATCTGTGTGCAATAGGTGTTTAATTTTTTTTAATGACTACCTCATCTATGTAGCCCACACATACAATGATCTTTAAGGTCTCTCTGTTCATCTGTAAATTTCAAACATAGATTCAACCACAAAGTCCAGAGAGGTTTTCCAATGCCTCGCAAAGTATGGCACCTATAGACCTTTTGCACAACGTAGCAACACCCACTTCCGCTCAACTTCCTACCCGATACATAGCTTCCTGTCCCAATCGCGCCCTGTCATCCTGATTGTAGCCATACTAGCCTCAAAATCACTCGTTTTATCATTACCACAGTATATTAATATAATCATATTTCTATGGCGTTTTTTGATCATTCTTGTTAAATTCTGTTTATTCGTTCACTTAGGGATTTTTGTAATTCGATTGCGTTCTGTGTCTTTGTCTCTTCAGCTAGAAAACGCTAGCTACCAGTACCTAGCTAACGTTAGTGCTAACGACGGTCGCGGTATTAGTTCGTGCGGCATCTTTATTGAAAGTTAGGAAATTCCGAAGATTTCATTGAACCTTCTAGTGGACTTCGACGTCTGAAGAAGGGAGCAGTACCTTTGCTATTCCAGTGGAATAACTACCATGTCCAAGAGATCCTCATGTCACTGATGGAAGCATCAACTGCATCTTGGCTGTGGCTTGCTTTCTCACAAAACTACCAGTGTGGGCCTCTTGTGAAGGCATGGGCCACGGAGCAATGAGCTACTACTCCAATGCATCTTTCCTTTTTTTGCTGTGACCATCCACATTGTCTATGTGTTGATAGTAAACACCACTGCTTAAACTCCAAACACAAAATGTGTAATGAACACGAGGGGGGACAGAGAGCTGCTTTCAAGCACAGGGCGCAGCAGGTGTTTATTGCTAAGGACCACAGGAGGAGCCAGGTAGCTGGGTCCAGGGGCAAGCAGAAGGTCATACACAGGGGGTCAAAAAGGGCAACAGTACAGGCAGGGCGAAGGCTAGTAACGTAGTCCAGGTGTCACGTTCCTGACCTGTTTTCCTTTGTTATGTATTTGTTTTAGTTGGTCAGGGCGTGAGTTGGGTGGGTTAGTATATGTTTTCTATTTCTATGTGGGGTTTTGTGTTCGGCCTGGTATGACTCTCAATTAGAGACAGGTGTGTATCGTTTGTCTCTGATTGAGAGTCATACTAAGGCAGCCAGGGTTTCACTGGTGTTTTGTGGGTGTTTGTTCTTGTGTCAGCGTTTGGGTCACCCTGGACTGTTGCAGGTTAGTGACGTTTGTTGTTTTGTTAATTTGTAGTGTTTTGTTGGTTTGCCATTAAATCATGAATACCTCCTACTCCGCATCTTGGTCCGATCCATGCTCCTCCTCGTCTGAGGAGGAGAACTACATTGACAACCTTTACAGAAACACCCACCAAACCAGGACCAAGCGGATTGGAGAAGGACGGCAAGAACCAAAGCAATGGAGAGAAGAGGAATGGACTTGGGAGGAGATCCTAGACGGTAAAGGACCCTGGGCACAGCCAGTGGCGTGTCGCCGCCCCAAAGCGGAGCTGGAGGCAGCGAAAGCGGAGAGGCGGCATTATGAGGCGCTTGCAAGGCAGAGTGGCTGGAAACCCGAGAGGCTCACCCAAAAATTTCTTGGGGGGAGGCTAAAGGGGAGTGTGGCGAAGCCGGGTTGGATACCTGAGTCAACTCCCCGGGCTTATCGTGGAGTGAGAGGGCGTCGTACTGGTCAGACACAGTGTTATGCGGTAAAGCGCACGGTGTCCCCAGTACGCGTGCTTAGCCCAGTGCAGGCTATTCCACCTTGCCGCACTGGGAGGGCTAGGTTGGGCATCGAGCCGGATGTCATGAAGCCGGCCCAACGTATCTGGCCTCCAGTACGTCTCCTCGGGCCGGCGTACATGGCACCAGCGGCACCAGCCTTGTCCCCGGTTCGCCTGCATAGCCCAGTGCGGGCTATTCCACCTCGCCGCACTGGCAGGGCTACGGGGACCATTCAACCTGGTAAGGTTGGAGAGGCTCGGTGCTCAAGAGCGCGTGTCCTCCTTCACGGTCCGGTATATCCGGCGCCACCTTCCCGCCCCAGCCCAGTACCACCAGTGCCTACACCACGCACCAGGCTTTCAGTGCATCACCAGAGCCCTGTTCCTCCTCCCCGCACTCGCCCTGAGGTGCGTGCCCTCAGCCCGGTACCTCCAGTTCCGGCACCACGCATCAGGCCTATAGTGAGTCTCAGCCGGCCAGAGTCTGCTGTCTGCCCAGCGGTGCCTGAGCCATCCGTCTGCCCAGCGCCATCTGAGCCATCCGTCTGCCCAGCGCCATCTGAGCCATCCGTCTGCCCAGCGCCATCTGAGCCATCCGTCTGCCCAGCGCCATCTGAGCCATCCGTCTGCCCAGCGCCATCTGAGCCATCCGTCTGCCCAGCGCCATCTGAGCCATCCGTCTGCCCAGCGCCGTCTGAGCCATCCGTCTGCCCAGCGCCGTCTGAGCCATCTGTCTGCCCAGCGCCATCTGAGTCATCCGTCTGCCACGAGCCATTAGAGCCGTCCGTCAGTCAGGAGCTGCCAGAGACGCCCGCCAGTCAGGAGCTGCCAGAGACGCCCGCCAGTCAGGAGCTGCCAGAGACGTCCGCCAGTCAGGAGCTGCCAGAGACGCCCGCCAGTCAGGAGCTGCCACAGACGCCCGCCAGTCAGGAGCTGCCACAGACGCCCGCCAGTCAGGAGCTGCCACAGACGCCCGCCAGTCAGGAGCTGCCAGAGATGCCCGCCAGTCAGGAGCTGCCAGAGACGCCCGCCAGTCAGGAGCCGCCAGTCATGAGCTGCCCGCCAGTCATGAGCTGCCCTCCAGTCATGAGCTGCCCTCCAGTCATGAGCTGCCCTCCAGTCATGAGCTGCCCTCCAGTCATGAGCTGCCCTCCAGTCATGAGCTGCCCTACAGTCAAGAGCTGCCCTACAGTCATGAGCTGCCCTACAGTCATGAGCTGCCACTCAGTCATGAGCTGCCACTCAGTCCGGAGCTGCCACTCAGTCCGGAGCTGCCACTCAGTCCGGAGCTGCCACTCAGTCCGGAGCTGCTGCCCCTTATCCCGGAGCTGCTGCCCCTTATCCCGGTGCTGCCCCTTATTCCGATGCTGCCCCTTCATTTAGGTGGGTTTAGTTGGAGGGTGGTCATTGGGTGGGTGATACGGAAGCGGGGAGTGACTATGGTGGGGTGGGGACCTCGCCCAGCGCCAGAGCCGCCACCGTGGACAGACGCCCACCCAGACCCTCCCCTAGACTTTGTGCTGGTGCGCCCGGAGTTCGCACCTTAAGGGGGGGGTTCTGTCACGTTCCTGACCTGTTTTCCTTTGTTATGTATTTGTTTTAGTTGGTCAGGGCGTGAGTTGGGTGGGTTAGTCTATGTTTTCTATTTCTATGTGGGGTTTTGTGTTCGGCCTGGTATGATTCTCCATTAGAGACAGGTGTGTATCGTTTGTCTCTGATTGAGAGTCACACTAAGGCAGCCAGGGTTTCACTGGTGTTTTGTGGGTGTTTGTTCTTGTGTCAGCGTTTGGGCCACACAGGACTGTTGCAGGTTAGTCACGTTTGTTGTTTTGTTAATTTGTAGTGTTTTGTTGGTTTGCCATTAAATCATGAATACCTCCTACTCCGCATCTTGGTCCGATCCATGCTCCTCCTCGTCTGAGGAGGAGAACTACATTGACAACCTTTACACCAGGAGATCAGGCAATATGTAGATAACAGGAAATCCAATAGGCTAAAGTACAGGCAGGAATAGGCAAAAGGCATTGTTAGTGAGGCAGGCAAAAAGTACCATACACAGGAGTAAATCATGGGGAAGGCCTGGGGCCTGTTGCACAAAACTAGGATAAGGGATTAAGCCAGGATATCTTGGTGATCCTGGCTCAATTGATCCGTAATCCGGTTGCACTAAAGATGGATAGGGGGCAGGAGGATATGTTATGGTATAAATTACCATGGAGATTTATTCTGTGGAGCTAGCCTGCTCCAGACCAGGCTAAATTCCAGGATCTATTTAATCTCATCCCTAATGTCAGTCAGCAGTCACCACAAATGGAAACCAATAGTTATTTCACTGCTCACTATACATTGTTATCACATATAACTAGACCCACTGTCATTATTTAAACGGTTGTGATCATTAATTTCAATGATTTTGGATAAAAAATAATTTTTAGATGATGTTGCTATCATTAGATAATTTACAGTTTCCCATAGACTATAAGGCTATATATAAAATGATAGAATATTAGGGCCACAGAGGGGAAAAAAACACAAGTAATAATATTGTAACCAGTTGTTTTAAAGGAGGACAGTTGTTAAAATGACAGATGTGGGGCATTTCGTGAAATTGTACTTCAGTATGCTTTCATAAACAAAGACATGCTGATGTGCCAGAATATTAAGTATCACATTGTCATAAGTATCAAAACTGTAAAAACAATATGTAGCTTTTCTGCAGAAAGAACCAGCCTCATAAATTTATGACTTTATCCTTTTTCTTCAGTGTGGCCCTAGTACTCTGTCATATAAACAAATACACATTCCATATGAATATAAAAACACAATGTGTAACATTATGTTCCTTTATTGAATAAGGACAAAACAAAGCAGGTAAACCATCAGCTCCTTTCGAAACTGAAGTCACAGTGACTCTACAAGATGGAAAGCACAGAATCCAAGCATATTATACAAAATGATACATACACATTCAAAGGTCTGTATATAACACACCCTGCATGTCTGCACACTAAAATAAATGCAGGACAAATCCATACACATCAACTGAACAGACAAATGAATGGATGCAGTAGCCTCCCTGCAGCCTTGTATTACACACAGTATACCGCACAAACATCATAAGAGGCCAAATTCGTAAAAAAACGAACCCCAAAAAACCCAAATTCCTCTGCCACCGCAGGACATATTTAACCAAAATTGAAAGCACACATACTAACTAAAATAATTCAACACATATTGGTCCCTCAGCAGCCGACCACTGTCGTCATCAGGGAAGATTGCCGGATTGTCCCAGTCCATGGCTGGTGGCACTCTGGGGGCCCTCTCCTTCCTCAGGCAGGCCACATTGTGGAGGACAGCACAAGCCACAGTAATATCACATGCCCTAACAGGGCTGACCCTTAATTTGTGAAGGCAGTGAAAGCGTGCCTTCAGGAGGCCAAAGGTCATTTCAACTCTGGCCCTGGTCCTGGCATGGGCATGGTTGTAGGCCTGCTGTGCTTCCTGGGGGTCTGTGAAAGGTGTCAGGAGAAAAGGCTGGCAGCCATACCCCCTGTCTCCCAGCAACACACCAGAGAATTCACCTGTCAACACAAAATCTCATCATTACTACCTCATAAACACAGTGATATTCTTGACACAGCCATGATGGTTATAAATAGGGGTTGTGTGGCTTACCTTGTGATTGAAATCTATCAGTGCCTGAGGTCCGAAAGATTCTGGAGTCATGGACTGAGCCAGGCCATTTTGCCACAACATTGCTGATCACACAGTCAGCATTGCAGACCATCTGAAATCATAAGATGAGGAATATTACACCAATCAATGCACATCACTGGCAATGCAGAGTGTTCGTCAATGGACAATATCAAAAAGTTATGTTCACCTGAACATTAATGCTGTGAAAGGATTTCCTATTCACAAAATCGGCCTCATGGGCACCTGAGGGGGCTTTTATCCTTATGTGTGTGCAGTCCACTGCACCAATGACATTGGGGAAACCTGTCACACAAAGTAATGAGTATCCTACTATGTGTTAACAGTTGTCCTGTAATTTGTAGATCCTCTTACCTGCAATCCTATAGAACTCCTCTTTGATGTCACAGAGTCTTCTGTGGCCAGGGAAGGAGATGAAGACATCTGCTAATGCTTTGATAGCCAGACACACACTCCTTATTGTGCGGCAAATTGTGGCCTTGTTCAGCTGTTCTGCATCCCCCACTGAGTACAGGAAGGCTCCACTAGCAAAAAAGCGCAAGGCCACACAAACCATTTGCTCCACACTCAGTGCATGGCTCCGTGCAGTGCGGTGCTTAATCCTGGGACCCAGTACATTTTACATTTACGTCATTTAGCAGACGCTCTTATCCAGAGCGACTTACAAATTGGTGCATTCACCTTATGATATCCAGTGGAACAACCACTTTACAATAGTGCATCTAACTCTTTTAAGGGGGGAGAGGTTAGAAGAATTACTTTATCCTATCCTAGGTATTCCTTAAAGAGGTGGGGTTTCAGGTGTCTCCGGAAGGTGGTGATTGACTCCGCTGACCTGGCGTCGTGAGGGAGTTTGTTCCACCATTGGGGTGCCAGAGCAGCGAACAGTTTTGACTGGGCTGAGCGGGAACTGTACTTCCTCAGAGGTAGGGAGGCGAGCAGGCCAGAGGTGGATGAACGCAGTGCCCTTGTTTGGGTGTAGGGCCTGATCAGAGCCTGAAGGTACGGAGGTGCCGTTCCCCTCACAGCTCCGTAGGCAAGCACCATGGTCTTGTAGCGGATGCGAGCTTCAACTGGAAGCCAGTGGAGAGAGCGGAGGAGCGGGGTGACGTGAGAGAACTTGGGAAAGTTGAACACCAGACGGGCTGCGGCGTTCTGGATGAGTTGTAGGGGTTTAATGGCACAGGCAGGGAGCCCAGCCAACAGCGAGTTGCAGTAATCCAGACGGGAGATGACAAGTGCCTGGATTAGGACCTGCGCCGCTTCCTGCGTGAGGCAGGGTCGTACTCTGCGAATGTTGTAGAGCATGAACCTACAGGAACGGGTCACCGCCTTGATGTTAGTTGAGAACGACAGGGTGTTGTCCAGGATCACGCCAAGGTTCTTAGCACTCTGGGAGGAGGACACAATGGAGTTGTCAACCGTGATGGCGAGATCATGGAACGGGCAGTCCTTCCCCGGGAGGAAGAGCAGCTCCGTCTTGCCGAGGTTCAACTTGAGGTGGTGATCCGTCATCCACACTGATATGTCTGCCAGACATGCAGAGATGCGATTCACCACCTGGTTATCAGAGGGGGGAAAGGAGAAGATTAATTGTGTGTCGTCTGCATAGCAATGATAGGAGAGACCATGTGAGGATATGACAGAGCCAAGTGACTTGGTGTATAGCGAGAATAGGAGAGGGCCTAGAACAGAGCCCTGGGGGACACCAGTGGTGAGAGCACGTGGTGCGGAGACAGATTCTCGCCACGCCACCTGGTAGGAGCGACCTGTCAGGTAGGACGCAATCCAAGCGTGGGCCGCGCCGGAGATGCCTAGCTCGGAGAGGGTGGAGAGGAGGATCTGATGGTTCACAGTATCAAAGGCAGCCGATAGGTCTAGAAGGATGAGAGCAGAGGAGAGAGAGTTAGCTTTAGCAGTGCGGAGCGCCTCCGTGACACAGAGAAGAGCAGTCTCAGTTGAATGACTAGTCTTGAAACCTGACTGATTTGGATCAAGAAGGTCATTCTGAGAGAGATAGCAGGAGAGCTGGCCAAGGACGCCACGTTCAAGAGTTTTGGAGAGAAAAGAAAGAAGGGATACTGGTCTGTAGTTGTTGACATCGGAGGGATCGAGTGTAGGTTTTTTCAGAAGGGGTGCAACTCTCGCTCTCTTGAAGACGGAAGGGACGTAGCCAGCGGTCAAGGATGAGTTGATGAGCGAGGTGAGGTAAGGGAGAAGGTCTCCGGAAATTGTCTGGAGAAGAGAGGAGGGGATAGGGTCAAGCGGGCAGGTTGTTGGGCGGCCGGCCGTCACAAGACGCGAGATTTCATCTGGAGAGAGAGGGGAGAAAGAGGTCAAAGCACAGGGTAGGGCAGTGTGAGCAGAACCAGCGGTGTCGTTTGACTTAGCAAACGAGGATCGGATGTCGTCGACCTTCTTTTCAAAATGGTTGACGAAGTCATCAGCAGAGAGGGAGGAGGGGGGAGGAGGGGGAGGAGGATTCAGGAGTGAGGAGAAGGTGGCAAAGAGCTTCCTAGGGTTAGAGGCAGATGCTTGGAATTTAGAGTGGTAGAAATTGGCTTTAGCAGCAGAGACAGAAGAGGAGAATGTAGAGAGGAGGGAGTGAAAGGATGCCAGGTCCGCAGGGAGGCGAGTTTTCCCTCATTTCCGCTCGGCTGCCCGGAGCCCTGTTCTGTGAGCTCGCAATGAGTCGTCGAGCCACGGAGCAGGAGGGGAGGACCGAGCCGGCCTGGAGGATAGGGGACATAGAGAGTCAAAGGATGCAGAAAGGGAGGAGAGGAGGGTTGAGGAGGCAGAATCAGGAGATAGGTTGGAGAAGGTTTGAGCAGAGGGAAGAGATGATAGGATGGAAGAGGAGAGAGTAGCGGGGGAGAGAGAGCGAAGGTTGGGACGGCGCGATACCATCCGAGTAGGGGCAGTGTGGGAAGTGTTGGATGAGAGCGAGAGGGAAAAGGATACAAGGTAGTGGTCGGAGACTTGGAGGGGAGTTGCAATGAGATTAGTGGAAGAACAGCATCTAGTAAAGATGAGGTCAAGCGTATTGCCTGCCTTGTGAGTAGGGGGGGAAGGTGAGAGGGTGAGGTCAAAAGAGGAGAGGAGTGGAAAGAAGGAGGCAGAGAGGAATGAGTCAAAGGTAGACGTGGGGAGGTTAAAGTCACCCAGAACTGTGAGAGGTGAGCCATCCTCAGGAAAGGAACTTATCAGGGCGTCAAGCTCATTGATGAACTCTCCAAGGGAACCTGGAGGGCGATAAATGATAAGGATGTTAAGCTTGAAAGGGCTGGTAACTGTGACAGCATGGAATTCAAAGGAGGCGATAGACAGATGGGTCAGGGGAGAAAGAGAGAATGTCCACTTGGGAGAGATGAGGATCCCAGTGCCACCACCCCGCTGACCAGAAGCTCTCGGGGTGTGCGAGAACACGCGGGCAGACGAGGAGAGAGCAGTAGGAGTAGCAGTGTTATCAGTGGTAATCCATGTTTCCGTCAGTGCCAAGAAGTCGAGGGACTGGAGGGAAGCATAGGCTGAGATGAACTCTGCCTTATTGGCCGCAGATCGGCAGTTCCAGAGGCTGCCTGAGACCTGGAACTCCACGTGGGTCGTGCGCGCTGGGACCACCAGGTTAGGGTGGCCGCGGCCACGCGGTGTGAAGCGTTTGTATGGTCTGTGCAGAGAGGAGAGAACAGGGATAGACAGACACATAGTTGACAGGCTACAGAAGAGGCTACACTAATGCAAAGGAGATTGGAATAACAAGTGGACTACACGTCTCGAATGTTCAGAAAGTTAAGCTTACGTTGCAAAAAATCTTATTGACTAAAATGATATAGTACTGCTGGCTGGTGAAATAGGCTAGCTAGCAGTGGCTGCGTTGTTGACTTTGTTTGAAAGTGTAGCTGGCTAGGTAACCTCTAACTGGCTAGGTAACCTCGACAATTACTCTAGACTACACAATTATCTTGGATACAAAGACGGCTATGTAGCCAGCTAAGATCAAACAAATCAAACTGTTGTACTGTAATGAAATGAAAATGTAATACTACCTGTGGAGCAAAGCGGAATGCAACTACTCGCTCCAACCCGGAAGTGCGTATCGTAGAGGGAGAGGCAATAGAAGTGTTGTTTCTTGTATTATTGTCTTTTGTGTCTTTAGAGGACTGCTTCACCTTAATGTCCCCTTTCCCTTTTCTTCTGTCCTTATTTTGTCCCACTTTGTCCCTTCTTCTCTTCTGCCAACTAGACACTCCTTGTTAGCTAGCTAGCTTCTTCCAGGAATGTCCCTAGCAACTGCCTAGCAACAGGTAAACAACTTAGCTAGCTAAGAAAACGGTATAATTTTATGAAAGAATTGTTACTTTTTCAAAAGCCTTTCTTTGTTTGCTGCTTGTTTGGTCTCCTATTCAGTTTGCAGTTTTCTTTTGATTTTTTCGATGTACTTTACTCTAAAAAAACATTTAAATTTCAATATTTGTAGGAGCTCATCTTTTCAGCTGCTGCTGCTTAATTTGGAACTCCGGAGTCTGCATAGATACCTGATGCCATCTGCAGAAAACCTGTATCGTTCATATAGATGGTCATCAGGGAAGGCCAGTGGGTCCAACCGGTCCCTGAAGACCCTTTCTCGCCTGAAGGCTCTCCTCAGCACAAGTGCTTCTTCATCCACCACATCTCGCACGAATGGGCATGCCATTGTCAGAGCAGAAAGGAACACACAATTTTGGGCCTTCATATAGGCTAGTGGCCACACCTGGTGCTGGGGGGGTGGGCAAAAGAGGGCGATGCCTTATAACGATGACTTGGTTGTACTGATTGCTGGGAAAATAAAAAAAACCTTAGAAAGATGCCACCGTCCTGTGTGCTCACAATAAGAGCTCATATGTCATGGCTCACTTGACTTTACGAGAATATACCTAATTTTTATTTTGAGCTGTGTCATCTTCTTGGAGCTGGGGGAGGAAAGAAAAATAATGATTAATACATTTGTGTTACAGTTAGCATACAGTGTACATTGAAGGCATATCTCACCTCCCTCTCAAGTTTTTTTATTTCAAGGTCCAGTTTCCTAATTGCCCTCTTTTTTATTTCGGACTCCAGTGCAAGATTTTCCATCTTTTTCTTCTTGTACTGAATGTCTATGTCTGCCAGTTCTATTTGGCGCCGGAGGTGGTTGCCATACAACTTTCTGATAGCTTGTGAGCTCTGTGAACACAATACAATTAGCACAGCTGGAATTTGGCAGGATGTGGTGTCCTTTTATTAATACGCACTATGTTGCCAGGCTGGTTTTCCCACTGTATAGCATCTGGGTCCTGTAAAAGAAATTAGATTTTTTGATTTTGATGAGGACTCCTCACCATTGTAGAGTAAATAGTACTTTCACAGTCTTAACATGATACCTCATGCCTTCTGGAATCCAGAGAGATGGTCTCCTCCTCATCATCGTCTCCATCATGTGCTGTTGCTGCTGCACTGGGGCCTTCACCCTATCACATTTAATCGGATTCATATTGAAGCTAGTAGACAAGACATGCCAGGCCTACAGTATGCCTTTGATGGAGTACTCACTGGATCAGCATCGTCTGGTGCTTGTGCTGGTGGCTCTAACAGGAACACAGTGCTGCCAGACACTGCAAGGCAATAGGTAAACCAAAGTCAGACAGTCCAAATTGATTCAATATGAATGTGGTTGTATCCCATGTAGAGATGGAAGGACATACCTTGAATGAAGCGGGTGGCATCTTGGGAGGAACCTATGCTCGTCTCTTTCCCCCCAGGGATCCCCTCTAAGACGGGCCTGCCTTTATTTAGCTCCAAGGCCATGTCCTCTGCTGGGGTAAGGTCAGCCTTTGGTCACCCACCACCCGTGCCTTGTCTGTGGGTATTCTTTTTCACTGCTAAAACAGTACAGACAATGTGTGAGCAGGCACCTTCTGGGTACAATATATGCTTGTGCTTTGTTAAATATTAGTCAGGGACCATACCATTCTGCAGAATGTTCTTGTATTTGATTTTGACCTGCTGCCATGTCCGTTTTGGCCCGTTCATGTTTAATCTACACACACACACACACATTTAATGGAGTCACACTGCAAAAAATTACTTGGTATTTTTGTCTTGTTTTCAGTAAAAATATCAAAAAATTTATCATAGCTTTATACAGTGTGATGGAGTTACTTTACACAATTTCACTCATATCTGCAGTGCATTTATATAAAAAATTTAACCGTTTCATAATTACAGTACAACTGCATTTTTGGAGATGTGAATTAAATATTTGAATTGTAATTGTGATGTTTCAGCGGAGCGGTGACTGTGTAATTGTGCACTACTTACGCATTCAGGCGGTCTGCAATACTTTGCCACGCTTTTTCTCTTTGCTTTATCACTGTGGCGGTGTTGCCTTTCTTCTTAATTATATCTTTTACCTCCTCGTATGCCTCCATGAGGATTTGTGCTTCCGAAGGGGAAAAGTACGCGGCTCTAGTTGCCATGGTAAATCAGTTAATCTGTGATCTGTGGCGGGGTCTATTTGAGTGAGCCGTGAGCGCGCACCTATCCAGGATTGGTTTCACCTGGCTTAATGAATCCGTGTCTGCTCATCCTGGCTTGGTCTTTGTGCAACCAATTAAGCCTGGACGCACATGTTTTGGCTTCATTGAGCTCAGCTGAGTCATTTATCCCGGATGTCTTAATTCTACTTTTGTGCAACAGGCCCCAGAGCTCTGCAAGACGTGTGTCACAAAACAAACAATACCTCACAGTGATGGTGTGCAAAGAATTGAACTAAATAGTGTGTAATAATGACATACAGGTGTGTGAACAGGTGATTAGAATTCAGGTGATTGGGATCTGGAGAGTGAGCTGCGTTCATGGGATCTATGTGTTTGAGGGTGTGAGTTGGAAGACGTTACAAAATGTTGTAAATAATTTTTATTTACAATGACGAGAACAGAATTTTTTTTACTGAATCATTAATTAATTGCACAGACAGATTTATTGGTTTGTTCATTAATTGAAAGATAAAGGAGCCTGTCCCTTGTTATTTAGTATTTCCTGCCTAAGAACCTTTGCATGTAGACATATGTAGTACCAGTCACCCTTCTCTCTAATTAGTAAGAACACCACTGTGTCTCTCTCACCTGAAGAGACTATGTGAAGTTGGTCTTCTTCACTGAGCACAAATGTGCAGCCTTGAAAGTTGCTCTCCAGTTTGTAGCCATCCTTATGGTGAACTATGTGTCACGTTGTGATTGGAGGCAGCTGGTAAGACAGGAGGCTCCCCACCTGTTCCTTTCCAAAGTGGGAGTCGACTAAAAGCTTTTCAGCCGATACAGGGTCAACGTTCTTGTATGCCTCTTCTATCTGGAGAACTGAGAGGTCAGGGAGTGTTCCAAGAAGGGCACTGTAGAGGGTACTTCTGCAATGCAGCTGCTGTGGTTAGCCAATCTAAACAATGTACTTGAAACCACTTGCAATTAAATCATTTTATATAGTCAAAGTGCAATAGGATATGACCAGCTACTACCTACTATACTGGCTATTAGGGAATAATCACCTAATCCCTCCTTCTGCCATGCGCTTTTTGGTGGGCTTGGTGATGGTCATTTTGCCTATGGGCCCAGGTTGCAGACCCTGTAAAAAGACAGTATCTGCTTTTTCTAAAGTATTTTATATTTACCTCTGAATCGGAATCCCCCAACAGAAGCTAGCCAGCTAACTAGCTACTAGCTAGTAGTCAGCTAACCACTGCTATAATCAGCTACCTTTAGCTCGGAGAGCTCTCGCTAGTTTGTACAACGCGATTCAAACCAGAGCATACCGGACCTATTTTCTCTCCATATCCCAGGATTCCTACCGCAAGCTCTGAACCTTCTCACCTGGATCATCGCAGCTGGCTAGCTGCAATCCGAGTGACTACTCCTGGCTGATGTCTCTGTCCCGACGCAAGCATCAATTAGCCTGGAGCTAGCTCATGGTAGGCCCATCTCCTGGCTAGCTGAAGAGGTCCATCAGCCACTCCTGGACCCCTTTTACTGCTGGTACGGGGTATTCGATTCTTCACGACTGGACTACTGACGTAATCTGCTCGAGGGGCTTACTCAACTGGCTCCTAGGTCGTGACGTCCCCTGAATGCCCATCTGCTAGCCTGTTAGCCACAGTCCGCTAGCTGTCTAGAGCATATCGGACTGTTAGTTAATAGGTCCATCAGCCAAATTCTCGTGCCACTATTCCTATTTTGCCAATCGGCCTGGGCCCCTTTTACCACACGAAGCCCTGCTCATCCATCACGACTGGACTACCGACGTAATCTGCCCAAGATTTTTTTCCCAACAGGCCCCTTCGTCACGACATCCCCTGAATGCCCATCTGCTAGCCTGCTAGTCACGGCCCGCTAACTGTCTCTAGCTGGGCATATTGGACTGTTAGCTGAATAGATCCATTTGCCAATTGGACTGGACCCCTCTGCTACACGGAACCCTACTAATCCATCACAACTGGTCTATCGACGGAACCGCACGAGCAGGCTAAAACAGACTTTCTTCCATCGCGACGTCCCTCTAAGGCCCTTCTGCTAGCTTGCTAGTCCCGGCCTGCTAGCTGTCTGAATCTCTGTGTCTCCAGCCAGCCCAACCATTCCCTGGACCCTTATGATCACTCGGCTACGCATGCGTCTCCCTAATGTCAATATGCCTTGCCAATTACTGTTCTGGTTAGTGAGTATTGTTTTATTTCACTGTCGAGCCTCTAGCCCTGCTCAATATGCCTTAACCAACCATTTAAGTCCACCTCCTACATATGCGATGACATCACCTGGTTTAAATGTTTCTAGAGACAATATCCCTCATCATCACTCAATGCCTAGGTTTACCTCCAATGTACTCACATCCTACCATACCTTTGTCTGTACATTATGCCTTGAATCTATTCTATCGCGTCCAGAAACCTGCACCTTTTACTCTCTGTTCCGAACGTACTAGACGACCAGTTCTTATAGCCTTTAGCCGTACCCTTATCCTACTCCTCCTCTGTTCGTCTGGTGATGTAGAGGTTAATCTAGGACCTGCAGTGCCTAGCTCCACTCCTATTCCCCAGGTGCTCTCATTTGTAACTGTAAAAGCCTTGGTTTCATGCATGTTAACATTAGAAGCCTCCTCCTTAAGTTTGGTCTATTCACTGCTTTAGCACACTCTTCCAACCCGGATATCTTAGCCGTGTCTGAATCCTGGCTTAGGAAGACCACCAAAAACCCAGAAATGTCCATCCCTTAACCATTTTCCGCCAAGATAGAACTGCCTAAGGGGGCGGAGTTGCAATCTACTGCAGAGATAGCCTGCAGAGTTCTGTCATACTATCCAGGTCTGTACCCAAACAATTCAAGCTTCTACTTTTCAAAATCCACCTTTCCAGAAACAAGTCTCTCACTGTTGCCGCTTGCTATAGACCACCCTCTGCCCCCAGCTGTGCCCTGGCCACCATATGTGAATTGATTGCCCCCCATCTATCTTCAGAGCTTGTGCTGTTAGGTGACCTAAACTGGGACATGCTTACCACCCCGGCCATCCTACAATCTAAACTTGATGCCCTCAATCTCACGCAAATTATCAATGTACCTGCCAGGTACAACCCCAAATCTGTAAATCCGTAGATATCATCCTAACCAACCTGCCCTCCAAATACACCTCTGCTGTTTTCAACCAAGATCTCAGCGATCACTGCCTCATTACCTGCATCCGTAATTGGTCTGCGGTCAAACCACCACTCCTCATCACTGTCAAACGTTCCCTAAAACACTTCAGCGAGCAGGCCTTTCTAATCGACCTGGCCCGGGTATCCTGGAAGGATATTGACCTCATCCCGTCAGTAGAGGATGCCTGGTTATTCTTTAAAAGTGCCTTCCTCACCATCTTAAATAAGCATGCTCCATTCAAAAAATGTAGAAACAGGAACAGATATGGCCCTTGGTTCACTCCTGACCTAACTGCGCTTGACCAGCACTGCTGGGTATTCTCAAATCAAATCAAATGTTATTTGTCACATACACATGGTTAGCAGATATTAATGCGAGTGTAGCGAAATGATTCTGCTTCTAGTTCCGACCATGCAGCAATATCTAACAAGTAATCTAACCTAACAATTTCACAACAACTACATTATACACACAAGTGTAAAGGAATTAATACGAATATGTACAATATACAATATACAATAAACAATATATGAATGAGTGAAGGCCCGAACAGCATAGGCAAGATACAGTAGATGGTATAGAGTACAGTATATACATATGAGATGAGTAATGTGGGGTATGAAAACATTAAATAAAGTGGCAGTGTTTAAAGTGGCTAGTGATACATTTAATTACATCAAGATGGCAAGATGCAGTAGATGGTATAGCATACAGTATATACATATGAGATGAGTAATGTAGGGTATGTAAACATTATATAAAGTGGCATTGTTTAAAGTGGCTAGTGATACATTTATTACATACATTTTTCCATTATTAAAGTGGCTAGAGTTGAGTCAGTATGTTGGTAGCAGCCACTCAATGTTACTGATGGCTGTTTAACAGTCTGATGGCCTTGAGATAGAAGCTGTTTTTCAGTCTCTCGGTCCCAGCTTTGATGCACCTGTACTGACCTCGCCATCTGGATGATAGCGGGGTTAACAGGCAGTGGCTCGGGTGGTTGTTGTCCTTGATGATCTTTTTGGCCTTCCTGTGACATCGGGTGGCGTAGTTGTCCTGGAGGGCAGGTAGTTTGCACCCGGTGATGCGTTGTGCAGACCTCACTACCCTCTGGAGAGCCTTACGTTTATGGGCGGAGCAGCTGCCGTACCAGGCGGTGATACAGCCCGACAGGATGCTCTCGATTGTGCATCTGTAAAAGTTTGTGAGTGCTTTTGGTGACAAGCCGAATTTCTTCAGCCTCCTGAGGTTGAAGAGGCGCTGCTGCACCTTCTTCACCATGCTGTCTGTGTGGGTGGACCATTTCAGTTTGTCCGTGATGTGTACGCCGAGGAACTTTCCACCCTCTCCACTACTGTCCTGTCAATGTAGATAGGGGGGTGCTCCCTCTGCTATTTCCTGAAGTCCACGATCATCTCCTTTGTTTTGTTGACATTGAGTGTGAGGTTATTTTCCTGACACCACACTCCGAGGGCCCTCACCTCCTCCCTGTAGGCCATCTCGTCATTGTTGGTAATCAAGCCTACCACTGTAGTGTCGTCTGCAAACTTGATGATTGAGTTGGAGGCGTGCATAGCCACGCAGTCGTGTGTGAACAGGGAGTACAGGAGAGTGCTGAGAACGCACCCGTGTGGGGACCCAGTGTTGAGGATCAGCGGGGTGGAGATGTTGTTTCCTACTCTCACCATCTGGGGGCGGCCCGTCAGGAAGTCCAGGACCCAGTTGCACAGGGCGGGGTTAATGACGAGTGTGGAGGTTACTATGGTGTTAAATGCTTAATGACGAGTTTGGAGGGTACTATGGTGTTAAATGCTGAGCTGTAGTTGATGAATAGGTATTCCTCTTGTCCAGATGGGTTAGGGCAGTGTGCAGTGTGATTGCGATTACGTCGTCAGTGGACCTATTGGGGCGGTAAGCAAATTGGAGTGGGTCTAGGGTGTCAGGTAGGGTGGTGGTGATATGGTGCTTGACTAGTCTCTCAAAGCACTTCATGATGACAGAAGTGAGTGCTACAGGTCGGTAGTCATTTAGCTCAGTTACCTTAGCTTTCTTGGGAACAGGAACAATGGTGGCCCTCTTGAAGCATGTGGGAACAGTAGACTGGGATAGGCATTGATTGAATATATCCATAAACACACCAGCCAGCTGGTCTGCGCATGCTCTGAGGACGCGGCCGGGGATGCCGTCTGGGCCTGCAACCCTGCGAGGGTTAAAACGTTTAAATGTTTTACTCACGTTGGCTGCAGTGAAGGAGAGCCCGCAGGTTTTGGTAGCGGGCCGTGTCAGTGGCACTGTATTGTTCTTAAAGCGAGCAAAGAAGTTGTTTAGTCTGTCTGGGAGCAAGACATCGTTGTCCACGACGGGGCTGGATTTTCTTTCGTAGTCCGTGATTGACTGTAGACCCTGCCACATACCTCTCGTGTCTGAGCCATTGAATTGCGACTCCACTTTGTCTCTATACTGACGCTTAGCTTGTTCAATTGCCTTGAGGAGGGAATAGCTACACTGTTTGTATTTGGTCATGTTTCCGTTCATCTTGCCCTGATTAAAAGCAGTGGTTCGCGCCTTCAGTTTTGCGCGAATGCTGCCATCAATCCACGGTTTCTGGTTGGGGAATGTTTTAATAGACGCTGTGGGTACAACATCACCGATGCACTTGCTAATAAAGTTGCGTATTCATCAATGTTGTTGTTCGACGTTTTGCGGAACATATCCCAGTCCACGTGATCGAAGCAATCTTGAAGCGTGGAATCCGATTGGTCGGACCAGCGTTGAACAGACCTGAGCGCGGGTGATTCCTGTTTTAGTCTCTGTCTATAGGCTGGGAGCAACAAAATGGAGTCGTGGTTAGCTTTTCCGAAAGGAGGACCTTATATACATCGCAGAAGTTAGAATATGCTGATAGAATTTAGGGAGCCTTGTTTTCAGATTAGCCTTGTTAAAATCCCCAGCTACAAGAAATGCAGCCTTAGGATATGTGGTTTCTAGTTTACATTGAGTCGAATGAAGTTCTTTCAGGGCTGTGTCTGCTTGGGGGGGGATATACATGACTGTGATTATGATCAAAGAGAATTCTCTTGGTAGATAATGCGGTCGGCATTTGATTGTGAGGAATTCTAAGTCAGGTGAACAAAAGGACTTGAGTTCCTGTATGTTGTTATGATCACACCACGTCTCGTTAATCACAAGGCATACACCCCCGCCCTTCTTCTTACCAGAGAGATGCTTGTTTCTGTCGGCGCGATGCGTGAAGAAACCAGCTGGCTGTACCGACTCCGATAGCGTGTCTTGAGTGAGCCATGTTTCCGTGAAACAAAGAACGTTACAGTTTCTGATGTCTCTCTGGAAGGCTACCCGTGCTCAGATTTTTTCTACTTTGTTGTCAAGAGACTGGACATTGGCGAGTAGTATGCTCGGGAGCTGTGCGCGATGTGCCCGTCTATGGAGCCTGACCAGAAGACCGCTCCGTCTGCCCCTTCTACGGTGCCGTTGTGTTGGGTCGCCGGCTGGGATCCGATCCAATGTCCTGGGTGGTAGGCCAAACAGAGGATCCGCTTCGGGAAAGTTGTATTCCTGGTCGTAATGTTGGTGAGTTGATGTTGCTCTAATATCCAATAGTTCCTCCCGACTGTATGTACTAAAACCAAAGATTTCCTGGGGTAACATTGTAAGAAATAACACATAAAAAACAACAAAATACTGCCTAGTTTCCAAGGAACTATGATCCACCTCTATGCAGACGACACCATTCTGTATACTTCTGGCTCTTCTTTGGACACTGTGTTAACTAACCTCCAGACGAGCTTCAATGCCATGGATGCAGTCTATCACAGTGTCATCCGTTTTGTCACCAAAGACCCATACACTACCCACCATTGCGACCTGTATGCTCTCGTTGGCTGGCCCTGGCTTCATACTCGTCGCCAAACCCACTGGCTCCAGGTCAACTACAAGTCTCTGCTAGGTAAAGCCCCGCCTTATCTTAGCTCACTGGTCACCATAGCAGCACCCACCCGTAGCACGCGCTCCAGCAGGTATACCTCACTAGTCACCCCCAAAGCCAATTCCTCCTTTGGCTGCCTTTCCTTTCAGTTCTCTGCTGCCAATGACGGGAACGAACTGCAAAAATCACTGCAGCTGGAGACTCAGATCTCCCTCACTAGCTTTAAGCACCAGCTATCAGAGTAGCTCACAGATCACTGCACCTGTACATAGCCCATATGTAATATATCCCATCCAACTACCTCATCCCCATACTGTATTTATTTATTTATTTTGCTCCTTTGCACCTCAGTATCTCTACTTGCACATTCTTCTTCTGCACATCAATCACTCCAGTGTTTAATTGGTATATTGTAATTACTTCGCCACCCTGGCATATTTATTGCCTTACCTCCCTTATTTTACCTCATTTGCACACACTGTATCTAGATTTCTTTCTACTGTATTATTGACTGTATGTTTGTTTATTCCATGTGTAACTCTGTGTTGTATGTGTCGAACTGCTTTGCTTTATTTTTGGCCAGGTCGCAGTTGTAAATGATAACATGTTCTCAACTAGCCTACCTGGTTAAATAAAGGTGAAATAAAAGAAAGAATAAAAAATAAATGTGGTATAGCTATTAAAACATACCATAGTCCTTGGCTTATGCCACTGCTGCTCGGCCTCTGTGCAGCTGTGCACAGGTGTGCAGACTGGAATAGTAATGCAACTGTGTGGTTGTGCCACACAAGTGCCAGCAACACATGATAAGTGATGTTGTATCATTGTTACAGGCTCAGAGGGCTTCAGTACAACCTGCGTGGGTCAATGTGCGCAACATGCAACAGCCACTAAATTCATTACAGCAATACGGATTTAAACTTTTTCTATTAAGAGTATATGCCCTTATTTAAATGTAATCTAATGCGTCCAACATAACGGAGCTTACATAAACAGCAAGGAAGACAACTGAACAATTACTACACTAAGAACAGTTTCATAGACATGGGTTAAGCCTAGTCCTAGACTAAGCAATGCCTCTTAAAACCTGTTGAGGACAGAGGGCGCTGTTTTCACTTTGGGGGAAAATCGTGTCCAATTTAAACGGCCTCGTACTCAAATCTTGCTCGTACAATGTGCATATTATTATTACTATTGGATAGAAAACACTCTCTAGTTTCTAAAACCGTTTGAATTATATCTGTGAGTAAAACAGAACTCCTTTTGCAGCAAACTTCCTGATAGGAAGTGGAAAATCTGAAATCGATGCAAACTTCTAGGGGCTGCCTATTAAAGTCCTTGTTATTTATTAGTTTAGATGCACTTCATACGTCTTCCACTGGATGTCGACAAGCAGTGAGAGAAGAAATGGAGTGTGTAACTTGATCTGGACTCGAATCATAGCTCTTGGCATGACGTGTCACCAGTTTCCTGTTTTCTGGAGAGCGCAAGGAGGGACCTGGATTTGCCTTCTGATAAGCTGCCGTTATGGACGACTAATATCTCCGGCTTTGATTTTATTTGATACATGTGACAATATCATCGTAAAGTATGTTTTTTCAATATAGTTTAATCAGATTATTGAAATTTTTTCGGGAGTTTTGCTGTGTTCCGTTCTCTTCCGTTTGTTGACATGGAGAGATTCGCGCCACTTGGCAAGTGTGCTTGCTAAATCGAGAGGGAAAAAGGCCGTTCTAAATCCAAACAACGATTGTTCCCGACAAAGGACCCCTTGTACAACATTCTGATGAAAGATCAGCAAAAGTAGGACCCGTTTTATGATGCTATTTCATATATCTGTCGAAAATGTTGTGCTAGTCGTTTGCGCCCAGCTTTTGGGTACTCTCTCGCTATACCTAAGCTAGATGTCGTAATGAAGTTATTTTTAGAATTCTAACACGGCGATTGCATTAAGAACTAGTGTATCTATCATTTCCTATACAACATGTATTTTTTAGTTATGTTTATGAATAGTCATTTGGTCAGAATATGTGTGTCAGAAAAAGTGTCAGAAAAATATCGGGACGTTGTGGGAAAAATATGCTACGTTAGCACAATGTATAACCACTGATTTCAGCTCTAAATATGCACATTTTCGAACAAAACATAAGTGTATGTATAACCTGATGTTATAGGACTGTCATCTGATGAAGCTTATCAAGGTTAGTCAAAAATTATATATCTTTTGCTGGTTTGTCACGATCGCTAACTTTTACTACTGGGGAATGGCTTGTGTTTCTGGCTATTGTGGTAAGCTAATATAACGCTATATTGTGTTTTCGCTTTAAAACCCTTAAGAAATCGGAAATATTGGCTGGAATCACAAGATGCCTGTCTTTCATTTGCTGTACACCATGTATTTTTCAGAAATGTTTTATGATGAGTATTTAGGTATTTGACGTTGGTGTCTGTAATTATTATGGCTGCTTTCTGTGCAATTTCTGATTGTAGCTGCAATGTCACCTATGATTTATACCTGAAATATGCACATTTTTCGAACAAAACATAGATTTATTGAATAACATGTTATAAGACTGTCATCTGATGAAGTTGTTTGTTGGTTAGTTTGGTTGGTTCTTGGTTAGTTAGGTTGGCTTTGTGCATGCTACCTGTGCTGTGAAAAATGTCTGTCCTTTTTTGTATTTGGTGGTGAGCTGACATAAATATACGTGCTGTTTTCGCTGTAAAACATTTTAAAAATCGGACATGTTGGCTGGATTCACAAGATGTGTACCTTTCATTTGCTGTATTGGACTTGTTAATGTGTGAAAGTTAAATATTTCTAAAAAATATCTTTTGAATTTCGCGCTCTGCCTTTTCAGTGGAATGTGGGAGGAGTTCCGCTAGCGGAACGCCAGAGTCAGACAGGTTAATGCAGATCTCCATTGACAGGAACTTCTTAGTATAAGACTGGGCTTCATCTCTGACTGTGTAACCGGCATATAGTGTGTCGCAAACAACTGACTTTTCACCCTTCATTCAAACTGTGTGGTTTCTCATTTTTCCTCATGGAGCTGTAGCAGCAACCCCTAATGCTCACCTCTCCTGTCACTTTGTCCCTGTTCAAAACGGTTTGAAATAAAAAGAATGAGCAATCATAATGTTAGCTAGCTACTGTAAAAGGCATGTCTTAAACTAGGTTAAAGCTTTGAGTAAACGTCCTTGTCTGGTCTGATAGGCAACTCGGCTATACATACCTTCACAGTTGAAAAGGTAACTGGAGACAAAGTTTGAATCCTTTTTCCAACTTGGAGGTCGGTGCTTTGCTACTTGTCTTGTCTTGGTACATCCGTCACTGTTATCTTTGGCAGCTCTTGCAAGCGCCTTGAGTAAAACAGTCCCATGGTTGGTAAGGGAGGAGGGTGTTGGCTAATTGCTAGCACCCTTACTAGTTAGAACGTTAATAGCTAGCTAGCTAAGAGACAAAAATAGACACAGAACACAATAATCGAATTACAAAAATCACTAACTGAACAGATAAACATAATTTTTTCAACAAGAATGATAAAAGAACGCTATAGAAATATGATTATATTAATATACTAAGATATTGATAAAATGAGTGACTTCGAGGCTAGTATGGCTAAAATCTGACAGGACACAATTGGGACAGGAAGCTATGTATCGGGTAGGAAGTTGAGCAGAAGTGGGCGTTGCTACGTTGTGCAAAAGGTCTATTGGTAGATGTGTTAAAAATGTAAATAGCAGACATGGAATATCCCTTTGAGCAAGTTATTAATTACACTTGGGATGGTGTATCAAAACACCCAGTCACTTTAAAGATACAAGTTACAAAAAACAGTTATAGTGTTTAACCTATTCACACGTACCAACACATGGGTGTGATCATGGTACATTCGTTCAAACCGGTGAGATTAGAGTGCTTCTTTAGAACGTCCAGTTTCGAAATGATGCAAAAATCAGCATTTGAGCTGGCCACACTGTTTTTTCAGAAACATTTTGCACAAAGACAGTCCTTACAAAGTTATGTCCAGAATGTGACCAGTTTATTTTTGGATGCAATGTTCAGGCCTTCATAGAGGTAGCTACAGCATAACACAATCATATAAACCAGAAAAATATATGCTACATTTGTCCTAGCGCTAACTGAGGAAAGATTGACAACACAACTCTCGGCTGACAGAAACTACAATTTTAATTAGCTAATAGCAATTACTATTTATAATTAATCACATCACGGGTGAGCTCACCATTGATCGAAATAATTGAGTAAAACACTTTCTAGAAATCTAAAGTAATTTGACGATGGGTAGTTTCTGCGCACCGCCATGTTTGATTTTTAACAGAAACCAAAGATTTAGAGGAGACAAATGTTTAGTCTGTTTATAGTATGCATGTTGATGCATGTCTACCATCGTTCACACCCCACCGTTCACTTCCGCAAGTTCTCGAAAAATGAGTGAACCCTTACTCACCTCATTTTGTTATAACATCTTTTTTCCGACAGACGATTACGTGAATCCCAGAATGCATTGTATGTCAACAAACATGGCTCCACACATAGCTGGAATTAGCTTAGCTCATCATAATCAGTACAACTTCAAAAAAGTATTTTACACACATAATATGTGTCCATTACAATCTATGCAAGACTCGGAATGCATGTTTTGTCACGAGTACTTGAAAACGTAAATAAAACAGTAAATATATAAATAATTACAAAAAATAAACATAAACACAAAAAAAAAAAAAAATAAATCTGATGGTGATTTATTGATACAAGTAGCACATGCCGGCAGTCAATCATGTAACCTCTCACTCCCACTCTGAGCCATGCAGTGTTGTGGTTTATGTATGTAGCTAGTGAGCTAAGCTGTAGCATTAGCAATGTCTTTCAAAAGGAGACAACTCATGAATGTGTAAATTCTAGAGATTATTTAAAATTCTGACAATGAGTCTTAGTATGAAAGTCAGTAATCAGATTCTGACAGTGCCAGTGATAGTGACAGTCAGGAGCTACCCCCTAACCTTGTAGCCATTGAGAACCCTAGATGTGAGGACCCCTTGATCTCCAGAATTCCCTGATGAAGTCCCAGATCCCTTTGAAGATGCTGGTGGTGATGGAGGCAGACCGACAGTGGATGAAGTACAGGAGTTATGTGGTAGCTGGAAGGCTGCCAGCCATTTCACCCCTCCTGGCCCTGCTGTTTGCTTTGATGAGTCCCAGTCTGGAGTGCAAAGCCTCTTGCCATTTCCATCTGAGGCAGAGTGCTTCAAGTTCTTTCTGACAGAGGAGCTGGTGGAAGACATAGTAGAGGAGACCAATCACTATGTCTTGGAGCTACAGGAGAAGAGAGAGCCAGGAGTCAGGGGGAAACTTGCTAAATGGGTGACAACCACAATTAGTGAAATGTATACCTTTCCGGTGACGATCCTCATGGGAACAGTAAAGAAGAACTCCCTAAGAGAATACTGGAGCACAAAACCTATGTTTGTTCAACCAACCACCACCAATACTGTGATAAAATAGATGACTATTACTTATTGGCCAATGTGTTTTCATGCTGTGTTTTCATCCAGTTAAACTGTTAAGGAGACGCTAGCATACAAAAGCTGGCCTCCATCTTCAGCTCCAAAGAGGTCCAGCTCCAGTTCCAGTTATGATATAGGCAAATACTGTTTTGTGTGTGTGTGGTTTCTGAAAGTACAGAATAAAGAGGAATAATTAGTAATTACGATACAATATCAGGATATGGCAAAAAAAACAATATTACAAAGTAACATAATATACACTGCAATAAAAATAAGGTATTGCATTGACAAAATCACAAATTTGAGTGATAGAAAAAGGCAGAACAGAGCTATGCTAAATAGGCCAAATGAAAACAAACCATGGTTAAACTTCGATTAGCTAACACAGCATGCCATTTGAACGCCTATGTAGATATTCCATTAAAAATAAGCTATTTCCAGATACAATAGTCATTTACAACATTAACAATGTCTACACTGTATTTCTGATACATTTGATGTTAATGAGAGTCACGTCACAACAGATATTTTTCATTTTCAAATAAATGTGCTCGAATTTCTAAAAGGTGTGTGAAAACATGTTTTCACTTTGTCATTATGGCGTATTGTGTATAGATGCTCGATTATTTTTATTTTTTAAATCCATTTGATTTCAGGCTGTAGCAAATGTGGAATAAGTCAATGGGTATGAATACTTTCTGAAGGTACTGTTCTGTGACACACCGCCCCAGACCATGACGGACTCTCCACCTCCAAATCGATCCCGCTCCAGAGTACAAGTATCGGTGTAACGCTCATTCCTTCGACGATAAACGCGAATCGGACCATCAACCCTGGTGAGACAAAACCGGGACTCGTCAGTGAAGAGCACTTTTTGCCCGTCCTGTCTGGTCCAGCGACGGTGGGTGCCCATAGGTGACGTTGTTGCTGGTGATGTCTGGTGAGGACCTGCTATACAACAGGCCTACAAGCCCTCAGTCCAGCCTCTCTCAGCCTATTGCGGACAGTCTGAACACTGATGGAGGGATTGTGCGTTCCTGGTGTAACTCGGGCAGTTGTTGTTGCCATCCTGTACCTATCCTGCAGGTGTGATTTCTTCTCACTGTGTGACAAACTCCTGCTGGGAAAGGCTACAGGTCTCCGCTTCATATTATTAATTGAGCACTGCTCTCAGGCCAATTAAGCTGCCATAAATCTGCATCAGGTAAGGCTTGCTTGGATCTGCAAAGGCCAAAACAGGAGAGGCTGTGAGTCGGTTCAGAATGTTACAGAAGGCCTCTTCACACCGTGGATCCAACGATCTTCAAACGGCTCACAGTCCTTGAAGTAGGTGGTAATTCTGGGAGGGCGTTTGACTGGTCAACTCTGCTTTCTCTTTGGAGTGTTGCCTTTTGTTAGCTCATGAAGAGAAAGCACAATGGAGGAGTAGCCTTCAACAAACCGTCTGTAATAGCCACAGAACCCCAGGAAAAACTGAAGGGTCTTGAGATTGGTTCAACAAGTCCATGTGGAGGGGACAGTTGCAATGCCTTTGTCAGACATGATGTGCCAAGCTATTTCACAGATGTCTTGCAGAACTTGCACTCGTCCACTGAGAGCTTTAACCTACAGGACTCGTCTCTCCTCGTGCTCTTCACGGGTCTTCCCGCAGGTCATCGAGGTATACAAGCACCTCCTGAAGATTCATGTCGCCCACTGCCTTTTCTATGAAGCGCTGGAATGTTGCTGGGGCTCCAGGGACTCCTTGTGGCATCCTATTAAACTGATGAATGCTGTTTTTTCTTTGTCCGCCTTGCTCATGGGGATTTGATAGTAGCCATTTCGGAGGTCCAGCACTGAAAACCATTTGCTTCCAGATAAGCAGTCCAACACATAATCTATTCTGGGGACAGTGTACTGGTCGGGGAAGATCCGTCTGTTCAGGGTGCGATAGTCAATGCATAACCTGATTTGGCCACTCTTCTTCCTCACCACGACTATGGGGGGGATGCATAGGGGCTCCGAGATTCATAGATGATTCCAGCCTCCAGCAGATATCAGCAGTGTTTTTGGACATCCTCTACATCTGCAGGAGCAATTCTGCAAGACTGTGTCATCTTTTTAGGCGCTCCTTACAATCAGATGGAGCGGCAAATAGCCCAGAGGTTAGGAGGGTTGAGCCAGAAACCGAAAGGTCACTGGTTTGAATCCATAAGCTGACTAGGGGAAAAAATCTGTTGATGTGCCCTTGAGCAAGGCATTTAACCTAATTGCTCATGTAAGCTCTGGATAAGAGTGTCTGCTAACCAACTAAAATGTATAAATGTAGATGGTATAGGAGAGTCACCAAAGTCAAACAGGTCATGATGAAGGGAGTAGGAGTGTCTGTGACTTTGTAAATGTGGGGCACGCTTTCAACAGAATGCAGTTCCCCCAATTTACAGGCTGCATAACCTCTTTATTTTTGAGAGTGACGCAGCTGCTTCCCTGTGAAGGCACTGTATGGATGCCACTGGTCACTATTACTTGACTAGCCATTGCCCTCTTCTCAAAGGGCTCGACCAGAACAGTGTGAGGTCTTGCTGCCTTGGTAAATTCCTAATAAACTTCGATCACTGCGTCATCCAGAGGAGGCAAAGTCAAGGGCCTCAAAGAGGTGAGGACTTCAGGTGGTTGGAGCTCGGATGAGGTACACTCTCTTGTGTTACACAGTCTAGCTTCTCACATAGATTCCCTTGCACTGAGAAAATGTTGGAGTATGTTTCCAAGACCATGCGAGAGTCATCATGTGATGGGGGCTCCGGGCACATTATGGCAAGTGTGTTCAAAGGCTTCTGGACACCCACCACTTCAGCTGCAAACTCAATGGTGACTTCAATGCAGCCATCATAGGGGTAGCTGTTTTCACTAAACCCCAGAGAGTTAGACACTCTATGAGAGAACATTTCCTTGTCACAAGATGTCATGTAATGGCATTAGTCAGTCTAAGAGTACAAGGAAATCCTTATTGGAATCAAAGGAGGCATTAGCTCCCCTGACCCCCACCCAGTTTCTGAACACACAGACGCACACACAAACTACACATCATTTGGAGCATCTTCCTTTTACTAGTCTCATGGAGATCAAAGCAGAAGGGGAGTTGTAGCGCTGAGCACCTGGGATCAAATACTATTTGATGTATTTAAAATACTTGAGCGTTTTCTTTAACATACCTGTTGTGTCAGGTGAGCATGATTTGCAATTTTGGGACTTTACTATTGGTTCCATTGCAACGGAAAAGCTCAATCAAGCCCAGCTAAAGTATGTTCAATTATTTCAAATAATATTTGAAGACAGTTCAGGTAGCTACCATCTGGAGGGATGCTGCAGAGCCAGGCTAATAGAGTTAAGATAGAGTTAAGTCAGAGTGTGTGTGTCAGCCCAAGATAATGGTTCATATTAGCAGCACGTGCTCTCTGGCTTTCTGCACATTAAAGAGGGATCATTCCTTCCAACAGGCTGCAGGGGGGAGAAAGAAAGGAAACCAAACCAAACCGCACCAATCTGGAGCTGAGGCTGAGGCTGAGGCTGATCCTTCTTCTCTCCCACACACAATTTTATTTGATCTTTATTTAACTAGGCAAGTCAGTTAAGAACAAATTCTTATTTTGAATGACTGCCTAGGAACAGTGGGTTAAATGCTTGTTTAGCTGTCTTATGCCACGATTTTGCAGTCCCCGACAAAATGTCCAGGTCATGGACCAATGCTTCCACGGAACCCAAACCGGCTGTTCGGATGCGCCATCGTGTATAAATTTATTTTGTCCCCCCACACCAAGTGCAATCACTAAACTCAGGTTAAAATGTCAAAACAAACTCTGAACCAATTACATTCATTTGTAGACAGGTCGAAAATCATTGAACATTTATGGCAATTTAGCTAACTAGCTTGCAATAGTAATGGGCTGAATGGGCTGGAGACACGCACCACAGGGCTAGTGCGTGGAGGAGGAACAGGGCTCTGGAGACGCACAGGAAGCCTGGTGCGTGGTGTAGGCACTGGTGGTACTGGGCTGGGGCGGGGAGGTGGCGCTGAAAATACCGGACCGTGCAGGTGTACTGGCTCCCTTGAGCACTGAGCCTGCCCAACCTTACCTGGTTGTATGCTCCCCGTAGCCCGACCAGTGCGGGGAGGTGGAATAACCCGCACTGGGCTGTGTAGGCGAACCGGGGACACCATGCGTAAGGCTGGTGCCATGTATGCCGGCCCGAGGAGACGCACTGGAGACCAGACGCGTTGAGCCTGCTTCATGGCACCTAGCTGGTATGTACCGCACCGGGCTATGCACACGTACAGGAGACACCATGCGCTCTACCGCATAACACGGTGTCTGCCCGTACTTTCACGCTCCACGGTAAGCTCGGAGAGTTGGCGCAGGTCTCCTACCTGACTTTGCCACACTCCCTTGAACCCCCCCCCCCCAAGAATTTTTTGGGGCTGACTCACAGGCTTCCTACCGCATCGTCGTGCTGCCTCCATTCGCCGGTATCCCTCCTCGCACTGTTCCAGAGAATCCCAGGCGGGCTCCGGCATTCGCCCTGGGTCGATCGCCCACCTGTCGATCTCCTCCCACGTAGTATAGTCCAGAACCTGCTCCCATTGCCATACATCCGGTGTAGGTTGCTCCTGATACTGGTTCACACGCTGCTTGGTCCGAGTTTGGTGGGTAATTCTGTCACGATCTTCTTGAGGATAATGAGTGGACCAAGGCGCAGCGTGTGAAAAATACATCTTCTTTTATTAGGAAGACAAAAACGAACTGTCACGATCGTGTGGAGGATTGACGGACCAAAACGCAGCAGTAGGAAAGTAAGCCATATTCCTTTTAATGAATATGAAGGCAAAACGCAACAAAAACACTTACACACTAAACAAAACAAGAAAACGATCGTGAAGCTAAATAACGATGTGCACACACAGGCTACAAACGTATCACATAGACAATTACCCACATCACATGAAAGCCTATGGCTACCCTAAATATGGCTCCCAAACAGAGACAACAGAAATCAGCTGTCTCTAATTGGTAACTCATTCAGGCAACCATAGACTCTCCTAAACAACTAAACCAACATAGACAACGCTAGACACATGCACTACACACAAACCCATACAATACACCCAACACCCCCTTTACCATATAATCACCCAAAACCGACAAAACACAAACATTCCCCATGTCACACCCTGACCTAACTAAAATAATAAATAAAACAAAGAATACAAAGGCCAGGGCGTGACATAACCCCCCCCCCCCCCCCCCCCTTAAGGTGCGAACTCCGGGCGCACCAGCACACAGTCTTGGGGAGGGTCTGGGTGGGCTTCCTTCCACGGTGGCGGCTCCGGCACTGGTCGTGGTCCCCACCCCACCACAGTCACTAACCGCCTCCTTAGCTTCCTCCAAATGACCCCCCTCCACATTAACCCCACTGAATTAAGGGGCAGTTCCGGACTAAGGGGCAGCTCCGGACTAAGGGGCAGCTCCGGACTAAGGGGCAGCTCCGGACTAAGGGGCAGCTCCGGACTAAGGGGCAGTACCAGGGTAAGGGGCAGTACCAGGGTAAGGGGCAGCACCAGGATAAGGGAGAGCACCAGGATAAGGGGCAGCACCAGGATAAGGGGCAGCTCCGGACTGAGGAACGGCACATGGCTGGCTGACAGATCTGGCTGCTCATGGCTGGCTGACGGATCTGGCTGCTCATGGCTGGCTGACGGATCTGGCTGCTCATGGCTGGCTGACGGATCTGGCTGCTCATGGCTGGCTGACGGATCTGGCTGCTCATGGCTGGCTGACGGATCTGGCTGCTCATGGCTAGCTGACGGATCTGGCTGCTCATGGCTAGCTGACGGATCTGGCTGCTCATGGCTAGCTGACGGATCTGGCTGCTCATGGCTAGCTGACGGATCTGGCTGCTCATGGCTAACTGACGGATCTGGCTGCTCATGGCTGGCTGACGGATCTGGCTGCTCATGGCTAGCTGACGGATCTGGCTGCTCATGGCTAGCTGACGGATCTGGCTGCTCATGGCTAGCTGACGGATCTGGCTGCTCATGGCTAGCTGACGGATCTGGCTGCTCATGGCTAACTGACGGATCTGGCTGCTCATGGCTGGCTGACGGATCTGGCTGCTCATGGCTGGCTGACGGATCTGGCTGCTCATGGCTGGCTGACGGATCTGGCTGCTCATGGCTGGCTGACGGATCTGGCTGCTCATGGCTGGCTGACGGATCTGGCTGCTCATGGCTGGCTGACGGATCTGGCTGCTCATGGCTGGCTGACGGATCTGGCTGCTCATGGCTGGCTGACGGATCTGGCTGCTCATGGCTGGCTGACGGATCTGGCTGCTCATGGCTGGCTGACGGATCTGGCTGCTCATGGCTGGCTGACGGATCTGGCTGCTCATGGCTGGCTGACTGATCTGGCTGCTCATGGCTGGCTGACTGATCTGGCTGCTCATGGCTGGCTGACTGATCTGGCTGCTCATGGCTGGCTGACGGATCTGGCTGCTCATGGCTGGCTGACGGATCTGGCTGCTCATGGCTAGCTGACGGATCTGGCTGCTCATGGCTAGCTGACTGATCTGGCTGCTCATGGCTGGTTGGCGGCTCTGGCAGATCCTGTCTGGTTGGCGGCTCTGGCAGATCCTGTCTGGTTGGCGGCTCTGGCAGATCCTGTCTGACGAACGGCTCTAGCGGCTCCTGACTGACGAACGGCTTTGACGGCTCGGGACAGACGGGCGGCTCTAATGGCTCGGGGCAGACGGATGGCTCAGATGGCGCTGGGTAGACGGATGGCTCAGATGGCGCTGGGTAGACGGATGGCTCAGATGGCGCTGGGTAGACGGATGGCTCAGATGGCGCTTGGCAGACGGGCAGTTCAGGCATCGCTGTGCAGACGACAGACTCTTGCCGGCTGAGGCGCACTGTAGGCCTGGTGCGTGGTGCCGGAACTGGTGGTACCGGGCTGGGGACACGCATCTCAGGGCTAGTGCGGGGAGAAGGAACAAGGCATACTGGACCCTGGGAGCGCACATTAGGCCTAGTGCGTGGTGCCGGAACTGGTGATACCGGGCTGGGGACACGCATCTCAGGGCTAGTGCGGGGAGAAGGAACAGGGCATACTGGACCCTGGGAGCGCACATTAGGCCTAGTGCGTGGTGCCGGAACTGGTGGTACCGGGCTGGGGACACGCATCTCAGGGCTAGTGCGGGGAGCAGCAACAGGACGCACAGGACTCTGGGTACACACAGGAGGCTTGGTGCGTGATTTAGGCACTGGTGGTAAAGGGCTGGAGACACGCACCATAGGGCTAGTGCGTGGAGGAGGCACTGGTTGTACTGGACTGGGGACTGTCACAGGAGAGTTAGTACATGGGGCTAATATAGGAGGTG
Organism: Salvelinus fontinalis; assembly: GCF_029448725.1. NCBI lineage: Eukaryota > Metazoa > Chordata > Actinopteri > Salmoniformes > Salmonidae > Salvelinus > Salvelinus fontinalis. The sequence continues at coordinate 533,394 of NC_074676.1, read as the reverse complement.
CAGGACTAGGGAGGCGTACAGGAGGCCTGGTTCGTGGGACTGTCATTCCCAGACGGTTAGCACGCACATCAGGACGAGCATGGAGAGCTGACTCAGGTAACCTCACATCCCGCACACGCTCTGTCGGGTGGATGTTGTGCCTCACGCACCAACACAGCAGCTCCGTCATTTCACTCTCTTCCAACCTCCCCAATAAATCCTTAACAGTCTCTGCATCATTCCCATTGCTTACCTCCAATATCAGCCCGACTGGCTCAGGTTCCCTCTTAGAGTCCTCACGGGTAACACGGGAAGTTGACGCAGTTCTCCCATCTGGACTCGCCACACTCCCCATGAGCCCCTCCCCAAGAAATTTTTGGGTATTACTCACGGGTCTCCAGCCTTGCTTCCGTGCTGCCTCCTCATATCGCCTCCTCTCGGCTTTCGCTGCCTCCAGCTCTTCACGAGGGAGGCGATATTCTCCCGGTTGTGCCCACGGCCCCTTACCATCCAGTATCTCCTCCCATGTCCAAGAATCCTGTGTAGGTGGGTCCTGTTGCCGCTTTACATGCCGCTTGGTCCTGTAGCGGTGGGTAATTCTGTAACGATCGTGTGGAGGATTGACGGACCAAAACGCAGCAGTAGGAAAGTAAGCCATATTCCTTTTAATGAATATGAAGGCAAAACGCAACAAAAACACTTACACACTAAACAAAACAAGAAAACGATCGTGAAGCTAAATAACGATGTGCACACACAGGCTACAAACGTATCACATAGACAATTACCCACATCACATGAAAGCCTATGGCTACCCTAAATATGGCTCCCAAACAGAGACAACAGAAATCAGCTGTCTCTAATTGGTAACTCATTCAGGCAACCATAGACTCTCCTAAACAACTAAACCAACATAGACAACGCTAGACACATGCACTACACACAAACCCATACAATACACCCAACACCCCCTTTACCATATAATCACCCAAAACCGACAAAACACAAACATTCCCCATGTCACACCCTGACCTAACTAAAATAATAAATAAAACAAAGAATACAAAGGCCAGGGCGTGACATAACCCCCCCCCCCCCCCTTAAGGTGCGAACTCCGGGCGCACCAGCACACAGTCTAGGGGAGGGTCTGGGTGGGCTTCCTTCCACGGTGGCGGCTCCGGCACTGGTCGTGGTCCCCACCCCACCACAGTCACTAACCGCCTCCTTAGCTTCCTCCAAATGACCCCCCTCCACATTAACCCCACTGAATTAAGGGGCAGCTCCGGACTAAGGGGCAGCTCCGGACTAAGGGGCAGCTCCGGACTAAGGGGCAGCTCCGGACTAAGGGGCAGCTCCGGACTAAGGGGCAGTACCAGGGTAAGGGGCAGTACCAGGGTAAGGGGCAGCACCAGGATAAGGGAGAGCACCAGGATAAGGGGCAGCACCAGGATAAGGGGCAGCTCCGGACTGAGGAACGGCACATGGCTGGCTGACAGATCTGGCTGCTCATGGCTGGCTGACGGATCTGGCTGCTCATGGCTGGCTGACGGATCTGGCTGCTCATGGCTGGCTGACGGATCTGGCTGCTCATGGCTGGCTGACGGATCTGGCTGCTCATGGCTGGCTGACGGATCTGGCTGCTCATGGCTAGCTGACGGATCTGGCTGCTCATGGCTAGCTGACGGATCTGGCTGCTCATGGCTAGCTGACGGATCTGGCTGCTCATGGCTAGCTGACGGATCTGGCTGCTCATGGCTAACTGACGGATCTGGCTGCTCATGGCTGGCTGACGGATCTGGCTGCTCATGGCTAGCTGACGGATCTGGCTGCTCATGGCTAGCTGACGGATCTGGCTGCTCATGGCTAGCTGACGGATCTGGCTGCTCATGGCTAGCTGACGGATCTGGCTGCTCATGGCTAGCTGACGGATCTGGCTGCTCATGGCTAACTGACGGATCTGGCTGCTCATGGCTGGCTGACGGATCTGGCTGCTCATGGCTGGCTGACGGATCTGGCTGCTCATGGCTGGCTGACGGATCTGGCTGCTCATGGCTGGCTGACGGATCTGGCTGCTCATGGCTGGCTGACGGATCTGGCTGCTCATGGCTGGCTGACGGATCAGGCTGCTCATGGCTGGCTGACGGATCTGGCTGCTCATGGCTGGCTGACGGATCTGGCTGCTCATGGCTGGCTGACGGATCTGGCTGCTCATGGCTGGCTGACGGATCTGGCTGCTCATGGCTGGCTGACTGATCTGGCTGCTCATGGCTGGCTGACTGATCTGGCTGCTCATGGCTGGCTGACTGATCTGGCTGCTCATGGCTGGCTGACGGATCTGGCTGCTCATGGCTGGCTGACGGATCTGGCTGCTCATGGCTAGCTGACGGATCTGGCTGCTCATGGCTAGCTGACTGATCTGGCTGCTCATGGCTGGTTGGCGGCTCTGGCAGATCCTGTCTGGTTGGCGGCTCTGGCAGATCCTGTCTGGTTGGCGGCTCTGGCAGATCCTGTCTGACGAACGGCTCTAGCGGCTCCTGACTGACGAACGGCTTTGACGGCTCGGGACAGACGGGCGGCTCTAATGGCTCGGGGCAGACGGATGGCTCAGATGGCGCTGGGTAGACGGATGGCTCAGATGGCGCTGGGTAGACGGATGGCTCAGATGCCGCTGGGTAGACGGATGGCTCAGATGGCGCTTGGCAGACGGGCAGTTCAGGCATCGCTGTGCAGACGACAGACTCTTGCCGGCTGAGGCGCACTGTAGGCCTGGTGCGTGGTGCCGGAACTGGTGGTACCGGGCTGGGGACACGCATCTCAGGGCTAGTGCGGGGAGAAGGAACAAGGCATACTGGACCCTGGGAGCGCACATTAGGCCTAGTGCGTGGTGCCGGAACTGGTGATACCGGGCTGGGGACACGCATCTCAGGGCTAGTGCGGGGAGAAGGAACAGGGCATACTGGACCCTGGGAGCGCACATTAGGCCTAGTGCGTGGTGCCGGAACTGGTGGTACCGGGCTGGGGACACGCATCTCAGGGCTAGTGCGGGGAGCAGCAACAGGACGCACAGGACTCTGGGTACACACAGGAGGCTTGGTGCGTGATTTAGGCACTGGTGGTAAAGGGCTGGAGACACGCACCATAGGGCTAGTGCGTGGAGGAGGCACTGGTTGTACTGGACTGGGGACTGTCACAGGAGAGTTAGTACATGGGGCTAATATAGGAGGTGCAGGACTAGGGAGGCGTACAGGAGGCCTGGTTCGTGGGACTGTCATTCCCAGACGGTTAGCACGCACATCAGGACGAGCATGGAGAGCTGACTCAGGTAACCTCACATCCCGCACACGCTCTGTCGGGTGGATGTTGTGCCTCACGCACCAACACAGCAGCTCCGTCATTTCACTCTCTTCCAACCTCCCCAATAAATCCTTAACAGTCTCTGCATCATTCCCATTGCTTACCTCCAATATCAGCCCGACTGGCTCAGGTTCCCTCTTAGAGTCCTCACGGGTAGCACGGGAAGTTGACGCAGTTCTCCCATCTGGACTCGCCACACTCCCCATGAGCCCCTCCCCAAGAAATTTTTGGGTATTACTCACGGGTCTCCAGCCTTGCTTCCGTGCTGCCTCCTCATATCGCCTCCTCTCGGCTTTCGCTGCCTCCAGCTCTTCACGAGGGAGGCGATATTCTCCCGGTTGTGCCCACGGCCCCTTACCATCCAGTATCTCCTCCCATGTCCAAGAATCCTGTGTAGGTGGGTCCTGTTGCCGCTTTACATGCCGCTTGGTCCTGTAGCGGTGGGTAATTCTGTAACGATCGTGTGGAGGATTGACGGACCAAAACGCAGCAGTAGGAAAGTAAGCCATATTCCTTTTAATGAATATGAAGGCAAAACGCAACAAAAACACTTACACACTAAACAAAACAAGAAAACGATCGTGAAGCTAAATAACGATGTGCACACACAGGCTACAAACGTATCACATAGACAATTACCCACATCACATGAAAGCCTATGGCTACCCTAAATATGGCTCCCAATCAGAGACAACAGAAATCAGCTGTCTCTAATTGGGAACTCATTCAGGCAACCATAGACTCTCCTAAACAACTAAACCAACATAGACAACGCTAGACACATGCACTACACACAAACCCATACAATACACCCAGCACCCCCTTTACCATATAATCACCCAAAACCGACAAAACACAAACATTCCCCATGTCACACCCTGACCTAACTAAAATAATAAATAAAACAAAGAATACAAAGGCCAGGGCGTGACACGAACGAAAAAACAAAACAACAAACGTGAAGCTATGAAAGACTAAGTGCTAACATGCAACATAGACATAGTCAATTACCCACAAACACCTAAAGCCTATGGCTGCCTTAAATATGGCTCCCAATCAGAGACAACAATAAACAGCTGTCTCTGATTGAGATCCAAACCAGGCAACCATAGACTTTCCTAAACACCTACACTGAACACAACCCCATACATTCTACAAAACCCCCTAAACAATACACACACCCTAAACTAGACGAAATACACAAACATCCCCCATGTCACACCCTGATCTAACTAAACTAATAAAGAAAATCAATATAACAGAGGCCAGGGTGTGACACTGGCGGAGTTACTTAGTTTTCTTTTTTTTGGTCTTTTTTTTTTTTTGTCTTTTGTTTTTTAATTATTTTTTTTACATTTACATCCCGCCCTGAATGTAAGCCATTTGTAGTCTGAAAGCGGAGGGGTGAACATCTCCTGCTCTGACTGCAGCTGGGAGGGACTGCTGCGCGAGGACTGAGCCGCCTTTGAGTGCTTAGTGATGGGGGTGGGGCCCATGGCAACACCCACTGCTTGTTGAGAAGAGTAAGAATGATACGTGCTTTCATGTCAGAGTCTCCAATAACACCAGAAAAAGTCACTAGATTTGTCGCTAGTCGCTTTTTTGAAAATGTGTCGCTCGAGGGGTCTGAATACCCGCTAAATATACCGACAAAGTCGCTAAGTTGGAAACACTGAGTTGATGTAACCTACGTTGGCTAACATAGCCTCGCAAGCCAATTGCATAATGTGATGACAGAAGTGAAGAAAATCGTACAATTTGGCCAGGTTGACCATGATTTTAATTTGGTAACATCGCACAGTGTTACATGAGAACCGTAAAATACTCTTATGTACAGTTTGCAAAGGCCTTAACTTTATGGTGTTTTCAGTTATTAACTTCTTGCAACTATAGGGGGTGCTGTTTCAAATTAGCATAATTGTCTCTACAGATTAAACTGCCTAGTACTCAATTCTTGCTCGTACAATATGCATATTATTGTTATTATTGGATAGAAAACACTCTCTAGTTTCTATAGCCGTTTGAATTATGTCTCTGAGTGAAACAGAACTCATTCTACAGCACTTTTCCTCCCTGTGTGTGAGATTTAGACATCTTGGCCTCTGGTTCCAGATCAGTTTTAAAAGTCTCTGTTAATCCTATGAGATACAAACACTGCCCACGCCTTCCTCTAGATGTCAGTAAGTGGTGACAATTTGAATGGAGTCGATTGCGCAATCATTGGCTCTATAAATGACAAAATACCGGAAGTAGCCTTCCTTTGGACACTGCGCTCAACGCAAGAAGGATATCTGACTGGCCTTTTTCCAAGCATTGGTTTAGCCAGTAATATGGCGTCGGTCATCTTTTTACTTGTTATAGGTGTTAGAAACATCATCATGTAGTTAATTTAAACCGTTATAGCAATTTATATCCTTTTAGTGCGATTTTGAGGCATTGCTTTGCAGCTCTCTACTCCACAGTATAACTAGGTTGCTCAGCTTGCTTTGTTGATATTAGTGCCTAACATATCCTTCATTAACTAACTGAACTTGCTATATAATATACTAATAGGCCTAACATATGCCATTTAGCAGACGCTTCTTTCAAAAGTGATTTACAGTCGTGTGTGCATACATTGTATGTATGGGTGGCCCCAGGAATCAAATCCATGGCCCTGGCACTGAAAGCCCCATGCTCTAACAACTGAGCCATACAGGACCACATATATAATATATGTGATCCAATACAAATGTCAAATGTTAACTAACACCGCAACAGACTTGTTATGCAGAAATCCCCCTCAGTTTCTCTTGTTCTACTGTTCGTGGATTGTTATTTAAACAGCATAACAAGGATGTGGTCACCTACAGGGGAATACGCTAATTGGTTGCATCCCAAATGGCACCCTATTACCTATGTAGTGCACTACTTTTGACCAGGGCACATAGGGCTCTGATCTAAAGTAATTCACTATATAGGGAATAGGGTGCCATTTTCCACTACAGTCAATAGTTCTGGCTGGCTGGCTGCTGGGGTGACATCAAAATACAGTGTCCTGATAAAGTAGGCCATTTCCTGTGTGGGACAAACCACAGCTGTCCCGTCACCTTTGACCTTTTACTGGAAGTTAGGTGACAGGTGAGGCATTGCCAGCTCTAGAGCTCTATTTATTGTTGGGCACTACATATTAACAGACTGGGCAGCGGAGTGTATAAAGGGATTGTTTTACAGTACAGCTAGGCTACCCATTGTCCTCATCCTCTGCCACACACATTCAAGTGTGCACACACAAACAGAGCCGCTCGTGCATGTGCAAACGCTTTCCTTTCTCACATACACTTTATACTGTATATGTCTCTTCCCATCTCTCTTTCTATCCCAATCCCCCTCGCTCACGTAAAACCACGCACACAGACACATGCGCCCCCCCCCCCCCCCCCCCCCCCCCCTTCCGCCACCCAACATAAAACATCTCCAGCAGATCTGATCCAACTGGATAGTACCTTTGTGCTCTATGGGGTTGATTATTCTGTTAAAAAGCTTGTTGAAAAGGGAAGGTGGGTCATGTGGCTGTGAGGAAGTGTCCCTTTCCTCTTTATTCCTATTTTCTCTATCTGTGTCTCTCACACTCCCTCCCTCATTTCCTCTCTCTCGTCTCATACCTCTGCAACGTCTCCACCCACACGTGGGCTTAAATATCCTGTTCCACAGATGCCATAAAATAAAGAGAACAGTACTATATTTTACAAGCAGCTCTACTGTGCTGTGCTGCGTGACTAAGTGGTTATGTCATGTTGTGATTGTGACCGGGCTGAGGGAGGCGGCACGGAGGGAGAATGGGAACAGCACTGACTCTGAGCCGTTAAGGTTCAATGACAGGTGGACTGCTAACTCCATCTCACGGACACATGCAAGCACACACACACATGCTAGAGCACACACACACACACATACAAAAACACAGACTCTCTCTCCTTCTATTAATGCTGAGCGATTAACCAAAGTTAAAAAAACATCTGGTTAATAAACAACTTATTGACTGATGTTATTTCCATTACTTGAATTCCATTCAGTTCGGGGGTTTTTTGTGAGCCCAATGCACCGTTTCTCTAGAGAGAAATCAAATCATTCATGAGAGAAATTAAGTAATTAACTCAAATCAAAAATCTAATTTTATTGGTCACATACACATGGTTGGCAGATGTTAATGCAGCGAAATGTGTGTCTATGGGACGCTGGGATGAAGGGAGTTGTATTTTTCATTAAGCAAATATTCAACCTCATTCAGCAAAGAAACGTGGTAAGTAACTACAATGACCGTAATCCATTGTTCCTGATCTCTTTTCCAGCTCGGACACAGATGGATATACTTTTTTACGCCTTGCCACATTAGGTTAGATACACACAGACGATACACACACAGACTGCATACAATGCTGCGTGAGAGAGGCATGTAGCCTACACAACTACGAGAGAAAGGGATAGAGAGTTTGTAAAAGTATGCCTTATCTACTTTGAAGCACTAGTCAAATGATTTAGTCATACAGCTCTCAGTATACTTACTGTAGGCAGGCTAGTCTAGCTCAATAGGATGACTAAAGACAGTATGGTATGGGGAGAACAGATATAATGTTAGATGGTTGGCTGGCTGGCTGGCCGGCTGAAACTGCCTGAGCAGGGATGAGATGAGATGATAACTTTAATAAGTCATAAAGTAATGAAATAAAACTAAGTAATATGTACAACTAAAATATTGTATTACAGTACAACAGTTTGATTTGTTTGATCTTAGCTGGCTACATAGCCGTCTTTGTATCCAAGATAATTGTGTAGTCTAGAGTAATTGTCGAGGTTACCTAGCCAGTTAGAGGTTACCTAGCCAGCTACACATTCAAACAAAGTCAACAACGCAGTCACTGCTAGCTAGCCTATTTCACCAGCCAGCAGTACTATATCATTTTAGTCAATAAGATTTTTTGCAACGTAAGCTTAACTTTCTGAACATTCGAGACGTGTAGTCCACTTGTCATTCCAATCTCCTTTGCATTAGCGTAGCCTCTTCTGTAGCCTGTCAACTATGTGTCTGTCTATCCCTGTTCTCTCCTCTCTGCACAGACCATACAAACGCTTCACACCGCGTGGCCGCTGCTACTCTAACCTGGTGGTCCCAGCGCGCACGACCCACGTGGAGTTCCAGGTCTCAGGCAGCCTCTGGAACTGCCGATCTGCGGCCAACAAGGCAGAGTTCATCTCAGCCTATGCTTCCCTCCAGTCCCTCGACTTCTTGGCACTGACGGAAACATGGATTACCACTGATAACACTGCTACTCCTACTGCTCTCTCCTCGTCTGCCCACGTGTTCTCGCACACCCCGAGAGCTTCTGGTCAGCGGGGTGGTGGCACTGGGATCCTCATCTCTCCCAAGTGGACATTCTCTCTTTCTCCCCTGACCCATCTGTCTATCGCCTCCTTTGAATTCCATGCTGTCACAGTTACCAGCCCTTTCAAGCTTAACATCCTTATCATTTATCGCCCTCCAGGTTCCCTTGGAGAGTTCATCAATGAGCTTGACGCCCTGATAAGTTCCTTTCCTGAGGATGGCTCACCTCTCACAGTTCTGGGTGACTTTAACCTCCCCATGTCTACCTTTGACTCATTCCTCTCTGCCTCCTTCTTTCCACTCCTCTCCTCTTTTGACCTCACCCTCTCACCTTCCCCCCCTACTCACAAGGCAGGCAATACGCTTGACCTCATCTTTACTAGATGCTGTTCTTCCACTAATCTCATTGCAACTCCCCTCCAAGTCTCCGACCACTACCTTGTATCCTTTTCCCTCTCGCTCTCATCCAACACTTCCCACACTGCCCCTACTCGGATGGTATCGCGCCGTCCCAACCTTCGCTCTCTCTCCCCCGCTACTCTCTCCTCTTCCATCCTATCATCTCTTCCCTCTGCTCAAACCTTCTCCAACCTATCTCCTGATTCTGCCTCCTCAACCCTCCTCTCCTCCCTTTCTGCATCCTTTGACTCTCTATGTCCCCTATCCTCCAGGCCGGCTCGGTCCTCCCCTCCTGCTCCGTGGCTCGACGACTCATTGCGAGCTCACAGAACAGGGCTCCGGGCAGCCGAGCGGAAATGGAGGAAAACTCGCCTCCCTGCGGACCTGGCATCCTTTCACTCCCTCCTCTCTACATTCTCCTCTTCTGTCTCTGCTGCTAAAGCCAATTTCTACCACTCTAAATTCCAAGCATCTGCCTCTAACCCTAGGAAGCTCTTTGCCACCTTCTCCTCCCTCCTGAATCCTCCTCCCACTCCTCCCCCCTCCTCCCTCTCTGCTGATGACTTCGTCAACCATTTTGAAAAGAAGGTCGACGACATCCGATCCTCGTTTGCTAAGTCAAACGACACCGCTGGTTCTGCTCACACTGCCCTACCCTGTGCTTTGACCTCTTTCTCCCCTCTCTCTCCAGATGAAATCTCGCGTCTTGTGACGGCCGGCCGCCCAACAACCTGCCCGCTTGACCCTATCCCCTCCTCTCTTCTCCAGACCATTTCCGGAGACCTTCTCCCTTACCTCATCTCGCTCATCAACTCATCCTTGACCGCTGGCTACGTCCCTTCCGTCTTCAAGAGAGCGAGAGTTGCACCCCTTCTGAAAAAACCTACACTCGATCCCTCCGATGTCAACAACTACAGACCAGTATCCCTTCTTTCTTTTCTCTCCAAAACTCTTGAACGTGGCGTCCTTGGCCAGCTCTCCTGCTATCTCTCTCAGAATGACCTTCTTGATCCAAATCAGTCAGGTTTCAAGACTAGTCATTCAACTGAGACTGCTCTTCTCTGTGTCACGGAGGCGCTCCGCACTGCTAAAGCTAACTCTCTCTCCTCTGCTCTCATCCTTCTAGACCTATCGGCTGCCTTTGATACTGTGAACCATCAGATCCTCCTCTCCACCCTCTCCGAGCTGGGCATCTCTGGAACGGCCCACGCTTGGATTGCGTCCTACCTGACAGGTCGCTCCTACCAGGTGGCGTGGCGAGAATCTGTCTCCGCACCACGTGCTCTCACCACTGGTGTCCCCCAGGGCTCTGTTCTAGGCCCTCTCCTATTCTCGCTATACACCAAGTCACTTGGCTCTGTCATATCCTCACATGGTCTCTCCTATCATTGCTATGCAGACGACACACAATTAATCTTCTCCTTTCCCCCCTCTGATAACCAGGTGGTGAATCGCATCTCTGCATGTCTGGCAGACATATCAGTGTGGATGACGGATCACCACCTCAAGCTGAACCTCGGCAAGACGGAGCTGCTCTTCCTCCCGGGGAAGGACTGCCCGTTCCATGATCTCGCCATCACGGTTGACAACTCCATTGTGTCCTCCTCCCAGAGTGCTAAGAACCTTGGCGTGATCCTGGACAACACCCTGTCGTTCTCAACTAACATCAAGGCGGTGACCGGTTCCTGTAGGTTCATGCTCTACAACATTCGCAGAGTACGACCCTGCCTCACGCAGGAAGCGGCGCAGGTCCTAATCCAGGCACTTGTTATCTCCCGTCTGGATTACTGCAACTCGCTGTTGGCTGGGCTCCCTGCCTGTGCCATTAAACCCCTACAACTCATCCAGAACGCCGCAGCCCGTCTGGTGTTCAACTTTCCCAAGTTCTCTCACGTCACCCCGCTCCTCCGCTCTCTCCACTGGCTTCCAGTTGAAGCTCGCATCCGCTACAAGACCATGGTGCTTGCCTACGGAGCTGTGAGGGGAACGGCACCTCCGTACCTTCAGGCTCTGATCAGGCCCTACACCCAAACAAGGGCACTGCGTTCATCCACCTCTGGCCTGCTCGCCTCCCTACCTCTGAGGAAGTACAGTTCCCGCTCAGCCCAGTCAAAACTGTTCGCTGCTCTGGCACCCCAATGGTGGAACAAACTCCCTCACGACGCCAGGTCAGCGGAGTCAATCACCACCTTCCGGAGACACCTGAAACCCCACCTCTTTAAGGAATACCTAGGATAGGATAAAGTAATCCTTCTAACCCCCCCCCCCCCCCCCTTAAAAGAGTTAGATGCACTATTGTAAAGTGGTTGTTCCACTGGATATCATAAGGTGAATGCACCAATTTGTAAGTCGCTCTGGATAAGAGTGTTACGTTCCCCAGTTTCTGTGTTCTGTTTTGTATTTTAGTGTGTGTGTTTTAGGAGATGGCTTCCTGAAGTACTCCCCAACCAGCTGATTGGTCGACCCCAGACTAATTGGTGATTGGAGCTGACCCCGCCCCCTCGTCAAGAAGCAGCTGACACTAATCACCATTGCCACCTGAAGATAAAAGCCAGTGTTCTGCCCCAAGAGAAGAGAAGATTGAGAGAGGAGAGATTTGGAGTAGAGATTTGAAGATTGAGATTGAGAGTAGAGAGAGATGAGGAGTAGAGATTTGGAGATTGAGAGAGAGAAATTAGATTGTGATATAGTGTTGGTTGTGTATCAAAGTGTGGTATGTACTGTTGTTGTTGGTAGCAGTTTTTCTATGTTCTGTGTTTGAGTGTTTGTGAAATCATTAATAATTACTCTGTTTCATTTGTTCCCAGGGGGGAAGGAGAAGGCACTTTGGGAGTGCTTAGGCAAGAGGCCCGCGGGCATACATATACCCGTAGTATATTTACTGTCTAGGCACACTAGGTAAGACCTGGGCGGACCACCCCCTGTATTTTGGTTAGGGCACCAGGCGGTGTTAAGTTAGGTAAGTTAAGTGGGTAGGCAGGTTAGATAGGAGAGGGGGAACTTTGATATTTACTTTCTTTGCTTTGGTTCCGTCCAGCCCCTTTTCCCCATATTACCGTGTAAGAAAATAAATTCTAGTAAACGGTAAATTCTGCTTTTGTGTCATCCTTACTCGCACCTACAGTCCATACCTCTTGCACGTCAGAGAGTTGAGTTGTAGTAGGGAGTTGCGTTCCCTCTTCTCAGAGGCGTGCGTAACATAATGGGGGATCATCCGGGATTCCATTAAACCCACCGGACCCTGCTGCACTGAGCTCTCTGTGGTTAGTGATTGTGGTGTGATGGTAGGTTGTGAGTTTGGATGACTTGTTTAGTTTGTGTGTTCAGTAGATTGTTGTGTACAAGATGGCTGCCTCAGCCATCTCCAAGTTCATTGAAGCGCCCTCTATTGATTGTTTGGTGAGGTTTCGAAAAGTAGACCTTATAGCTATAGCTGACCATTATGGATTTGTTATCCCTGAGAAAGCCCTAAAGGCTGAGCTTTTGGTGCTAGTCAGGGAGGGTTTAGTGAGAGAAAGAATTCTCTCATTGAAAGGAGAGGAGACGGGTAGACTTTCCGATGCCAAGTCGGAGGACAGGGCAGAGGAAGGGGTTGCTCGTACCCCCTTTACATTGCCTCGATTCGATCCTTTATCTTCTGCTTCAGGTCGTTCAGACGGGACCGCTAGGCTAAAGGTGAGGCTGGCCCGGTTAGAAATGGAGCAAAAAGATAAAGAGAGACAAATGCATTTTGACCTTGAAATTAGGAAAATAGAAGCCGACAAGGAGGTGAGGATCCGACAACTGGAGATAGAAGCTGGCTCCGGTACGACTCCAAAAGCTGCTCAGCATCAAGCCCACTTTGATGTAAGTAAAAATATAGCTTTAGTCCCACCATTCCGAGAGTCGGAAGTGGATTCCTATTTTTCTGCATTTGAGCGTGTGGCCGCTGCGCTGCATTGGCCACTCGAGGTTTGGCCGCTCCTGTTGCAATGTAAATTGTCTGGGAAAGCCCAGGAAGTAGTAGCTGCTCTCTCGCTGGAAGACAGTTTACATTACGAAACAGTTAAAACTACCGTGTTGCGGGCTTATGAGTTGGTGCCTGAAGCTTATAGACAGCGCTTCAGGAACCACAAGAAACCCTCTCACCGTACTTTTGTTGAGTTTGCTAGGGACAAAGAGTCTCTGTTTAATCGATGGTGTTCAGCCAGCAAAGCTAACACCTTTGCTGATATTCGGGAGTTGATGCTGTTGGAGGATTTTAAAAGCAACCTCCCTGATAGAATTGTAGTTCATTTAAATGAACAGAAAGTGGTGACATTGGCCCAGGCAGCAGTGTTGGCAGATGAGTACGCTTTGACACACAAGACTGTCTTTGGTGCACCTCGTTTTGAAGGTAGACTGATTACGTCATCAGTGCCTCATTCAGGTCGTTTTTCCTCTGACAAGTCTTTTCATGAAATCCGTGAATGTTTTTACTGTCACCAAAAGGGTCACGTGATTGCGGACTGCCCAGTTTTGAAAAATAAACCGAAACAGTCCCAGTCACCTTCCCCAAAAAGGAAAAGTTTGGGTTTAGTCAAGTCTTTGGCTCGTCCGTTGGTCCGAGGTATTGATTCAGCATTTGAGAAACCGGATCCTGTTTATGCTCCGTTTATCTCTACCGGTTGTGTTTCCTTAACTGGAGAACAAGCTGATCAAAAGCCAATTAAAATCTTACGAGACACCGGGGCGGCGCAGTCAGTAATTATTACTGATGCTTTACCCTGGTCTCCTGAAACGTATTGTGGCTCGCATGTTATATTACAGGGGATAGAGACAAAAACAGTACCTGTACCATTACACTGGGTCCACTTAGTGTCAGACTTGGTATCAGGACGTTTCCGTGTTGGTGTAGTGTCTACACTGCCAGTAAAAGGAGTCACATTGCTATTAGGGAATGATATTGCTGGTGGTAACGTTACTCCTGTGTTAGAGGTAGTAGACAACCCAGAAATCAAAATTGCAGATGAGAAATTGGTTCAAGCATTTCCACATGTTTTTCCTGCTTGTGTCTTAACGAGGGCACAATCTCGCAAGCTTGGAGATGTGGTGGATTTGGCTAGTTCCATTTTTGAGAATATTGAAGTAGAAGACAATGCACCGAGTATTCCTTCTGCAAGTCCGACAGTTTTTACTCCTGTAAAAACTAAGGAAGGGGACTGCGAAATCGCACCCCAATTACATGACATTCTTTTGTCTGTCACCCCTGAGAAGGTGATTGAATGTCAAAAAGGAGACACCAGTCTTCGTAAGTGTTTTGCTTCGGTAATTTCCATTGAAGAAGCTAAAACTAGAGAGACTGCCTACTTTATGGAAGCAGGAGTTTTGATGCGTAAATGGGCAGCTCATGACACCGTTAATGACTGGAGTGAAGTGTGTCAAGTGGTTGTTCCTACACCGTTCCGACAGCAGGTGCTGTCACTCGCCCATGACCAGGCGTGGTCTGGACATTTGGGGATCACAAAGACTTATAACCGGGTCCTTCGTCATTTTTTCTGGCCAGGTTTGAAGTCTGACGTGGTCCAATTTTGTAAAACATGTCACGTATGTCAACTCACTGGGAAAGCGAATCAAACAGTTCCTAGAGCACCGCTCTACCCGATTCCTGTGGTGGGGGAACCGTTTGAAAGAGTGATAGTTGATTGTGTAGGTCCGTTGCCGAAAACCAGGTCAGGTAACCAGTTCCTATTAACAATAATGTGCAGTGCTACTCGATACCCAGAGGCTATTCCTCTCCGTACTATTACGGCTAAGACTGTGGTGAAGGCACTGGTGAAGTTCTTCTCTACGTTTGGACTCCCTAAAGTAATCCAAACTGATCAGGGATCCAACTTCATGTCCAAAATGTTTTCAAATGTGTTAAAGACATTGTGTATTTCCCATCAGGTCTCAAGTCCGTATCATCCAGAGAGTCAAGGGGCTCTCGAACGCTGGCATCAGACGCTGAAGGCAATGCTACGCAAGTATTGTATGGATACCAGTACCGATTGGGATGAGGGGGTGCCCTTTGTCCTATTTGCTATTAGGGAAACGATACAAGAGTCCTTAGGGTTTAGCCCTGCTGACCTTGTGTTTGGACACACCCCAAGGGGTCCGCTGAAAGTGTTGAAGGAGCATATCTTATCTCCTACACCCAGTAGCGCCCCTAAAAATGTGTTGGATTATGTCAGTAAGATGCGGGAGAGACTGCACGCCGCATGTGCGTTGGCCCAAAAGTCTCTTTCCTCTTCGCAAAAACGCATGAAGGTGCATTATGACAAAAAGGCTGTTGGCCGTTCTTTTGCACCAGGGGATCAAGTTTTAGTTTTGTTGCCAATTCCTGGCTCATCTCTGTCAGCACGTTTTTCTGGACCATATCTGGTGGAAAAGAAACTCAGTGACACCAACTATGTGATAAAGACCCCAGATCGGAGGCGTTCTTCCCGTGTGTGTCATGTTAACATGCTAAAAGAATATTATGTACGTGACTCTCCAGACAGCTCCTCAAGTAAGCCGGTCCAGCCCGCCGTCTCCAGTGTGGCTGCGGTGGTGCTGAAGCCTGGCTGGGACCTAGAGGAGGATAAGGAGGATGGGTTGGAGTTACGCCATACGTTACAGCAGTGTGAACGCCTATGTAATTCAGAGATGCTGAAGAAGTTACCCTCTCAAATGGAACATTTGGATAACGATCAAACTAAGGACCTTATCCTATTGATAAACAGTTTTCTCAGTGTGTTTCAGGACGTTCCAAGTCGCACATCCATCTTGGAACATGACGTGGATGTAGGGAATGCTGCTCCTATACGTCAGCATCCGTACCGGGTTAATGCAAAGAAAAGGGAGGTAATGAAAAGTGAGGTAGCTTATTTATTACAGAATGACATGGCAAAACCCAGTAACAGCTCCTGGAGTTCCCCATGTATTCTTGTTCCTAAGCCTGACGGTACGTCCCGCTTATGCACGGACTATCGTCGAGTAAATGCAGTTACAAAGTCTGATTCTTTTCCTCTACCTCGATTAGATGACTGCATTGATAGAATTGGCTCTGCTGCTTACGTTAGTAAGTTAGATTTGTTAAAAGGTTATTGGCAGGTGCCTCTGACCTCTAGAGCTTCTGACATATCGGCTTTTGTTACGCCTGATAACTTTGTACAATACACTGTGATGCCCTTTGGCATGTGTAATGCACCTGCTACTTTTCAGCGTCTAGTTAACATTGTGTTTGCAGATGTGCCAAATTGTACTGCATACCTTGATGATGTGGTGATCCATTCGTCTACTTGGTCTGATCATCTCTCCACTTTGAAAAGTGTGTTTCAGCGGTTGGAGAATGCTTCTTTAACCCTCAATTTGGCCAAGTGTGAGTTTGGGAAGGCTACGGTGACTTACTTAGGGAAACAAGTGGGACGGGGTCAAGTGCGCCCAGTAACGGGCAAGGTGGAGGCAATTGTTGCTTTTCCTGCTCCCACGACTCGACGCCAGTTGCGCAGATTCCTAGGGATGGTAGGGTACTATCGTACATTCTGTAAGAATTTCTCGACGGTAGTAGCTCCCCTTTCATCTCTGCTTAGTCCCAAGGTACCATTTAGGTGGTCCAAGGACTGTAACCATGCGTTTGAGTCCGCTAAAGCGCTACTTTGTAGTGCCCCAGTGCTTGCCGCCCCCAACTTTGACAAACCTTTTAAGTTGGAGGTTGACGCTAGTATAGTGGGGGTGGGTGCGGTTCTCTTACAGGAAGATGAAGACGGAGTGGATCGGCCCGTCAGTTTCTTCTCCCGTAAGTTCAACTCGTGTCAGTCAAGGTACTCCACAATTGAACAAGAGACGCTAGCTTTATTGCTAGCCTTACAGTTCTTTGAGGTATATGTGGGATCCAGTGCCTTTCCTGTAATGGTCTTCACGGACCATAATCCTTTAGTGTTCTTAAAGCAAATGTACAATCAGAACCGCCGCCTTATGCGGTGGGCTCTGATTGTACAAGGATATAATGTACAGATAGCCTATGTGAAGGGCTCAGCGAATGTGGTTGCTGACGCTCTATCACGGGTCTACTAACTGGGGAAGCGTTGGTTTTTGTTATTACAAACTGTATGTTTGCAATTTTTGTGGTGGGCGTGTTACGTTCCCCAGTTTCTGTGTTCTGTTTTGTATTTTAGTGTGTGTGTTTTAGGAGATGGCTTCCTGAAGTACTCCCCAACCAGCTGATTGGTCGACCCCAGACTAATTGGTGATTGGAGCTGACCCCGCCCCCTCGTCAAGAAGCAGCTGACACTAATCACCATTGCCACCTGAAGATAAAAGCCAGTGTTCTGCCCCAAGAGAAGAGAAGATTGAGAGAGGAGAGATTTGGAGTAGAGATTTGAAGATTGAGATTGAGAGTAGAGAGAGATGAGGAGTAGAGATTTGGAGATTGAGAGAGAGAAATTAGATTGTGATATAGTGTTGGTTGTGTATCAGAAAGTGTGGTATGTACTGTTGTTGTTGGTAGCAGTTTTTCTATGTTCTGTGTTTGAGTGTTTGTGAAATCATTAATAATTACTCTGTTTCATTTGTTCCCAGGGGGGAAGGAGAAGGCACTTTGGGAGTGCTTAGGCAAGAGGCCCGCGGGCATACATATACCCGTAGTATATTTACTGTCTAGGCACACTAGGTAAGACCTGGGCGGACCACCCCCTGTATTTTGGTTAGGGCACCAGGCGGTGTTAAGTTAGGTAAGTTAAGTGGGTAGGCAGGTTAGATAGGAGAGGGGGAACTTTGATATTTACTTTCTTTGCTTTGGTTCCGTCCAGCCCCTTTTCCCCATATTACCGTGTAAGAAAATAAATTCTAGTAAACGGTAAATTCTGCTTTTGTGTCATCCTTACTCGCACCTACAGTCCATACCTCTTGCACGTCAGAGAGTTGAGTTGTAGTAGGGAGTTGCGTTCCCTCTTCTCAGAGGCGTGCGTAACAAAGAGCGTCTGCTAAATGACTTAAATGTAAATGTAAATGTATTATTTAATAGTAATTAGCTATTTTTCTATGTGGACCTGACAGAGACAGTGGAATATTTTCAATGATTTGGCAATATTTTGGGATTTGGAATTTCCATTAAAAAGCTCTAATCGTTATAATTATTATTATTTCAAAATGCAATTCATGTAAAAAAAAATATATATATATAAATAAAAACTGCCCTATAGGCTACCAAAAATCTGACAAGTCAAAATGCCACTACTGCGATTGTATGTGAAGGGAACTCTGAGCCCAAGGAAAAGTGGGCAACAGTGAAGAAAGAGAGATAAAGTATTCATGAACAGGAGCGGCGACATGAAAAGGTAAGGAATGAGAGAAGGAGAGAGACACGGGGAATCATGACAGAAGAGATTCAAACAGACAAACACAGAGGGGGGAGAGGCGAGGAGGAGAAGTGAAAACCCAGGCATTCTGACCCAGTTCTGGAGGATGGAGGGATGTGGAATGAGACAGGGTCTGTCAACCAGTCCTACTTAGAGAACATTGATGACTCATCACCAGCAGAGAACAGACACTACAGCCCAAACTAAGAACTGAGAAACACAGTGGAGGCGTGGAAAGAGGAGAGCTGCTAAACTCAGAATGAGACTCTATGTGCTTCACTGGTACTGTGCTGCCAAAGCTATGGACCAGTCCAGAATTTTCCAAGCTGTTTAAAGACACAGTCAACTTAGTGTATGTAAACTTCTGGCCCACTGGAATTGTGATACAGTGAATTATAAGTGAAATAATCTGTCTGTAAACAATTGTCCTAACCGACTTGCCAAAACTATAGTTTGTTAACAAGACGTGTGTAGTGGTTGAAAAACGAGTTTTAATGACTCCAACCTGAGTGTATGTGCTACTGAAGCAATAAACAGTACTGCAGAGAGTGACATGCAACATTTACACAAACAAATGTTAATAGAACATTTATGTAGCAAGATTGCTATAACGTGATATATGCTAATTGTTCAGCTGTTGTCATTTATAGTGTGTGACAGCATACTATTTATCTGTCCTGAGATACAATGCAGACCGTTGTGTTGCTTAGCATTTGAAGCATCGTTGTTATGACAATAGAACCTTCATTTGGTTGGAGAGTGCAGTAAGAGTTAGTGCTCACAGGGGAAGATGGCAACTATTATTCCACTGCTCTACGCTCTCCAACATCATAACCAACCCCTCCATTAATTCTCTCTCTTTAAGAGCTCTAAGAGGTATGCATGAGTCACTCTAGTGGACAAGTTGTGACGTGTACTTGATCGCGGCTTAATTACTGAGGCAACCCAGAGCTCTTCACAGCTCTTTATTACAGAGCAAATCATTTGCTTGAACTGTAACCGTTGTTATTGTTGATGTTTATATTCAGTTGGCAACCATTAGTCTGGGCAGCGTTCAAGAGGAAAGGGCTTACTGCAACTGGGACTAATAAATCTGTTTGAGGGATTACTTAACTACTTGTTTAGGTTAATTTGTAACTATTGTTGTTATTGATGCTGCTATCTATTGTTGACATGTACAGTGCCTTTGGAAAGTATTCAGACCCCTTGACTTTTTCCACATTTTGTTATGTTACAGCCTTAATCTAAAATAGATTAAATAAATTAAAATCCTCAGCAATCTACGCACAATACCCGATAATGACAATTTATTAACAATAAAAACAGATACCTTATTTATTCAGACCCTATGAGACACGAAATTGAGCTCAGGTGCATCCTGTTTCCATTGATCATCCTTGAGATGTTTCTACAACTTGATTGGAGTCCACCTGTGGTAAATTCAATTGATTGGACATGATTTGGAAAGACACACACCTGTCTATATAAGGTCCCACAGTTGTAAGTGCATGTCGGAGCCAAAACCAAGCCACGAGGTCGAAGAAACTGTCCGTAGAGCTCCGAGACATGATTGTGTCGAGGCACAGATCTGGGGAAGAAGGGTACCGAAAAATAACTGCATCATTGAAGGTCCTTAAGAACACAGCGGCCTCCATCATTCTTCAATGGAAGAAGTTTGGAACCTCCAAGTGTCACGCGGAGCGGAACAGATGAACCCAAGAGCAGACTCAAACGAGGAGACTGGGATGAGGTAGCCAAGGTATTTATTGAAACACAGGGGTAAGATTGAGTGTAGGCCAGGGGAAGCTCAAGCGGGTTGCTGGAAACCAGGTGCGGAGGCTGAGGCTGGAGTGAGAGGTGTGGGGAGAGGGTAAGCAGGTCTGGAGGGGAATCAAAGGGAGTGTAGAGTGGGGTATCCAGGACAGAGTAGCAGGGCTGCCGAGAAGTCGGACTGGAGACAGGGACCAGAGTCAGAGAGGGCAGAAATTTCGCAGAGAGGAGAACAGAATCGGGCAAGGGAAAACAGGCACAACAGGACAACAGGAACAAATGGCTAGAAACATGGACTGACTGGGCAGAGATTACGATCTGGGAGTGTGGAAGTGGCAGGACTGAGTATTTGTAGAGGTCTTGATTAGGGAACAGGTTGCAACTGGTGGGGATCTGCTCTGACTCCAGCACACCTGTCTCCGCCCACACAATCACACACACAGAGAGGGGGAGAGAGCACTGGGGGAGTGGCGGCAGGTCAAGGAGACACCGGATGAGCACTAGAGGGTGTGGCAGGAGCAGATGTGACACCAAGACTCTTTCTACAGCTGGCAGCCCGGCCAAACTGAACAATCGGGGGAGAAGGGCCTTGGTCAGGGAGGTAACCAAGAACCCGATGATCACTCTGACAGAGCTCTAGAGTTCCTCTGTGGAGATTGGAGAAACTTCCAGATGGACAACCATCTCTGCAGCACTCCACCAATCAGGCCTTTATGGTACATGACAGCCCTCTTGGAGTTTTCCAAAAGGAACCTAAAGACTCTCAGACCATAAGAACCAAGATTAACTGGTCTGATGAAATGAAGAATTAACTCTTTGGCCTGAATGCCAAGCGTCACGTCTGGAGGAAACCTGACATCATCCCTACGGTGAAGCATGGTGGTGGCAGCATCATGCTGTGGGGATGTTTTTCAGTGGCAGGGACTGGGAGACTAGTCAGGATCGAGGCAAAGATGAACGGAGCAAAGCGTGCAAAGATTCTTAATGAAAACCTGCTTGAGAGTGCTTAGGACCTCAGACTGGGGCAAATGTTCACCTTCCAACAGGACAACGACCCTAAGCAAAAAGCCAAGAAAATGCAGCACAGGCTTCGGGACAAGTCTCTGAATGTCCTTGAGTGGCCCAGCCAGACCCCGGTCTTGAACCCGATCGAACATCTCTGGAGAGACCTGAAAATAGCTGTGCAGCAACGCTCCCCATCCAACCTGAGAGGACCTTGAGAGGATCTGCAGAGAAGAATAGGAGAAATTCCCCAAATATAGGTGTGCCAAGCATGTAGCGTCATACCCAAGAAGACTCGAGGCTGTAATTCCTGCCAAAGGTGCTTCAACAAAGTACTGAGTGGTGTCCGAATACTTATGTAAATATGATATTTCTCATAAACTAGCAAAAATGTATAAAAAACTGTTTTTGCTTTGTCATTGTTGTGTGTAGATTGATGAGGAAGAGAAACAATTGAATAAATTTTAGAATAAGGTTGTAATCTATCAATATCTGGAAAAAGTCAAGGGGTCTGAATACTTTCCGAAGGCACTGTATGTTGTTGTTTACATAGTTAGTGACAAAGGCCCAGGTTAAATAAATAAAAAAGGCAGGACATGGAGTGCCATATGACAAACAGCCCTCAACAGATGGGTAGCTGATTTTATTTGTTTCTGTTATTGTTGTTGTTTATGTGCTGTTGACAACAGAGATAAGGGGGTAAAGAGACAGGCCTCTGCCGCATAAGCAGCAGCAGTCGTGACAATAAATCAGCTTGTCTCAACTCTATTGACAATTCATTCATTCAGTAGCCACTTTTTTGGGGGGATGGGTTCAATTGGAATCGTTGTTGTTATTGTGGTCATGTGGTTATTGATATTGTTATTGCTATTCTGCTGGTGAGTCGACTGAGGTTAAATGGGTTTGTGTCTCAAATGGCACCCTATTCTCTAGTGCTGTGCTTTTGACCGGGGGCACTAGTGCGCTACTTTTGACCATGGTGCCATTTAAAGTGCCTCCTAGGTGTTTTGGTGTGACTGAGTGTGTGGCTGGGATCCGGAGGATACTATCCGAGCCTCCTTGTCTTTCTTACATCACCGCTTCACACCAATGATGAGTCATCATAAAGGGAAGTGGAGGTTAAGCCTCCTGCAGGCTGCAACCGCGCTCTCACACAGACACACACTAGCAAAGACGTGTCTCGCTCTGTGAGTGTATCCATCTATCTATTGCTTAGATGGGCTCAAACGGGGTACTAGAGAGCCTAGAGAGAGAAAAAGAAAGTGACGGAGGGAGGGAGATGGAGAGAGAGAAAGATATGACTCATAGTCCTTGTCAGTGGCTGCTCTCTTTTTTTAATTTGAATTATTATGAATATTTGTATTTATTTTTACCCCTAGACCCCCCCCCCCCCCCCCCCCCACAAATATACCATTCAAAATTTTGGGGTCACTTAGAAATGTCCTTGTTCTTTTAAGAAAAGCACATTTTTTGTCCATTAAAATAACATCAAATTGATCATTGTTGGAAAAATGTATTGTGTCATGCACAAAGTAGGTGTCCTAACTGACTTACCAAAACTATAGTGTGTTAACAAGAAATGTATGGTGGTTGAAAAACGAGTTTTAATGACTCCAACATAAGTGTATGTAAAATTCCGACTTCAACTGTATCTTGTGATTCTTTTCAATAACAATACTGCATACCTGCTGAAGAAGAAGAAAGAGAGATGATGGGTAGTAGTAGTACATAAAGACACAAACACAACCAGACTAACCACACACACACACACACACACACACACACACACACACACACACACACACACACACACACACACACACACACACACACACACACACACACACACATAGCAGATAGTTTAGGGTTCCGTTGGTTCAGTGCATATGTGTGGTGTGTGTCTGTCTGTCTGTGTGTGTGGGGGGGGTACGTGTGGTGTAGACTGCAGGCTAACTTTCATAGTACAGTAGGCACGCACACGTGGACGCACACACACATGCGTATAGGGAAGGACATTCAACAAACACTTACACAAATGACTGATGATTGTTTGGGAGAAACTGATGATAAAAAGATTGCCGAGGATGTTTTGTTAGACTTCGGCTCTTGACATTATCGATCATAGTCTGCTGCTGGAAAAACATACAGATGAAGTCGGAGGTTTACATACACTTAGGTTGGAGTCATTAAAACTCGTTTTTCAACCACTCCACAAATTTCTTGTTAACAAACTATAGTTTTGGCAAGTCGGTTAGGACATCTACTTTGTGCATGACACAAGTCATTTTTCCAACAATTGTTTACAGATTATTTCACTTATAATTCACTGTATCACAGTTCCAGTGGGTCAGAAGTTTACATACACTAAGTTGACTAGTGCATTTAAACAGCTTGGAAAATTTCAGAAAATGATGTCATGGCTTTAGAAGCTTCTGATAGGCTAATTGACATAATTTGAGTCAATTGGAAGTGTACCTGTGGATATATTTCAAGGCCTACCTTCAAACTCAGTGCCTCTTTGCTTGACATCATGGGAAAATCAAAAGAAATCAGCCAAGATCTCAGAAAAAAAATTGTAGACCTCCACAAGTCTGGTTCATCCTCGGGAGCAATTGCCAAATGCCTTAAGGTACCACGTTCATCTATACAAACAATAGTGCGCAAGTATAAACACCATGGGACCACGCAGCCGTCATTCTGTTTCCTAGAGATGAACGTACTTTGTTGCGAAAAGTGTAAGTCAATCCCAGAACAACAGCAAAGGACCTTGTGAAGATGCTGGAGGAAACAGGTACAAAAGTATCTATTTCCACAGTAAAACAAGTCCTATATCGACATAACCTGAAAGGCCGCTCAGCAAGGAAGAAGCCATTGCTCCAAAACCGCCATTAAAAAGCCAGACTACGTTTTGCACTGCACATGGGGACAAAGCTCGTACTTTTTGGAGAAATGTCCTCTGGTCTGATGAAACAAAAATGGAACTGTTTGGCCATAATGACCATCGTTATGTTTGGAGGCAAAGGGGGGAGGCTTGCAAGCCAAAGAACACCATCCCAACCGTGAAGTACGGGGGTGGCAGCATCATGTTGTAGGGGTGCTTTGCTGCAGGAGGGACTGGTGCACTTCACAAAATAGATGGCATCATGAGGGAGGAAAATTATGTGTATATATTGAAGCAACATCTCAAGATGGGTCTTCCAAATGGACAATGACCACAGGCCAAAATTGTGGAAAAATGGCTTAAGGACAACAAAGTCAAGGTATTGGAATGGCCATCACAAAGCCCTGACCTCAATTCTATAGAAAACTTGTGGGCAGAACTGAAAAAGCGTGTGCAAGCAAGGAGGCCTACAAACCTGACTTAGTTACACCAGCTCTGTCAGGAGGAATGGGCCAAAATTCATTCAACTTATTGTGGGGAGCTTGTGGAAGGCTACCCAAAACGTTTGACCCAAGTTAAACAATTTAAAGGCAATGCTACCAAATACAAATTGAGTGTATGTGAACTTCTGACCTACTGGGAATATGATGAAAGAAATAAAAGCTGAAATAAATCATTGTCTCTACTATTATTCTGACATTTCACATTTTTAAAATAAAGTGGTAATCCTAACTAACACAAGACAGAGAATTTTTACTAGGATTAAATGTCAGCAATTGTGAAAAACTGAGTTTAAATATATTTGGCTAAGGTGTATGTATGTAAACTTCCGACTTCAACTGTATGTGTTATGGCTTTACACCCCCTGCTATATTGTGGATAAAGAGTTACCTGTCTAACAGAACACAGAGGGTGTTCTTTAAGCTTCTCCAACATAATCCAGGTAGAATCAGGAATTCCCCAGGGAGCTGTCTAGGCCCCTTACTTTTTAAAATCTTTACTAACGACATGGCACTGACATGGCTTTGAGTAAAGCCAGTGTGTCTAAGTATGCGGATGATTCCACCCGTCAGCTACTACAGCAACTGAAACGATTGAAACACTTAAGAGCTGCAGTTAGTTTCAGAGTGGGTGGCAAGGAATAAGTTAGTCCTAAGTTATTTCTAAAACTAAAGGCATTGTATTTGGGGAAAATCATTCACCAAACCCTACAGCTCAACTAAATCTTGTAATAAATCATGTGGAAATTGAGCAAGTTGAGGTGTCTAAACTGCTTGGAGTAGCCCTGGATTGTAAACTGTCATGATAAAAACATATTGATACAACAGTAGCTAAGATAGGGAGAAGTCTGTCCCAAATAAAGCGCTGCTCTACCTTCTTAACAGCACTATCAACAAGACAGGTTCTACATGCCCTAGTTTTGGTGCACCTGGATTACTGTTCAGTTGTGTGGTCAGGTGCCACAAAAATGGATTTAGGAGAATTGCAATTGGCTCAGAACAGGGCAGCACTGCTGACCCTTGGATGTACACAGAGAGCTACTATTAGTAATATGCATGGCAATCTCTCCTGGCTCCAAGTGGAGGAGAGATTGGCTTCATCACTACTTGTATTTATGAGAGGTATTGACATGTTGAATGCACCGAGCTGTCTGTTTGTACTACTGGCGCCCAGCTCGAACACCCATGCATACCCCACAAGACATGCCAGAAGAGGTCTTTTCACATTCCCCAAGTCCAGAACAGACAATGGGAGGCGCACAGCACTACACAGGGCCATGACTACATGGAACTCTATTCCACATCAAGTAACTGATGCAAGCAGTAAAATTAGATTAAAAAAATAGATAACAATACACCTTATGGAACAGTGGAGACAAACATATGCATAGACACAACCATACACACAGACGATAACATATGCACTATACACAAACACATGGATTTTGTACTGTAGATATGTGGTAGTGGTGGAATAGGGGCCTGAGGGCACACAGTGTGTTGTGAAATTTGTGAATGTATTGTAATATTTTTTTTAATTGTATCAACTGCCTTAATTTTGCTGGACCTCAGAAAGAGTAGCTGCTGCCTTGACAGCAGCTAATGGGGATCCATAATACATACAAATACACACACACACAGCTAGATGACTAAACCCACATTTGAGGATACACTCTGCTGTGAATCTGACATAAAAATGTAGAAGTGCTGTAGTCAAAAATATGAGCTATCTGCTGTTAGTTTGCATAATGCTGCATTCAATATCAAGGAGCTTCCAAGTAAATTGATAATGTTAACCCGGCAACATTTGCTATGACCCTCTACATAAGTGATAATAGCCACTCAGAAGCATGCCATAACTCATGCATCTTGCTGCTAGATTTTAGCATAATAAACAGACAATACATGAAGACAGACTAAATCTGAACTCAGTCTGAGTTTGCAACCTGATCTCTAGCCATTTTTTTGTTGTGGTTTAAATTTTCAAAAAATGTGAGTGTTTTTGGTGAGACGGTGTTGGTTTAGGCTACTAGTGATGAACAGCCACTATAAATTACGTGACATGTAACACAGTTCCTACAGCCTAATACAGTACTTCCTGTTATCTGTTGCTCAATCGAGTACAGGCTAAACTGAATGAACAACAAAGACAGAATGCAATATGACATTTTAGTAACTCGTCTGGGGAATGGCCAGATGATGTGATGCCAGGTAGCCCTTCGCGGGATGCTTTCATCGAAACCCCCTGGTGGTGGATGGTTGTCGAAAAACTGTTGCTGAAATACGCAACTGAGAGAACGAGGGTAAATTGACATATAAATGCATCCCAAGATGCCCATTGGTTGAGAGATAGGAAGTATATAATTACAAAAGTGAGCCCATAGGTTAAACGCAAGTGTGAGGAATGTGCATTATTGTGCCGTGCTTATAGGCTATACGGTAAATAGGTGAATGACATTCCAAACATGGCTAACAGGAAAGGAAGAGAAGAAACAAGACGCTATGCTGATGATAATACATTTGCGTACATTCAAAATATGCCCGGTGAATAGGAAACAATGTGAATTATATTATGCTGACTGGATAAAGTTAAAGCAAGCATTCAGACCAGCCTTCCTGATTTAACTTTTGTGAACTACATTTAATGTTCCCTGACCTGTTGCTTGGCAAGTGGTCAATCATTAATTAACACTTCCGGCACTTCATCGCTCCAGCCTTCCTTCCACACAGATAAGAGGGCCAGATATGGGTGAGAGGTGAGGTGAGATAACAGACTGCCATGCATTATTATAACCTAGCATGATAATGACAAGGGCACACATTACAATGTATCACGCGGTACTGTATTTTGATATGCACATAAGAAAGATAACACATGAAGCACTACCAAATGCGTGTGATAAGTAACCTGACCCAATTGTGCCATTAAATCAATGTCGAACAATACAATCATTTCTTACAACATGCAATTCAAACTTCTTTACAGTGCCATCATTTGCCTGACATTTAGAGTACGTGATGATTCAACCCTCTCCATCTCAACAACCAGGGGTTGTGTGGTGAGAGATAGAGAGAGCAGGGGACAGAAAGAGAGGGGGAGAAAGTGAGAGATAGAGAGAGCAGGGGACAAAAAGAGAGGGGGAGAAAGTGAGAGATAGAAAGAGAGGATATTTACACAGTACATAATGAAATGATATAAAGGTTTGGACACACCTACTCATTCGTGGGTTTTTCTTTATTTTTGCTATTTTCTACATTGTAGAATAATAGTGAAGACATCGAAACTATCAAATAACACATGGAATAAAGTATTAACAAAAAATGTGTTGGACAAATCAAAATATATTTTCATTTGAGATTCTTCAAAGTAGCCACCGTTTCCCTCGATTACTGCTTCTCACACTTTTGGCATTCTCTCAACCAGCTTCATGAGGTAGTCACCTGGAATGCATTTTAATTTTATTATGCTTTTTTGCTGACGTTTACTAACACCGGCCATATTCAATGGGTATACTTTAGCATAAGACATGTAGCTAGCTAGCTAGGTAAACAACGTGTAAGATCACACACGTCACGTAACGTTAGCTAACGAGCCAGCCATTAAACATCAATGAATGTTAAACAACAATGAACAATGAACGTAATGCCAAATCATGTCGTTACTACCCTGCATGAATCTGCTGGGAGCTAACCAACCAGGTTCAATGTTAGCTAGCTAACATTAGGCTCTAACTAGCAAAGTAAACGGTTCTGGGATACGAATAATAACGTCATACACGTAACGTTAGCTAGGGAGCCAGCCAGCTAACGTTAGCTAGCTAGCTAACAGTACACTTTAGCTTGAAATTAAACCACTTTCTGTCAAAATTAGAAACGTGTAATATCTGAAAATGTAGCTAGCTATACTATCTTACCCATATACCGTGCATCATCATGCATGTATCTTGTCTCCCTGTCACGAATGCCATGTCACGGTTACCCTTAGTTTGGAGATGTAATCCGGAGACAGGTGTTTTCTCCATCTCTTTAGCTATCCTACTCTAATACCACTGATTTCAAAACAACAAACAATCCTCCAGAAAGTGGAGAGCAAGGCTTATGCAGCTCCACTACACGAAAAAAGCAGCGTTCGACAGGATTACCAACACAGACTGACCAGCTCAAATAGACAGAAGCCTACTACATGGCAGACCAATCCGAACTCCACTCTCGGCATGTCCAGCCCAATCATTATCTCAGCCAATCATGGCTAGTAGGAAGGTTGCTGTATTTTTCTGTGGCTTAACCAACAAGGCTCATATTATAACAATTGTATTAGTATTTACAGATGGCATACACATTTGTTATTAAGGCACATGAAAGTTCACATGTTCCAGAAGGCATTTCTGCATTTTGATAAAAATAAAAAAACTTTCAAATGGCTCTCCTGTGAAGTCGTGACTTGCGACTTATGCCTAGTTTCCTGAAACGGGTCACTTATTATGGCAAGAGCAGCTAAAAAAATGCAAAGAGAATCAACAGTCCATTACTTTAAGACAAGAACTTTGAAAATTTCTTCAAGTGCAGTCGCAAAAACCATCAAGCATGAAAATGGCTCTCGTGAGGACTGCCACAGGAAAGGAAAACCCAGAGTTACCTCTGCTGCAGTGGATATGTTCATTAGAGTTACCAGCCTCAGAAATTGCAGCCCAAATAAAAGCTTCACAGAGTTCAAGTAACAGACAAATCTCAACATCAACTGTTTAGAGGAGACTGTGTGAATCAGGACTTCATGGTCAAATTGCTGCAAAGAAATCACTACTAAAGGACACCAATAAGAAGAATAGACTTGCTTGGGCCAAGAAACACGAGCAATTGACATTAGACCAGTGGAAATCTGTCCTTTGGTCTGATGAGTCCAAATTTGTTTGGTTCCAACCGGCGTGTCTTTGTGAGACAGAGTAAATGAATGGATGATCTCCGCATGTGTGGTTCCCACTGTGAAGCATGGAAGAGGAGGTGTGATGGTATGAGTGTGCTTTGCTGGTGATGCTAGTGATTCATTTATAATTCAAGGCACACTTAACCAGCATGGCTACCACAGCATTCTGCAGCAATACGCCATCCCATCTGGTTTGCGCTTAGTGAGACTATCATTTGTTTCTCAACAGACAATGACCCAACACACCTCCAGGCTGTGTAAAGGCTATTTGACCAAGAAGGAGAGTGATGGCACACAATCACCCGGCCTCACCCCAATTGAGATGGTTTGGGATAAGTTGGAACGCAGAGTGACGGAAAAGCAAATAACAAGTGCTCGGCATATGTGGGAACTCCTTCAAAACTGTTGGAAAAGCATTCCAGGTGAAGCTGGTTGAGAGAATGCCAAGAGTGTGCAAAGCTGTAAATCAAGGCAAAGGGTGGCTACTTTGAAGATATATTTTGAATTGCTAACACATTTTTGGTTACTACGTGATTTCAAATGTGTTATTTCATAGTTTTGATGTCTTCACTATTATTCTACAATGTAGAAAATAGTACAAATAAAGAAAAACCCTTGAATGAGTAGGTGTGTCCAAACTTTTGACTTGTACTGTATACATGTGTGTGTGTATATAGAGAAAGACAGAGAGAAGCCTGTCATTTTTAAGGGCTGATGGAGTAGGAGAACATTGTGTCTTGTACAGAGCGATATTCCACTCTGCAAACACCTGGAGAACAAACACCCTGGATTCTACACCCAGCAAGTGTTGTAACGGCTCCACTGTCTACACACAGGCACATACAGTCACGCACGCGCACACAAACACGTACACACAATCAAACACAGACACACATACATACCCAGGCACACACATGCACAACTCCATCTAACAGATGCTGATAAGCACACAGATGCACCAATGTACTGCAAATACACACAGGGCACAGATCCCAGCTGGCAATGAGGAATCGGCCCAGAAGTGGCCCTCTTCCGGGGGGGCGAAACTGATTAAATTGGCCCGGAATCGGGTGTCGGACTCGGGCCGGAATCAAAATGAAGTACATCGGGGCGTTTCCGTCTTCCAGAATTCAGCCGACTTTGCCGGCATCTTTCCAGAATCCCCCCAGAAGCGGCCTGATGCAATTTTGAATAAATGTATCCAAATTTACCCGATTTAGTCATTTTAAATGTTACTATTATACATTTCTGCATACAAATTATACCCATCCACAATTGTTTTTATGACTTTGTTAATGTGTCTCCTGAGTGGAGCAGTGGTCTAAGACACTGCATCTCAGTGCAGGAGGCGTCACTGCAGTACCTGGTTTGAATCCAGCCTGCATCACATCTGGCTGTGATTGGGTGTCCAGTTTGCGCTGCAATGCAGTGTCTTAGACCACTGCACCACTCGGGAGGCCGGCATCCACAAAGTTTTTAATGCTTATCAATTTGCACAGTATCAAAATACTAAAATACTACTTTTACAAGACTCTTAAAGTAATACATTTGGGCCAGATATCGCCCCGAGCTCAGTCCCTGCATCCTAGCCGTAAGTAATACTACCGAAAGGCGGCCCAGATTCTGGCCACATGAAGTCGGCCGAGTCTGACTATCAGCCGAGTGCCCTGACTCTCAGCCGGAATCAGCCCAGATCCACTGTGCTAGCTGGGATGCACACACAAGTATATTTATTTTAGACAACACCTTTAATGCAGGCCTAACCTACGTTTTGCAGTACAGTAAGTCACCATTGTTTATCAATTTATCTTTGTTTAACCCCCCCCCCACCCACCACCTGTTCCCCTTGGGCTGCACAATGTTCTTTGTGCTTCCGCCCTTCCTTATACACACACGCCTTGGTCTTTTCAATACTTGGCATGATACTCATCACACTGCTCTCTTTGGATGCTTTCAGTAATGGGCTGAGAGTCATTCTTCTCTTTTTTGGTTTATTTCTGTAACTTTCTGTTCCCCGTTCCCTTTCTTCAGCTCTTCCACATATTGTGCTGCCTTCAGCACTTATGCTTCCTCTGTTTGCGCACACACGCTCTCTGTCTCTCTCTGCTACTTTCCTTCCACTTTCTACTTCTATTTTTCCACCATAACCTTGCGTGCAGAGGATGTTCAAATTGTTGTTATCGGTTTGTCTCTTAGTAACCTACCATATATCAACTTCTCACTGCCTGTCTGGCAGATACAGATAGTCAGAGGAACTTGAACCACATAGAAGGCCAACTGTGACTAAATGTCACAGGGGAAAACAGGGAAGTTATTCACTAAGCTTGTGTTGTTTTCATAAAACGAAGCCAAAGATTAGCATGGTTCGTGTGCGGCACATTTCACAGCCTACTCTTTTCTCATAGAGACCAGGGACACAAACTAACTGCCCTGTTTTCATCCCAGTGTGATAATTGTGGATAAAAAAAAAGCATTGAAGAAAAATTGGCATGGATCTAACATATAAACGCAACATGTAAAGTGTTTGTCCCATGTTTCATAAGCTGAAATAAAAGATCCCAGAAATTTTCCATATGCACAAAAAGCTTATTTCTCTGAAATGTTACGCACAGATTTGTTTACCTCCCTGTTAGTGAGCATTTCTCCTTTGCCAAGATAATCCATCCACCTGACAGTTTTGGCATATCAAGAAGCTGATAAAATGGCATGATCATTTCATAGGTGCACCTTGTACTAGGGGCAATAAAAGGCCACTCTAAAATGTTGTCAAACAATACAATGCCACAGATGTCTCAAGTTTTGAGGGAGCGTGCATTGGCAAGCTGACTGCAGGAATGTCCAACAGAGCTGCTGCCAGATAATTTAATGTTAATTTCTCTACCATAAGCCGCCTCCAACGTCATTTTAGAGAATTTGGCAGTACGTCCAACCGGCCTCACAACCGCAGACCATGTGTATGACGTCATGTGGGCAAGCGGTTTGTTGTTGTCAATGTTGTGAACAGAGTGCCCCATTGTGGCGGTGGGGTTATTGTATGCGCAGGCATAAACTATGGACAACGAACACAATTGCATTTTATCGATGTCAATTTGAATGCACGGAAATCCCGTGATGAGATCCTGAGGCCCATTGTGAGGCCCATTTTTTTTTTAAAGGTGTCTGATTAACAGATGCATATCTGTATTCTCAGTCATGTGAAATCCATAGATTTGGGCCTAATTTATTTATTTCCATTGACTGATTTCCTCACATGAACTGTAACTCCATAAAAAAATATTTTAAATTGTCACATGTCACGTTTATATTTTTGTTCAGTATAGTATGGGATTGTATGAAGCAAAGAATTGCATGAATTCCATTTGTAGAATTGCATGCATTTCTACATCTGTAGCGAGCTATAGCACATTAGGTTAAAATTGATTACCGGTAACCGACACAGTCCCTTGAGTTGGCCTCATTTCCAAGAAGAGAAAGGCTACCTTGCAATGAGAGGTCTAGCTAATCGCTCTCATATTAGCACCGAAGGATTTCCAGCAACTTTTCTACCCAAGGCTGAAGTGAAGTCGTGGCCATTGCCATGCAATCCTCTCATGGTTAGGAAGTAAATGTGCATCATTGTGGCTTTGCATTAGATTAGCCCATTTTAAAGCCCATTAGAAAGATGTACATGCATAATTCACATTTTGATGCACATTTAAATCACAATCACAATCTGCTGCCAATTAACAAAAATGATAATTTGCGACATAAGGTTAATTTCACTCCTTTTAATGAACACAATTAGTCATTTGATCTAAATACTGTACTAGGAACCTCATTGAACTTGACTATAAATGTCAATGAATATTGTCATCAGAGTGGCCAGCAACAGCATTGACCACTTGAGTTCAACCAGTGAGTCCACAAGTTTGTTCTAAGCTCTGAGTCAGATCTAGACTGTTATCAGTCCTAACACTGGTCATGGGTCATGTGTTGATGTGACGTTGCACTTACGCAATAGGTACGCAACAGGCCTGTATAATGTAGGGTTAGGAGCAGGAGGCAGCGCATACATGGGGTGAGGATAACTTTTATGGTTGCTGGAAATGGACAGCCAATGCTGCAAAATGATGTAAGTGACTGACTTCCTGATAGAAGTGCCATGGACATGTGTGTGTGTGTATGTGTACAACAGGCAGCTGCAACACTGGAGGCTGCTCCAGTTCGAGCTCCAGTGATGTGATTGACAGGCGGAACAGTTGGGGGTGAGTGGGTCATGGTCTTTAGAGATTCAGCTGGAGGTGGGGGACCCAGGAGAGAGGAGGCCCCCGGCAGCCACAGGTGACCTTTGTCCTCTGCCATTCGAGACCCCACAGTGCTTTCACCAGCCCCTACAGTCTTTCTATCATACTGGCATACAGGAGACAAACAGTCTGTATTCTGGTGGGAAGGTTTTGGGGTCATAGAGATACTATAGTTCTATTATAAGTGTTTTATATACATTTCTATGTTTGGGGTTTTGTGTCTGCATATTTTTTTTTAATTTTTTTTATTTATTTTACCGTTATTTTACCAGGTAAGTTGACTGAGAACACGTTCTCATTTGCAGCAATGACCTGGGGAACAGTTACAGGGGAGAGGAGGGGGATGAATGAGCCAATTGTAAACTGGGGATTATTAGGTGACCATGATGGTTTGAGGGCCAGATTGGGAATATAGCCAGGACACCGGGGTTAACACCCCTACTCTTACGATAAGTGCCATGGTATCTTTAATGACCTCAGAGAGTCAGGACACCCGTTTAACGTCCCATCCGAAAGACGGCACTGTACACAGGGCAGTGTCTCCAATCACTGCCCTGGGGCATTGGAATATTTTTTTAGACCAGAGGATGCATGTGAACGGCGTGTACTATATGTGTACTATATGTACTGCATGTGTGCAGGATAAATAGTGAGGAAAGGCTGTGTCAGTGGAACATGGGAAGAAAAGTGTGAGTGTATGTATGTGAGTGGGGTTCAAAAGGCACTGTGCAGAGCCGTAGCTACATATGAGGACACGCGGGCCGGATAATAATTATACAAAGAAAACAAATGTCGAATGGTAAATGAGTCTAGTTAGTCTAGCCATCTATCTAAACTTGTAGTGAACGTGGCTGAATTACCGACCGGGCACGCAGGGTATGTGCTCAGGGGCCCTGACCTCCAGGGGGCCCCATTGGTTTTGTTAGTCACTCTCACTCAGATATCATAATAATATGGCATAAATCATGGCAAAATGTGTAGAATTGCAGGAGATTAGCTTTTAAAACTGCCAAACGTTCTCCCCACCCCAAGGCTAAATGTGTAGAATTGCAGGAAATTAGCTGTAAACCTGCCGCCCCCCCCCCCCAAAAAAAGTACTGTAAAGAAAACGTATTTGTTTACCTTTTGTTAATAAAATCTTTTAAATACCTTTCTAAATTCCAGTAAGTAATGCGTTGTACAATTCCAGTAAATAATGTGTGGTAATGTTTAATTATTCAGGATAATTCTCAATCTGCCTTAATCAAGGCCCCGCCTGTGTATTAATAAGCTCACGCACTGTGGTTCAACACAGGTGTTTCATTAAACAAAGGAAACTACAGTTATTCCTCATTGTGACCAAAGTGGATTAATCCAAATACACCAAATCCCTAAATCAGCCCATTTCTCCATTCACAACTTTCACATCACGTTCCACAAGCTGAACAGGGCAGCAAATTTAGGGGGGAATATGCTGTATCTCCCCTCTTTGTAACCCCTCTCTGGAGAGGAGGCATCAATAACTACAGATGAGAAGCTGGGGGGGGGGGGGTATCCCGAGACCCTCGTAAATATCTGTGAGTGTCAACGGCATCCTAGGAATGTGGGGAAAACTTCAGCAGGAATGTCTGACTCACACACACACATATATGTAACAGGGAGACCACACGCCAGCACACACACACCGACATGAGCATGCACACACACACAACACACATAAGTACATACACAGCATATGTGTATGTACTTATGTGTGTTGTGTGTGTGTGCATGCTCATGTCGGTGTGTGTGTGACTCACATTGTGTGTGAGTCAGACACAAGCCATCACGTGCTGTCTACACCCAGTCACCGACATATGGGTCAAGTAAGGTCAACAAGGAAGAGGAGACAAGAGAAGGTTGAAAGGAAAGAAGAGAGGAGAGGATGTTGAGAGGATAGGGGACATAGGAGAGGATTGGGAGACGGAAGAGGGAAGTGATGAGTGAGAAAGGGATGGTCAAGGAGACAGAGAGAGCTGAGAGAAGATAGGACATTATAAAGAGAAGAGGACTGCTAGACGAAGGATGAAAGATGAAAGGAGCAGGGGGAAATTAAAGAAGTGAAGAAGCTCTGAATAAAAGCAGCAGAGGGAGAGGAATGATCCAGAGAGTTGGAGGAGGTCCAGTTAAAGAGAGGCTAGTAAACAGAACAAACAGAGCCTTCAGTGTCCTGACCCCTGTCAACCCAGCCATTCAGCTACCTCCACAAGGTCAAGGGTCGACCTAAAGCAGAGCTCACCTCCAGCCACCTTCAGTCCCTCCATTCTGACCCTAACCAGGTAGAACAACATGTGCATGCACACATGTCACATTGCATTGTACAGTGGGGGGTGAAAAGGAGGAATTGCATACTATCCAACATCAAAGAAAGGCATCTTTGGGCCTATTAAACCCTGTAGTATTGTCTTCCACAGTGTAGGCCTGTGTCCAGGATTTTGATCCTGTAATTTGTTTTGCCCCAGTCAAAAAAAAAAAAGGAAAAACTGAAGGTAATTTGATTTGGGGAGCTTTAATCCAATTGCTCTACGGCAGAATTGGGAACATCACATCACAGGGTTTTGTTGTCCAGACCTTCCTAACTGATTGACCTCACACACACCATTTCCTAAATAACCCTGGACAAGCGTCACAAGGACCAGAGTGAGGAACACTAACAAGTATCACGCTGTCTTTTCAGAATTCAAGCCTTTGAAGTAGGCCTTTACCACCAATTCTCCACAGAGGCAAAGTGGAATTTTAAATTATAAAAGGGTAGAAATAGACCTAAATGGGTAACTTCCTTTCATTAAGCTAGTGTAGCTTAATGTGTTTAAATAGAGGCCCGGGTCACTAAGGTAGTAGGGGGACAAAGCCAGAGAGAGGAAAGAGAGATGCAGTGGGTCAGAGTCATGCTTTTGCTAGGCTATACCCAAAAACATACTCGACTGGACCTGTAAACAAAGGTTGAACCTTTTTGGTAAAATCCAGTTGAAATCACACAAACTATATGGACATATTTTGTAGTGTAATGGTGCCTCAGGCAAAATAAAATGCTCTGACTACTATCATCATTCATTAAGAGGATTTTAGTGAGTTGAATCATCCTTAATAGTACGTTTGTCAGGATGTCCTGTAACACTAACCTGATGTAGCAGTGACTGAATGGTTATGGGTTGAGGACAATGTCTGAGATTAATTCAATAAGAGAAAAGCTTTGAAATGGAGAGTTGAAAATGAAGAGAAGGGAGGGCCAGAAAATGAATGTTTGGGAAAGATTTGGTGAAGTGGCAAAAGGGGATGATAGCAGTGCCGGCTATATTATGTATGATGACTGTGAGGCGCTCTACAAATTTAAATAGGCCTATGGCACATCAAGGGAACTGTAGCCTACGGTTCAGATGGGTTAAGTGAAAACTGAAATCTGGTCTATAACCTCTCATATATCATTCATATTAGCAGAATTAAGCTTTTCTTGCAGTAAAATGATACACCAAATATAGGCAAAATGTTGACTCTGGAACAACTTTCAGAATCTTGAAAGAATGTGAATGCGCAGTAGAGGTGCTATAATTATCAGCATCATAGAAGCTGATAGTATTTTAACCACATAAAATATGCACCCAAGCCGAACTGAAATCTTATCAGAAACATTTTGGGTCATTTTCACAGATTTCCTTACCTCTGGTCAAACTGATTTAATTTGGAAATGTTCTTGTTTTTGGGAGTTATTGCATTTTCACCCCGGTCCCTAATTGTCACGATCGTGTGGTGGAGAGACGGACCAAAACGCAGCTTTAGGAAAATAAGCCATCTTCTTTTAATTAAACGAACGAAGATGAACATGAAACGAAAAACACTATTACAAACAAACAAAACAACAACAAATGATCGTGAAGCTAAATAACGATGTGCACACACTGGCTACAAACGTTCTGACATAGACAATTACCCACAACCAATGAGAGCCTATGGCTACCCTAAATAAGGCTCCCAATCAGAGACAACCGAAATCAGCTGTCTCTAATTGGGAACTCATTCAGGTAACCATAAACTCTCCTAGACAACTAAACATACATAGACAACGCTAGACACCTGAACTCTACACAAACCCATATACTACACAACAACCCCTTTACCATAAAAAACACCCAAAACCAACAAAACACAAACATTCCCCATGTCACACCCTGACCTAACTAAAATAATAAAGAAAACAAAGAATACTAAGGCCAGGGCGTGACATAACCCCCCCCTTAAGGTGCGAACTCCGGGCGCACCATTACACAGTCTAGGGGAGGGTCTGGGTGGGCTTCCATCCACGGTGGCGGCTCCGGGCTCTGGTCGTGGTCCCCACGTCACCACAGTCCCTAACCACCTCCTTAGCTTCTTCAAAATAACCCCTCTCCACATTAACCCCATTGCATTAAGGGGCAGTTCCGGACTAAGGGACAGCTCCGGACTAAGGGCCAGTACCAGGGTAAGGGGCAGTACCAGGGTCAGGGGCAGTACCAGGGTAAGGGGCAGTACCAGGGTAAGGGGCAGCACCAGGGTAAGGGGCAGCACCAGGGTAAGGGGCAGCTCCGGACTGAGGAATGGCAGCTCCGGACTGAGGAATGGCAGCTCCGGACTGAGGAATGGCAGCTCCGGACTGAGGAATGGCAGCTCCGGACTGAGGGACTGCAGCTCCGGACTGAGGGACTGCAGCTCCGGACTGAGGGACTGCAGCTCCGGACTGAGGGACGGCCCATGGCTGGCTGACAGATCTGGCTGCTCATGGCTGGCTAACGGATCTGGCTGCTCATGGCTGGCTGACTGATCTGGCTGCTCATGGCTGGCTGACTGATCTGGCTGCTCATGGCTGGCTGACGGATCTGGCTGCTCATGGCTGGCTGACGGATCTGGCTGCTCATGGCTGGCTGACGGATCTGGCTGCTCATGGCTAGCTGACGGATCTGGCTGCTCATGGCTAGCTGACGGATCTGGCTGCTCATGGCTAGCTGACGGATCTGGCTGCTCATGGCTAGCTGACGGATCTGGCTGCTCATGGCTAGCTGACGGATCTGGCTGCTCATGGCTAGCTGACGGATCTGGCTGCTCATGGCTAGCTGACGGATCTGGCTGCTCATGGCTAGCTGACGGATCTGGCTGCTCATGGCTAGCTGACGGATCTGGCTGCTCATGGCTAGCTGACGGATCTGGCTGCTCATGGCTAGCTGACGGATCTGGCTGCTCATGGCTAGCTGACGGATCTGGCTGCTCATGGCTAGCTGACGGATCTGGCTGCTCATGGCTAGCTGACGGATCTGGCTGCTCATGGCTGGCTGACGGATCTGGCTGCTCATGGCTGGCTGACGGATCTGGCTGCTCATGGCTAGCTGACGGATCTGGCTGCTCATGGCTGGCTGACGGATCTGGCTGCTCATGGCTAGCTGACGGATCTGGCTGCTCATGGCTAGCTGACGGATCTGGCTGCTCATGGCTAGCTGACGGATCTGGCTGCTCATGGCTAGCTGACGGATCTGGCTGCTCATGGCTAGCTGACGGATCTGGCTGCTCATGGCTAGCTGACGAATCTGGCTGCTCATGGCTAGCTGACGGATCTGGCTGCTCATGGCTGGCTGACGGATCTGGCTGCTCATGGCTGGCTGACTGATCTGGCAGATCCTGTCTGGTTGGCGGCTCTGGCAGATCCTGTCTGGTTGGCGGCTCTGGCAGATTCTGTCTGGTTGGCGGCTCTGGCAGATCCTGTCTGGCGGGCGGCTCTAGCGGCTCCTGTCTGGCTGACGGCTCTAGCGGCTCCTGTCTGGCTGACGGCTCTAGCGGCTCCTGTCTGGCGGATGGCTCTGTAGGCTCATGGCAGACGGGCGGCTTTGCAGGCTCATGGCAGACGGGCGGCTTTGCAGGCTCCTGGCAGACGGATGACTCAGATGGCGCTGGGGAGACGGATGGCTCAGATGGCGCTGGGGAGACGGATGGCTCAGATGGCGCTGGGGAGACGGATGGCTCAGATGGCGCTGGGGAGACGGATGGCTCAGATGGCGCTGGGGAGACGGATGACTCTGTAGGGAGGAGAAGGAGAGACAGCCTGGTGCGTGGTCTAGGCACCGGCTGCGCTGGAGAGGAGGAAACAGCAGGAGAGAGAACCCGGAGAGACAGCCTGGTACGGGGGGCTGCCACCGGAGGACTGGTACATGGAGGTGGCACCGGGTATACCGGACCGTGAAGGAGGACACGTGCTCTTGAGCACCGAGCCTCCCCAACCCCACCAGGTTGAATGGACCCCGTAGCCCTGCCAGTGCGGCGAGGTGGAATAGCCCGCACTGGGCTATGCAGGCGAACCGGGGACACCACCTGTAAGGCTGGTGCCATGTACACCGGCCCGAGGAGACGTACTGGAGACCAGAAACGTTGGGCCGGCTTCATGGCACTCGGCTCGATGCCCAACCTAGCCCTCCCAGTGCGGCAAGGTGGAATAGCCCGCACTGGGCTAAGCACGCGTACTGGGGACACCGTGCGCTCTACCGCATAACACGGTGTCTTACCAGTACGACGCCTTCTACCTCCACGGTAAGCACGGGGAGTTGGCTCGGGTATCCTACCCGGCTTTGCCACACTCCTCGTGTGCCCCCCCCAAGAAATTTTTTGGTCTGACTCACGGGCTCCCAACCGCGTCGTCGCGCTGCCTCCTCATACCAGCGCCTCTCAGCCTTCGCTGCTTCCAACTCCTCCTTTGGACGGCGATATTCCCCTGGTTGAGCCCAAGGTCCTCTACCGTCCAAGATCTCCTCCCAAGTCCAGAAGTTCCTGTTGCTCCGTCGAGCATTCCCATACCGCTTGGTCACTGTTTGTTGGTGGGTGATTCTGTTATAGCTGTCGCTTTCCTCATCCTCGGATGAGGTGAGGAGAGAAGGATCTTCTGACCAAAATGCGGGTTCAGGGAAAT
Organism: Salvelinus fontinalis; assembly: GCF_029448725.1. Taxonomy (NCBI): domain Eukaryota; kingdom Metazoa; phylum Chordata; class Actinopteri; order Salmoniformes; family Salmonidae; genus Salvelinus; species Salvelinus fontinalis. Next base: position 492,665 of record NC_074676.1, on the reverse strand, counting down.
ATGCCATCTTTATTATAAATACGATGGTCACGTAACAAAACAAAACACTTTCAAAACTACAAAATAACAAAACGACGTACAACGGAACCTGAACATAAACTCACATCAACAAACGTAAACTCACGAACAGGAACGTACATCAAAACGCACGAACAGCCAAACAGTCCCATATGTGAAAAAACATCGACAACACGAGAGACATCACAGGAGACAATCACCCACAAACAAACAGTGAGAATGCCCTACCTAAATATGACTCTTGATTAGAGGAAAATGCAAACCACCTGCCTCTAATCAAGAGCCATACCAGGTAACCCAAAACCAACATAGAAACAGATAACATAGACTGCCCACCCAAAACACATGCCCTGACCATAAACACATAAAAACAACATAAAACAGGTCAGGACTGTTACATTTGGACAGTGATGCAATTTTTTTTATGTGGCTCTACTGTATACTCCAGCATTTTGGATTTGAGATGTTTCGCATGAGGGAGTATAAAATGTCACCTTTTATTTGAGGGTATTTTCATACCTATCTGATTTGCCGTTTAGAAATTAAAGTACTTTATAGTTCTAGTCGCCACCATTTGAAGATTCATTTTACTTATAGTCTACGAAAGTAGTCACAGGTTTAGTATTTGGTCCCATATTCCTAGGACACAATGACTAAATCAATCTTGTGGCTATACAAACTTGTTGGATGCATTTGCAGTTTGTATTGGTTGTGTATGTAGATATTCCATTGGAAAAAATCTGCCGTTACCAGCTACAATAGTCATTTACAACATAAACTGTATTTTATGCCATCTATTGCACCTTGCCTATGCCGCTCGGTCATCGCTCATCCATATAGTTATATGTACATATTCTCATTCACCCCTTTAGATTTGTGTGTATTAGGTAGTTGTTGGGGAATTGTTAGATTGCTTGTTAGATATTACTGTACTGTCGGAACTAGAATCAAAAGCATTTCGCTACACTCGCATTAACCTGTTGGGGATGGGGGCGCTGTTTAGACTATTTATGCTAATGTGGCTAATTTTTTAAACGGCTTCCCACAAAATCCTTGATCGTACAATATGCATATTATTATTATTATTGGATAGAAAACAGTCTATAGTTTCTATAGGAGTTGAAATTTTGTCTCTAAGTGGAACAGAGCCCATTCTACAGCAATTTCCCTGACATGGAGTCAGATTTGAGAAACGTTGGCCACTTTTCTGAAGTCATTTAAAAGGGCTCTGTCGTTGCTATGACTATACGGACACTTCTTACGTCTTCCCCTGGATGCCTTTACGTGATGACGATTCCAACGGGCTCGATTGCTCGTTCACAGGCCCTACAAATGAAAAAAACCTTTAGCTAGCAAGTCTTTTCTTGCTGCGTAACGCGCGTGGAAGACACCGACCCTCTCCTGTTCCAAGCGTTAGTTTAGCCTGTTATATTTCTCCGGTCATCTTTTCACTCGTTATAGGAGTTACAAACATCACAAAGTAGTTAATTTAAAGCGTTTTATAGCAATTTATATCCGTTTAGTGCGATTTTGGGACATTTATTTTTGCAACGATGTGAAAAGTTGGGTGCGCTTTTCAGTTCATCCCGAACGTAGTTGACATTTCCACATGGCAAGAGGACAGCTTTCCACCAAAAGACGATTTCTCCCAAGAAAGGATCCTTTGCCCAAGATACTGATGGAAGAACAGCTCAAGGTAGGACATTTTTATTATGATAAATCGTGTTTCTGTCGAAACATTTTAGTGGCTTAGGACGCCATGTTTTTTGACGTAGCTTCGCTTGGCGCAAACTGTATTGAAAAGTAAGGATAAATTAAAAAATGTAATAACGCAATTGTATTAAGAATTAAATTGTCTATCAATCCCTGTCCACCCTATATTTTTTAGTCACGTTTATGAGTATTTATGTATAAGAGTAGATCACTGTCTAAGTGGCGCAAGGACGTTTTCTTTACCAGCTTGTCTACATTTCACATTGTCTAACCATGATTTTGGTGGCTAAATATAAACATTTTCGATCAAACTGTATATGCATGTTGTAATGTGATGTTACAGGAGTGTCATCGGAAGAATTCTGAGAAGGTTAGTGAAAAAATTAATATCTTTTGGCGATGTTGACTTTTATCGCTCACTTTGGCTAGAATCAATGCTGGGCTGCTAATTGCTATGTGCTAAGCTAATATAACGATTTATTGTGTTTTCGCTGTAAGACACTTAGAAAATCTGAAATATTGTCTGTATTCACAGGATCTGTGTCTTTCGATTCGTGTATGCTGTGTATTTTTACGAAATGTTTGATGATTAGTAGTTAGGTAAACACGTTGCTCATTGTAATTATTCTAGTCCATTTGTGATGGTGGGTGCAATTGTAAACTATGCCATCTACCTGAAATATGCACTTTTTTCTAACAAAACCTATCCCATACCATAAATATGTTATCAGACTGTCATCTAATGAGTTTTTTTGTTGGTTAGGGGCTATAAATATCTTAGTTTAGCCGAATTGGTGATGGCTACTGGTGTTGGTGGACAAATAAAAGATGGTGGAATATGCTAATGTGTTTTTAGGTAATAGATGTACATCTTTACATATTGTGTCTTCCCTGTAAAACATTTTAAAAATCGGAAATGTTGACTGGATTCATAAGATCTGTGTCTTTCATTAGCTGTATTGGACTTTAATGTGTGAAAGTTAAATATTTTAAAAAAATATTTTTTTTGAATTTCGCGGCACTGGTTTTTCAGTGGGGGGGGGGGGGGTGTGCCGCTAGCGCCACGCTGATCCTAGACAGGTTAACATCTGCTAACCATGTGCATGTGACAAATAAAATTTGATAGGAATAATACAGTGAAAATTATGGTAATGTCCTTTTAGTGTAAGAGCTGTCTGAAAAGAAGCCGGAATTTCAACCTGTTTTGGTGGGATGGTGTTTTGGTGTGCCGGGTGACCTCACCTGGTGGTAAATTCATTAATAGACCAATAAGAAATAGAGTTCCAAATATCCCTGCCAATAACAGGTCGTTTTCAGTTTTCCTCTCCCGAGTCAGACCACCCAGACAGTCCTAGCAAAAATCTTGCTTGAGAAAAATTGCTATTTGCCAAGAAGCTATTTTAGTTTCTTTTTGACCATTTTATTGAAAACAATCACAGTAAGGTACTTCAGTGTTACCCAGAGATGATTTGATATTGAGATAAAAACGTCTGCATTTGGCCTTTAACCATTTCTTTGGTGTGTGCTTGGAGTTATTCTCTTGTTGGAAGATCCCCTCATGGCCAAGTCACATCCTCCTTTCTGGCAGAGGCAACCAGGTTTTAGCAAAAAATGTCCTTGTACTTGGTAAAGTTCATGGTGCCGTTGACCTAAACACGAGCCCCAGGACCAATGGAAGCAAAGTAGCCCCATAACATCAAAGATTCACCGCCATATTTTACAGTATGCATCATTTTCTGCATACACATTGTACTCTCGAAGGCCAAACCCACCGCTGGTGTGTGTGGCCAAAGACCTCTATTTTTGTGTCATATGACCATAAATGCTGGAGTATCGAGACAAATTAAAAAATGTTTCATTACTGTCCAAATACGTAGGGGAGTGTATAACAATTAGATAATAGTACAGTTGGTTAATACTCTCTCTCCTACTCAACTGTCAAGATGGATACACAACTAGACAGTTACAAGGCTAGACGAAGGAGAGGAAGGACAGGAACGGAAAGTAGGGTAGGTGGCCATATGGAGGTTTAAGTGTGTGTGTGTGTGTGTGTGTGTGTGTGTGTGTGTGTGTGTGTGTGTGTGTGTGTGTGTGTGTGTGTGTGTGTGTGTGTGTGTGTGTGTGTGTGTGTGTGTGTGTGTGTGTGTGTGTGTGTGTGTGTGTGTGTGTGTGTGTGTGTTTGTAGCGTGTGTGTGTAGGACAGAGAGAGGTTAACCTGTTGGGGATGGGGGCGCTGTTTAGACTATTTATGCTAATTGGGTAATTTTTGAAACGGCTTCCCACAAAATCCTTGATCGTACAATATGCATATTATTATTATTATTGGATAGAAAACAGTCTATAGTTTCTATAGGAGTTGAAATTTTGTCTCTAAGTGGAACAGAGCCCATTCTACAGCAATTTCCCTGACATGGAGTCAGATTTGAGAAATGTTGGCCACTGTTCTGAAGTCAGTTAAAAGGGCACTGCTATTGCTATGACTATACGGACACTTCTTACGTCTTCCCCTGGATGCCTTTACGTGATGACGATTCCAATGGGGTCGATTGCGCGTTCACAGGCCCTATAAATTAAAAAACCCTGTAGCTAGCAAGTCTTTCCTTGGTGCGTAACGCGCGTGCTGGACACCGACCCGCTCCTGTTCCAAGCGTTAGTTTAGCCTGTTATATTTCTCCGGTCATCTTTTCACTCGTTATAGGAGTTAAAAACATCATAAGGTAGTTAATTTAAAGCGTTTCATAGCAATTTATATCCGTTTAGTGCGATTTTGGGACATTTATTTTTGAAACGATGTGAATAGCCGGGCACGCTTTTCAGTTCATCCCGAACGCAGTTGGCATTTCCACATGGCAAGAGGACAGCTTTCCACCAAAAGACGATTTCTCCCAAGAAAGGATCCTTTGCCCAAGATACTGATGGAAGAACAGCTCAAGGTAGGACATTTTTATTATGATAAATCGTGTTTCTGTCGAAACATTTTAGTGGCTTAGGACGCCATGTTTTTTGACGTAGCTTCGCTTGGCGCAAACTGTATTGAAAAGTAAGGATAAATTAAAAAATGTAATTCCGCAATTGTATTAAGAATTAAATTGTCTATCAATCCCTGTCCACCCTATATTTTTTAGTCACGTTTATGAGTATTTATGTATAAGAGTAGATCACTGTCTAAGTGGCGCAAGGACATTTTTCTGACCAGCTTGTCTACATTTCACATTGTCTAACCATGATTTTGGTGGCTAAATATAAACATTTGCGATCAAACTCTATATGGATTGTGTAATATGATGTTACAGGAGTGTCATCTGAAGAATTCTGAGAAGGTTAGTGAAAAAATGTATATCTTTTGGCGATGTTGACTTTTATCGCTCACTTTGGCTAGAATCAATGCTGGGCTGCTATGTGCTATGTGCTATGCTAATATAACGATTTATTGTGTTTTCGCTGTAAGACACTTAGAAAATCTGAAATATTGTCTGTATTCACAGGATCTGTGTCTTTCGATTCGTGTATGCTGTGTATTTTTACGAAATGTTTGATGATTAGTAAGTAGGTAAACACGTTGCTCTAAGTAGTTTTTCTATTCCATTTGTGACGGTGGGTGCAATTGTAACCTATGCCATCTACCTGAAATATGCACTTTTTTCTAACAAAACCTATCCCATACCATAAATATGTTATCAGACTGTCATCTGATGAGTTTTTCTGTTGGTTAGGGGCTATAAATATCTTAGTTTAGCCGAATTGGTGATAGCTACTGGTGTTGGTGGACAAATAAAAGATGGTGGATTATGCTAATGTGTTTTTAGGTAATAGATGTACATCTTTACATATTGTGTCTTCCCTGTAAAACATTTTAAAAATCGGACATGTTGACTGGATTCACAAGATCTGTGTCTTTCATTAGCTGTATTGGACTTTAATGTGTGAAAGTTAAATATTTAAAAAAAATATTTTTTTTGAATTTCGCGGCACTGGTTTTTCAGTGGGGGGGGGGGGGGGGGGTGCCGCTAGCGGCACGCTGATCCTAGACAGGTTAATCGTCCCAGGTTATCTGGACAGCCAGCTAAGCGCAGGTGTGACTCACAGGTTTTACATCCTAACATAGAACAACAGCCAACCTGTGCTAGAGTAAACACTAGGAGGGAGGGAATGAGGGGGAGAGAGAGGGAGGGGGGGGACAAAGAGAGGGAGGGAGCTTTGTGCTTTGCTCACAATGGACGTTTGTTGTACGACAACAACTCTCAGCCAACAACACATAGGTGAACCTGCGGCCAGCTATGGTGGAGTGCAAACTATGGAGCGTCAAACTTAAATGCACTTGAAATATTGCTATCACATAGAAACATTTTAGAAAGCCCTGTGAGAAAACATGCTGAAAGCTTTCAAACAAAACAGAGGAAACACTCAGGATCTGGTCTAGACTAGTCCTCATTCATTCATTGTGCCTTTGATAGGTACACGAGTAAAAAAAAATTAAAAAAAATCACTGCAACAAAGATTGAATAAGAAGACAAAAACAAAAGGACAAGCCATTAGTATGAAAAATGTCTTTCTTCCTAGGCAAAAGAAAAACTTTTTGGGACAAAAGTATTTTGTTGGTTAAATAAAATAATGATAATAAAAATAAAAATAAATAAAAATACAAATTCTGCTAAGAACATTGACTAAATACTTTGAAAAGCATCAATACACCGGAAGTTGCCAAGCGGTCGCTATGTGGGACTCGAATTGAGCCAAGTTAAATTACCTAAAAAATAGCTCATAATCTGCTTCAGCACTTGAGCTAATACCAAACAGACTGTAAAGCCTGAGTGGGAACCCACTACTTATTTTGTAAGCCAAGCACTAATTGCTAATTGCCCCCAATGAAAAACAATGGGAGCGCTAAGCTAGGCTAGTCCAGCTAATAACCCTCTCAGACCATGCTCCAGTCCAAGCAAGCTAACCTTTCCTAGGTTCCCACACATTCTGGGCTCAATGCCACCCCGCAGCAACCAACACTTAGGGGCCTAAGGGTCTTTAATGCCGATTCTTGAGAAGAACAAAGAACGACTAAAAATGCAAAAACAAAGGGACAAGCCATTAGTATGAAAAATACCTTTCTTCTCTGAGCAAAATAAAAACTTTTGGGGCAGAAAAATCATACTTTCAGCCAAAAAGTCTCAGACATGACTCTTTAGAAGATAAAGAAAAGAAAAAGAGTCAATAGTCCAGAAGAAATATCACAATAACAACCCCTCTTCATCACAATCTCACACCGAGAACCAAATCCTCCAAGTCTTACTGGAAATAGTATGATGATGGATGATCCGACCTAGATCTGCTGAGTGCTGAGGGGTTTGGAGGGTCTCAGAGGGACATCACAGGTGTAGAATGTTAGCGTTAGCCACCAGGAGATCAGGATCAAACAGAATCAAACAGGTGGGGACTGGGAGGAATGAGGAATGTGGAGCCTGGCTGGTGAAGTGCTCTTTCACTCAATCGCTCATTGCATGGCCCCTAACTTCCTCTCCTGTCATCTCACCACCAGACTCAGACTACCTGTCTCGAAGGCTCACCTCAGACCACTCCAAGAGTTCAGAAAGAACAATAAGAACACCTATGACTGAGGTAAGAGTTCAGAGTTCAATCAGTCGGGTTAGAAATTAAAGGTCATACCCTAAGAATAATAGGATGAAGTTTAGCATGTGAGGCTAGGAAACGTATCCCATGAATGGGGTGATAGGCTAGTTAATTGGAATAGGGTTAAAGTTCATATCCTAAGAAGGTGATAAGTAAGCACACAGCCTGTAGGGTCTGAGGTCAGGTTTATATAGACAGTGAATTTTATTTTTTATTTTACCGTTATTTTACCAGGTAAGTTGACTGAGAACACGTTCTCATTTGCAGCAACGACCTGGGGAATAGTTACAGGGGAGAGGAGGGGGATGAATGAGCCAATTGTAAACTGGTGTAATGTATAAGGCATAGTTCAGCTTAGAGGATCCTCTGTCAGACACTGCTTATTTAGTCTGGATAGGACCTAGTCTGAGCTTCTGCCAGCAGCATACCACCCTGCATACCACTACTGGCTTGCTTCTGAAGCTAAGCAGGGTTGGTCCTGGTCAGGCCCTGGATGGGAGACCAGATGCTGCTGGAAGTGGTGTTGGAGGGCCAGTAGGAGGCACTCTTTCCCCTGGTCTAAAAAATATCCCAATGCCCCAGGGCAGTGATTGGGGACACTGCCCTGTGTAGGGTGCCGTCTTTCGGATGGGACGTTAAACGGGTGTCCTGACTCTCTGAGGTAATTAAAGATCCCATGGCACTTATCGTAAGAGTAGGGGTGTTAACCCCGGTGTCCTGGCTATATTCCCAATCTGGCCCTCAAACCATCATGGTCACCTAATAATCCCCAGTTTACAATTGGCTCATTCATCCCCCTCCTCTCCCCTGTAACTATTCCCCAGGTCGTTGCTGCAAATGAGAACGTGTTCTCAGTCAACTTACCTGGTAAAATAACGGTAAAAAAAAAATAATAATAATAATAAAAAATAATAATAATACAGCAACCTGGCATACAGTAGTAGAATCAAGGCAGCAGTCACCATAGAAACAATAGATCTTTTCAGACCTTATGGTGTGGGAAGACAGGGACACTACAGGACAAAGCAGGGAGCAGTGAGTAAAGAAGCGAGAGAAATTGAGGCTAACCAGATTGTGAAAAGCAGAAAAGCAACAAGAGAAAATGGAGAGACAGAGGTAGCACATCAAACAATGAAACACGTCAAACACTGTTGAGGGCGCCGGTGGAGGAGGGGAGGGTGGTTGTCTCTTGGCTGAGTATGCGGGTGTGTGAATGTGGAACAGAGAGATGAATGACTTCCCAACAGGTGGGCCATGGGCTGGCTGGCCCTCAACCCTCTGATGGGAGCTTAACTTGGGACCTGCAGCAGTGTCAGGTTTCGGCCATACCTCCGGATGGAGCGGCTGGAGCCTGTGACTCCCTGGCCTGCTCACTTCATAGGAATCTCATTTGTTTTCCTATCGCTTTACCAGTAATCCTCTTCTCTTCCTCAAGCACACACACACACAGTTGCACAGATACATGTACTTTGTATCCCTCGTTTACTCAAGTGTTTCCTTTATTTTGGCGGTTACCTGTAGGTCTACGTGACAGACACACAAACTAGTGAGGAAAGTGGATTTGGATATACATTGAGAGCACAAAACATAACAAAAACATTAAATAGACCGATCAGGTGAATCCAGGTGAAAGCTTATTGATGTCACTTGTGAACTCCACTTCAATAAGTGTAGATGAAGGGGAGGAGACAGGTTAAAGAACGATTTTTAAGCTTTGTAACAATTGAGACATGGATTGTGTGTGTGATTTTATGAGAGTGAATGAGGCCAGTCAAACTATTTAAGTGCCTTTGAACAGGGTATGGTAGTAGGTCTGTGTCAAGAACTGCAACAATGCTGGGGTTTTCACACTCAACAGTTTCCTGTGTGTATCAAGAATGGTCCACCACCCAAAGGACATCCAGACAACTAGACACAACTGTGGGAAGCATTGGAGTCAACATGGCCCAGCATCCATGTTGAACAAGGCCTTCTCATCACACAAACACAACACGCACATGTCACGCACACAAACACAACACGCACATGTCACGCACACAAACACAACACGCACATGTCATGCACACAAACACACATACACACACATTTCAAAACAACAATACAGACAACCAATTTCAACTCCAAAACCCACAGAATGAAATCAAAAAAAGCACTAAAACCACCGCTGCAACCCAATTCCCATTGACCCTGGCCTGTTTTCCCCCCCATGCAGGAATAAGCCCACTTTGAGCCGATGGCAGAGTGATGCTATGTTTGATCTACCCACGCAGTTCACCCGGCCACATCCTCTCCCTGCTTCTCTACCTCCACACTGGCTGTTCACAAATAGCACAGTAGCTAGTCTGCTTTCACAGAGGAATAAACTGGATGGATGTGAAATCAGCGCATTGGTGGCTTTTATCCTATGGTGTTCCGCACTGTAGAACGGCATTACAACATTTACCAACTGAAATGGACAAATACTTTACAAAAGAAAATCCCAACCACCGGGGAACTGCAGTGTTGGAATAAATGGGTAACCTAACCTGTGTTTTTGGTGTGTTTCTCTTTTGAGGAGAGGGGTCACGGTGATATGACCTTGCCCTGGTGTTATTTACAGATGCCAGCTATAAAGAGGTGGCTGGATGAATACATGGACACACACAGCTACTGTCCATAAACGTGACGCACAAATAGCCTGACGAGGTGTCAGAAACACAGAATCAAATAGCACACAGACTATCCAAATTGTGGCAGTGGTGCTTTACGGTGCACTTTATTCACAGAAGGTCATGAAGTCAACCACTACTGCTCTAGCTGACTATAAAGCAGTGAGTCACGCTGGCTCTCTTATCCTCCTATAGACATTATTACAAAAAGAAGAGATGGTAAAGGAATGAAAAGAAGAGGTTTCAGCCACAGAGAGTAACGATAGGGAATAGCAACACAACGTCAGTGAGCAGGTTCCATTACATGGAAAGCATCACAATCAATATAATCTGTATCGTCATTCAAATGTATAAATTATTACAACTCCTGTCCTGACGCCAGTTCTTTTCAAATCGTCTAACCCGAGTAGTGAGAGATAAAACTCAACCGAGAGAGGGTGTGTAAAAACAAAGGGGGGATCAATTGCCTTTGAGGTGTCCCCAGCCGATAGGATACCTGTAATAGCCCTTTGTGGCTATATTTAGCCCTCCTGTGTCGACTTACTGTCAGCACATTTCAGCAGAGGCCCCCCCCGGACACAGCCTATATCCTTGAGAGAGCAGCAGAGAGAGAGAGAGCAAGGAGGAAACAACTTCTATATCCTGGCAACAGACTGTTAAACAGTCACCATTATCTGGCCTCCGCCCAGTACCCTGCCCTGAATCTTAGTCACTGTTCTAGCAGGCTACCAACCGGTACTCTACTATGCCCCTTAGAGACTGCTGCCCTCTGTACATAGAGTCATTGAACACTGGTCACTTTAATAATGTTTACATATTGTTTCACCCACCTGATATGTACACTGAACAAAAATACGAATGCAACATGTAAAGTGTTGGTCCCATGTTTCATGAGCTGAAATAAAAGATCCCAGAAATGTTCCATATGCACAAAAAGCTTATTTCTCTCAAAATGTGTACAGAAATGTGTTTACCTCTGTCACAAATCCCTCTGGAACGTTCATTGTGCACACCTGGCCCCTATTCCCACTGATTGTATTTGTATATATGTGCCCTTTGTTCACCATGGTGCTGTCCATTATTGTAAAGGTAATAAATTGTTACAATGTCCGTTGGTGCGTGTGAGTACCTGTGCTGTGTGTTTTGGCTTTCGTGCCCTTGTGGATTGCGCAGATGATTACGGGTCTCGTCCCGTGTGTTAATCATTATGTGCGTGTGTTATTTATTCAAGGTACTCCTCGCTCTTTTGTTTGGGTTTCAACCCTGTGTTTTTGTTACGTGTTTGTTTGGTCTTCGTCCCCGTGCCCTTACACGGCACGCCGTAATTTGAACTTAACCTGTCTAGGATCAGCGTGGCGCTAGCGGCACACCCCCCCCCCCCCCACTGAAAAACAAGTGCCGCGAAATTCAAAAAAAATATTTTTTTAAAATATTTAACTTTCACACATTAAAGTCCAATACAGCTAATGAAAGACACAGATCTTGTGAATCCAGTCAACATTTCCGATTTTTAAAATGTTTTACAGGGAAGACACAATATGTAAAGATGTACATCTATTACCTAAAAACACATTAGCATAATCCACCATCTTTTATTTGTCCACCAACACCAGTAGCCATCACCAATTCGGCTAAACTAAGATATTTATAGCCCCTAACCAACAAAAAAACTCATCAGATGACAGTCTGATAACATATTTATGGTATGGGATAGGTTTTGTTAGAAAAAAGTGCATATTTCAGGTATATGGCATAGTTTACAATTGCACCCACCATCACAAATGGACTAGAATAATTACAATGAGCAACGTGTTTACCTAACTACTAATCATCAAACATTTCGTAAAAATACACAGCATACACGAATCGAAAGACACAGATCCTGTGAATACAGACAATATTTCAGATTTTCTAAGTGTCTTACAGCGAAAACACAATAAATCGTTATATTAGCTTAGCACATAGCAATTAGCAGCCCAGCATTGATTCTAGCCAAAGTGAGCGATAAAAGTCAACATCGCCAAAAGATATTAATTTTTTCACTAACCTTCTCAGAATTCTTCCGATGACACTCCTGTAACATCACATTACAACATGCATATACAGTTTGATCGAAAATGTTTATATTTAGCCACCAAAATCATGGTTAGACAATGTGAAATGTAGCTCAGCTGGTCAGAAAATGTCCTTGCGCCACTTAGACAGTGATCTACTCTTATACATAAATACTCATAAACGTGACTAAAAAATATAGGGTGGACAGGGATTGATAGACAATTTAATTCTTAATACAATTGCGTTATTACATTTTTTAATTTATCCTTACTTTTCAATACAGTTTGCGCCAAGCGAAGCTACGTCAAAAAACATGGCGTCCTAAGCCACTAAAATGTTTCGACAGAAACACGATTTATCATAATAAAAATGTCCTACCTTGAGCTGTTCTTCCATCAGTATCTTGGGCAAAGGATCCTTTCTTGGGAGAAATCGTCTTTTGGTGGAAAGCTGTCCTCTTGCCATGTGGAAATGTCAACTGAGTTCGGGATGAACTGAAAAGCATGCCCAACTTTTCACATCGTTGCAAAAATAAATGTCCCAAAATCGCACTAAACGGATATAAATTGCTATAAAACGCTTTAAATTAACTACCTTATGATGTTTTTAACTCCTATAACGAGTGAAAAGATGACCGGAGAAATATAACAGGCTAAACTAACGCTTGGAACAGGAGAGGGTCGGTGTCTTCCACGCGCGTTACGCAGCAAGAAAAGACTTGCTAGCTAAAGGTTTTTTTCATTTGTAGGGCCTGTGAACGAGCAATCGAGCCCGTTGGAATCGTCATCACGTAAAGGCATCCAGGGGAAGACGTAAGAAGTGTCCGTATAGTCATAGCAACGACAGTGCCCTTTTAACTGACTTCAGAAAAGTGGCCAACATTTCTCAAATCTGACTCCATGTCAGGGAAATTGCTGTAGAATGGGCTCTGTTCCACTTAGAGACAAAATTTCAACTCCTATAGAAACTATAGACTGTTTTCTATCCAATAATAATAATAATATGCATATTGTACGATCAAGGATTTTGTGGGAAGCCGTTTAAAAAATTAGCCACATTAGCATAAATAGTCTAAACAGCGCCCCCATCCCCAACAGGTTAATAAAAAACCCTATTACGCATTCCTGCGCCTGCCTGCCGAATCTCTTCATACCAACGTGACAACCTCCCTGTTAGTGAGCATTTCTTCTTTGCCAAGATAATCCATCCACCTGACGGGTGTGGCATGTCAAGAAGCTGATAAACCCTTGTGTTGTCTTAAGGGTCAAAAAGGACCCGCAACTATGTTTAACAGCAGAGAAAACCTCCGAAATGATATCTTTTCAACTTGAAATTCGATGACTTTTCCTAGCGTGGCCCCAACATTAGAAAATGTGAAACATCGTCTTTGTTCATGATTCCATGAAAGCTGTACATCACCAGGGTACAACGACTGTCTTACAGTCCCGGCAGTTATAAAATCATTTACACACCACAAAGACACACACACACACACACACACACACACACACACACACACACACACACACACACACACACACACACACACACACACACACACACACACACACACACACACACACACACACACACACACACTGAGATACTGAGATGATGTGTGCTACTGATTGAACTCAGCCAGCAGCTCCTGAAGAGGAAGATCACCATGGTTGGCACAGTTAGACATAACAAGCCTGAGCTCCCCCATGCACTTCTCGCAACAAGGGGGAGAGAGGCCTTCTCATCAAAGTCTGCCTTCACCCCCAACACCACTCTAGTTTCGTATCTCCCAAAGAGGAACAAGAATGTGGTCCTCCTGAGCACACTGCACAAAACGGCTGAGATCAATGCTCGTGAGGACAGGAAGCCAGCCATCATCCTGGACTACAACCACAACAAAGGAGGCATGGACCACCTGGACAAGGTGACTGGAACTTACAGCTGCAGGAGGATGACTGCCCACTGGTCCCTGGTCATCTTCCATAACATCAATCATGTGTCCTCATACAATGCCTTAGTGATATGGACAAGATCAACCTTACCTGGATGCCTGAAAAGGCTGTCAGTTGAGGACTTGTGAGGCGTCTATTTCTCAAACTAGACACTCTAATGTACTTGTCCTCTTGCTCAGTTGTGCACCGGGGCCTCCCACTCCTCTTTCCATTCTGGTTAGGGCCAGTTTGCGCTGTTCTGTGAAGGGAGTAGTACACAGCGTTGTACCAGATCTTCAGTTTCCTGGCAATTTCTAACATGGAATAGCCTTCATTTCTCAGAACAAGAATAGACTGATGAATTTCAGAAGAAAGGTCTTTGTTTCTGGCCATTTTGAGCCTGTAATCAAACCACAAATGATGATGCTCTAGATACTCAACTAGTCTAAAGAAGGCCAGTTTTATTGCTTCTTTAATCAGAACAACAGTTTTCAGCTGTGCTAACATAATTACAAAAGGGTTTTCTAATGATAAATTTGCCTTTTAAAATGATACACTTGGGTTAACTAACACAACATGCCATTGGAGCACAGGAGTGATGGTTGCTGACAACGGGCCTCTGTACGCCTATGTAGATTTTCCATGAAAAAATCTGCCATTTCCAGCTACAATAGTAATTTACAACATTAACCATGTCTACACTGAATTTCCGATCAATTTGAGGTTATTTTAATGGACAAAAAAAAAAGGACATTTGTAAGTGACCCCAAACTTTTGAATGGTAGTGTACCTCAGCCTAAACATCAGCGCCACAGGTCACTTCAACAAAGCTGTGAATGAGAGACAAGGCAAGAAGGGTCTTCTATGGCATCAAAAGGAACGTGAAATTTGACATACCCATTAGGATCTGTCGAAAAATACTCAAATCAGTTATAGAACCCATTGCCCTTTATGGCTGTGAGGTTTGGGGTTCGCTCACCAACCAAGAATTCACAAAATGGGACAAACACCAAATTGATACTCTGCATGCAGAATTCTGCAAAAATATTCTCAGTGTACAACGTAAAACAAAAAATAATGCACGCAGAGCAGAATTAGGCCGATACCCGCTAACTATCAATATCCAGAAAAGAGACGTTAAATTCTACAACCACCTAAAAGGAAGCGATTCCCAAACCTTCCATAACAAAGCCATTACCTACAGAGAGATGAACCTGGACAAGAGTCCACTAAGCAAGCTGGTCTGGGGCCTCTGTTCACAAACACAAACAGACCCCACAGAGCCCCTGGACAGCAACATAGACTCAACCAAATCATGAGAAAACAAAAAAGAGAATTACTTGTCACATCGGAAAGAATTAACAAAAAAACATCAAACTAGAATGCTATTTGACCCTAAACAGAGAGTAGTACACAGTGACAAAATACCTGACCACTGTGACTGACCCAAAATTAAGGAAAGCTATGTACAGACTCAGTGAACATAGCCTTGCTATTGAGAAAGGTCGCCTTAGGCACACTGCCCACAAAACACTGCCCACAAAATGAAGTGGAAACAGCTGCACTTCCTAACCTCCTGCCAAATGTATGACCATATTAGAGACACATATTTCCCTCAGATTACACAGACTCAGAAAGAATTTGAAAAACAAATACAATTTTGACAAACTCCATTTTCTATTGGATGAAATACCGCACTGTGAAATCACAGCAGTAAGATTTGTGACCTGATGCCGCGAGAATAGGTCATCCAGTAAAGAACAAACACCATTGTAAATACAACCCATATTTATGTTGAATTATTTTCTCTTTTGTACTTTAACTATTTGCACATCGTTACAACACTGTATATAGACATGACATTTGAAATGTCTCAATTATTTTGGAACTTGTGTGAGTGTAATATTTACTGTTCACTTTTTATTGTTTATTTCACTTTTGTTTATCCATTTCACTTGATTTGGCAATGTAAGCATATTCCCATGTCTTCCCATGTCAATAAAGCACCTTGAATTGAATTGAGAGAGGAAGAGGCGGAGGGAGGGGAGGAGAGACTGAGAGAACCCTACTGAATTAATGATAAGGCTTGCCCCTCGTATATCTTTGATGAGTGAGATCATGTTTGGCCACCCACATGATGCCAACGCTGTGGCGACTGCAGTGAGAGCTGCTGCTGGGAGAATGAGGGCGGATAAAGAGAGGATTAGGGGACGTATACAGTGTCTTGCGACGTTTTGCATTTCGTCTCCTCTGTCGCCAGACGGAAATGTTGCGTAAGCATCTCAGTTACAGGAACACCACCTCCACAAACAGTTCATCACATAGTAACATAAAGGACAATATTCTGTTGTCAATTTGCAGGCCTTTATGTACTCAAAATAATCAATTCATATCTAGGTAGATATTCAATTGAGATAAATACATTTTCAAGGCAGTCATGGCAGAATAGCTTTCAAATTGCATGGAAAATACACTGAGTCTTTTTTTTAAGCATTGTGTTCACTCCCAGGCGGTTAGGAGGAAATCTCTGACAGCTCTAGTGTGTGCCAAATCACCCTATTCACTATTTAAGGCACTATTCTTTTGACCAGGGTCTATAGTAGTGCACTATATAGGGAATAGGGTGACATTTCTTTGTGCGTAGTGTTCACTCTTACACAGTTAGGAGGACATCTCTAAGAGCTCTCCTCTCTCCTGGTGGTAAGTGACCCTTGTTCCCCCGGGGGCTGTGTATGTGTGTGTCTATCTTTAGCCACTTCCGTCATGTCTTGTAACTCGTGTCCTTCTTTCCGCAGCACTTAAATCTGGTATCTACACCTCCGGGCCATCCAATATCCTGTACTTTCCTTTTTCCTACAGCAAAGGAAGGAAGCTCTGGCACTGGCAGGTTCTTCTACACACACACACACACACACACACATACAGACGTACAAACTGCCATGCACTTACACACACACACACACAGTGTAGGATGAGACAAAGCATGTGGATAGGTTTGAACCGGTCTAGTCTGGTCAAAACACCATATTGTCATTTGCTCTGGACTAATTTCAGCCTACTTCATGTGGTTTTCATTTGATGTGATTTCAATTCCGTGCACTTGGTTTGACACTCACTGATGTACATTCCCTTTCATGTCCCTCAGCCACTACACTAGAGAGAGGAGGGGCAGGCAGTGTGAGATGACAGACAGCCAGGCAGGGATACAGCAGAGCAGTGGGGAAACATGAATGCCCCGTTTGCCTTTGAGCTGTCCCCAATACCTGTAATAGACCCGTCACAGCAGCTATATATAGACACGCAGCCTTGACATTCTAACCTTGCCTGCGTGCTGTCTCCGTCGCTGCTGTCGCCGTCTATGTCTATCCTGTCTCTGCAGGTAGCCTAGCGTTTAAGAGCGTTGGGCCAATAACTGAAATGTCACTGGTTCGAATCCCCGAGCCGGCAAAGTGGAAAAACATGTCACTCTGCCCTTGAGAAAGGCAGTTAACCCCAACAACAACTGGGCCCTGTCGATTAAGGCAGACCCCTGCACCTCTCTGATTAACTGTGGAAGACACATTTCAGTTGAATGCATTCAGTTGTGCAACTGACTAGGTATCCCTCTTTCCCTGTCAGCACAGATCTACAGAGGTGAAAAGTGGGAGTATAATACACTCCTACCCTTGTTAGTATTTAGGCTACAGTTCTCCTCCCTGTCTAGTGTACACTGGGCAAGTGTTCAAACCGTTGTGTGTTTCTGTTCAACTGTATACACTGAGTGTACAAAACATTAGAAACATGACAGACTATCCAGGTGAAAGGTAGGATCCCTTATTGATGTCACTTGGCCTTGTGATAATTGAGGCATGGATTGTGTGTGTGCCATTCAGAGGATGAACGGGTAGGACAAAATGTATGAAGAGTGTGGGCATCCCCCCTCCATCTAGCTCAGGCATGCAGGCAGGCAGGCTCCAGTGGAGTGATGACATAGCCTCTGCTGCTAACTCCCTATTCAGAACCACTGTGCCCTGCTAATGCTGCTAGCACACCGCTGTGCACAATGGATAATGCGAGAGAGAGAGAGCGAGACACACATTTTCAGCCGGCTACATTTTCCACTACATATTACCTAGGTTACTTTTCATTTAAAAGTTTCAATTCGTTAGTCCGTCAAACCCTCACCTGCTAGAATTAACAATTTATCTTCTAGAAATCTATTGATAGGATAGGCACCTGTCAGTCACAAAGCGAGCGATGACAGGATGACAGCAGATGACAGCAGAGAGGAAGAGGTAAAGCAAGAGGTTTCCCTCTCTCCAAAATTGTTCAAAAAATATGCCCAATGCGTTGCTATGGGCTTATTTTGGACCTAAGCTTGTCGCCTGCCTATTCTTAAAAGTCAGGACAATTCTTGCCCTGTAAAGAAACATAACTTGTTGTTGAAAAAAAAAGATTTTTGCAAGAAGCATTTAGAATTAAATGTGAAGTTGCACTTATAATTACGTGATTAGCCTAAATCACGAGCCTCGTATACCTTCAAAAGTATTTAGCAATCATAATTTATTTGAAAAACACCATAATTTATTCAAAAAACACCAACACCATCCTTTGTCACAAAAGACAATTCCACCCTGTCGAACAGACAAAACTGTTGTCGATCTTTAGAAATATCTCCTATATCTGTCGTTTCCATTACACATGTCACAACACATTTTTTGCCTCGTGAGTGTTGTCTACTGAATCGCATTTTTGCAAGTGCTGTTCATTTGGCTCTCTAATTTGCATAGGCTACTGGTAGGCGTAGGCTTTTTGGAGGTTACCTGCAGGTAAAATATGAAATCATGCGATAGAAAATGGTGAGCCATCACCGTGTAACGATTGTCTATTTCGTCCTCCTCATCGGACGAGGAGAGGCGAGAAGGATCGGACCAAAACGCAGCTTGTGGAGAATACATGTTTGATTTATTTTAAGACAAGACGAACACGAAGCACACTTGAGAAATGACAAAACAATAAACGACGTCAACAGACCTGAACATGTGAACTTACATATAACGAAGAACGCACGAACAGGTACAGACTAAACAAACGAAACAGTCCCGTGTGGTACAAACACTGACACGGAAGACAATCACCCGCAAACAAACAGTGTGAACAGCCTACCTTAATATGGTTCTCAATCAGAGGAAACGTCAAACACCTGCCCCTGATTGAGAACCATATAAGGCTAAGTAACAATGAACCTAAACAAGAAACAAATAACATAGACTGCCCACCCAGCTCACGTCCTGACCAACTAAACAACACTAAACAAAGGAAAATAAGGTCAGGAACGTGACACACTGCATGAAGAATGAGAGCCTCATTCTGTTCCAAATATGATGATTAAGGCCCTCGTGGAAACATTAAAACGGAATTCAAAAATATAAAAAATGTATTCACCTTAGTAGGGAATCAACTAAATGTATTAATTTGCCCAGGTTTATCATAAGACATTTACAGAATGCATCAGTGATATGTATTCCCTGCAACTTCCTGAAGAGGCAACAAGAACTCCCCTGTCTGTGTGTGCAGCATCCACGTCTACCACAATGATGCGAATGAAAACAGTGTACTGGTAGATGGAAAGGCTTTCCCAAAAACATTCTCAATTAAATGTCAACTACAAAGCAGCCTATGCTTACCTGCCAGAATGAAATCATGATTATTTTAATCAATCCAGTGGGTATTATTTTGCCAACTCTACCTTCACATGTGCAGTACAAAAGCACCATAGCCTGTTGCTAGGTGCACACTTGCAATAAAGGTTAACTACAACAAAAAACAACTAGCAATGCACTGAATTCATAGATGTTCTGTAATTTCTTTCCACACAATACCACAACTCATTTGTCCAATCTGGGAGGTAAACTCCATGAAGAATTCAATCATTTCGCGGTGTATTTCAGGTACAGTCAAGGCATTAGAATGTACCAGAAGCCACCAAAATAGAGCTCCAAAAAAATGCGGCCAGAGGGAGCCTGGCTGGCTACTTCTTCTATTTGGCTGGCTACTCTACGCACTTGTGGAAAACACTGACAAAGTGCATCACACTGTATTCTCACTCAATGACAACACATCAAAAGGCTTGGATGTGTTACGATTAATGTACACAGGAAAACAACTACATACTTGCTTGTACACAGTCCATTAACGCACAAATTGACGCATGCAAACATATATGATATTGGCATGTAGCCTTTGTACCCCGTCACACACATTTATAAAAGCATACATTTGCACACACGCATGCACACACACTCCTACACAAAAGTCTCCAACATACACTAACACGTGCATATGCACAAACAGCCTATAACATATACAAGCATTCACTCACACAACCACACAGATAAAGAGGGAATTGCCCTGAAATAATGACACGATCAGAGGAGATGATGTCAGCAACTGTCAGTGGAAAAAGACCCCCTCCAGTCAAAATGCTGCCCCCTCTGTCTCTCCCTCCCTCCCTCTCTCCCTTCTTCCTACGCTTGGTAAGGAAGCACCATGAGGAAGCACTAACCCAAGGCAGGAAGGGAAGTACTGTGTGGAGTTGGTGATAAAGGGATGAGCAAACCTCCGGGATATCTTGTTGGCCTCCCCGGTGATGGGATCTGACAGGGCAGGACCAGGGGCATCCTGGACCGGGCTGAACCACCCTAGTCGACTCATTCAATACAAGCCTCATTTAGCTGCGTGTGTGTGTGTGTGTGTGTGTGTGTGTGTGTGTGTGTGTGTGTGTGTGTGTGTGTGTGTGTGTGTGTGTGTGTGTGTGTGTGTGTGTGTGTGTGTGTGTGTGTGTGTGTGTGTGTGTGTGTGGCGTTGTGTTGTCTTCTTCCCACTTGAGTTTGTGTGAGAAGATGGTCCCCAGGAATTTGAATGATTCAGCTGAGCCATCAATCTCAAGGGGGATGGGGGCAAAACTGTCAACAGTACAGTGTTGCTGTACTGTTTACAGAATACCTCCCTGACATTGTGACCTCCATTGAGTGCATGTGGGTCAGTGCACCTACATGCAGAAAACATACAGGGAAGATCTCAATTGCACACTCCTAGCGTCCTCTCTCCTCATCTCCTTCTCGAAACCGATTGGATGAGAAAGCCAGAGGTCCCTCCCCTCTGACCTTCTCCTCCAATGGGTTTTGAGAAGGAGACGAGGAGCGAGGATGCGAGGAGTATGCAATTGAGATTTTCCCAGTGTTTTTACAACGCTGTAGCCACAATGACACATTTAAACACAGGCCTGTATTGCCACCTGGTGGACTTTACATGTTACATGTGAATGTTTTCCCTGTTGCCCATCATTTATTTAACCTTTATTTAACTAGGCTAGTCAGTTAAGAACAAATTCTTATTTACAATGACGGCCAAACGACGAGACAGCCTATAGGGAGAAGGTCAGAGACCTAGCAGTGAAAGGCCAGGATAACAAGCTCTCCCTCAACGTGATCAAGACAAAGGAGACTACAGGAAAAGAAGGGTCGAGCACGCCCCCATTTTCATCAATGGGCTGTCGTGGAGCAGGATGAGAGCTTCAATTTCCTTGGTGTCCATATCACCAACAAACTAACATGGTTCTAGCACACCAAGACAGTCATGAAGAGGGCACAACAAATGCCTATTCCTCCTCAGGAGACTGAAAAGATTTGGCATTCCTTAGATCCTCAAAGTTCTACAGCTCCACCATCGAGAGCATCCTGACTGGTTGCGTCAATGCCTGGAATGGCAACTGCTCGGCCTCCGACCGCAAGGCACTACAGAGGGTAGTGCGTACGGCCCAATACATCACTGGGGCCAAGCTTCCTTCCATCCAGGACCGCTATACCAGGCGGTGTCAGAGGAAGGCCATAAAAATGGCCAAAGACTTCAGCCACCCTAGTCACAGACTGTTCTCTCTGCTACTGAACGGCAAACGGTAACGGAGCGCCAAGTCTAGTTCCAAAAGGCTTCTTAACAGCTTCTACCCCAAAGCCATAAGACTACTGAACAGCCAAATGGCTATGCGGACAATTTGAATTTACCCCCCCCTCCCCGCATTTTTACGCTGTGGCTACTCTCTGTTTATTATCTATGCATAGTCACTTTACCTCTACTTACATGTACATATTACAGTTTTTCTCGTTTGCTTAACCCCACAACTGGTTCCTGTAGCAGAAAAAACATAGTGCCAGCAGCATACCACCCTGCATACCACTACTGGCTTGCTTCTGAAGCTAAGCAGGGTTGGTCCTGGTCAGTCCCTGGATGGGAGACCAGATGCTGCTGGAAGTGGTATTGGAGGGCCAGTAGGAGGCACTCTTTCCTCTGGTCTAATAAAATATCCCAATGCTGTGTGTAGGGTGCCGTCTTTCGGATGGGACGTTAAACGGGTGTCCTGACTCTCTGAGGTCATTAAAGATCCCATGGCACTTATCGTAAGAGTAGGGGTGTTAACCCCGGTGTCCTGGCTAAATTCCCAATCTGGCCCTCAAACCATCATGGTCACCTAATAATCCCCAGTTTACAATTGGCTCATTCATCCCCCTCCTCTCCCCTGTAACTATTCCCCAGGTCGTTGCTGCAAATGAGAACGTGTTCTCAGTCAATTTACCTGGTAAAATAACGGCAAAATAAAAATACCCTCACTCATTTCCCATAACCGTAAACACTATTCACTATCTTTCAATATTCAAAACTCTATCTGCAAAAGCTTACACAAAAGTGGCCAGATAAATAATTAATTGAACGATATATCCATTCAGCAAACACATGCTCTCAATATAGGTCTCTAGCGTAGAGCTGGCACAACCCGTCCTGGCTGGATGGTTACTTTCTCCGGGCAAATGCGGGGCGCGAGCACAGGACGCACTGGGCTGTGCAGGCGCACCGGAGACACAGTACGCAGAGGCGCAGAGCCGGCGCAGGATATCCTGGGCCGTAGAGATGCACTGGAGGCCAGATGCCTGAGCCGGCACCATCCGTCCTGGCTGGATGCCCACTCTAGCCCGGACGATGCGGGGAGCTGGAATATAGCGCACCGGGCTATGAGTGCGCACTGGAGACACTGTGCTCATCATTGCATAACACGGTACCTGACCAGTCACACGCTCCCCACTGTAAGCACGGGGAGTTGGCTCAGGTCTCCAACCTGACTCAGCCAATCGCCTCGTGTGCCACCCCCCTGCCTCTCGTGCCTGCTCCGCTGTGCCAACTCCTCATACTGTTGCCGCTCTGCTTTCGCCGCCTCTTTCTGCTCCCTTGGACGCCGATACTCTCCAGCCCTCGACCAGGGTCCCTTGCCTTCCAAGACCTCCTCCCATGTCCATTCCTCCAGAAAACGCTGCTCCTCTCGGCCACGCCGCTTGGTCCGTTTGTGGTGGGTAGTTCTGTCACGAACGTCGTCAGGGAAATGACTGGACCAAGGTGCAGCGTGGTGAGCGTACATTTTCCTTTATTAAGAATGTCGCCAACAAAACAGGAAACACCAAAAACGAACGTGAAGCTTACTAGGGCTATACAGGCCACTAACAAAGACAACTACCCACAACTAAGGTGGCAAAACAGGCTGCCTAAGTATGATTCCCAATCAGAGACAATGATAGACAGCTGCCTCTGATTGGGAACCACACTCGGCCAAACACACAGAAATACAAAACATAGAATGCCCACCCCACATCACACCCTGACCTAACCAAATAGAGAAATAAAATGGCTCTCTAAGGTCAGGGCGTGACAGAGAGGCAGGACTTGTAGCGCGATCTGCGTCAGAAATAGGAATGACTTCTATTTTAGCCTTGGCAACGCAGATGCTCGTTGGCGCGCACGAGCAGTGTGGGTGCAATACTTGAATAACATAGATTCCTAAATAAATTTTTTCGACGTGAGCGGTGTAGTCAGGGTATAAGCCTCAAAGCCTCAAATCCTCAAAAACACCAATCAGAATTGCAGGATCAATAAATAGGGTCTGGAGGCATGTCCAAACCATGCCGAAGTTGCAAGAGAACAGAGAGGATGAGGAGGAGGGCAAGGACGACAACAACAACAAAGTCAAGTAATCTCAGATGAAATCCATGCCACCCTAGTTCGTCATGTGCTCATACATGGGAGGACTATGAGAGAAGTTGGACAGCTAGTGCAACCCAACCTAAGCCGTTACACAGTTGCATCCATTGTCCGTACTTTCAGAAGGGAAACAGGTCATTTGCCTTGTTGTTACTGTGATACATGTAATGTTGTAGTGCATGTAGACTGGATCTCCACTTTGTTCTCAGTGTAGTTTTTACCACAGTAATAGATGACCATAGGTCAGTAATGGTCAAATTTCATTTTTGCAGAACTGAGAGGCGACCATCTGTTGGAGGTAGGTGGAGACTTCTCACAGCTGAGCAGGAGACTGTCCTGGTGAATATGGGGATTGCCAATAATGCCATCCGTTTGAGGGAATTTCAAACCCAAATAGTTGAAGACCAGGTAGTCTTCCAAGGAATTGACAGCATCAGCATTTCCACCGTTGACCGCATCGTTCAGAAGAACCACAAGGACAAAGCAGCTGTATCGTGTGCCTTTTGAAAGGAATTCAAAACAGAGTAAAGGAGCAACGATTCCAATATGTGCAGGTAATTGCTGTACTGTACAGAATTATTACAGTATGTAGAGTATGGCCCATCTCTCCAGCATAGCAATACAGTACTGTGTAGTAATGTGTTACAGTAACAATCTTTCATTCCAGGACAGTAGTACACTATAGTACTGCATTTATTGACTTGTTTATTGTTTACTCCATGTGTAACTCTGTGTTGTTGTCTGTTCACAGTGCTATGCTTTATCTTGGCCAGGTCGCAGTTGCAAATGAGAACTTGTTCTCAACTAGCCTACCTGGTTAAATAAAGGTGAAATAAAAAAATATAATAAAAAAAATTGTAGTAGAGTAAAATGTGTGTTTTTTTACTTCTGTAGATAATCTTTGAGCTGGATGCCATGGCTGACCCACAGGACTACGTCTTCATCGACGAGGCATGGTTCAACCTAACAAAAAGGCGCAAAAGGGGACGCAACATCATTGGTCAATGTGCCATCACACAAGTTCCTGGCCAGAGGGGAGGCAACGTCACCCTATGTGCAGCTATCAGCAATCATGGCGTCCTCCACCGTCATGTCAAAGTGGGTCCATACAACACCCATTTCTGAATCCGATTGAGGAATTTTTCTCAGCATGGCGGTAGAGTGTATGACCGCAACCCCTACGCACAGCAAAACCTCCTGGAGGCAATGGAGGACCCCTGTGGTGATGTGTCTGTGGAGTCCATCTAAGGCACACAAGGGCATTTTTCCCACGCTGCCTGGTAAGAGCAAACATAATGTGTGACGTTGATGAGGTATTATGGCCTGACCCAGACCTGAGGCGAGATGATGAGAACTCTGACTGTAATGCTGATGCTGAGTAACCTGTACATTTCCTGCATTTGGAAATAAAGCTTTTGGAAATTATTTTACTGTGCATGGACTCTTCCTTACATGTTTTGTCAGTATGACATTTCAATGGTCAGGTTTTTGACCAAAACAGCACATATAGTAGTATTTCCTTATCCACTAATGTAAGAGGTATTTTTACAGTACTGTTTTGAATTTCTCTCGCCAGGGTGTTCCTGAAAGGGTCATCTGGATAGTCAGTGCTGTGATTTTACAAAGTTACAAATTATTTATCTGAAAACCTGTTCTAAACATTTTGGTAGCAGTGTTTTGAATGAACATACAGTCATGTAGTCTGTGTTTTTGACAGCTTGTGTTTGTTGTCTGAGGGAAAAGTTTGAATTGGGACCCAGAAGTTAGATGTTTGTACTGTTGGGTGAGAGTTTTTTAAATTGTGTGTGAAGATTTGAGAAAATGGTGAGTTGTTCCAGGAATTGTGTCTAAGCAATTGAGAAAAACTGTATCTCAATTACCTTGACTAACCTGTTTCCCCACACGTTTACTCTGTAACGGTACCCCCTGTATATAGCCTCGTGCTGTTCTTTTATTGTTGGACTTTAATTATTTGTTATTTTTATATTTTCTTATTTTGTTTATTTATTTATTATTTACTTTTGTTTATTTTGTAAATACTTTCTCAACACTTTTTTTAAACTGCATTGTTGGTTAAGGGCTTGTAACTAAGCATTTCACTGTAAGGTCTACACCTGTTGTATTCGGCGCATGTGACAAATACAATGTGATTTGACTTGATAGCACACTTGGAGTTTGCCAACAGTCACCTAAATGATTCTCAGACCATGAGAAACAAGATTCTCTGATCTGATGAAACCAAGATTGAACTCTTTGATTGCCAAGCGTCACGTCTATAGGAAACCATGCACCACTCATCACCTGGCCGATACCATCCCTACGGTGAAGCATGGTGTTGGTGGCAGGATCATGCTGTGGGGTTGTTTTTCAGCGGCAGGGACTGGGAGACTAATCAGGATTGAAGGAAAGATGAAAATAGCAAAGCACAGAGAGACCGTTGATGGAAACCTGCTCCAGAGCGCTCAGGACCTCAGACTGGTGTGAAGGTTCACCTTCCAATAGGACAACGACACTAAGCACACAGCAGAGACAACGCAGGAGTAGCTTCGGGACAAGACTCTGAATGTCTTTGAGTGGCCCACTGGACCTCCCGGTAGTCAAACGCATCAAAGTTGGTCTTCCACATCAGACCTTTGGCAGATAGGAGCCAATAGGCAGAGCAAGTTACCAAGAAATCAGTGCAAATAAGGATATTTAACTGACTGAACCTGTCTGATTAAAGGAACTTCAGTTCCTCTGAATTAAGTGGGACACCCAACATGTTTTGAAAAAGGAAGGATTAGGTACTACCAGAATTTGTCCAGTAAGAACACAGATGTTCGTTTTCTGTTGCTAATTGTTTTTTTACGGTGTGCCCTACTGACCCAGGTTACAGGTACAGTTGAAGTCGGAAGTTTACATACACTTAGGTTGGAGTCATTAAAACTCGTTTTTCAACCACTCCACAAATTTCTTGTTAACAAACTATAGTTTTGGCAAGTCGGTTAGGACATCTGCTATGTGCATGACACAAGTAATTTTTCCAACAGCTGTTTACAGACAGATTATTTCACTTATAATTCCCTGTATGACAATTCCAGTGGGTCAGAAGTTTACATACACTAAGTTGACTGTGCCTTTAAACAGCTTGGAAAATTCCAGAAAATGATGTCATGGCTTTAGAAGCTTCTGATAGGCTAATTGACATCATTTGAGTCAATTGGAGGTGTACTTGTGGATGTATTTCAAGGCCTACCTTCAAACTCTTTGCTTTACATCATGGGAAAATCTAAAGAAATCAGCCAAGACCTCAGAAAGAATAATGTAGACCTTCACAAATCTGGTTCATCCTTGGGAGCAATTTCCAAACGCCTGAAGGTACCACGTTCATCTGTACAAACAATAGTGCGTAAGTATAAAGACCATGGGACCACGCAGCCATCATACCGCTCAGGAAGGAGACGCGTTCTTTCTCCTAGAGATGAATGTACTTTGGTGCGGAAAGTGCTAATCAATCCCAGAACAACAGCAAAGGACCTTGTGAAGATTTGTTTGTTGACATCCCTGTTATTGAGCATTTCTACATTGCCGAAATAATCCATCCACCTGACAGGTGTAGAATATAAAGAAGCTGAGGAAACATCATGATCATTACACAGGTGCACCTTGTGCTGTGGATAATAAAAGGCCAATCTAAAATGTGCAGTTCTATCACACAACACAATGACACAGATGTCTCAAATTTTGAGGGTGCGTGCAATTGGCGTACTGACTGCAGGAGTGTCTTCCAGAGCTGTTGCCAAATTGAATGTTAATTTCTCTACCATAAGCCACCTCCAATGTCGTTTTAAAGAATTTGGAAATACGTCCAACCGGCCTCACAACCGCAGACCACATGTAACCACGCCAACCCAGGACCTCCACATCCGGCTTCTTCACATGCGGGTTCGTCTGAGACCGACCACCCGGACAGCTGATGAAACTCTGGGTTTGCACAACTGAAGCATTCCTGCACAAACTGTCAGGAACCGTCTCAGGGAAGCTCATCTGTGTGTTCGTCGTCCTGTCCTGACCTGAATTCAGGTCAGCGTCGTAACTGACTTTAGTGGGCAAATGCTCACCTTCGATGGCCACTGGCACGCTGGAGAAGTGCGCTCTTCATGGATGATTCCGGTTTCAGCTGTAACCGGGTAGATGGCAACAGTGTGTTTGGCGTGGTGTGGGGGTGAGCGGTTTGCTGATGTCAACATTGTTAACCAAATACCCAATGGTGGCGGTGGGGTTATGGTATGGACAGGCACAAGCTATGGACAGCGAACACAATTGCATTTAATCGATGGCAATTTGAATGCATAGAGATGCATGAACGAGATCCTGAGGCTCATTGTCGTGCCATTCATCCGCCGCCATTACCTCATGTTTCAACATCATAATGCACTGCCCCGTGTCGCAAGGATCTGTAAACAATTCCCGGAAGCTGAAAATGGCCCAGTTCTTCCATGGCCTGCATACTCACCAGACATGTGAGTATGAGCCTCCCGGGTGGCGCGGTGGTCTAGGGCACTGCATCGCAGTGCTAGCTGCGCCACCAGAGTCTCTGGGTTCGCGCCCAGGCTCTGTCGCAGCCGGCCGCAACCGGGAGGTCCGTGGGGCAACGCACAATTGGCATAGCGTCGTCCGGGTTAGGGAGGGTTTGGCCGGTAGGGATATCCTTGTCTCAGTATGTAAAAATGTAATAAAATGTATGCACTCTACTGTAAGTCGCTCTGGATAAGAGCGTCTGATAAATGACTAAAAATGTAAATGTAAATGTAAACATGTCACCCATTGAGAATTTTTGGAATGCTCTGGATCGACGTGTACAACAGTGTGTTTCAGTTTCTGCCAATATCCAGCATCTTTGCACAGCCGCAGACCGAAAAGGAGTGGGAAAACATTCCACAGGCCACAATCAACAGCCTGAGGCAAATGGTGGTCCC
This sequence comes from Salvelinus fontinalis, assembly GCF_029448725.1. Taxonomy (NCBI): domain Eukaryota; kingdom Metazoa; phylum Chordata; class Actinopteri; order Salmoniformes; family Salmonidae; genus Salvelinus; species Salvelinus fontinalis. Next base: position 463,658 of record NC_074676.1, on the reverse strand, counting down.
ACCAGATACTGACTGGGTTTATAATCCACACCTCTACATTTTATGTAAGGTATCTGTGACCAACAGACGCATATCTGTATTCCCAGTAATGTGAAATCCATAGATTAGGCCCAATGCATTTATTTCAATTGACTGATTTCCTTTTATGAACTGTAACTCAGTAAAATCTTTGAAATGGTTTGAAAGTTCCGTTTTACATTTTTGTTCAGTTTAATTAGCACAAGTTTTCCCTCGTCTTCCGTTTGTCTTCAGTAAACACGCACTGTAACATGGAGATATGGCCGTGTGGGAACCCTAACACTAAAGGAATGTATCAATTTAACCGTTAGTTTTTTATTATTTCTCGCTGATATGAAAGATAAGGTCCTTATATGTCCAAAACCGTACCGCAAGCGATGGGTGTTTAATGTTCAGACCGAGCATCAGGGCTCTTAACAAAACTCCCCAGTACAGAAGACGTCCTCTTCCAATGACTCTTATGTGTAATGTAGTGAAAATAAGTCATGCTTGCTTTTTGAGGTTTTAGGCTGGGTTTCTGTACAGCACTTTGTGACATCAGCTGAAATAAGACGGGCTTTGTAAATAAATTTGATTGATTGATTGATCAAGGGCCAGCTGGCTAGCAAGTTGATGAGGGAAATGAGCTAGTTTTGCTATCATAGGTAGCTAGCTAGCAAGCTAGATCTTCAACCCTCAAATGAGATGTGGCTAGCATGTTAGCCTGCAAAAACGTATTTTAATTAGCAAGCTAGCGTAACGTAGCACATTTTCTGGGATGACTTGACAGGAACTGAAACATTTCATAAACATGGAAACATGGAAAGGTATGACTATGACCAAACAATTCAGCTTCTGTAGTACAGGACTGCTTTGTCCGGGGTCAGACATTGCTAGCTAGAGTTAGGCCTAATGTTAAATGTAGGGTTTTTCCAGTGAGCCTAACCAAAGACGGTACAGTATGAAGATGCTCCTTCAATAATAGAAATCCCTGATGACACTTGTAGGCAATGTTACGTCGACGTTGGCTTGCTAAGCTCATGCGTAGAAATACGTTATCGGGTCTAACGGTTGTCTCGAGCCGATCTGTGAAGGTGCCATCAAATCAAAGCCCCTCTTTCGAGATAAAGTTGATTTTGACAGATTAAAACTTGTAAATTTGTCACTTTCACAAGGTTGGAGTAATAACATGTTCAACTACTTAAGACATTGGCTCGAATGTAGGTTGTGCCTTTCGATTTTGAGAAAATTGAAAACGAAGGAAGAATTTTTCACATCTTTCATTGACTTCTCAAACACCAGCCTGGTATGTATGGTCTGTTTTGCAAGCGTTCCCGGAAGTTTCGCCATGTTGCGCCTCTGGGTTTAGGGACTCTGTGGCCTAACGTGACCTTCATGGATAATATGCCTACAAATGTTCTGCCAGCAGCACAAATGATGATGTCATGTTTGCATGGTAATGAGGTACCCTTCTAAATAAATGCCTGCTTTTCAAAACATTCCAATGTGGATTACTCATTCAAAAGATCTGGATTTTTTATGAATGGACACTTTTATTGTGGCGAAACATTTTTAAAGACCAGTAATGAAAAAGTACTATGTTGACACTGGTGTGTTGAGATTTTTGGGCTGTAGAGAGAACGTTTCTACTCAGCTAAAGTGGAGTGGAAAATACTCTCTTGGGTCTCTATTAACCAAATATGTGTCGTTTTGAATGGGGACTGTGCCGTACATATCCAGCAGCACTTCTTTCTCCACAATGTTTTGTACAGTTTGGTAAAGGGTGCATTGACAACAGAGCAAATCACACATTTTTTGTGTATTCCCCATCTCACAGTACATGAAAAAGAGAATACCCCCAAACCCTAAATATCAACATGTGAGAACAAGGTTGGACACAGGTATTATTCCACAACTCATGTTATTCAAGTGTTATAGGCTTGGTTACTAGTGCCAAAGGACTCATATTAGGGCCGGGACGATACCAGTTATTCTTTTATTTTTTTAATTTCACCTTTATTTAACCAGGTAGGCCAGTTGCGAACAAGTTCTCATTTACAACTGTGACCTGGCCAAGATAAAGCAAAGCAGTGCGACAAAAACAGCAACACAGAGTTACACATGGGATAAATAAACGTACAGTCAATAACACAATAGCAAATGTCTATATACAGTGTGTGCAAATGTAGTTAGGGATTAGGGAGGTAAGGCAATAAAAAGGCCATAGTTGCGAAATAATTACAATTTAGCACTGGAGTGATAGATGTGCAGAAGATGAATGTGCAAGTAGAGATACTGGAGTGTAAAGGAGCAAAAAATAAATAACAATATGGGGATGAGGTACTTAGGTGGGCTATTTACAGATGGGCTGTGTACAGGTGCAATGATCGTTAAGCTGCTCAGACAGCTGATGCTTAAAGTTAGTGAGGGAGATATATGACTCCAGCTTCAGTGATTTTTGCAATTAGTTCCAGTCATTGGCAGCAGAGAACTGGAAGAAAAGGCGGCCAAAAGAGGATTTGGCTTTGGGGATGACCAGTGAAATATACCTGCTGGAGCACGTACTACGGGTGGGTGCTGCTATGGTGACCAGTGAGCTGAGATAAGGCGGAGCTTTACCTAGCAAAGACTTATAGATGACCTGGAGCCAGTGGGTTTGGTGACGAATATGAAGCGAGGGCCAGCCAACGAGAGCATACAGGTCGCAGTGGTGGGTAGTGTATGGGGCTTTGGTAACGAAACGGATGGCACTGTGATAGACTGCATCCAATTTGCTGAGTAGATTGTTGGAGGCTCTTCTGTAAATGACATCGGCTAAGTCAAGGATCGGTAGGATAGTCAGTTTTACGAGGGTATGTTTGGCAGCATGAGTGAACGATGCTTTGTTTGCGAAATAGGAAGCCGATTCGAGATTTAATTTTGGATTGGAGATGCTTAATGTGAGTCTGGAAGGAGAGTTTACAGTCTAACCAGACACCTAGGTATTTGTAGTTGTCCACATATTCTAAGTCAGAACTGTCCAGAGTAGTGATGCTAGACAGGGCGGGTGGGTGCGGGCAGCGATCGGTTGAAGAGCATGCATTTAGTTTTGCTTGCATTTAAGAGCAGTTGGAGGCCACAGTAGGAGTGTTGTTTGGCATTGAAGCTCGTCTGGAGGTTTTTTAACAGTGTCCAAAGAAGGGCCAGAAGTATACAGAATGGTGTCGTCTGCGTAGAAGTGGATCAGAGACTCACCAGCAGCAAGAGCGACATAATTGATGTATACAGAGAAAAGAGTCATCCCGAGAATTGAACCCTGTGGCATCTTCATAGAGACTGCCAGAGGTCCGGACGACAGGCCCTCCGATTTGACACACTGAACTCTATCTGAGAAGTAGTTGGTGAACCAGGCTAGGCAGTAATTTGAAAAACCAAGGCGGTTGAGTCTGCTGATAGGAATGCGGTGATTGACAGAGTCGAAAGCCTTGGCCAGGTCGATGAAGACGGCTGCACAGTATTGGCTTTTATCGATGGCAGTTATGATATCTTTTGGACACGAAAGCCTTCAGGCCTTGAGGCTGTTCTGAGGGCAAAAGGGTGGCTGCATCTTAATATCAAGAAGGTGTTCCTAATGTTTGGTATTGTCATTGTATAGGACCTGTTTGCGCCTGATGGTATTTTTCTTTTTTTCTTTTTTCTATGTAATGTTCTAACATCTCTATTTTCTCCTCCGCATACAATTACCCAATCACAACCCTGTTGCGAACAATGAATCCATACACCACTGAAACAACTAACATCATAGTATTATTTCCTAACTCACATTAAATCTGAATTCTATACACTAGTAAAATATCCACAGACATGTTTGATCATCCATTTGTTTGCCTCACTGTAATGTAAATAATGGGATCCCCTTAACCCTAATCGCGTGCAGAAATATGTCTCTGGTAAGATCATCATTGTGTATGTTGAGAATGAGAGATGGATATAGAAAAGTTGATAAAACTGGGGAGAAGTAGCCCTTCTGTTGCATCGTGTAGTAACTAACAACTTACCAGTAGATGGCAATAACATGTAGAACAAACAGAGTAGGTGTCCTGCAAGTTACTTATCATTGATGTGGGATTGTGTGTGTTTCTCTCTTTCCCAGGCCGTTTCAGCAGCCGCATGTCCACCCAGCAGTGCCCACTCCAAAGCATCCAGTGCTCGGACGAGTCGACAGGAATCATCCCTGGCCGGCTGTGAAAGTGCCAGATCCCAGAGCAGCCGACCATAGAAATAACCCTCAGCCTTATTCACCCCCCAACTCCATCAAAGTCGACTTATTTCATTACCACGGCCCCTGTGCCGCTTTGTGAAAGGGGGACCCACCTACCCCTTAATGCCAGGGATACTCAACTCCTGTCCTTAAGGGCCCAAATCCTGCTCATTGATTGATTGATTGATCATCATCACAATGTCCTTAGTTTACAATTGGCTCATTCATCCCCCTCCTCTCCCCTGTAACTATTCCCCAGGTCGTTGCTGCAAATGAGAACGTGTTCTCAGTCAACTTACCTGGTAAAATAACGGTAAAATAAAATTTTTTTAAAAAAAAGTAGCCCAGTGCACATACCTAGTCTCCCAGGTCTAATTCGGGCCTCCGAGGACGGAGTTGTTCACCCTTGTCCATTGCCGTTGGGCCAGTAAAAGTCTCTGCTGTAGAATGGCTTTGTAGGTTGATTTTTATGTAATTTCTACCGATCAGTTGAGACTTAATAATAATAATAATAATAATATGTTATCATAGCAAATAGACTGTAATTACCCTATTGCCGTCATTATACATTTTTTTATATTCTTAGCAGCAAACTGGAGTTTGCATTGTGACTCATGAGCATGTGGGGAAATTCAAAACAGGGGCTCTGACTGGTAGGAAAGAGACTAGAAGTGAATCACCTTTTGGCGAATCAGGTGCTGCTAACCCGAGTGACCCATTCTCTGGAGTGGATTCCAGTAATGATCGAGATGCCAGGACAGTTGGTGCCTCCAGTGCTGAACTATGAGAGAGAGAAGTGGAGTCCAAAGAAAATCCTGGTAATCTTCAAACACCAAAAAAAGTATTGAAAACTGACATGACTTGGGGTACATTCAGAGGGCGGCCCTCAAAGCTCTGGCCAATCACGATCTTGCTGACCAGGTTGGGGTTCTTAGCCACCATGTCCTGGAAAGTGTAGATCTATTGCGATAGAGCTAGTAAGAGAATCTCACATGAGAATCAAAGAACTCTGAGGACTGGAGTTTTAACACAGCCTGATAACATTGTTATGACAGTGTTATTATTCAATCTTATGACAGTGTTATTATGCAGTCTTATGACAGTGTTATTATGCAGTCTTATGACAGTGTTATTATGCAGTCTTATGACAGTGTTATTATGCAGTCTTATGACAGTGTTATTATGCAGTCTTATGACAGTGTTATTGTGCAGTCTTATGACAGTGTTATTATGCAGTCTTATGACAGTGTTATTATGCAGTCTTATGACAGTGTTATTATGCAGTCTTATGACAGTGTTATTGTGCAGTCTTATGACAGTGTTATTATTCAATCTTATGACAGTGTTATTGTGCAGTCTTATGACAGTGTTATTATTCAATCTTATGACAGTGTTATTGTGCAGTCTTATGACAGTGTTATTATTCAATCTTATGACAGTGTTATTGTGCAGTCTTATGACAGTGTTATTATGCAGTCTTATGACAGTGTTATTGTGCAGTCTTATGACAGTGTTATTATGCAGTCTTATGACAGTGTTATTATGCAGTCTTATGACAGTGTTATTATGTAGTCTTATGACAGTGTTATTGTGCAGTCTTATGACAGTGTTATTATTCAATCTTATGACAGTGTTATTATGCAGTCTTATGACAGTGTTTTTGTGCAGTCTTATGACAGTGTTATTATGCAGTCTTATGACAGTGTTATTATGCAGTCTTATGACAGTGTTATTATGCAGTCTTATGACAGTGTTATTATGCAGTCTTATGACAGTGTTATTATTCAATCTTATGACAGTGTTATTATGCAGTCTTATGACAGTGTTATTATTCAATCTTATGACAGTGTTATTGTGCAGTCTTATGACAGTGTTATTATTCAATCTTATGACAGTGTTATTGTGCAGTCTTATGACAGTGTTATTATTCAATCTTATGACAGTGTTATTGTGCAGTCTTATGACAGTGTTATTATGCAGTCTTATGACAGTGTTATTGTGCAGTCTTATGACAGTGTTATTGTGCAGTCTTATGACAGTGTTATTATTCAATCTTATGACAGTGTTATTATGCAGTCTTATGACAGTGTTATTATGCAGTCTTATGACAGTGTTATTATGCAGTCTTATGACAGAGTTATCAAATAAAATGCCATTTGTCACATGCTCCGTAGACAACATGTGTAGGCTAACAGTTAAATGCTCATTTACTGGTCCTTTTCCAACAATGCAGAGTTAAGGAGAACAGAAAATAAATCATGAAAAAGAGAACTAGTGGCACTAGGAATAAATACACAGTGAATAACAAATAGAAATAACATGGCTATATACAGGGAATACCAGTACCGAGTCAATGTGCAGGGGTACGAGGTCATTGAGGTAGCTATGTACTGTACATATAAGTAGTGGTAAAGTGACTAGGCAACAGGATAGATAATATTTGCAGCAGCGTAAGTGGTGAGTGTGAAAGTGTGTGTGTGTGTGTGTGTGTTGGGGTGTCAATGTAAGTATGAGTGTGTGGGTAGAGTCCAGTGTGTGTGCATAGAGTCAGTGCAAGAGAGTTAGATTCTGCAAAGTTATTATGCAGTCCTATGACCGTTTTCTTTTGCAATCTTATGACAATGTTATGATAGATGTTATAATAGATGCTGAGGCTTTCCTGGCTGTGTTATTGGGTACTGACCTGATATTTGGTGTAGTCATCAGTATTCTGGGCTCAGCGGCATGAGCACTCAGCATCTGCTCCACTCCTCATCCAACATAACCTCAGATAAAAGGGGCAAAAGGTTTCACATCACTGATCGCTCTCCTCGGTTCTTTCAAGAATAATTCAATTGTCAGGGGGGATAACTTTGGTGGCGTCATAGTCTGTACAGTTATGACTTTTTGAAGAATAACAATGACTAAAGAATGGCGTAAGAAAGGCAGATGAGCTCTCCCCAGCTCAGAAAGGTGTCCACCTTTACCTGTAGGTCCTTTGACTGTGACAGAGTAAGAGATGTCCTCGGTCCTCAGGAAGACCTTTGTAGGTCTGCCGGCTGGTGACGGGAACTCTGATGTCCACAGGAGTGGAGAGGTCAGTGGGATCCATTTACACACATCCAGCTGGGAAAGAAGAGAGGAGAGGAACATGTAGATCTACTCACAAATCAACACATGGGAAAAGATCAAATGGACTGATCATACATTATACAGTATGAGAAGGGATCTGCTCTGATAATTCTGTTCTGATCGTTTTCCTATTTACAGATCTTCATTTGATCACTTTTTTGTTGCTGATCATGTTCATGTGCCGCAAATGAGCTAAGTGATTTACAGAAATACACTGAAATCCTGCACTCACATAGTATTCCACTTTTCATGCAGCTTCATTTTGACCAGCTAATACCCTAGCAACATTATGGACTAAATGTTGAAATCCTGTTGCTGCAGGATTATTTTGCTGCGACAATACAGGTCAAATTAAGATCCGACATCTGTATAAGAAGTGTAATAGTCATAGTATGATCACTGTGATCATTATGCCCCACCTGGAGATCTTTAATCTCAGCCAGGTCCTTCAGGAGAGAGTGCTGGAGCTCATCCTTCCAAGTGATCTGAAGCACCTGGTGCCTGTACAGATATTACAACGAGAATGTTATCATCCCTAATAATTCTAATAAAGAGATGGGGGAAACATTAAAAAGAGAAAGGGTGGCAATCAACACACCATATGTCATTACCCTTTTCTCAGCTACCACTGCTGTAGCAAACAAGTGATAATAATTCAATCAATCAATCAAAATGTATTTATAAAGCACTTTTTACCAAGTGCTTTCTTTCCGTGCTTTGTGATGATCACTCACCCCTCAAATGTCTCCTTGTCGATAACGGCCACAAACAGCATAGTCAAGATGAGCAGCTCCTTTCACGGTAACGAATAGAGTGTAGCCACACACCTTGCCCACCACCTTTGACCTTGGTTAGTTACGGTAAGTTGATGTTTTCTCCTGCTGTTCTGTTTCCCACACCAACTCTGATGTAACACTAATGGTGAGTATTTCTGGAGCAGATACCGAGAAGGACAATGAGAATGGACCAGATTTTCAGTTTTTTCCCTTACTGTTCCATTTGCTTAGTTTGCCTGTGTTTGTATTCTGTACTGTAAAAGATATGCCCCCAAGGGTTGTCGCAACCCTTTTTGAGGACTGAGTCGGTCCTTTAGACTATTACGGTACTCACATTTGAAAAATTAGAGACAAGGAATAAGTGACCTCTGACTTACATCAAACAATTGTGTTATGTATTGTTTAAGAATGATTGTGTTTATATTTTACATGCCCCCACATGTCCTATATGTCTCCTTTAAAGACATTAATCTGCCAGAGATTACTTGCCGTTTATCTAACGCTCTAACTAAATTCAAATCACCATACCTGTACATTCAACCGGGTCAAGCAAAAAGCCTTGGAGACAGAGAAACACCAAAACTGCTTTTAGAAGCCAACTCACTCCCGAGAAATATTTGTCAGGTCCATATTTCCCACCCCCACAGGGCACTTCTTTTCATTTAGAAGACATTTTAAAACAACACGTTTTTGCATTTTCTTATGTTACTAAACTCCTTTATTTTTGACATACAAGTTCAAATATGTTTTTTCGTATACAGTTTGTACCTCTCCAAGAGAGATTACTTCAACCATAACAACCTTTCTCTCTGCTTCATTTTGGCATCACCCAAAGAGCTTGGCAGAGTATGAAAAATGAAATAGACAAAATCAGGTATAACAGTTGACATTTATTGGTCTCATTGTGCCCTGGACAGAGCCATGGTAGACTGAATGGTAACTTTTCCTATATATGTACAACAGTACAATGACACAGTGTCCTGTAGGTTGTCGTGGTGACCCATCTAGTTGGTGTTGTCCTTGGTATGCTCCATGATGGCCATCAGAGCCAGCCAAGTCTCCTTGGCAGTAGGAAGGATCTGATTAGCTGGCAGGATGAAACCATAGCGACCGGTGTCTCTCAGCTCAAAGGTGTAGGAGTACTTGATGCCCTGGTTGTAGGTCCAATCAATGGTACCACCACTAGCCTGATCTGGAATTGACAAGAAAAAAGGGAGTTGACAATAGTTTCTGTATTAATGTCACAGAGTATATAACAGCATTGTTTATAGTATTCAGATGGAGTGTGCTCATGTTGATAGACTGTGGTGGACTAGAGTGGACTGGAATGGCATGCGATGGGATCCATTTAAAGCAATGAATAGGTGTAGCCGGGTTTTGACACTTACAGATGGTGTTGATTATGCTGCCGTATCTGTAGAAGGTTCCGTACAGGGAAGCCAGATCAGTGATAGCCTTCCTGGCCAGGTTGTGCTGTGGGCAGATAATACAAGTAACGTAATGTTAAAGTATCCTGTTGTAGCCACACTTCCCCTGGTGAGGCAACATGTAGTGGAGAATGCAGGCAGGGTGCTGCCTATAGGCACGGATGCCACAAGTTGTTACCAAACATGGTACCAAACATGGTACCAAACATGGTACCAAACATGGTACCAAACATGTTACCAAACATGTTACCAAACATGGTACCAAACATGGTACCAAACATGGTACCAAACATGTTACCAAACATGTTACCAAACATGTTACCAAACATGGTACCAAACATGGTACCAAACATGTTACCAAACATGGTACCAAACATGGTACCAAACATGGTACCAAACATGGTACCAAACATGGTACCAAACATGCAAAAAAAGTATCAACCCTTACAAAATTGTCCATTAATTATAATCCACACAATTATTCAAATTTCCTGTTGCTGCAGGATTATTTTCATGCTGTAGCAAACTGGCTCAAATTAAGATCGTACATATGTATAAGAGATTCAGATCACGCACACGTGTAACATGTAGTTAATAATCAAAGAGGTGGAGCGAGATAACATGATGTAAACAAAATCTGACATTTAGTAATCATAGCGATCAAGTACGGAACATTAACCTAAAATGTACCGTAAAGGACACATCTTCTGTTGTGAGCGACTCACGCTAGTGTGCGTGTAGTAGTAGCCGGGATGGTCAGGGTTGGTCACAATCTCCAGGAAGATGTCCATCTTGTCCAGGATGGCGTGAGGGCGGCGTCACTTCTGTAGTCGGTCACAATCTGGACATTGAAACAGAAAAATGATATCATAAATCTTCAATCATGACTGCCCATACATAGTGAGTAATAGTGAGAGTGATACAGTGGTTTGGTGAACAGATGTGTAGATGAAGAGAGGGGAAAGGTTTAAAGACTGTCAGGGAGTTAGTGCTGATGCACCTTCTTGGCGAACCAGGTGCCGCTAGCCTGTGTGACCCATTCCCTGGAGTGGATTCCAGTGTCAAGCCAGATACCAGGTTTGTTGTTTCCACCAGTGCTGAACTAGAAAAGAGAGAAGGAGGGGGGTGTAAAGAACATCTACCGTAATCCTCAAATACTGTAAACGTGAGACATTTAACATACAACCAAGCACTTAATTAACATGTACCAAAAAATGGTGGCTCATCCAGGATCAGGCAAAAACTAGGCTTGTATGTCTCTATTAGATGTATATTTCACGTGTAAAGAGTACTAGCTAGTAATGTGACAAGGCCCACTGTGGTCAGGAACTTACCTTGAGCACATTCAGGGGGCGTCCCTGGTAGCTCTGGCCAATCACGATCTTGCTGACCAGGTTGGGATTCTCAGCCACCAGCATGTCCTGGAAAGCATAGATCTGGAGAGAGGGAAAGAGAGAGAGAGAGAGAGAGAGATGTTACAGTCAACTCAAACAATTCTCTAGGTGTCATGTCAGTCCATGTCACTGTCATGTCACTCTTATGTGGATCTTATGATAACAGTTAATAGCGTCTGCCTGAATGTGTGCTGCTCTGAGTGGTCATGTGAAATGGGCTGTCCCATTTCTCCTTGCCGCTTGCGTTTCGGGATACAGAACTTACGTCGGCTATGGTGTGGTAGTTGGAGTAGTCGTAGTCATCACTGGTTCTGGGGGCAGTGGCACGGGCAGAACTCAACATCTTCTCCTTCTCTTCATCCAGCATAACCTGTGGGCAAAAGGGTGGTCAAAAGTCACTACAAGGCTTATTCAACCATCTTATTTATTTACTGTAAGTCATGACATGGATTTACACATTTCAAGATCAGCCAAGATGAAGTAAGACTGAAGTAATCACCCTGACCTCAGTCACTTTCTCCCTGACTCAGAAAGCAGTCCTACCTGCAGGTCCTTGATCATGATGAAGTACTCAATGTCCTCGGTCTCCAGGAAGGCCTTGACGGTCTGCAGGCTGGTGAAGGGAACTCTGATGTCCACTGAAGTGGGGAGGTCAGTGGTCTCCATCCACACATCCAACTGGGACAGAGGAGAGGAATGACACGTTAGGTCAACAAACCAACACAATGGGCCAGACCGGCCCAGACACAGATTCAGCATAGTCCTGGACTAAAATGTATGCCGATATAAGTGTTTTGAGCAGCTATAGTGAAAGGGAAATGTCCTGGTCAAGGCTCTACAGTGGTGATGATCATGTCACACACCTGGAGATGTTCCATCTCAGACAGATCCTTCAGAAGAGTGAGCTGGACCTCATCCCTCGCAGTGATACGAAGGACCTGGTCCCTACAAAGACAGGAGAAACATTCAGCTTTCAACAACTATGCTTGGAGTTGAGAAAGGGAGAGAAAAATGTTACCCAACAAAGACTGTGGCTAAACGCCTGCTTACAGCATCACTTACGGTTTTATTCAACATTAACCATAAGCTTTGCTTCCTCTTTACAGTTATCATTGAAGATATCTGTCCGTTCCTCCCCATGAGTAGTCATTTCTAATGATTCCGTTGAAGTGATGATTGTAAAGTAATAAGGCCTGACTGTCGTTCAGTCTAAAGAAGCAACTCATGTCTCCAGAATCACAGGGGCAAGCATGACATATGGCATTATTACCCTTCCTATGGCTCCTCAATCTTTACATAGCAACTACTGGTGATATATCAAACATGACACCAAATATTGGTGTGTCCACTCACCCCTCAAAAGTCTCCTTGCCGAAAACGGCCGCAAACAGCGCAGTCAAAACGAGCAGCCCCGTCATCGTGTAAATCACCAACTGCTAACAGTCAGTATATGGATAACGTGTGAAAAGCTTGATAATGTATGTGATATCAACAGAGAGGTATATTTTCTGAGTGATTTAAATATTGACTGTATTTCATCATGCTGCCCAGTCAAGAGGAAGCTTAAATCTGTAACTAGTGCCTGCAACCTGGTTCAGGTTATCAATCAATCTACCAGGATAGTTACAAACAGCACAGAAATGAAATCATCAACATGTATTGATCACATCTTTACTAATGCTGCAGAAATGAGCCTGAAAGCAGTATCTAAATCCATTGGATGTAGTGATGACAACATAGTAGTCAAATCTAGGAAAACCAAAGATCCAAAGGCTCCGCCTAATTAGAGAACAGGTGTAGACTAACAGTGAAATGCTTACTTACGGGTCATTTTCCATCAATGCAGAGTTAAAGATGAGGTAAAAAAAGAAATAGTGACACTAGGAATAAATACACAGTGAATAACTAATAAAAATACAAATTTAAACTAACATGGCTATATACAGGAAGTACAAGTACCGAGTCGATGTGCAGGGGTACGAGGTAATTGAGGTAACTATGTACAACACATATAGGTAGGGGTAAAGTGACTAGGCAACAGGCTAGATAACAGTTGCAGCACCGTACATGGTGAGTGTGAAATTGTGTGTGTGTGTGTGTGTGTGTGTGTGTGTGTGTGTGTGTGTGTGTGTGTGTGTGTGTGTGTGTGTGTGTGTGTGTGTGTGTGTGTGTGCGGCGTCGGTATGCAAGTGTGTGCATGTTATGTGTGTGTGTTTGTATGTATGCATGTACTGTGTGTGTGTGTGTTGTGCATCCACACACATCCAGTGTGAAAGTTTGTGTGTCTGTGTGGCGTCAGTATTCATGTGTGTGTATGTTATGTTGTGTGTGTGTGTGTGTGTGTGTGTGTGTGTGTGTTGTGCATCCACATACATCCAGACTGAAAGTTTGTGTGTCTGTGTGGCGTCAGTATTCATGTGTGTGTGTATGTTATGTATGTGTGTGTGTGTTGTGCATCCACACACATCCAGACTGAAAGTTTGTGTGTCTGTGTGGCGTCAGTATTCATGTGTGTGTATGTTATGTATGTGTGTGTGTGTGTTGTGCATCCACACACATCCAGCTGGCAAAGAAGAGAGGAGAGGAACATGCAGATTAATTTAAAGCAAAACAAGGGAAAAGAGAAAATGGAGTGAACATTTATTATGAGACGAGGAATAAGTGAACTCAATGACTTACATCGAAGAGCATTTTGTTTGTTTGTTTGTTTGATTGTGTTTGAATGTGTCTATAAACTGAAAAAATATATAAACGCAACAATTTTTATCATTTTACTAACTTACAGTTCATGTAAGATAATCAGTCAATTTAAATAGATTTGGCCCTGATCTATGGATTTCACATGACTGGAAAGGCGCAGCCTTGGGTCGGGCTGGGAGGGCATAGGCCCACCCACTTGGGAGCCAGGCCCACCCACTAGGGAGCCAGGCCCAGCCAATCAGAATGAGTTTTTCCCCACAAAAGGGCTTTATTACAGACAGAAAAATACTCCTGTTTCATCAGCTGTCCGGGTGGCTGGTGTCAGATGATCCTGCAGATGAAGAAGCCAGAAGAGGAGATCCTTGACTGTGGTTAAATGTGGTTAAGTGGTTAAATGTGGTTTGCGGTTGTGAGGCCAGTTAGACGTACTGCAAAATTCACTAAAACGACATTGGAGGTGGCATATGGTAGAGAAATTAACATTAAATTCTCTGACAACAGCTTTTGTGGACATTCCTCCAGTCAGCATATACATTTGAGACTCCCTCAAAACTTGAGATATCAGTGGCATTGTGCTGTGTGAGCTTTTATTGCACCCAGCACAAGGTGCACCTGTGTAATGATCATGCTGTTTAATCAGCTTCTTGATATGCCACACCTATAATGGCACAAGGTAGACCCAGATGCAGACACAGGAGGCAGATGGTTAGAGTCTTTGTTTATTAATATCCAAAAGGAGTATGAAAGAGAATGGTCGTAGAAAAAAAAGGTCAAAACCAGATTCTTAATCCAAGAGGTAAAGAGTGGCAGACAGGCTCAATGTCAGGGCAGGCAGAAGGATCAGGCAGGCGGGTACAGAGTCCAGAAAGGCAAGGGTCAAAAGCGGGAAGACAAGATAAAGAGAATAGAAAACAGGAGCACGGTAAAAACCACGCTGGTTGACTTGAAAACATACAAGACGAACTTGCACTGAGAGAGAGGAACACAGGGATAAATACACTGGGGAAAATAAGCGACACCTGGAGGGGGTGAAGACAATCACAAGAACAGGTGAAACAGATCGAAGCGTGATACATGTCTGGTGGATGGATTATCTTGGCAAAAGAGTAATGCTCTCTAACAGGGTTGTAAACTAATTGTGCACAACATTTGAGAGAAATAAGCTTGTTGTGCATATAGAACATTTCTGGGATCTTTTATTTCAGCTCATGAAACATCGGACCAACACTTTACATGCCCTGCACATCTCCTTTAAAGACATTCATGTCAGAGATTATTTGCAGTTTAACAATCTAACTATTTCAAACCAACATATGTGTACATTAAACCAGGTGAAATGAACCAATGGGTTTATCACACCCATTACCCTTCTAAACCACATGACCTGGGAAACCTTGCTGAACGTCTTTAGACATGTGTTAGGCCACAAACCATGGAGACAGAGAGACACCAAAACTGCTTTAGAAGCCACATGACTCCCTAGAAATATTTGTCAGGTCCATATTTCCCACCCCCACAGGGCACTTCTTTTCATTTAGAAGACATTTTAAAACAACACGTTTTTGCATTTTCTCATTTTCTTATGTTACTGAAGTCCTTTAGTTTTGACATACAATTTCAAATTCACTACATGACCAAAAGTATGTGGACACCTGCTCGTCGAATATCTCCTTCCAAAATCATGGGCATTAATACAGAGTTGGTTTGCTGCTTTAACAGCCTACACTCTTCTAGGAAGGCTTTCCACTAGATGTTGGAACATGTCTGCGGGGGCTTCCATTCAACCACAAGAGCATTAGTGAGGTCAGGCACTGATGTTGGGCAATTAGGCCTGGCTCGCAGTTGGCGTTCCAATTCATCCCAGAGATTTTCGATGGGTTTGAGGTCAGGGCTCTGTGCAGACCAGTCAAATTCTTCCACACTGATCTCGACAAACCCTTTCTGTATGGACCTCGCTTTGTGCACGGGGGCATTGTCATGCTGAAACAGGAAAAGGCCTTCCCCAAACTGTTGCCACAAGGTTGGAAGCAAGAGTCGTCTAGAATGTCATTGTGTGCTGTAGTGTTAAGATTTCCCTTCGCTGGAACTAAGGGGCCTAGGCCGAACCATGAAAAACAACCCCAGACCATTAGTCCATCTCCACCAAACTTTACAGTTGGCACTATGCATTTGGGCAGATGGCGTTCTCCTGGCATCTGCCAAACCTAGATTTGTCCATCGGACTTCAGCACTCGGGTGTCCCGTTCTGTGATCTTGTGTGGCCTACCACTTTGTGGCTGAGCCGTTGTTGCTCCTAGACATTTTCACTTCACAATAACAGCACTTACATTTGACCGGGGCAACTCTAGCAGGGAAGAAATTTGACGAACTGACTTGTTGCAAAGGTGGCATCCTAGGTGGCCATTCTACTGCCAATGTTTTTGTCTATGGAGATTGCATGGCTGTGTGCCTGATTTTATACACCTGTCAGCAACGGTTGTGGCTAAACTAGCCAAATCCAATTTGAACAGAACTGATTTGAAGGGGTGTCCACATACTTTTGTATATACTGTGTAGTGTATATAGCTAATAATCGTGTGTATGCGGTACGGCATCAGAATTAAAATAAAAACACTTCATACCTTTTTGTAGTTAATAAATGTAATGTGAAACTATAATATTCTTAACTAGCATTGAAAAGGTTAATCCATTAAATTTATTAAAAATTGAATTTCTGAATCAGTAGACAAGTCTATACTTTGGGGGGGAGGGGCGGGTTTTCAGCTGGCAGAGGCAGAGTGAGCACTTTGCATTGGCGCTTTGTTGCGTTTTTTTTTGTGGAACTGGAAAGAAAGAACGTTGTTAACCGGTACCCATGCTTTTAAAATAACGGTTCTATTCCGGAACAGTAAAGATAACTTTCATTTGCGGTTCTGATTCTGTTCCTTTGAAATATGTTATTTTCCGTTTTTTTGGTTCTGTTCCCTGAATCGGTTCCAACCCCTGGCTGGCTACTCAATTCTGTTGATAATTCATGTCACACATGTTAATGTATTAATATCTTAAGTATTATCCACAACACGTGTTATTCAGATGGGTCTTTACATATTTTTTGTCTCATATTGACTCCATACATTATGTAAGGTGTTGATACACTACATAAAAAGCTACATTGAAAATAATGTTGATCAATCCACAAGCTTCTTAGTGGGCATGTATTCACAAGACATAGAAAGCAAAACAAAGCAATAAATCCCTCATGCCCACCCTCACACCTTTCCGCTTTGATTCTTCCGCCATGAATCCAGTCCTGTACTGTTTCATAGGTCAGAGCTCTATTGGCGCCTCCGTAATGGCCAATCTCTTTAATGCAGGCTATTGGACAGTGACAATGTCTATGCAATACAAAGACAATACAGATAGAGTCTATGCCAGATTTAAATTTGCTCTGGTCAACAATTAATGTCCTATTTTAAGGAAGGACATTGAAGGAGAAAATATTATACAAAATAATATGTAAACTCAGCAAAAAAAGAAACGTCCCTCTCACTGTCAACTGTGTCTATTTTCAGCAAACTTAACACGTGTAAATATTTGTATGAACATATCAAGATCCAACAACTGAGACATAAACTGAACAAGTTCCACAGACATGTGACTAACAGAAATGGAATAATGTGTCCCTGAACAAAGGGGGGGGGGGCAGTCAGAATCTGGTGTGGCCACCAGCTTAAGTACTGCAGTGCATCTCCTCCTCATGGACTGCACCAGATTTGTCGGTTCTTGCTGTGACATGTTACCCCACTCTTCCACTAAGGCACCTGCAAGTTCCCAGACATTTCTGGGGGGAATGGCCCTAGCCCTCACCCTCCGATCCAACAGGTCCCAGACATGCTCAATGGAATTGAGAGCTGGGCTCTTCACTGGCCATAGCAAAACATTTGACATTCCTCTCTTGCAGGAAATCACACACAGAACGAGCAGTATGGCTGGTGTCATTGTCATGCTGGAGGGTCATGTCAGGATGAGCCTGCAGGAAGGGTACCACATGAGGGAGGAGAATGTCTTCCCTGTAACGCACAGCTTTGAGATTGCCTGCAATGACAACAAGCTCAGTCCGATGATGCTGTGACCTACCGGCCCAGACCATGACGGACCCTCCACCTCCAAATCAATCCAGTTCCAGAGTACAGGCCTCGGTGTAACGCTCATCCCTTCGACGATAAATACGAATCCGACCATCACCCCTGGTGAGACAAAACCGCGACTCGCTAGTGAAGAGCACTTTTTGCCAGTCCTGTCTGATCCAACGACGGTGGGTTTGTGCCCATAGGCAGCGTTGTTGCCGGTGATGTCTGGTGAGGACCTGCCTTGCAACAGGCCTACAAGCCCTCAGTCCAGCCTCTCTCAGCCTATTGCGGACAGTCTGAGCACTGATGGAGGGATTGTGCGTTCCTGGTGTAACTCGGGCAGATGTTGTTGCCATCCTGTACCTGTCGCGCAGGTGTGATGTTCCGATCCTGTGCAGGTGTTGTTACACGTGGTCTGCCACTGCAAGGACAATCAGCTGTCCGTCCTGACGCCCTGTAGCGCTGTCTTACGCCTCTCACAGTAGGGACATTGTAATTTATTGCCCTGGCCACATATGCAGTCCTCATGCCTCCTTGCAGCATGCCTAAGGCACGTTCATGCAGATTAGCACGGACCCTGGGCATCTTTCTTTTGGTGTTTTTCAGAGTCAATAGAAAGGCCTCTTTAGTGTCCTAAGTTTGCATAACTGTGACCTTAATTGCCTACCATCTGTAGCTGTTAGTGTCTTAACGACCGTTCCACAGGTGCATGTTCATTAATTGTTTCTGGTTCATTGAACAAGCATGGGAAACAGTGTTTAAGCCCTTTACAATGAAGATCTGTGAAGTTATTTGGATTTTTACGAATTATCTTTGAAAGACAGGGTCATGAAAAAGAGACGTTTCTTTTTTTGCTTAGTTTATAATAATATGACTTATGATTCCATTGGGAAGTCAAATAGATACTGCCCAACTAAGACTAAATGAGATAGAATATACACTACCATTCAAAAGTTTGGGGTCACTTAGAATTGTCCTTGTTTTTGAAAGAAAAGCAAAAAATGTTGTCCAATAAAATAACATCAAATTGATCAGAAATACAGTGTAGATATTGTTAATGTTGTAAAGGACTATTGTAGCTGGAAACTGCAGATGAGGATGTGCAAGTAGAAATACTGGTGTGCAAAAGAGCAGAAAAACGTATATTGGTTCCTGACGTGTCTGCCTTCGTCGCCGCATACACGGTGTGTGCCCAGAACAAGACTCCACGGCAAGCTCCTTCTGGCCTTCTTCAACCACTACCGGTCCCTCATCGTCCCTGGTCCCATATCTCTCTGGACTTTGTCACTGGGATTCCCCCGTCTGATGGCAACACTGTCATTCTGGCGGTGATGGATCGGTTTTCTAAGGCCGCTCATTTCATCCCTCTCCCTAAACTACCCTCTGCCAAAGAAACGGCCCAGCTCATGGTGCAGCACGTTTTCCGGATCCATGCTCTCCCGGTGGATATGGTTTCCGACCGGGGTCCTCAATTCTCATGTTAGTTTTGGAAGGCGTTCTGCACCCTTATTGGGGCATCGGCCAATATATCCTCCGGATTTCATCCCCAATCAACAGTCCAATCGGAGCGAGCTAATCAGGACCTGAAGACCACCTTAAGATGCCTGGTCTCAACCAACCCCACTACCTGGAGCCGTCAACTGGTCTGGGTGGAGTATGCCCGGAACACCCTTCCCTGTTCAGCCACGGGACTCTCCCCTTTCGAGTGCTCCATGGGGTATCAGCCTCCGCTCTTCCCGGAACAAGAGCAGGAGGTCAGCATACCGTTGGTCTAGTTGTTTGTCCGCCGCTGTCGATGTACCTGGAGAAGAGCCACTGTCACACCCTGATCTGTTTCACCTGTCCTTGTGATTGTCTCCACCTCCTCCGGGTGTCGCTTGTTTTCCCCAGTGTATTTATCCCTGTGTTTCCTGTCTCTCTGTGCCAGTTCGTCTTTTATGTTCCAAGTCAACCAGCGTTTTTCCCCGTTCTCCTGCCTTTGCTATTCTCCTTTTCTAGTCCTCACAGTTTTGACTTTTGCCTGTTTCTGGACTCTGTACCCGCCTGCTTGACCATTCCTCATTCCCCTTGACCTCGAGCCTGTCTGCCACTCTGTACTTCCTGGACTCTGAACTGGTTTTGACCTTTTGCCTGTTCACGACCATTCTCTTTCCTACTCCTTTTTGGATTATTAAACATCTTAAACTCCAACCATCTGCCTCCTGTGTCTTCATTTGGGTCTCGTCTTGTATCATGATAGATAGATGAGACACTTTTAAAGTATACATTCATAATTTGTCCTGGCCAGTGTGATAGGCAGTGGTGTAAAGTTTTTAAGTACAAATACTTTTAAGTACTACTTAAGTAATTTTTTAGGGTATCTGTGCTTTACTTTACTATTCATATTTTTGACTACTTTACTTCTACTTCACTGCATTCCTGAAGAAAATATTGTACTTTTTACTCCATACATTCCCTGACAACCAAAAGTATACTTGTTACATTTTGAATGCAGGACAGGAAAATTGTCAAATTCACAAACTTATCAAGAGAACACGTTGTCATCTCTACTGCCTCTGTCCTTGTCGACTCACTAAACACAAATGCATATTTAGTAAATATTTATTTAGTGTTGGAATGTGCCCCTGGCTATCCATACGTCTTAAAAACAAGAAAAGGTGCCATCTGCTTTGCTTAATATGAGGAATTTAAAGTTGGTTTGGTGTGTCTAGCTTGAAGGCTTCAAAAGTTACTGTTGGTGAGTTATTTTATATGATCAGACCGAAACATGAGCTCAGGAGTGATCGGGTGAAATATGAAGCTAGTGGACGGAGACAGCTTCAATCAGAACAGCAGTATCAACTTATAGCCTGCCCTTCTCATTACAGACACACAAATATCATACATAGAAGACATGCTAAAGTTCACCATTACAAAAAAATGAAAGGGGAGGTTAGCATTGTCCTGGGGGTTATGATATTTCTGTGTCTAACTTTCTCACTCATTATTCACGATTCATTCAGGATTATCCGTGATCATGGTAGCATCCACATTAATGTAGAAGTGTTTAGAGACATCTTATATTCCTATTTACAATAAAAGTGACTCCAAAATGACACAATACATTATTTACCATACATTTGTATTGGTATAAAATAAATTAGAAGGGAATTAGTCCCAAAACTTTTGCTCCCCTAAAATGTGGAGACTATGTATAAAAAGTGCTGCAATTTCTAAACTGTTCACCTGATATGGATGAAAATACCTTAACATTAAAGCTGACAGTGCACTTTAAACCACATTGTCATTGTATCTGGAGTACAGAGCCAAAATAAAATAAAAATTGTCACTCTCCCAATACTTTTGGAGCACACTGTATATATATAAAAACATTGGGGGTCAGGGGCCCCCTAGCGGTCAGGGGCTCTAAGTGATCATTATGTTGCTTATGTCTGGAACCGGCCCTGAAACTATATGTGTTTGTTTCAGATTTATTCATAAAGACATGTATAAATGTATAAAACTGCTGGCAAAAGGTGCAGAAACCAGCCGTCTGATACTTCCAAATATCTCCGAGCTAGCGTGGGAAGGAAAGCAGCAGGCATAACACGTAAGTACCCTTAAGCAAGGTCGTGGTTAGGTCATGTGATCTGGCGTGTGGCATAAAAGGTGGAGGCTACTGCCTGTGGCTCTACTCCATTGGTAATGATGAAGAGGCTGCTCGTTTTGACTGCGCTGTTTGTGGCCGTTTTCGGCAAGGAGACTTTTGAGGGGTGAGTGGACACACCAATATTTGGTGTCATGTTTGATATATCACCAGTAGTTGCTATGTAAAGATTGAGGAGCCATAGGAAGGGTAATAATGCCATATGTAATGCTTGCCCCTGTGATTCTGGAGACATGAGTTGCTTCTTTAGACTGAACGACAGTCAGGCCTTATTACTTTACAATCATCACTTCAACTGAATCATTAGAAATGACTACTCATGGGGAGGAACGGACAGATATCTTCAATGATAACTGTAAAGAGGAAGCAAAGCTTATGGTTAATGTTGAATAAAACCGTAAGTGATGCTGTAAGCAAGCGTTTAGCCACAGTCTTTGTTGGGTAACATTTTTCTCTCCCTTTCTCAACTCCAAGCATAGCTGTTGAAAGCTGAATGTTTCTCCTGTCTTTGTAGGGACCAGGTCCTTCGTATCACTGCGAGGGATGAGGTCCAGCTCACTCTTCTGAAGGATCTGTCTGAGATGGAACATCTCCAGGTGTGTGACATGATCATCACCACTGTAGAGCCTTGACCAGGACATTTCCCTTTCACTATAGCTGCTCAAAACACTTATATCGGCATACATTTTAGTCCAGGACTAGGCTGAATCTGTGTCTGGGCCCGTCTGGCCCATTGTGTTGGTTTGTTGACCTAACGTGTCATTCCTCTCCTCTGTCCCAGTTGGATGTGTGGATGGAGACCACTGACCTCCCCACTTCAGTGGACATCAGAGTTCCCTTCACCAGCCTGCAGACCGTCAAGGCCTTCCTGGAGACCGAGGACATTGAGTACTTCATCATGATCAAGGACCTGCAGGTAGGAGTGCTTTCTGAGTCAGGGAGAAAGTGACTGAGGTCAGGGTGATTACTTCAGTCTTACATCATCTTGGCTGATCTTTAAATGTGTAAATCCATGTCATGACTTACAGTAAATAAATAAGATGGTTGAATAAGCCTTGTAGTGACTTTTGACCGCCCTTTTGCCCACAGGTTATGCTGGATGAGGAGAAGGAGCAGATGCTGAGTTCTGCCCGTGCCACTGCCCCCAGAACCAGTGATGACTACGACTACTCCAACTACCACACCATAGCCGACGTAAGTTCTGTATCCCGAAACGCAAGCGGCAAGGAGAAATGGGACAGCCCATTTCACATGACCACTCAGAGCAGCACACATTCAGGCAGACACTATTAACTGTTATCATAAGATCCACATAAGAGTGACATGACAGTGACATGGTCTGACATGACACCTAGAGAATTGTTTGAGTTGACTGTAACATCTCTCTCTCTCTCTCTCTCTCTTTCCCTCTCTCCAGATCTACGCTTTCCAGGACATGCTGGTGGCTGAGAATCCCAACCTGGTCAGCAAGATCGTGATTGGCCAGAGCTACCAGGGACGCCCCTTGAATGTGCTCAAGGTAAGTTCCTGACCACAGTGGGCCTTGTCACATTACTAACTAGTACTCTTTACACGTGAAATATACATCTAATAGAGACATACAAGCCTAGTTTTTGCCTGATCCTGGATGAGCCACCATTTTTTGGTACATGTTAATTAAGTGCTTGGTTGTATGTTAAATGTCTCACGTTTACAGTATTTGAGGATTACGGTAGATGTTCTTTACACCCCCCTCCTTCTCTCTTTTCTAGTTCAGCACTGGTGGAACCAACAAACCTGGTATCTGGCTTGACACTGGAATCCACTCCAGGGAATGGGTCACACAGGCTAGCGGCACCTGGTTCGCCAAGAAGGTGCATCAGCACTAACTCCCTGACAGTCTTTAAACCTTTCCCCTCTCTTCATCTACGCATTTGTTCACCAAACCACTGTATCACTCTCACTATTACTCACTATGTATGGGCAGTCATGATTGAAGATTTATGATATAATTTTTCTGTTTCAATGTCCAGATTGTGACCGACTACGGACGTGACGCCGCCCTCACCGCCATCCTGGACAAGATGGACATCTTCCTGGAGATTGTGACCAACCCCGACGGCTTCTACTACACGCACACTAGCGTGAGTCGCTCACAACAGAAAATGTGTCATTTACGGTACATTTTAGGTTAATGTTCCGTACTTGATCACTATGATTACTAAATGTTAGATTTTGTTTACATCATGTTATATCGCTTCACCTCTTTGATTATTAACTACATGTTACACGTGTGCGTGATCTGAATCTCTTATACATATGTAAGATCTTAATTTGAGCCAGTTTGCTACAGCATGAAAATAATCCTGCAGCAACAGGAAATTTGAATAATTATGTGGATTATAATTAATGGATATTTTTGTAAGGGTTGATACTTTTTTTGCAACTGAAAATCAAATCTGAAATGTCAAAGTGGAAATTAGAAACTTCCGAAGTCTTTTCAAACCTCAAATACATTGCACATTTTCAATTTCCTGCGTTGCAGGAAAGTTCTCCTGCTACAGGATGATCAAATTAAGATCCTACATCTGTACCGAATATCAACTATCGAATCTAACTTTCACAAATCTCAGTGTTGTATCCTGTTTTGTCATTTGACTTCGCTCTGACATCATCAACCTTTCGTGTTCCACAGAACCGTATGTGGCGTAAGACCAGGAAGCCCAACCCTGGCTCTTCCTGCATTGGAACTGACCCCAACAGAAACTGGGATGCTGGTTTTGGAGGTTTATTTTCCAGTTCACTTGAATGTTGACTCAAATACAAAAGAGTCAGATGTCACAAACTAAAATCTTAATTTTTTGTCAAATAAAGAGCTATCTCCTTGCAACTGGTGAGACAGTATTTTACTGTGGAAAATGTGCATTGTTATTTTTTAGTCTGGCGCTAATCTTTTTTTATCCTTTTGTCTATCTCCTCTGTTACCTTTGGTAGGTCCCGGTGCCAGTGACAGCCCCTGCTCTGAGACTTACCGTGGACCCAAGGCTAACTCTGAGTCTGAGGTCAAGTCCATCGTGGACTTTGTCAAGTCTCATGGCAACCTGAAGGCTTTCGTGTCCATCCATTCCTATTCCCAGATGCTCCTCTACCCCTATGGTTACACAAAGACCCCCTGCAAGGACGAGAGTGAACTGGTGAATTCAGCATCTAGTTGTCTTTGACATGTTTGGTAACAACTTGTGGCATCCGTGCCTATAGGCAGCACCCTGCCTGCATTCTCCACTACATGTTGCCTCACCAGGGGAAGTGTGGCGCCAACAGGATACTTTAACATTACGTTACTTGTATTTTCTGCCCACAGCACAACCTGGCCAGGAAGGCTATCACTGATCTGGCTTCCCTGTACGGAACCTCCTACAGATACGGCAGCATAATCAACACCATCTGTAAGTGTCAAAACCCAGCTTAACCTATTCATTGCTTTAAATTGATCCCATCGCATGCCATTCCAGTCCACACTAGTCCACCACGGTCTATCAACATGAGCACACTCCATCTGAATAATATAAACAATGGTGTTATATACTCTGTGACATTAATACAGAAACTATTGTCAATTCCCTTTTTTCTTGTCATTTCCAGATCAGGCTAGTGGTGGTACCATTGATTGGACCTACAACCAGGGCATCAAGTACTCCTACACCTTTGAGCTGAGAGACACCGGTCGCTATGGTTTCATCCTGCCAGCTAATCAGATCCTTCCTACTGCCAAGGAGACTTGGCTGGCTCTGATGGCCATCATGGAGCATACCAAGGACAACACCAACTAGATGGGTCACCACGACAACCTACAGGACACTGTGTCATTGTACTGTTGTACATATATAGGAAAAGTTACCATTAAGTCTACCATGGCTCTGTCCAGGGCACAATGAGACCAATAAATGTCAACTGTTAAACCTGATTTTGTCTATTTCATTTTTCATACTCTGCCAAGCTCTTTGGGTGATGCCAAAATGAAGCAGAGAGAAAGGTTGTTATGGTTGAAGTAATCTCTCTTGGAGAGGTACAAACTGTATACGAAAAAACATATTTGAACTTGTATGTCAAAAATAAAGGAGTTTAGTAACATAAGAAAATGCAAAAACATGTTTTAAAATGTCTTCTAAATGAAAAGAAGTGCCCTGTGGGGGTGGGAAATATGGACCTGACAAATATTTATATCGAGTGATGTGGCTTCTAAAGCAGTTTTGGTGTCTCTCTGTCTCCATGGTTTGTGGCCTAACACATGTCTGAAGACGTTCAGCAAGGTTTCCCAGGTCATGTGGTTTAGAAGGGTAATGGGTGTGATAAACCCATTGGATCATTTCACCTGGTTTAATGTACACATATGTTGGTTTGAATTAGTTAGATTGTTAAACTGCAAATCATCTCTGACATGAATGTCTTTAAAGGAGATATGCAGGGCATGTAAAGTGTTGGTCCGATGTTTCATGAGCTGAAATAAAAGATCCCAGAAATGTTCTATATGCACAACAAGCTTATTTCTCTCAAATGTTGTGCACAAATTAGTTTACAACCCTGTTAGAGAGCATTACTCTTTTGCCAAGATAATCCATCCACCAGACATGTGTCACGCTCAGATCTGTTTCACCTGTTCTTGTGATTGTCTTCACCCCCTCCAGGTGTCGCTTATTTTCCCCAGTGTATTTATCCCTGTGTGTAACTATCCTGGTAGATTGATTGATAACCTGAACCAGGTTGCAGGCACTAGTTACAGATTGAAGCTTCCTCTTGACTGGGCAGCATGATGAAAGCCAGTCAATATTTAAATCACCCAGAAAATATACCTCTCTGTTGATATCACATACATTATACAAGCTTTTCACAAGCTTTTTTAGCAGTTGGTGGTCTACAGCAGCAGCCCTATTACTTCAGCAGTATTAACATGAGATCCTCTGTAAGCTTTACAGGAATGTGGTTCTGAATATAAACGTCAACACCTCCACATTTGGCATTTCTGTAAATCTTATAACCATGTATTGTTACCATTGTATCATCAAAGTTATAATCTAAGTGTGTTTCAGAGATTGTCAGAATATGAATGTCATCCGTACTAGCAAATCATTGATTTCATGAAGCTTGCTTCTTAAGCTACATATGTTAATGTGGGCTATTTGTTAGCACTTTTCTGTGATGCCTGATTGCTACGCTTACCAGTAAAGCAATAAAAACAGAGGTGGACATGCTCCGGTTATTTACGTTAGTGCAGGGTGAGCTGCACACGGTGGGCTTCCTGCTAGGGCACACTGTCTTAGTGCTAACAGTATAACTCTGCTTTATAGGCACATGGTTACTGCATACAATAGCTGTAGGATCAGCAGAGGCATTCAGGGCAGTAAGAGGGACATAAATAGGTTACTTACATTGTGTTTTCCGGCACCCCTAGATGATGTAAACTTTCTAAAGCATTATGACAACTCAGCGACACAATGGTAGGGATTAAATGGGCTGGGCATGCGGCCATAAAAGGGCAGGTAACTCCCACGAGCCTATTTCCAGATGGCTGCGACTCATGGTCCGTTAGAGTGGAGAAGTGAAAACTATATGAATCTTGAACAACGTTGATATGTGGTGAAAGCGAAAACTCCAAAGATGATAAGGATATGTTATTTGTTGGCCTATGACATTATCGATTCACAGTCCAGAAAATCAAGAATTTCATTTTATACATTGTTTTCACTAAATAACAAACATCTTACATGATAGGCTAAGCTTCGATTTGGCCTGTGACTGAGCTAAGTTTTATCCACATTTCTGCAAAACCACCCAGCCAGTTACACCATTCCTCAAGAGCCAGCTTAACTGCCAGGAGTTCCCGGTTACCGATGTCAACATTTTTCTCTGCAGGTGAGAGCTTACGGGAAAAGAATGCACATGGGTGGAGCTTCTGATCAGAGGGGGAACGTTGAGACAGAACAGCACCTACCCTGGTGTCGGAGGCGTCCACCTCCACGGTGAACTTGAGTTCTGAGTCTGGCTGAGTGAGGACCAAGAAATGAAGCGGCGCTTGAGTTCCAGGAATGCTGCCTCTGACTCAGGGGTCCAGTGGAACCGAGTGGAGGTGAGAGTGGTTAGAGGTGCTGCCAGATGGCTGTAGTTGCGAATGAAACATCTGTATAAATTGGCAAACCCCAGGAAACGCTGTAGCTGCTTCAGGTTAGAGGGTGCACCTCTACATAGCCTCGTGCTCGGGGCGAGCGAGGTTATACAACCAGATACTGGGGAGAGGAGCTCCAGGCTGGAAGTCAATGGCGCAGTCGTACTGCCGAGCAGGCGGCAGAGACAGGGCATGGTGCCTGCTGAACACAGGATCGTGATACTCGAGAGGAACTGATGACAGGTCCGGAGGTTCTGTAATGGACTGGTGCACAGACAAGGCAGGGGCAAGGGCAGAATGTAGACAATCTGAGGGACAAAATGAACTCCAAGTGGTTTACCTTTCCGGCAGTCCAGTCGATCTGTGGGTTGTGCAGCTTTAACTATGGATGGCCACGAACCAGGGGAGAGTGAGGGCAGTTGATTATGAGGAAACTCATCCTTTCCTGGTGGTTTCCAGAGAGACGCAGGATGACAGGGATGGTTCTCTAACAGACACGGGCGAGGAGCTGTCCGTTGAGAGCGTTGGCATCGAGGGGGGAATCGAGTGGGACAGTGTCCAGGACCAACTGGTTAACGACACCACGGTCCAGGAAACACTCGTCGGCTCTCGATGAGATCAGGCAGAGGCAAAGCCTAGCTCTGCCACACGAGTGTGCCGTCAAGCAGGGGTCTGGGGGGAGAGGGGCAGGCGATTTGGCTCCACAGTATATCCCCCACTGCTGCCGAGCCACCTGTTTTGCTGGGCGCAGGGAGCAAGGGGAGACAAAGTAACCAACCTGGCCACAGTATAGGCAGCTCCTAGTGCTAATTCACCGCTGCCTCTCCTCTGGAGAGAGACGAGCCCGGCCGAGCTGCATCGGTTCAGGTTCAGGACGAGACATGAGAAGGGAGGCAGTCGGGGAAGGAGAACAAGGCAAGGAAGCAGATGTTATTATCGGGCATGCACGGAGAAGGTTGTCGATGAGGATGGCAAGAGGGATGAACTCATTGAGTCCATCAGGCTCATCCCTGGACACCAACTAATCCTAGGTAGTCTCAGTGAGAGCGTTTTGGAACGCTCCCTGAAGAGCCTCCTCATTTCAGTCGCTCTCAGCGGCGAGGGTGCGAAACTCAATTGCCATTTCATCGATACTTTAGGAGCCTTGACAGAGGGACAGGAGTTGTTTAGGGCATCCTTACCGCAGACAGGGTGATCGAAGACTCTCTTCATGTCCTCTGTAAAGCTGGAGTAGGAGAAGCAGATGGGGGACTGTTTCTCCCATACCGCTGTGGCCCAGGAAAGTGCTGCAATCAGGAGTGAAATATTGGCCCGTTCGCTAGCATAAGAGTAGGGCTGTTGCTTGAATACTAGTGAACATTGTACAAAAAAAGCTCCGCAATCTCCGAGGTTACTATCATAACGCTCAGGAGCCGGAACAAACTGCTCACGGGGCGGAGGAGAAGGACTAGGGTCTGGTTGCAAGCTCTGGGCGAAGGTTCAACCCTTCAGGTTAGAAAGTCTCCATGAAAACTCCTTGACGTGCCCCAGAAGGGTTTTCTGGGCTTGGTCATGTTGCATCGAGCAGTGCTCCCTGGCCGGCGAGGATTTGGTGGAGAGGATCTAAGCCAGCTGGGTTCATATCTATGGCCAGTTCGTACTGTTACGTGGGGCGGAGCAGGTGAACCCAAATGCAGACTCAGATGAGGAGACAGAGATAAGGTAACTAAGGTATTTATTGAAAAGTGTGGGGGGTGGGTGCAGGTCAAAGGAAGCTCGGGTGGGTAGCATGGAACTAGGAACTGCGTCTGGGGAAAAGGGAGTAGGGGCAGGGTAAGCAGGTCCGGAGCGGAATCCAAGGAAGCAGGAGAGCGGGGGTCCAGGGCAGGGAAGCAGAACTGACGAGACAAGGGACTGGAGACAGGGACCAGAGTCAGCACGGACGGAATGAGCAGAGGCTACGAGCTGGCAGTGTGGAAGTGACAGGGCTGAGTATTTGTAGAGGCCTTGATTGTGGAACAGGTTGCAGCTGGTGGGGATCTGCTCTGCCTCCAGCACACCTGTCTCCACTCACACAATCACATACACACACAGAGAGAGAGGGAGAGAGCACTGGGGGAGTGGCAGCAGGTTAGGGAGACACAGGATGAGAAGTTGAGGGTGTGGCAGGAGCAGATGTAACAAGCCATCTGATGTGTTTCCAGCTCTTCTCATCAATAATTGACTTATAGCTTGTCCATGAAAGATGACTTTCAAAATATATATATATATTTTTTAAAACAGGACATTTATTTTGTGTGTGCTTGATCTTGTGTGATCTGAACTGTGCCATTCCTATTTAGCTGAACAGACATATTACCTTTTGCATTGAAGTGTGTATGGCTATCACTGTAAGTAGACATTGTAACAATGTAATTCAGGCAGTGCAGCATAGGTTAGATAGAAGGTAAAGGCCCCTTTAAATTCAAACTGTATTTTTACAGGTCCACAGCTATTTGCAATTGTTGTGGTCTTTTCTAAACTTTTTGTCTGTCAGATAGCCTAGGCCTACAGCAAATGTCACTGCAAAAGTTTAACATTCTGCCATCACCTACAAAGACATTTGATCAAGTTCGCTATTGCTATTTCCTTTAGAACACTGCCTCGGCCTAATTCGAATACATCCAAAATATACAGCAAATAAGGGCATTATTGTCACCATAAAAAGTGAATGGTGGGTGATGGGTGTTTTTCAGGGTGAGTTTTTTAATGCTCGTTCACGCTCGCACAGTTTCAGGACGGATCTGATTTATAAAGGGGAACACATGGCGTGCGCTAAGTTTATGAATCTCAATATTTTTGTAAGTGCGCAGTCTCTTCAGAAATAGTGAAATTTACGCAACAGTTATAAATGAGGCCCCAGGTCATTTGAAATGAAATCAGTATGTACTTCCAGTCTCTACATGGTGCATGTTATAAAAAGGGTGACTGCAGTTTGTCTTATGCAATCAAGCTGAAAACAACAATGACAGAGTAAAGATTTTTTTTTCTCCAGATTAAGAAGTATATACAGTATGTCTTGTAGAACAGGGATCTGAATGTGCAACTCTATGTTGTATTTGTATTTATTATGCCCCCCCATGCAGCTACTCTCCTGGAGTCCAGCAAAAGTAAGGCAGTTATACATTACAATACATTAACAACAGATTTAACAACATATTAAATGTCTGCCCTCAGGCCCCTACTCTACTACCACATATCTACAACACAAAACACAAAACTTTAGTATGTTGTGTTTGCTCTATTTGCAACATTCTACATTTTTCACTGAATTCACTCAGGTCACTAAAGTAAACTTAAAAATCCATAAACTTAAAAATCCTCAAATGATGATTACTGTTAACTGTTTTTTTAATACAGTTACCGAGGTACCCGCCTACTGTTTGGCTGTAGCACAGTTACACAAGGTCACAAGTTTTGTGAAACACCCAATGCTTCCTTTGAAAAAGACAGCAAAGCAGATGCACAGGCAGGAAGTCTCTAACCGAATGATTACTACACACTTCCTGCATCTGCATGATAATGAAAACAAGTGGCAGTATGTGTGGGCTTTAGATAGGGAATCGAGGACATATAGTAAATACAGCTGTACATGACTGTATCAAGACTCACTCAATCAGCCCAAGAGGGTCTATGAATCAGCTGTGTGGCAGACATATTGTTCATCTCCATAACAAATGTGTCATTTGTAAATGATGTCTGAGTGTTGGAGTGTGTCCCTGCCTATCCGTAAATAAATAAAAAACAAGAAAATGGTGACGTCCGGTTTGCTTAATATAAGGAATTAGAAATTATTTATATACTTTTACTTTTGTTAGTTAAGTACATTTTATCAATTACATTTACTTTTGATACTTAAGTATGTTTACAACCAAATAGTTTTAGACTTTTACTCAAGTTGTATTTTACTGGGTGACTTTCACTTGAGTCATTTTCTATTAACGTATCTTTACTTTTACTCAAGTATGACAATTAGGTACTTTTTCCACCACTGTAATTGTGTCACTTTTGTTTTAAACAGACTTTGCAATGGGATTTGAACAGGGAACCTGGCTCACACCTGGGAGGCCAACCTGTTCTCAGAGCATTTAGTAGTATTTTGTACTGAAATCTGAGACCCTCCAAATAGTATGATGTTACATTTCATATGGTATGTATTAATTTGTGGATGTCCATCACTCATTTCGTATGATATGTTATAAAATTACAAATCTTATTATATGTTACGATTTTTCAAAACATACAATAAGTTAAGAATTCCCTAAATGTTTATGATGCGTCACAAATTCTAGCTAGGTGGCTAATGTTATCTAGCTCTCTAACGTTAGCTAGGCTAGGGGTTAGGGTTAAGGTTAAGTTTAGGAGTTAGGTTAAAGGGTTAAGGTTAAAGGGTTAGCTAAAAGGGTTAAGGTTAGGGGAAGGGTTAGCTAACATGCTAAATAGTTGAAAAATAGCTAAAAAGTAGTAAGTTGTTGAAAAGTTGCTAATTGGGTAAAATGCTAAAGTTGTCCGTGATGACATTCAAACTCACAACCTTTGGGTTTTTAGATGTTTGCGTTATGTGCCCATCCATCTTCCCACTCTGACAATCCACCATCCTTTAGTTTTTTTGCCAAGTACATCGGTCTTACAGTGCATTCGGAAAGTATTCAAACCCATTGACTATTTACGCAGTTACGTTAGTCTTATTCTTAAATGTATTAAATCGTTTTTTCCCCCTCAATCTACACACACTACCCCATAATAACAAAGCAAAAACAGGTTTTTAGAAATTTTTGCAAATGTATTAAATTTAAAATGGAAATATCACATTTACATAAGTATTCAGACCCTTTACTCAGTACTTTGTTTAAAGCACCTTTGGCAGCATTTACAGCCTCGAGTCTTCTTGGGCCATACGCTAAAAGCTTAGCACACCTGTATTTGGGGAGTTTCTTCTATTCTTCTCTGCAGATCCTCTCAAACTCTGTCAGATTGGATATGGAGCGTCGCTACACAGTTATTTTCAGGTCTCTCCAGATGTTCGATAGGGTTCAAGTACGGCCTCTGGCTTCGCCAATCAAGGACATTCAATTCTTGCATTGGCTGTGTGCGTCGGGTCATTATCCTGCTGGAAGGTGAACATTCACCCAGTCTGAGGTCCTAAGCGCTCTGGAGCAGGTTTTCATCAAGGATCTCTCTGTACTTTGCTCAGTTCTTCTTTCCCTCGACCCTGACTAGTCTCCCAGTCCCTGCCACTGATAAACATGGTGCCAGGTTTCCTCCAGATGTGACGCTTGGCATTCAGGCCAAAGAGTTCAATCTTGGTTTCATCAGACCAGTGAATCTTGTTTCTCATGATCTCAGAGTCCTTTAGGTGCCTTTTCGCAAACTCCAAGCGGGCTATCATGTTTATTTTATTCAGTAGTGGCTTCCGTCTGGCCATTCTACAACAAAGGCCTGATAGGTGGAGTGCTGCAGAGATGGTTGTCCTTCTGGAATGTTCTCCCATCTCCACAGAGGAAATCCGGAGCTCTGTCAGAGCGACCATCGGGTTCTTGGTCATCTCCCTGACCAAGGCCCTTCTCCCCCGATTGCTTAGTTTGGCCAGGAGTCCAGCTCTAGGAAGAGCCTTGGTGGTTCCAAACGTATTCCACTTAAGAATTATGGAGGCCACTGTGTTCTTGGTGACCTTCAATTCTGCAGACATTTTTTGGTACCTTTCCCCATATCTGTGCCTCGACACGATCCTGCCTCGGAGCTCTACGGACAATTCCTTCGACCTCATGGCTTGGTTTTTTATCTGACATGCACTGTCAACTGTGGGACCTTATATAGACAGGTGTGTGCCTTTCCGAATCATGTCCAATCAATTGAATTTAGCACAGCTGGATTCCAATCAAGTTGAAGAAACGTCTCAAGCATGATCAACGGAAACAGGATGAACCTGAGCTGAATTTCGGTTTGAATGCTCATGTAAAGTATTTTGCAAAAAATTGTTTTTGCTTTGTCATTATAGGGTATTGTGTGTAGATTGATGAGGATTTTTATTTAATACATTTTTGAATAAGGCTGTAACATAACAAAATGTGGAAAAGGGAAGGGGTCTGAATACCTTCCTAATGCACTGTATTTAACCATACCAAACATAACATATCATACTAAATAGCTAGTGAGTCAGAGTTATGTACAGAATAATACGAAATGCCATGAGACCATGTTGCAACTGCAGCCCTGTTACAAAAAGAATGTGATCAACTTTCACCCGGTGCAAAAACGCCTACTCGGGACAGATTATACGAATCCCATCAATGCAATCAACCGGACAGCGGTGCTTGAAGAAGTGGTGGGCGAGTAAAATCGATAAACTCTCGGTTTAGTTTCTAAAGATTGGTGTCAACGTAAAGTCAGTCCAAGTTTTTGGTGTTTATTTGCAAGTTACGGCGGGACTCAAACAACATACGGAGGGGAATTGAAAATGGAGGTAGAAAAGGAAATAAAGAAGGTAAGTCTTCATGCTTGTATAGTTCCAGATAAGACATAACGCCCTAAAAGGTATATCCTACCAGGTAGCAAAGTCAGCAAGGAAGGTGCCTGCCTAGTCCTGTCAATGTGTAGCCAGCTACAGACTGCTTTTGATACTTTAAAAAATAGATTAGTATGAGCTATATAACCTTTCACATCTTTCTTTGTGTTAGTTATGACATACAAACCCGGGGTTGTCTTAATATGCATTGACATTATTCGCTTCGTTGGTAGACTACCCTTTTCACGATATTTTCATGTTTGAAGGAGGACAGACGTTCCGTCCTGTCTCACACTAGTGATGGGGTCGTTCGCGAACGAACGGCTCTTTTTGAACGGATCTTTTGTATCGGTGAAATAGCCGTTCAATTGCCTCCCTGATTTGCATACTGCTGCTACTACTTTTTGCGTTCAAAACAACGATTATCTGCAGATAAATTACCAACGAATTCTCTAAGAGCTTGAATCCTCACTGCAGAAACAATACTTAGTGGGGAGAGCCCGTAGATTCTGTGCTTAAAAATAAACACTTTTTTTTGCAGGTGAGCTAATAATTTGACCAGGTTAACATGCATTTGAACACGTATTTCATGATCTGACATAATTGTAGCCTACTTTTTGTCTTTACATTGGAAATTGGTTCTAGGTTGTTCTAAAAAATCATGGTTCTATGTCGATTTTTTTAGCATTTTGAACGAAGAGCAGTTTGGGAGCAAAATGAGCCGACTCTTTTAAGTGAACGGAGCCAAATGAGCCTGCTCACCGAAAAGCCTCGGAATGCCAATTACTATCTTCCACTCGCGAGCACTCAGCAGCAATACCACAATCTCCATTAGCTGCCTGCTGCAGCAGAGAACAATGCAGCATATTTTTTACCCAAAAAAAACCATCATCCACACACTGAGTCACTCACATGCATCATCATTTAAATAACATGACTATGATAACTGTTGTTAAGACAAACAGAGCTCTTCTCCACTCAAGGGGATTCATTTCTGCTGTCAAGTCTGGTGGGGTGGGGGGGCTTTATGATTCCAGACAGCCCGTCTGTCATCAAGGTCCAAGCTCTTGCACAAAGGGATTGTGCCTCGGTTAGTGCAATCCAGGTTCCTTGGCATGTCCCTAACCTTAACCCTTACCTAACCTTAACTTCAATTGGGTGAACGTTATTGGTGCCTGGAGAAGTGGGCATACTAAAATTTTGCCCAACATTTCCCAAATGGCCCGCCCGGCGAAGGAAAGTTGCCCTGTGTGAAAAAGTATATGAAAAAGAGTGACATACACTTTGAATGACCTAAAATGATCAATCTCAAATTGGTCTTTCACCTGCAGGTCAGCCCAAGCTGTACTGCAAGTTGTACTGTGCAAGTAGGCTAATTGTAGGCCTATTATTGAAATAGATAAATGAGATTGCCAACTGAGTAATAAATTCACAGGTTTTCGCTCTCAAAGTAACACTTTAATAGAAAAATAACAAAATTGGTTAAACCACACCAGGAGACCACTTTTGAGGTCTGTGAAAAATGTAGTTACCCTTTAATTCAACTGAGCAGGGACATAGCACTGTTGTTTGGTCAGCAGTATTTCTGAACTGCACATGAGATTGAGTTTGCAAAACAAATGGCCACTGACTCAACCCAGCCCAAAATGGCAAGGATTCTATGGTGTTCCCAAGTGGTTTAAGGAAACAATTCACAAATATTTATATTTTCAGAAGTGATGAACCGTCAGCTGGATATTCTGTTGAATACACAAACAATGAGCTGGACACTTTGGAGAGACTCATGGCTGGCTCAGACCAATATCTAGACCAAAGCCGTTACATTGTAGACCATCTCTGGCTATTTTCCCCGTTCGTTATTAACCTAGACAGATATAGTTGGAAACACGTCTATTGTTGGTAAGTGGAGAAGAGGGAGTTGATAGTTAACGTAAATATTATTTACTGAGTCATGCTCTAGTCTGGCTTTAGTTTTGCGTTCCTCCGTGTACATGCCGGCTGCACATTCCCTGAGGCCGAGGGGGGCTCGCTGCTTCACATTTAGTGCTCCTCCTGAGCCAAAAAAAACAGCTTCTCCAAACAGCAGTGTGTGCTGGAGTCCTGAGGGGCTCTCAGCATTGTGGAATACTTGACCATATAAGGGCGCAGACAGTGTTGACGGGGAAAGACAGACAACACGGGTGTTTGAAGTCCGTCTGAGAAGTGAGGCAGGACTGAATGATGCGAATGTGAGGGAGGGAAGAGTGCTACAGTATGGGCTGTGACTACAAACTCTGGAATTAGCCTCGGCACGCATCCCAAATGGCACTCTATTCCCTACGGGCCCTGGTCAAAAGTTGCACACTTTATAGGGAGTATGGTGCCATTCGAGACGCAGACCTAGTCTAGTGAGTCTGGTTTGATTCGAAAAGGTAGCTAGACAGAATTTTAGAGCTGCTTTATATTTGACCAAAATAGGCACTGAAGTAA
The DNA here is from genome assembly GCF_029448725.1 of Salvelinus fontinalis. Classification (NCBI taxonomy): domain Eukaryota; kingdom Metazoa; phylum Chordata; class Actinopteri; order Salmoniformes; family Salmonidae; genus Salvelinus; species Salvelinus fontinalis. Next base: position 427,127 of record NC_074676.1, on the reverse strand, counting down.
AGGAAGTAGAAGAAGAGAATGCATGCAGAGGGTTGAGAAAAGTCGGCTTTATATGTTGCTTGAAGTATCAAATCTGGAATATATCCGAGGGGGAGTTTAGGGATTAATGGGACATCAGATTCCGTATTTGAATTTAGTAAGATGTTTTCCCTCTCACATCTGTTAGGCATGTTTATACGCAAATGTCAAGCTGTACAGTAATGCCGGTTGTACACTACACGACTTTCAAAATCCTAACATCTCTGAGCCTCTCACCTTAAACAACCATCTTTCCTGTAGTTGTTTGTCTTGCCAATGTAGTGGTACGCACACTAAACAATATGGCAGAGACGGTGTGTCACCCGCTACTAGATTCTTCACTTGGTCGTGAGGATTCTCCGTACCACCCCGCAGTCTCGCGAAAACAACGATGCGATTAGATCGTTAACGTAGCTCGAAAAAAAAAAGCAGCCTCCTTGCCGTTTTCAGTAACACATTCACACCTGCCATAAAGAGTTGAAATATCTAGCTTGAATAACATTGCTTGTGAAATTCAGAGATGTAACGATTTGACACTTTGGCTTTGGTGAAAGGCAAGTACAAACGTATGCTAGTAGTAGTCATCGCTCCTGCTCGATCGTCTACACATTCCGGGCGATGCGAAACAACGTCATCATCTCACTGGCTTCTTCTCTGCTGAGCTCTCATTGGCTAATGTTGATCACCTTTCTCAAAACGTTTCATTGCACATCTCACACTTAGAAGATCATTGCAGATTTTGTGCCAATAAAATCAAACATGTTTGAAAATATTGGGACGTCTGGGACTGCTCAAAGACGGGATTGGTAGATTGCATCTCTGACCCGCTCACATTAAACAAATGTTGGTGACGGCCACACGCCCTGAGGATACGACATGGGGATTTTGTCTCTGATCTAAAAAAACTTGTCTGGGACAGCTAAATCGGGGCCAAAATTGTGTAGTGTACACCCGGCTTAACAGAACATTGTAGATTCTGCTAACCTGGGTATTTAAAGAGGCCACTCCAAAACAACTAGGCCTAAGTAAGTACTGACTCCACCATATGAACTACAGTAAATACACTACATGACCAAAAGTATGTGGACACCTCGTTGAACATCTCATTCCAAAATTATGGGCATTAATATGGAGTTGGTCTCCCCTTTGCTGCTATAACAGCCTCCACTCTTCTGGGATGGCTTTCCACAAGATGTTGGAACATTACTGCGGGGATTTGTTTCGATTCAGCCACAAGAGCATTAGTGAGGTTGGACACTGATGTTGGGCGATTACAGCGGTTCGTCCTTTAAAAGTTGCAGCATACTACAGCACAGCTTGCATGGTGCCGCAGAATTCTATGGCATGTTACTTAAGTGTCAGCCATTGTAACCATTAAAGCTAGTTAGTGCTAGTTTGACCACCAGAGGGCATCTTTGAGAAGCATTTGATAACCTTCAATAGTGGCTTAATTAATTTGATTAATATTATGGTGTTTCTATTCCAAGAAAAACGAAAAACCCTCAGGGTTTCCGTTAGGATGGAACGGAAAATATGGAGCTGTACAACGTAACGGTCGGGAGTAGGCTACAGTACTAATAGCATAACATTTCCACACCCTACTAGCCAATACCCAAATGGAGATTCAGTGAAAATAAAAATCTCATTGATTTATCAAGACCAGTCCCCATGCTTGTCTCAGAGCAGCGCGAAACGTTGATAAAATAGTTGACCAAGGCATTGCTTCAAATAGGCTATTGCTTTAAATCCTATTACTTCTAACTCCAATATGCTATTTAAATAAATAAGATCTACACCACATTACTCAACATTAGTGAGCCTCATGTCGCCTACGGTAGGCCTACAGTATATCAGATTATTTTTTTCTTCCAATGATTACATATGGGTTTCCCGGTGGCGGCCGGCACGGGTATCGAACCTGCATCTGTAGCAACGCATTTTGCACTGCAACGCAGTGTCTTAGACTGGTTCGCCAATCGAGAGGCCCCATCCACAAAGTATCAAAATACAGAGAGGTGTTGGTAAAGGTATATTGTCCTGCTAACAGCCCATAGTGGGCTATTATAATACTGTACATGGTGTCCAGGTCAGGATAACCAAAACATTTCTTTATTAAAGACTATCAGAAAGAATGTTGGTACTAATTTATTTTGATCTAAAGCCATGAATAAGTGAGTCACTCAGCTATATGACCGTGCCATCAACATGATAATATATAAAGATATTTTGGAGGTTATTCCATAAAAATAAAAAAAAGTGAGCGATTGTAATATGAATAAAGGTCAATATACACTGCTCAAAAAAATAAAGGGAACACTTAAACAACACAATGTAACTCCAAGTCAATCACACTTCTATGAAATCAAACTGTCCACTTAGGAAGCAACACTGATTGACAATAAATTTCACATGCTGTTATGCAAATGGAATAGACAAAAGGTGGAAATTATAGGCAATTAGCAAGACACCCCCAAAAAAGGAGTGATTCTGCAGGTGGTGATCACAGACCACTTCTCAGTTCCTATGCTTCCTGGCTGATGTTTTGGTCACTTTTGAATGCTGGCGGTGCTCTCACTCTAGTGGTAGCATGAGACAGAGTCTACAACCCACACAAGTGGCTCAGGTAGTGCAGTTCATCCAGGATGGCACATCAATGCGAGCTGTGGCAAAAAGGTTTGCTGTGTCTGTCAGCGTAGTGTCCAGAGCATGGAGGCGCTAACAGGAGACAGGCCAGTACATCAGGAGACGTGGAGGAGGCCGTAGGAGGGCAGCAACCCAGCAGCAGGACCGCTACCTCCGCCTTTGTGTTAGGAGGTGCACTGCCAGCGCCCTGCAAAATGACCTCCAGCAGGCCACAAATGTGCATTCACAAATGGCCTCCTCCACGTCTCCTGATGTACTGGCCTGTCTCCTGGTAGCGCCTCCATGCTCTGGACACTACGCTGACAGACACAGCAAACCTTTTTGCCACAGCTCGCATTGATGTGCCATCCTGGATGAACTGCACTACCTGAGCCACTTGTGTGGGTTGTAGACTCCGTCTCATGCTACCACTAAAGTGAGAGCACCGCCAGCATTCAAAAGTGACCAAAACATCAGCCAGGAAGCATAGGAACTGAGAAGTGGTCTGTGGTCACCACCTGCAGAATCACTCCTTTTTGGGGGTGTCTTGCTAATTGCCTATAATTTCCACCTTTTGTCTATTCCATTTGCACAACAGCATGTGAAATTTATTGTCAATCCGTGTTGCTTCCTAATTGGACAGTTTTATTTCACAGAAGTGTGATTGACTTGGAGTTACATTGTGTTGTTTAAGTGTTCCCTTAATTTTTTTGAGCAGTGTAATATTTGTAAAGGCCAAAACATTTATTTCTGTTTTTAGAGGGAGAGAAACGCTGGGCCAGTTGTGGGAATCCCAGTCATGGGTTGGATGTGATACATAATAATAATAATAATAACACTTTTTGTTGTATTATTTGTTTTGTCTTTTCTGGTGGATTAAACTGAAATTACAACCAATCACGGCCGGTTGTGATACAGCCAACCTAACTAAGAAATACATTTGACGATAGAATTCTCCCCCTACCCTCCTAGGCAATTCTATTGTCCAGCTAATAGCCATAATGGCGCTGTACAACGTGACCGTGTGTGTTTGAAAGAGTATTCTCCAGTAAACAACAATTTGTTTACCTTCATTAGACAACTTTGTTCCAATACTTCTGTAATTCAGTGATATTTATTCCCATAGTAATTCATTATGGATCCATAACTAAATTAACATCTGCCTTTTGAAAGAGTATTTTTATCAGTATTTTATTAACAAAAGCATAAAGATGCTGATGAAGAAATACAGTACTCTACAGTATATGCTTTTACATTTGGATAATAAAGCATTTTGAAGATATAAGCCACCTGCATTTGTTTGTTAGGCTACTGTGCAGTCTGACAAGTAAACATAGCCTACAGTACATACTGTAGTTAACATGGGAAAGTGCCTAATTCCTTACATAAGAGAGAGCAGGCCATATCCAGACTTTCTCGGTGACCTCAAGTACTCATTAACTCTGACTTGAATGCTTTTCGGGTTGTACCAGTAATGGTCAGAAACTTCTGAGACACAGTATTAATGGTAATCCATCTCAGTTGGTATTCTGTTCCCATTCGTGGTATCTCGCTTCGGTTACACATCTTTGGAATAGCAGAACAGCATAACGGTCCGGGCGGCCCTTGCTGTGCCAGTGAGCAGTTGGTCAAGTTCTGTTGTCAGAAGAGGAATGGAAGTGTCAGGGTGAACCGACGACCTGATGAACCCGCCAGGTATGTTGACTCTGCCTGTTGGAGGTGGAGTTCCATAGCTCACAGGTGTGCCTGGCCCTCTTCAACGCGTCATTCTCCGCCTGACTCTCCGCCAACACCGCCTGGCTCTGGACCAATGCATCAGCTGTCGCCCGTATCTCTGCCCTCAGATAATGTTTCTCTTTCTGCTGGTCTGCTTTCAATGACTCGATGTCGGTCTTCAAAGTTTGAATCTGTTCCATGTGCACCTTCATCAGATGAGCAGAATGGTACCGCCCTGAGCCCCCATCGATTACAGTGGCCTATGATAGAAACAGTAGATCAATTAAGAATTAAAAGTGACTCCAACACACAAATGCTGCGTACACATTTTAAGAATCTAGCAAAACGAACCACTTTCTTGGCAACCATGCATTTTTTGGGTGCAGACCGTTGTCCAGCCCTTTTGTCCACTGATCTCCACGCATGGTTGTATGCTCTGCAAAAATACATTCATGTTTTTAGTACACAATAATTATTTTTATTTGTTTTATTTAACCTTTATTTAATTATCGATTTTATTAAACAGTATGCCTACACATTGATAGGCTATATAAAAAAATAGTTTTTAGGAAAATGTACTGAAACCAAAATACCTTTAATTTTGGTGATCCTCTCACCCCCGGCTCATTTTCAAGTCCTCTCGTGGTGATGGTCCTAACCCTGGAACGGGTAGCACCATAGAAAGAAGCTCGCTTGATGAAAATGATGTCCATTTATTCTGTTCTCTTTGGTCGTAATGTCATTTCTTTTTTTAGATAAACAGCTCATTTTTGAATTATAACTGTGTTAAGGGTGGAGTTTAAGGCGGGGTGAGGAGTACTGGAAAGGAGTGACTTTCAACTTACATCAGTATAGAGCAGATCGCCGATTGTCCTCACTTTGATTATGCTACTAATCGGGCAACAAGTGTTTGAAAACCTGTTTTCAAAATGCCACCAGCTGTACATCACTACTGTAAATAAAACATTGCATCTTATTTACATATTGTTTACTTTCTTTATTGTAACCACAATGTCACAAAATCTATCTTTCCAATTACTTTTCGAGTTTGGGATTTACAAATTTGTGCTTTTCATGTCATTTTTCGTTAAAGTATAACTTTTGACTGATGCCTTTAGTGAGTGGTGTAATGCTTTTAATATTTAATAATATCTGCCTTCCGAATTCATATCTAAGGGGCATATTTCACACCATTATTAGTTACATCGTTTTAGTTTGAACGTGCAGACTGGCACTAAGAACAGCGGGAACTTTTCCCTAGTCAGCGCCATTATTAGTGCAATGCCCCTTAAAGTGTTGCTCTGTGCTGGAGCAATGAAGTAGTGACGCAGGGTACTGTACTAAACCACAAATTACCTCTAAGTCCTGCAGCATAATCGCAAAACTTTTAGTGGAGCAACCACTGTAGGTCTGGCTCACGGTCGGCATTCCATTTCATCCCAAAGGTGTTCAATGTTGTTAAGGTCAGGGCTCTGTGCAGGCCATTGAAGTTCTTCCACACCGATCTCAACAAATAATTTCTGTATGGACCTCGCTTCGTGCACAGGGGCATTCATGCTGAAACAGGAAAGGGCCTTCCCAAACTGTTGCCACAAAGTTAGAAGCACAGAATAGGCTAGAATGTCATTGTATGATGTAGTGTTAAGATTTCCCTTCACTGGAACAAAGGGGCCTAGCCATAACCATGAAAAACAGCCCATTATTCCTCCTCCTCTACCGAACTTTACAGTTGGCACTATGCATTGGGGCAGGTAGCGTTGTCCTGGCATCTGCCAAACCCAGATTAGTCCGTCAGACTGCCAGATGGTGAAGCATGATTCATCACTCCAGAGAACCCTTTTCCACTGCTCCAGAGTCCAATGGTGCCGAGCTTTACACCACTCCAGCCGACGCTTGGGATTGCGCATGGTGAATTTAGGCTGTTTTGCGGCTGTTCGGTCATGGGAACCCATTTCCTGAAGCTATTGATAAACAGTTATTTGGAACTCGGTAGTGAGTGTTGCAACCGAGGACATATGATTTTAGCACTCGGTCGTCCCGTTCTGTGAGCTTGTGTGGCCTACCACTTCGCGGCTGAGCCGTTGTTGCTCCTAGACATTTACACTTCACAATAACAGCACTTACAGTTGACTGGGGCAGAAATGTTGTAAACTGACTTGTTGGGAAGGTGGCATCCTATGACGGTGCCACGTTGAAAGTCACTGTGCTCTTCAGTATGTCCATTCTGCTGCCAATGTTTATCTATGGTGATTTCATGGCTGCGTGCTTGATTTTACACATCTGTCCATAATGGGTGTGGCTGAAATAGTGGAATCCACTAATTTGAAAGGGTGTCCACATACTTTTGTATACATAGTGTATCAAACCCTGGCCTGAAACTTTCTACTGTATGAAATCATTTCCCGAGACAGTATAAGTATGTTAATCTCATTGATGTGCTGTGTCTGTTGGCAGATGACCCTGGGCCACGAGATTGGTGCCGGAGCCACGTGCCTGAAATGCAAGGACAAATGCGAGGGGTTCGAGCTGCACTTCTGGAGGTTTGTACTGCTCTCTACTCTGTTGACCCAGCATGGTCAGCACAGGCGGAAACATGTTTTTGCCTATTTTTCAGTGCACATGCAAAAAAATATAATTCTATCCGGTGCACATGCAAAAATATATTTTTTTCTTCTTACTTTTCAATAATATTAAATTCCATATGAACCAGACCCAGTTTGGCAAAAAACAACACTTATTTTCTCTTTGCTACACAACAGGGAAAGCCACTGTCCCCCAAAGCATGTAGCACCGAGCTTGTTGTGTTTAGTTCAGTTTCCTGTCCTCTTATGTTTGGATTACTGTAGAACTGAAGTGGCCTACATTCCTTTGACTTCCTGTCTGATTCCAGACTTACGATGCAGTCATTGTCTGGACCAATGACTCATTAAAATAGTTGTGTCCCCCACTGTCCCCTCTCGCCAATTAAGCCAGCATTCCTGTTTCCCGCTGACCCAGACAATTATCCACACCCGGCTAGCTTTCCTGAGACATCACAACAGGTGCCCTCATGCCTACTGCAGTTGCCGGTCGCTATGGCAACACCTAACCGCCACACAGACCACTGGGCACAACCTGGTTGAATCAACATTGTTTCAATGTAATGTATCAACGTATTGTGACGTGACATGTACGTGAAAAATACATAGAATTTGCAAAAACAGTTGTTTTGAGGGTTACATTTCAACACAGGATTATGGCATCATTATATCCAATTTGAAACAACGTCAGATCTTCAACATTATTACCACTGTCATAAGAAATACATAGGCTGGCTAGCACCTCCTACTGGAAAGTTCAACTTTCTACAGCTATCCATTTGGTCTCCCATCCAGGGTTTTAACCAAGCCCAGCTTTGGTAGGTAGTCCGTGATTGAGAGATCTCTTAATAAGTAAATAGATTTACAGTTGCTATTGAAGTCATTCCAAATTATATGTTTAACACAGCAAATGAAATGTGACCATACTTTATAAGTCATATATCATAAAATTATGATATTTAGGTTGATATAGATTTTGCGAAGTCATCAACAGCTATTGTTTCAAATCAACCCAGGGTTCAACTAAAAATGGAGAATACAAACATTGGTTGATTTCAAATATGATCTTCAAGTTAATAATTAGTATGTTGGATTCACGTCTCCATCTCAACCAAAAATCTAAGTTAAAGAATAGGACTAGGCCTATATCAAATCAAAATTGAAATGTACTATACAATAATAGGCCTAAGGTTCAAGCTCTGGTTGGTTTTCAAATGTAAGGACATTTAGTGATATTGAATTTGAAGGAGATGCTACTTGGATAGTTCCATCTGTGCCACTGACTTAGTCTGGCTTTAATTCCAGTTTGTCTACAAATTAATCATTGATATGTTCACATCTCAATCTCAACCAAAATAAAGAATGGGACTAAATCAAATCAGACTTTATTTAAAGTGCATTTAAAGTTTGATTTAGCTTTATTCTTTTACTTAGATTTTTGGTTGACACTTGATTGCATTGACACTTTTGTAATACAATAAATAGCCTTAACTTAAGGCTATCTTACAAACTAATGTAACAGTATTTATTCAACCTTAAAATAAGTAACAGATACATGGCCACATTTTTGAGGTTACATTGGTCCCCGATTTTCAAATCTTTTAAGATGGTCTGCGGACCCCAAACTGATCCAAAATTGCATTGGTCATTAAAGCGATTCAAACAATACGACTCGCCGGTTCACCATTTTTTCACGATCTTCCAAAAATACCTCATCTTTTGTGACAACTGACTCGTCCTCTCCTTCAGTGTCAAACTAAGCATGTAACTGTGTTGACAGTCATCGATCTACAAAGCATTTTGCATGCCGAACAACCTCAAACTGCACACTGTTCCCAGCTTCATGCGCTGACCAACGCGAGGTAGGCGGCCTGTTCCCGATCTTGCACATCTGCACGGCACCTTCAGCATTCAAATGCTAAAATGGCTTGAACGATACTAGGCTTTATTCGTTAATGGAAGCCTATGTAATTTGCTAGGTTATTGGTATCTACTGTATGCACTGTTGAAAATTGGGTTTTACCGGAATAAAAATAAGCTAACGGAAACACAACTCTCATCTGGCTATGCAGGGCTTAAAATAGATTGTATTTTGATTACTCAGGTTCACCATCAGCAATAGTTTTGGTAGATTTGTTTTAAACAATCAGTGTTTAACATCTGTAGATGTTTCTGTAACTATAAATGTCTTATGTAAATCATAGAAAGTGTAAATGTTCAAGATAGCATGCAAAGTTAACAGGTGTGTGGAGATCTTCACATTTGCTATAATCATCTGCAGAATCTCAAACAGCATTGATCACTTGCACTATGTACACTGAACGAAAAATATAAACGCAACATGTAAAGTCCTGGTCCTATGTTTCATGAGCTGAAATAAAAGATCCCAGAGAAATGTTCCCTACTCACAAAGGCTTATTTCTTTCAAATTTTGTTCACAAATTCGTTTACATCCATGTTAGTGAGCATTTCTCATTTGCAAAGATAATCCATCCACCTGATAGGTGTGGCATATCAAGAAAGAAGCGCAGTGACAAGACATTAAGTTTCTTGTATAAATACAAAATATCGGACTGTCACTCCCTGACCTTAGAGATCCTTATTATTCTCTATGTTTGGTTAGGTCAGGGTGTGACTCGGGTGGGAAATTCAATGTTTTCTGTTTCTTTGTTTTTGGCCGAGTGTGGTTCCCAATCAGCGGCAGGTGTCTATCGTTGTCTCTGATTGGGGATCATACTTAGGCAGCCCTGTTTTTCACCTGAGTTTGTGGGATCTTGTTTTCTGTTTAGAGACTGTTGCCTGACACAACTGTGCGTTTTCGATTTTGTTTGAGTGTTTTTTTAAATTAAAATCATGAACACTTTCCACTACTCTTTCTACCACCAACGAGAGCCGTTACACTGACATTGTATTCCCATGTGAACTTTGTTGTGCTTTTAAATGGTTGATGAAGACAGCTATTGCGTCGTAACTCCTAGAGTGTGCAGCTTTTCTTTTTCTTTTGAATGCGCAGTGATAACACATAGTCAGACATTGTTTTTCCATTGGAATTTGATTGTGCTTTTAGATTGTTGAAGCATGGCGATAACACATTGGGAATTCAACAAACGTCTGGGTGCCTTTTTGAGTGGGTGAATAAGGGTTGAAATCTCATTGATCAATGCCTCAACCAAATATTACCCACATTTCCATGTTGAAATGATTTGATGTGTCCAATGGGAAGGGTCTTTGGTCTTGGTCATGGTCAGACATGTCTGTGGCAATAAGAACAGAACTGGAAAGCTATTCTGTGTGATTTATTTGTTTTGTACATTTGTTTGGGGGTGTTACAGGTACACTATCCATTTCAAATTATATGTTTAAAAAACATGTAGGCTGCTACTAAATACATTAAATGTAAGAAATACATACTGAGTTTAAAGCTGCAATATGTAACTTCTTGGGCGATCCAACCAAATTCACATAGAAATTTGAGTTTTCGATCTGTCATTTTCATTGAAAGCAAGTCTAAGAAACAGATCTGTTCTATGTGCGCTATATCTATGCTTCCCGTTCTTATGTTTTCGTTTTTGTGTCTTTTACTTTTGGTTTTGTACACCAGCTTCAAACAGCTGAAAATACAATATTTTTTGCTTATGGAAAATATATTTCACAGCGGTTTAGATGATACAATGAAGCTATACACTATACTTGCTTGTTTTGTCACACATTGCCACATTTTTATCCAAGATGGCGTAGCAGTCAGATGTCCATTGTCCTCGTCTTGTCCCGTGTATATATATTTTTCTTCGCATATCTTTTTTATATATATATTATTTTCTTCTTAAAAACTCAACTTCAAAACACTCTCCTGCAACCCACCTCACCAAATGTGGTGCGGATCTGTTTTTTTTTTCTTCCTCAAAAGTATTATTCACCTCGTATCCGAAATCTACAACAGAAGCTAACAAGCTAACCAGAAGTTAGCCAGCTCACAAGCTAACGTTAGTAGCTAACGTTAATAGTTCAGCTAACCACAGCTAGCGCTCATCAGCTATCCTTTAGCTCGGAAAACTATTGCCAGTTTTGTACAACGCGACTCAGACCAGAGCATACCAGACCTATTTTTCTCTCCATATCCCCTGGACATTTACACCTGGATCTTGCAGCTAACTAGCTGCTATCCGAGTGACTACCGGCTAACATCAATTCCGGAGCAAACACCAATTATCCCGGAGCTAGCCAGCTGAAGAGTGCCATCAGCCACTCCTGGGCTACAATCACCTATCCGGACCCGTTTTACTGCCGATGCGGAGCCCCACCGGGCCTTCACGACTGGGATACCGACGTTATCTGCCCGAGGGAGTATTTCAACCGGCCCCTCCATCGCGACGTAACCTGAACGTCCATATACTAACTGCGGCCCGCTAATCGTTAGCTGTCTTGAGCATATCGGCTGCTATCTGAACAGGTCTATCGAACAATCTTCTTAGGCCACTATAACTATTTTGACAACTGGATTGGTCCCCTCTACCACACGGAACCCCACTAATCTACCGACGGAATTGCACGGCGTGGCTAAAAACAGACCTCCATCTTCTGCTAGCTTGCTACCCATGACTAGCTGTCTGAGTCACGAAGCTAGCACCAGTTAGCAAACACAATTCTACAACTCACAACCTCTCTTTCACCACCGCCATCCGGCTTGGATTCTCTGTAGACACGACCACGTCTGGTCTGCAGACAAATACCCCATCCGCTGTGCCCTCAACCGGCCTCCGTCTGAGCAGACCCCCTCCGCCTGAGCAGACCACCCCCCCGGGCTACTAACTTTAAACGCCGCGGGCTAGCTTAGTGGAGGCCTCACTACTTCATCTACGGCTGGCCCCTGGACACTATGATCACTTGGCTACATAGCTTATGCCTGCTTGACTGTCCATTAATTCACGGTACTCCATTCTGTTTATTTGTGTTTTATCTGTCGGCTCTGTGCCTTAACCTCTACTGCCTCAGAAACCCGGATCCGGGAGCACCCCCCACCCCCCACACACTGTTTAGCATAGCTAGCATAGCTTCACAAGTAGATAGTAGCATCTAAATATCATTAAATCACAAGTCCAAGACACCAGATGAAAGATACAGATCTTGTGAATAAAGCCACCATTTCAGATTTTTAAAATGTTTTACAGGGAAGACACAATATGTAAAGATGTAAATCTATTAGCTAAAAACACATTAGCATAATCCACCATCTTTTATTTGTCCACCAACACCAGTAGCTATCACCAATTCGGCTAAACTAAGATATTTATAGCCCCTAACCAAGAAAAAAACTCATCAGATGACAGTCTGATAACATATTTATGGTATGGGATAGGTTTTGTTAGAAAAATGTGCATATTTCAGGTAGCTGACATAGTTTACAATTGCACCCACCGTCACAAATGGACTAGAATAATTACAATGAGCAACGTGTTTACCTAACTACTAATCATCAAACATTTCGTAAAAATACACAGCATACACTAATCGAAAGACACAGATCCTGTGAATACAGACAATATTTCAGATTTTCTAAGTGTCTTACAGCGAAAACACAATAAATCGTTATATTAGCATAGCACATAGCACATAGCAGCCCAGCATTGATTCTAGCCAAAGTGAGCGATAAAAGCCAACATCGCCAAAAGATATAAATTTTTTCACTAACCTTCTCAGAATTCTTCCGATGACACTCCTGTAACATCATTTTACAATATACATATACAGTTTGTTCGAAAAGGTGCATATTTAGCCATACAAAACCGTGGTTACACAATAAAAATACTAGGAAATCAAGCCTCAATATGTCTGACGTCATCTATCAGAGTGATCTAGTTTAATTGAAAGCTAATCATATACTTGACTAAAAAATACAGGGTTTACAGGAATCGAAAGACAAATTAGTTCTTAATGCAACCGCTGATTTACATTTTTAAAATTATCCTTACTTTTCAATACAGGGTTCGCCAAGTGAAGCTATACCAAACAAAATGGCGAAATATGCGTTTAAAATATTTCGACAAACACGATTTATCATATTAAATATTGCTTACTTTGAGCTGTTCTTCCATCAGATTCTTGGGCAATGTATCCTTTCTATGTTATAAACGTCTTTTGGTCGATAGATGTCCTCTGTCCTTCGAAATGTCCACCACCAACGACCGACACCCCAAAACGTGTCCAAAGTTTCAGAGTGCACAACAAATAAATTCCTCAAAATCGCACTAAACGGATATAAATTGCTATAAAACGGTTCAAATTAACTACATTATGTTTTTAACACCTATAACGAGTAAAAACATGACCGGAGAAATTTTGCTGGTTAAAAAACGATTTGGAACGAGGCAGGTCCGATGTCCTTCACGCTTCAGGCGCACGACGAGAAAGGGCGGTCTCTATACATTTTGGTCTTTTATAATGGCTGTGAATGTCCCATCGATTCCATTGAAAACGTGATGACGTACAGACACCCAGAGGAAGACGTAGGCAGTGTCGGTTTCTTCATAGCATTCACTGTCGCCTTAAAAACAGACCCCAGATCAGAGGTAAAAATTTCTGAAATCTGAACCCTGTCATGAAAAGTGCTGTAGAAATTGTTCTGTACCACTCAGAGACAAAATTCCAACTTCTATAGAAACTAGAAGGTGTTTTCTATCCAATAATAACAATAATATGCATATTGTACGATCAAGAATTTAGCACGAGGCAGTTTAATTTGGAGACACAAATATGCTAATGCGGAACAGCACCCCCTATAGTTCCAAGAAGTTAACTCAGGATCTGTGTGTAGTTAATCCGACCCTCTCTGCCCAGTCGTCGTCATTTTTACCTTCTGTTGCTGTGTTAGCCGACTAGCTGCTGTTATCTGACCTGCTGTTTTAGCTAGCTCTCCCAATCATGACCTGCAATCACTTTATGCCTTATTGTATGTCTCTCTCAAATATCAATATGCCTTGCATACTGTTGTTCAGGCTAGTTATCATTGTTTTGGTTTGCAATGGACCCCGTAGTTCCACTCTCCGTACCTCTGATACCTCCTTTGTCCCACCCCCCCACACATGCGGTGACCTCACCCATTGAGACCAGCATGTCCAGAGATACAACCTCTCTTATCATCACCCAGTGCCTGGGCTTGCCTCCGCTGTACCCGTGCCCCACCATACCCTGGTCTGCACATTATGCCCAGAATCTATTCTACCACGCCCATAAATCTGCTCCTTTTATTCCTTGTCCCCAACGCTCTAGGCGACCAGTTTTGATAGCCTTTAGCCGCACCCTCATCCTACTGCTCCTCTGTTCCTCGGGTGATGTGGAGGTAAACCCAGGCCCTGCATGTCCCCAGTCACCCTCATTTGTTGACTTCTGTGATCGAAAAAGCCTTGGCCTCATGCATGTCAACATCAGAAGCCTCCTGCCTAAGTTTGCCTTACTCACCGCTTTAGCACACTCTGCCAACCCTGATGTCCTTGCCGTGTCTGAATCCTGGCTTAGGAAGGCCACCAAAAATTCTGAGATTTCCATACCCAACTATAACACTTTCCGTCAAGATAGAACTGCCAAAGGGGGAGGAGTTGCAATCTACTGCAGAGATAGCCTGCAAAGTTCTGTCATACTTTCCAAGTCTATGCCCAAACAGTTTGAACTTCTAATTTTAAAAATTAATCTCTCCAGAAATAAGTCTCTCACTGTTGCCGCCTGCTACCGACCCCCCTCAGCTCCCAGCTGTGCCCTGGACACCATCTGTGAATTGATCGCTCCCCATCTAGCTTCAGAGTTTGTTCTGTTAGGTGACCTAAACTGGGATATGCTTAACACCCCGGCAGTCCTACAATCTAAGCTTGATGCCCTCAATCTCACACAAATCATCAAGGAACCCACCAGGTACAACCCCAAATCCGTAAACATGGGCACCCTAATAGACATTATCCTGACCAACTTGCCCTCCAAATACACCTCTGCTGTCTTCAATCAAGATCTCAGCGATCACTGCCTCATTGCCTGTATCCGCCACGGGTCCACGGTCAAACGACCACCCCTCATCACTGTCAAACGCTCCCTGAAACACTTCTGCGAGCAGGCCTTTCTAATCGACCTGGCCCGGGTACCCTGGAAGGATATTGACCTCATCCCGTCAGTTGAGGATGCCTGGTCATTCTTTAAAAGTTACTTCCTCACCATATTAGACAAGCATGCTCCATTCAAAAAATGCAGAACCAAGAACAGATATAGCCCTTGGTTCACTCCAGACCTGACTGCCCTCGACCAGCACAAAAACATCCTGTGGCGAACTGCGATAGCATCGAAGAGCCCCCGTGATATGCAGCTGTTCAGGGAAGTCAGGAACCAATACACGCAGTCAGTCAGGAAAGCAAAGGCCAGCTTTTTCAAGCAGAAATTTGCATCCTGTAGCTCTAACTCCAAAAAGTTCTGGGATACTGTAAAGTCCATGGAAAACAAGAGCACCTCCTCCCAGCTGCCCACTGCACTGAGGCTAGATAACACGGTCACCACTGATAAGTCCGTGATAATCGAAAACTTCAACAAACATTTCTCAATGGCTGGCCATGCCTTCCACCTGGCGACTCCAACCTTGGCCAGCAGCCCCGCCCGGCCCGCTGCTACTCGCCCAAGCGTCCCCAGCTTCTCCTTTACCCATATCCAGATAGCAGATGTTCTGAAAGAGCTGGAAAACCTGGACCCATACAAATCAGCTGGGCTTGACAATCTGGACCCCCTATTTCTGAAACTCCGCCGCCATTGTCGCACCCCCTATTACTAGCCTGTTCAACCTCTCCTTCGTATCATCTGAGATCCCCAAGGATTAGAAAGCTGCCGCGGTCATCCCCCTCTTCAAAGGGGGAGACACCCTGGACCCAAACTGTTACAGACCTATATCCATCCTGCCCTGCCTAGCTAAGGTCTTCGAAAGCCAAGTCAACAAACAGATCACTGACCATCTCGAATCCCATCGTACCTTCTCCGCTGTGCAATCCGGTTTCCGAGCCGGTCACGGGTGCACCTCAGCCACGCTCAAGGTACTAAACGATATCATAACCGCCATCGATAAAAGACATTACTGTGCAGCCGTCTTCATCGACCTGGCCAAGGCTTTCGACTCTGTCAATCACCATATTCTTATCGGCAGACTCAATAGCCTCGGTTTTTCTAATGACTGCCTTGCCTGGTTCACCAACTACTTTGCAGACAGAGTTCAGTGTGTCAAATCGGAGGGCATGTTGTCCAGTCCTCTGGCAGTCTCTATGGGGGTACCACAGGGTTCAATTCTCGGGCCGACTCTTTTCTCTGTATACATCAATGATGTTGCTCTTGCTGCGGGCGATTCCCTGATCCACCTCTACGCAGACGACACCATTCTGTATACTTCCGGCCCTTCCCTGGACACTGTGCTATCTAACCTCCAAATGAGCTTCAATGCCATACAACACTCCTTCCGTGGCCTCCAACTGCTCTTAAATGCTAGTAAAACCAAATGCATGCTTTTCAACCGTTCGCTGCCTGCACCCGCACGCCCGACTAGCATCACCACCTTGGACGGTTCCGACCTAGAATATGTGGACATCTATAAGTACCTAGGTGTCTGGCTAGACTGCAAACTCTCCTTCCAGACTCATATCAAACATCTCCAATCCAAAATCAAATCTAGAGTCGGCTTTCTATTCCGGAACAAAGCCTCCTTCACTCACGCCGCCAAACTTACCCTAGTAAAACTGACTATCCTACCGATCCTCGACTTCGGCGATGTCATCTACAAAATAGCTTCCAATACTCTACTTAGCAAACTGGATGCAGTTTATCACAGTGCCATCCGTTTTGTTACTAAAGCACCTTATACGACCCACCACTGCGACCTGTATGCCCTAGTCGGCTGGCCCTCGCTACATGTTCGTCGTCAGACCCACTGGCTCCAGGTCATCTACAAGGCTATGCTAGGTAAAGTGCCGCCTTATCTCAGTTCACTGGTCACGATGGCTACACCCACCCGTAGCACGCGCTCCAGCAGGTGTATCTCACTGATCATCCCTAAAGCCAAAACCTCATTTGGACGCCTTTCCTTCCAGTTCTCTGCTGCCTGCGACTGGAACGAATTGCAAAAATCTCTGTAGTTGGAGACTTTTATCTCCCTCAACAACTTTAAAAATCTGCTATCCGAGCAGCTAACCGATCGCTGTACGTAGTCCATCTGTAAACTACCCACCCAATTTACCTACCTCACCCCCATACTGCTTTTATTTATTTACTTTTCTGCTCTTTTGCACACCAGTATCTCTTCTTGCACATGATCATCTGATGATTTATCACTCCAGTGTTAATCTGCTAAATTGTAATTATTCGATTTATTGCCTACCTCATGCCTTTTGCACACATTGTATATAGATTCTCTTTTTCCTACCATGTTATTGACTTGTTTATTGATTACTCCATGTGTAACTCTGTGTTGTTGTCTGTTCACACTGCTATGCTTTATCTTGGCCAGGTCGCAGTTGCAAATGAGAACTTGTTCTCAACTAGCCTACCTGGTTAAATAAAGGTGAAATAAAAAAATAAAAAATAAACTGAAATTAGGTGAACTATTAGCATTTTAGCAACCAGGAAATGGCGGCGCGATTTCTGCATAGTGCATCTTTAAGTGATAATACATTCAATATCAACAGGAAATGAAAATAAAGAAGTGGGCCTCCCACCCAGCCAACATGTCTCCATCTACAAGGCCGCCCTCCAGATCGAAATTTACATTGTTTTTCAATTTTGTGCCAAATAGAAATAGTGAGCAATAATAGGACTAAAGTGTAGTTTACGTTGTTTAAGGGATACATCAGTGAAGACCACCTCTTCCAGGGAAATAGGAGACACCATATTTCTCTCTCTACTCAGCCAGAGGGCTGAGTATTGTTTAATGGTATCATGTCTAAACCAATGTAGTATGGGACAAAATGCTAGTGCCTGGAAATATAATTTATTGTCTTTCCCTTTGCAAGTGTGTTAATTTTATCCGGTCTCGCGATACCTTGCAATATACTTTTTGTAGCTGCACTATGGATTTTATTCCAGTAGACAGAAGGGGGAGACAAAGGAAGCAGAAATTCAGCCGTGGCAATATATTCATTTTGACAAATATTCTGTCAGTTAAAGTAACTGGGATATTAGTCCATCTACTGAGGTTGTGTTGAATTTATTTGAGCATTCTGTTAAAGTTTCTGGCAATGGTTTTATCTAAGGAAGGATATCTATTCCAATATAAAATGGGAAACGATTGGGATTCCATAAGTAGAGATGGAGTCCTCTATCAGGGTCTTGAGAAGCAGTAGGGCAGATTTGGTGAGATTTATTTTATAACTTGAGATGGAGCTGAATTTGTCTATGATCTTCAAAGCTTTTGGGAGGGATTGTCATTGTCTAGATAAAGTAAGACATCGTCAGCGTATAATGAAATGACGTGATCTGTACAATTGTGAAATATTGGTCTAATTTCTTTCGATTGTCGAATTACCTGGGCCTGGGGCTCCAGAGACAATACAAATAGAAGAGGTGAGACAAGATCACCTTGCCTGCTACTTCTAGTTATTCTGAAAGGAACAGAGCAATCTATTGCCTATTATTACTATGCCTGAGGGATTGACGTATAGTATTTTAATCATATGAATGAAATTGGAGCCAAGTCCCATATGTTCCAAAATCGACCAAAGATATGACCATTCTAGTTTATAAAAGTCTATCAAAAGCTTTGCGTTGAGAGGTAGAACTGCCCAAGCAGCTTTGGATTCTGCCTAACCCTTTAGGACACATAGCGGCCGTCAACGGCCTTTCTTTAAATTACTATAGCGGCCAGGAACGGCCTTCTTTTTTAAAACTTTGAAAGTGATGATGACGAGGTGAGTGAAATAAGTAAATAGCAGTGGTGTTGTTGATGTTTGATGCTGTGAAACTTGGGAAATAGCTGTGATGATGATCACTTGGTTGGTATAGGTGAACACATCAGCAGTGGAGCAGGAGCTCAAATGATTGCTCTCTGTCTCATGGAAATAGTTGCAATGTTTAGCTGTTTATAGTCAGCTAACTAGTTGGTAATTTTGTCTTATTTCTACCAATGTAATTTAAATGAAAATGGCCCATGCTGCTTGCTATAGGTAGCTAATCTGTCAGGCAAGAAAAGTTGCATGTTGTGGTAAATTTGGCCTGCATTTGCAAAGCGTCAACTTCAGCTGTCACTTTCACTACAGACAATAACTAGCCACCGAAATGGAGATTAAAGTAATTAGTGTTTATCTGTTGGGCTTGGTCATGGTTTGTCATGTTTGCTAGGTACAGATATTCATAGGCTATACAGTTGAAGTTGGAAGTTTACATACACTTAGGTTGGAGTCATTAAAACTCGTTTTTCAACCACTCCACAAATGTCTTGTTAACAAACTATCGTTTTGGCAAGTCGGTTAGGACATCTACTTTGTGCATGACAAGAAATTTTTCCAACAATTGTTTAGACAGATTATTTTACTTCGAATTCACTGTATCACAATTCCAGTGGGTCAGAAGTTTACATACACTAAGTTGACTGTGCCTTTAAACAGCTTGGAAAATTCCAGAAAATGATATCATGGCTTTAGAAGCTTCTGATAGGCTAATTGACATCATTTGAGTCAATTGGAGGTGTACCTGTGGATGTATTTCAAGGCCTACCTTCAAACTCAGTGCCTCTTTGCTTGACATAATGGGAATATCAAAATAAATCAGCAAAGACCTCAGAAAGAAAATTGTAGACCTCCACAAATCTGGTTCAACCACCTGAAGGTACCACGTTCATCTGTACAAACAATAGTACGCAAGTATAAACACCATGGGACCACGCAGCCGTCATACCGCTCTGGAAGGGGACGCATTCTGTCTCCTAGAGATGAATGTACTTTGGTGCAAAAAGTGCAAATCAATCCCAGAACAACAGCAAAGGACCTTGTGAAGATGCTGGAGGAAACAGGTACAAAAGTATCTATATCCTCAGTAAAACGAGTCCTATATCGACATAACCTGAAAGGCCGCTCAGCAAAGAAGAAGCCACTGCTCCAAAACCGCCATGAAAAAGCCAGACTACAGTTTGCAACAGCACATGGGACAAAGATCGTACTTTTTTGAGAATTGTCCTCTGGTCTGATGAAACAAAAATAGAACTGTTTGGAGGAAAAAGGGGGAGGCTTGCTAGACAAAGAACACCATCCCAATTGTGAAGCACAGGGGTGGCAGCATCAGGTTGTGGGTGTGCTTTGCTGCAGGAGGGACTAGTGTACTTCACAAAATAGATGGCATCATGAGGCAGGAAAATGATCTGGATATATTGAAGCAACATCTCAAGACTTCAGTCAGGAAGTTAAAGCTTGGTCGCAAATGGGTCTTCCAAATGGACAATGACCCCAAGTATACTTCCAAAGTTGTGGCAAAATGGCTTAAGGACAACAAAGTCAATGTATTGGAGTGGCTATCACAAAGCCCTGACGTCAATCCTATGGAAAATGTGTGGGCAGAACTGAAAAAGTGTGTGCGAGCAAGGAGGCCTACAAACCTGACTCAGTTACACCAGCTCTGTCAGGAGGAATGGGCCAACATTCACCCAACTTATTCTGGGAAGCTTGTGGAAGATTACCTGAAACGTTTGACTAATTGACTGTATGTAAACTTCTGACCCACTGGGAATGTGATGAAAGAAATAAAAGCTGAAATAAATCATTCTCTCAACTATTATTCAAACATTTCAGTCTTAAAATAAAGTGGTGATCCTAACTGACCTAAGACAGGGAATATTTACTTGTATTACATGTCAGGAATTGTGAAAAACTGAGTTTACATACTGTACACCTTAGCCAAATACATTTAATCTTGTACAGTATGTAACTTCAACTGTACATTGCCTTGTTTTCCTTTATTTTTTTTACAGCTTCGCTGTCTTGTTAGGGTTTGTGCTCACGCAGTGGAGCTTATATGATATTGAGTTGCATTGATATTTGTTTACATAGACGGCTAATAAGTTGCTTGTTTTGTCCCGTTTCTACCGATGCAATTCATTTGGATACTTTCCTAGCTATGTAACTAATCAGCTAACATTGGCAAACTCTATAGTTAGTTGGTCAGGCAAAAAATAGAGAGGAAGCAGGGGGAGAGGAGGAAGCAGAGGGAGAGCACACCCGAGAGGGGAGCCTACGTTTCCATGAAGTGTGTCTGCCCCAAGTCCCACCATTCACCAATGTACCACATAGCCTGGAACTAAAGTGACAGTAGCAAGGGTTTTGGAGTCGTTTTTGAAAGTGGTAGGAGTCTGTTGTTTAACACCAACATGTCCTCCACCACATCCACTGAATCCACATCCACAGTTACTGAATTGTTGTCAAGGTCTCTTTCTACATTTTGTGTCAGGCATAGTTTGTACCTAATCGTATTGAGAGAGGTTATATACATTTTTAAATAGTATCTGAATAGTTGTTTGCATTTTTACATTGTTACGGAAGTAAGAATCGTTGTCAATCGAATAGTCTACTTTGTGTGGGTTTTGTAATACTTTCTGAATATTGTCCACTGGTCACATTTTGGATAATTTTTAACATATTTATATATAAATATTATTTATAAGTAGAATGTATTTTTCTTGGTACATTTTTGCGTGAGTAATTTAGTAATTTAATACAATTTAAATACTCTAGAGTTTTTTGTTGTTTTTAGTGTTAATGGTTTTTTGATAATGTCTTTAAACGTGACAAAATTACATGAATGTGGTGTCATATTCATTAAAGGTTGAGGTTGTGCTTTTTAAAACTAAGTTAACTTGTAATTGTTCTTTGTTTGTTTGTTTATCTTGAATATTCTCAGTAATCTATAGCGGGGGTTCCCAAACCTTTTCACTCAGGCCCCCCCTTCCAGCATTGGGGAACATTCATGGCATAAACTGTTCACACCACTCTTGTTGGCGGAAATAACATTTTGCAGTTTTAAAGCAAATTTTCTTGCAATTGTATAGATTTTGCCACATCTAATGTGTATTCATGTGATATTTGAGTGACTCAAACATTACGACAAAATCTATGGGCAAAAAACCTAGCTAAAAAAACATTGCTAGAATATCAGGACCTCTGGAATGCTTGATAGGAATATTAAGGCCTTTCAAATTCCACGAGAGAACAGCTAGTGTTGACATTGTTTTTCTAAAATGTAATTGTTATCTTTAGTATTGATAAGCCAATAGATGTCAAATAAAAAGCAGAACCACAGGGAAACCCAACCATTGGTCACTCCCCACCCAGAAGACCCTTTCTATAAATCGTTCCCCCTTACCCAGCCCCCCTCCTCCCTAGCCCTTAGCCCTCCAACCGGGGTTTACCCCACCCTGCACTGTAATTACAGGGTTGTAGCATAACGCCGAGGGGCAGCCTGAGATCTCCTAAGCAACATATTTTTGGTCTTTGAGTAGGTACTGTATATATAATAATATTATTAAAGTAAAACAAAATAAGTAACCAATTTAGACCTTTACAATTAAATTAGCAGACATGAGGATTAGGAGTGGGTAATGAAAAGAAAAAAAACAATGTATGACAGATATGCAAGCCTGAATGTCTGAACAGTAACACAAAAAATACGATAGCTGTAGGATCCATATATTGTCCATTGTTCATTAATTGGCATCAATGCTCAGCAATGCTGAGCAATAATAGGAATATTGTTCCTTGTACCCTAACATGAGGGGTATCCTCATCATTCTCTTATGCTTCGTGCAGCATCATAGCCATAGGCTAAGCTGCATGATTGTACATGGAAAGCATACCTGAATAATGAGCCAGTAATGGGGTTCCATCTGGCGGCTTGTCCCCTTGTGGGTTGGGTTCGATGTGCTTCTTGAAGAAGTCTTGAGCTTCATTGGCAGTGGAAAACGTGTGTGTTGTGTTTCTGGAAGGTCAAAATGAGTTTTGCCGGGTGGATGAAGCCACATCTCAGGTTTAGCTGGCATAGCTGGGATCTCACCTGGTTTTAGGTCTCCCTTTGTTTTTAGCAGTTCGGACCTCAAGGGGTGCACATTTTGTTTTTTGCCCTAGCACTACACAGCTCATTCAAGTAATCAACTACTCATCAAGCTGTGTAGTGCTAGGGCAGAAAACAAAACCTGCACCCCTTGGTGTCCCGAGGACCGAGTTTGGGAAACGCTGCTAAAGGGCCTACTGTTTTTCCTGGTCAGATGATCATTAAGGAAACCTATACATTTGAGAGTGCTTAGGCACAACCAAAAATATTTTCTAACCTAACCCAGTCCCTTTCCTTATTGATTTTCCCCTCCACAGAAAAATCTGCCGGAACTGTAAGTGTGGCCTGATGGACCACGATGTTCAGATGAACTCTGAGGATAACAGGAAGGTTGGCAAGCTGTTTGAGGACACCAAGTACACGGGTCTCGTCGCCAAGCTCAAGACAGACGGCGACCCCACATACAAGGGCAACCAGGTCACCTTCTCCATCTCCTCCAGCCCCATGTCAGCCACCGCTGTACCATACAGTCCCCACACTGTGCCAGCCAATGCTGGGGCCGGTGCTGGATCTTGGGGCGAAGTTGGGGCGGGGGCCGTAGCTGGGTCTGGTGCTGGAGCAGGCGCCGGTTATGGGGCCAGTGCTGGGGCTGGTGCTGGGCCCGCTACCATGTCTAAACCAGGGGCAATCAGACCTAATGCTGTGTCAGTCAATGTCGTGCCAGTCAGGAAGGATGCCGTGATGTCTGTCACCTACGAGTGGGCACCGCCAGGGGTCAAACAGTATATGGTAAGGGTATAACTACTGTATCATAGGATTTAAAATACCTAGGAATCCCAAGAGTAGTGTACACGGGTCTGAACCTGAAAGAATCTGGTGCTGTTCCCTTGGCATGATGCTATTCATTCTAGAAGCAAAGTCATCATAATGTGCTGTACAATGAAATATTATTAAAATCTTGAGGTTGCAATATAATATACTTATGGGTCTGTAGTTGGTCTGGTTCAGTTCACTAAACAAGGCATTGGTGTGTTGTAATGGAAGATATTGTCCACTAGAGGTCACTGACTTGAAGTTCTGTGCCACCAGTGCTCATGATCTCTTCGTATCCCTCAACAAGCAAATATGTGTTCTTTAGGGAGAGGTTGTAAGTTGTCCTCTAATAGCTGGCTTCCTCTCCCCAATTCTCCCTTTACACCAGTTCATTAACACAGCTTAATTTTAGTCTGTTCCTTTCTGCCTCTTTATCTCTGTATTTCTATCATTTTTGTTTTCACTCTCTCTCTATTTGTGCCTATGACTCTTCCTTCCTCCCTTTTTATGTCCTTTCTGCCCCTCCTCTCATTGTCTCTCTCCCTCTCTTCTATCTTCCCCTCCCTCTCTCTTCTCCTCCCATCTCCTTTACAAAGTCCTGATATCCTCTCTCTCCTCTCCACTTTGCCCTCATCAGGCAGTCCGCTACATTGAGCTCCTGCCCCCAGAGAGGCGTCCCATAGCGGGCACGGAGGGTGCAGCCTACCGCCGGCAACAGATGGCAGTGCAGCTACCGGAGCACGACCAGGACCCGGCCAAGTGCCACGAGCTGACCCCCGCAGAGGTCAAACAGATGCAGCAGTTCGTCCGCAAGTACAAGGACGAGGCCCTGGGAGTGGGAGACATCAAGCTGCCCGAGGAGATGATGGGACAGGGTCTGGGTCAGGAGAGAGGACCAGGACAGGGAGCACCAGGCATGGGAGCACCAGGCATGGGAGGACCAGGGATGGGAGCACCAGGGATGGGAGCACCAGGCATGGGAGCACCAGGCATGGGAGCACCAGGCATGGGAGCACCAGGCATGGGAGCACCAGGCATGGGAGCACCAGGCATGGGAGCACCAGGCATGGGAGCACCAGGCATGGGAGCACCAGGCATGGGAGCACCAGGCATGGGAGCACCAGGCATGGGAGCACCAGGCATGGGAGCACCAGGGATGGGAGCACCAGGCATGGGAGCACCAGGGATGGGAGGACCAGGGATGGGAGGACCAGGGATGGGAGGACCAGGACAGGGAGGACCAGGACAGGGAGGACCAGGACAGGGAGGACCAGGAATGGCAGAACACCCAGGGATGGCAACAGCTGGGGGAGCCTTTGGGCCTGCAGGTCCTGGTCTTCGGACTAGACCCGGGGCTGGGGGTGCACTTGGGCCAGCCGGACCAGTTCAGCCTGGGATGTGGGCTGGGGGTTACCCTGGGGCAGGAAAGGGTGCACCAGAAGACATGGGTACTGCTGCCACCACTACCGCTGGGTCAATGGGCACTCCGGGAGCCCCTGGACCTCACCTGACTGGGCCCTGTGGACAATACGTAAGTGAGTGAGTGTGAGAGAGAGAGAGAGAATTGTGAATGACTGTGCTGGTTGTAACTTCCCCATCGTGGATTTAAAAGCACTGGCTAGGTTTAATCAATGTGACACCCACCTAGGGCTGGACCGGTTTGGGTTTTTACCTTACCTTCTATAACGGTATTTCAATGTTTTGTTTGTTAAATAAGATACGCAACTCCAGCGCGTGTAATGTCAGTTTATATAGTTTACTCCATTTGTTACTTGTAAGTCGTCGCTCTCCATTTCCTGCATGCCACTTCCCACAACAAGCCCTGCCCCTGAAGGAGAGCAGTTGTTGGTGTTGCTCGACCATGGAGTCATGAGCACTTCACTTGCCGTTCATTCTGCATGGTCAGACGCAACAAGATGTTGGTGACAACGATGCTGCTTTCAAAGCTTTCTATAACTGCACTTCATTTGTGTATCTTACTGTCTGAAAACAGCTAGTTTGTCTTTTCTTAGCAAGTTGTGGCTAAAATAAATTGTGTTAGCTGCTAAAGCTAATTGCTAGTTAGTTGGCTAGCTAGCTAGTTTGTAATCAGAGTCAGGGCAAACCTAACTAGCTAATACAGCCTGATACCAGTGCTGGTGTACCCATACAGAAAAGTAATAAATGGCCTTATACATGTATATCAAAGAACGTGACATATATTTTTTAATATATTCTCATATATTTTAAAACATATATAAATCTCATACAAAACAATATCATACAAAACAATATCATATGGATATGTATTTTCATCATGAAAAATTTACTCAGAATATTCCTTTTTATTTGTTCGACGCATTTAATTGCTTTGAAATGTGTTCCAGAAATGTTTAAATTTTTTACATGGCATATAATCTCACATGTGGGATGAATTATTTTCTAATTTAGTGTTAGGCAACCTTGTGACTAATTTGTCGTATCTTTGTATCTACTATAAATGTTGCCATCTCATTTTGAGATTAGTTTGACATGGTGTAGACTATTGTAGGTTTATAGTTTCTGATGTACAAGTTTTGAAAACGCACAGAAACCTATCTAAGTATGAATGTTTATTTTCATTCACTATAGTTGTGGTTGCCCATAAGGTTATGGAATCACATTGTGTTCATAACACGTGGTTTAGGTATCGTTGTAATCAATGACTGTATATTGTTGTAATCCACTATTATTTTGGGCTGAGTCCTCCAAGGATTTCCATTGGGAATTTTTTATGCCTGTTGCCACCAGCAGGGGGTGAGGAAGCGCAGCGGTTTGCGTCTCCCCTCCCCTCAACAACACTTGAAGAAGACGCCTGTGACAACTTTTACTGTTTCTCCTACTCTTTAAAAAAAATAAAAAAATCTCTTAAACAGGTATGTAGTGTACACAAGCACATTGTCTACAGAAAATGTTAGTCAAAATGGTTATCTGAGTGATACTTACCTTTTATGTTGAAATTGTAAAGTTTTTAAATCTGTAAATTGATTGAGGGAAAACTGTTAGCGATCTTGACATAGAGATGACTGGGTTTGTGGTTGCTAAGCAAGGCTAGCCCATAGAATAACATAAGAAAAGATGGCGCCAGATAATATTCTGTTTTGAATTTATTGATTTAGCTATAGCTCCTCTGAGGTAATATTGTAGTTTGATTTCTACTCGTTTGTATGGTCTAGGCCCTGACATCTCCCCATCCAAGTGTTATATATTACAGAGTTGTGTTTTTTTGTTTAAACTCTATACGCTAACTACGCTAACGCTAGCCTGTTAAGCCTATACGGTATTAGCTTAGCGGCTAACGTAAACTCACCCCATTCCGTACAAATGTGCGCAACCGCAACATTCAAACGAGGCTACAAAGAAAACTAATGGGACTGTAGCGACTGTGTTGACTTCAAAATCGGGGGTGTGAACTAGGTTTCTATTCAAGCATTGATCGACATGGTAATGGCTCTATAGTATTGGAGAAAAGTTGATAACGGACCCTCCGTTACATCGTGGCGTGTCATGTCGTAACGTACAGCACGCATAAAGCAACTATTTCTGTCTTACAATCTCTCTCCACCAGGTGTAGCACTTCTCTCATCGTTTAAAAACAAGAAATTGACAGTGACGGGGGTAAGGGGGGATACCTAGTAATTTTTTGCATCATCATTGCATGCATCATCATTCTCAAAGCCGCTGTTTACTTCTAAGATCACTTTAGCACCGCCCTAAAAACCCGATTCAAATTCGACACAAACCTTCAAATAGGTATGTAATGACACATTATATAAACTCTTTATAGTGTTTTATTTACATTTTAGAGGCGATAAGGTGATAAGTTGGACAGATCGAGTAGAAAAAAAGCAATTTTCCCACACAACATCTCTCCTTCTCACTATCACGCATTAGTTTCGCTTCCCCACCCGCCATTTTTAAAAGACCCGACGGGGCTCATTGCCTGCTTGAATTATGCAGAAACGGGAAGCGTTTAGGTCATGTAATTGATCATGTTGGAAAGGGGAGAAATTGTGCTTTACAATGGTATTGACATTACAGTTGATCTGGAAGTATTACGTTTTTGAGGCGCTAAAATAAGGTCAATTGTACGGACCAAGGCGATGTACGAGTTTACGTGAGTTTACGTAAGTTTACGTTAACGTTAGCTGGCTCAGTATTGAGATGACTACTGGTTTATGGTTCATTTAGCTATTTAAAGGCATTTTTTATTGAAACATAGTACATGAGATTAAGATAAATACTGAGAAGGTTTATTTTTTAATACAAGTCAATGTATTAGCTAGTATGACTTTTTAAATACAGAGGATATATTATGTTACAATACTTTTTAGTCTTTTACAACATCTGACTGAATTATTGATTTTTTGCAGATGGAAATTCACCCTGGCTCAAACGTTACAGTCCTAAAGAACGTCTGGAGGGCAGCCATGCAACCAGGCCAACAGTTCCACTACAATGGCAACAGCACTTTTGTGTGGTTTAGATCGGGTTTCCCCAAACTTTTTGCCCAAGCACCACACAGCTGATTCAAATAACTAACTCATAATCGAGCTTTGATTATTTGAATCAGCTGTGTAGTGCTAGGGCAAAAACCAAAGCGTGCACCCAGGGGGGGCCCCAGGACCGAGTTTGGGAAACACTGCTTTAGATGTTGACATGTTGCTGAAAAACAACCTGAGAGTTATGTACATATATTATATAGACTGCAGAATTAGAATGATTAGAAGGGGAATAAGCCCTTAGATCATGGCTAGGAGGGGCTCTGCCTTGGAGGTGAGGGAGGAGCTTTCTCAGGCTCAATAGTTTGAAGAAGATCATTTCAGATCATTTTTGGGGGCCGGGTCTCTATCTCAGAATACACATATAAGGAAAACAGGTGTTGTGTCAGAGATATATCGCCTATGAAAAGAGGCTACTTACTGTTCACCCAAACCAATGCTGTTTTGGATGGGAATGTCCGCTCCACTCGTTGTAATTCTATGTGACAATGGCTATGGTCCAGTATGTTCAGTGCCTTTGGGAAAATTATTCAGACCCCTTTTTCCACATTTTGTTACATTACAGCCTTATTCTAAAATCAATCTAAACACAATACCCCATAATGATGAATCAAAAACAGGTTTTTAGAAATGTTTGCAAATGTATTACGAATATAAAACTGAAATAGTACATTTACATAAGTATTCAGACCCTTTACTCAGTACTATGTTGAAGCACTTTTGGCAGCGATAACAGCATCGAGTCTTCTTGGGTATGACGCTACAAGCTTGGTACACCTGTATTTGGGGAGTTTCTCCCATTCTCTGCAGATCTTCTCATGCTCTGTCAGGTTGGATGGGGAGCGTTGCTGCACAGCTATTTTCAGGTCTCTCCAGAGATGTTTGATTGGGTTCAAGTCCGGGCTCTAGCTGGGCCACTCAAGGACATTCAGAGACTTGTTCGGAAGCCACTCCTGGGTTGTCTTGGCTGTGTGGTTATGGTCGTTCTCCTGTTGGAAGGTGAACCTTCGCCCCAGTCTGAGGTCCTGAGCACTCTGGAGCAGATTTTCATCAAGGATCTCTCTGTACTTTGGTCTGTTCATCTTTGCCTCGATCCTGACTAGTCTCCCAGTCCTTCCCGCTGAAAAACATCCCCACAGCATGGTGCTGCCACCACCATGCTTCACCGTAGGGATGGTGACCAGGCTTCTCTCAGATGTGACGCTTGGCATTCAGGCCAAAGAGTTCAATCTTGGTTTCATCAGACCAGAGAATCTTGTCCTTTTAGGTGCATTTTGGCAAACTCCAAGTGGCCTGTCATGTGCCTTTTACTGAGGAGTGGCTTCCGTCTGGCCACACTACCATATAATGGCCTGATTGATGGAGTGCTACAGAGATGGTTGTCCTTCTGGAAACTTCTGGAAGTTTCTCCCATCTCCACAGAGGAACTCTAGAGCTCTGTCAGTGACCATCGGGGTTTTTGGTCACCTCCCTGACCAAGGCCCTTCTCCACTGATTGCTCAGTTCGGCCGGGCGGCCAGCTCTAGGAAGAGCCTTGGTGGTTCCAAACTGCTTCCATTTAAGAATGATGTAGGCCACTGTGTTCTTGGGGACCTTCCCCAGATCTGTGCCTCGACACAATCCTGTCTCGGAGCTGTACGGACAATTACTTCGACCTCATGGCTTAGTTTCTGCTCTGACATGCACTTTCAACTGTGGGACATTTACATTTAAGTCATTTAGCAGACGCTCTTATCCAGAGCGACTTACAAATTGGAAAGTTCATACATATTCATCTTGGTCCCCCCGTGGGAATTGAACCCTGGTCCCCCCGTGGGAAATGAACCCACAACCCTGGCGTTGCAAGCGCCATGCTCTACCAACTGAGCCACACAGTTTGGGACCTTATATGGACAGATGTGTGCCTTTCCAAATCATGACAAATCAATTGAATTTACCACAGGTGGACTCGAATCAAGTTGTAGAAACATCTCAAGGGTGATCAACGGAAACAGGATGAACTTGAGCTGATTTTCGGTTTGAATACTCATGTAAAGTATTTTGCACCTGAGCTCAATTTCGAGTCTCTTAGCAAAGGATCTAAATAAGGTAATTTTTTTTATATACATTTGCAAAAATATGTCAAAAAAATAATTATAATAATTCGCTCTGTCATTATGGAGTATTGTGTGTAGATTGCTGCGTATTTTTTTTCTTCATGTTTTCGAATAAGGCTGTAACGTAACAAAATGTGGAAAAAGTCAACGGTCTGAATACTTTCTGAACGCACTGTATACGTATGTATTATTTGTAGCGTTGTACACATAAGCCAGAGTCATTATCTTCAGACCTAACTAAAATTGTAATATCTGGCTGTGTCATTATACATAACGATGGTATTTATGAGATCATCTGACTCTGGGTAATTAGAAAAACAACCAATAATCTCCAAATCTCTCAGTATCACTTTAAAAATGAATTGCCCATTTAATAAATTGAAGATGATAAAGGGATAGTTAACTAATTTTTACACCTTATAGTCCGTTTTTTTGTTAGCCATCTATGTGGGTGATGGGGGCAATTAGACAAAGTTCAATGTTTGTGGCCAAATCCCCTCAAGTTCAAAGTGGTTATTTGAACAACTCTGAAACATGGATTACAGTTTCTGCTGGCCCATAGACTACTTTCAGGGTAAGGAACCATCTGACTGGCTATGAGCTGTAAAAAAAAATAATTACTATCCCTTAATTTAATTTACAATTCAATCATTGCACATAGGGCATTAATGGTCAAGGATTTCTTATTAAACTGAATCTGATAATCTTTTCACAAAATTGTTTCCATAAAAAAATAATATGCATTCATGACCCCAAACCTAACCCCTAACTGTTCTATGTACTCTTTATCTTGTATTTGTTGCTTTCTTTCCACAGATGCTGTCATGAAGCGATTCCCTGGTGCAACAAAGTGGGAACGGCTTAAAACAGTAAAATGGCTGAATTGAGAAGCGAAGAGAACATTTTTAAATGAATAGGATTAAATGTTGTTTTTGTGTCATTTGTTCTAATGTTTTATTACCATCACTACAAGTATCACTGAAATAATTATCCCCTAACATACGGTGCGTTCGGAAGGTATTCAGACCCCTGGACTTTTTCTTCAACGAAGTACTGCATAAAGGGTCTGAATACTTATGTCAAATTGTAGTGTGTCACCATACATGTTAACAATATGTGTTAACATTTACAGTGAATTTTTCCACATTTTGTTACGTTACCCCTTTGCTATGAGACTTGAAACCTGTTTTTACTTTGTCATTATGGGGTATTGTGTGTAAATTGATGAGGAATAAAACAATTCAATCAATTTTAGAATAAGTCTATAAAGTAACAAAATGTGGAAAAAGTCAAGAGGCCTGAATTCTTCCCAAATTCACTGTATATGCTAACACATATTGTTAACATGTATTGTGACATACACTACATGGCCAAAAGTATGTGGATACTCCTTCAATGTAGTGGATTAGGCTATTTCAGCAACACCCGTTGCTGACGTGTATAAAATCAAGCACACAGCCATGCAATGTCCATAGAGAAACATTGGCTGTAGAATGGCCTGTGCTGAAGAGCTCTGTGACTTTCAACGTGGCACCATCATAGGATAACACCTTTCCAACAAGTCAGTTTGTCAAATTTCAGCACTAATCAACTGTAAGTGCTGTTATTGTGAAGTTGAAACATCTAGGAGCAACAACGGCTCAGCTGAAAGCCACACAAGCTCACAGAACGGGATCGCCGAGTGCTGAAGTGAGTAAAAATAGTCTGTCCTTGGATGCACCACTCACTACTGAGTTCCAAAGTGCCTCTGGAAGCAACGTCAGCGCAATAACTGTTTGTCGGGAGCTTCATGAAATGGGTTTCCATGGCCGAGCAACCGTACGCAAGTCTAAGATCACCATGCACAATGCCAAGCTTCGGCTGGAGTGATGTAAAGCTCGCCGCCATTGGACTTTGGAGCAGCGGAAACGCGTTCTCTGGAGCGATGAATCACGCTTCACGATGCGGCAGTCAATTCTGGGTTTGACAGATGCCAAGATAACGCTACCTGCACGAATGCATATTGCCAACTGTAAAGTTTGGTGGAGGAGGAATAATTGTCTGGGGTGGTTTTTCACGGTTCGGGCTAGGCCCCTTAGTTCCAGTGGAGGGAAATCTTAACGCTACAACATACAATGACATTCTAGACAACTTTTTTACTTCGTGGCAACAGTTTTGGGAAGGCCCTTTAATGTTTCAACATAACAATGGCTCTGTGCACAAAGCGAGGTCCATACAACACAACACCCCATCAAACACCTTTGGGATGAATTGGAACGCTGACTGTGAGCCAGGCCTAATCGTCCAACATCGTTGCCTGACCTCACTAATACTCTTGTGGCTGATTGGTAGCAAGTGCCCGCAGCAGTGTTCTAACATCTAGTGGAAAGCCTTCCCAGAAGACTGTAGGCTGTTAGATCAACAAAGGGGACCAACTCCATTTTTGGGAATGAAACGATATATAACAATATATATTTATCCTTTCCATATATAATATGGGTTCATGTTGTAACCAGAAAAGTGATAAACAAATCAAAATATATTTGAGATTCTTCAAAGTAGCAATCCTTTGCCTTAATGACAGCTTTGCACACTCTTGTCAGGCAAAGGGTGGCTTCTTTGAAGAATCTAAAATATAACATGTTTTTTATTTGTTTAACACTTTTTTTGGTTACTACATGATTCCATATGTGTTATTTCATAGTTTTGATGTCTTCACTATTATTCTACAATGTAGAAAATAGTAAAAATAAAGAAAACCTCTTGAATGAGTAGGTGTGTCCAAACTTTTGACTGGTACTCAATGTGTAGTCACCTTAGGGCCATGAACTACATAAAGCATTTAGAACTTTTATAATTCAAAAACGTCAAATACTGTCATACCCTCAAAAATGTAAACAATATGGTGATATGATATTTTGGCCATATTTCCCAGCCCTACCCCTGAGCCATTTGATAAATGAGGGGTGATTTCTAAGATTGTTTTCCGCCATCCAATGCTTTTAAATCTATGAGGGGTGAATGAGGGAGTGTACGTAGAGTGGACTTAATCAAAGAGCCGGTATGCACTTCCTCAAAATAGTCCAAATGAATCTAAGATAAATCAAGAAATCTGTCATTTTTGATATTTTGCCAAGGAGTTCTTAGTTACGCAATTTTACATCTATGTTTGGTGAAGTATTTGTCTAGTAAAAAAATGTGCATGAAAAATAGTCGTCTCCCATTGAATCACAACAAACACTTAATGGAAGAATCCCGTCATAATATATACGCTAACCATTTCTACTGGGAAGAATGCGACGGGCTTAATTCCCAGCAGAGAATAGTATCTGGTATTTTAGATATAGAACGTAAATTCAACGGGCCACAAGATGGAGCCAGGAGTAAAAATATCAATCACTTTTTGGCGGAAAGTTTTGTACACTTTTACATGGTGATTTGTTTATCGTGGTTTTAATGTACCATTTTTCCATCTAACAGAGATTTGGCTCATGCAAACCCCTGTCTGTCTGTCTCTACTCGTCTCTCCCCATATGCAGTTAGTTATTCAAACTGAATGATTTTTTTTAAATTTATGGGCATTGTCAGGCAGTGTCTTAAACTGCATAATGATAACAATGATTACGATTTAAGTGTATAATGGCAATTGCATAAAATAATAGGATGGGTCTATGCTACAGAGCCATTGTTTTTGTGAGGGCATTGCTAATGAAGGTCTCCTTCCTCCTTTTTATCTCCTCTCCTTCCCTCTCCTCCTTCCTTCCCACTCTCTCCTTCCTCCCCTCTGTTCCTCATACCCCCCTGCCCCTCCTCCAGTCGTGCCACCAGTGCCAACTGCCCATGCGTCAGGGCGAGCCTGCGGTGTATGCAGAGCGTGCTGGCTACGACAAGCTGTGGCACCCAGCCTGCTTTGTATGCTGTACCTGCTCAGAGCTCCTGGTGGACATGATCTACTTCTGGAAGAAGGGACAGCTCTACTGCGGACGCCACTACGGAGACAGCGAGAAGCCCCGCTGTGGAGGCTGTGACGAGGTGAGGGATTTGAGGGGGAGGCAGGGAGGAGAGAGGTGAGCGGGGGAGGCAGGGAGGAGAGAGGTGAGCGGGGGAGGCAGGGAGAAGAGAGGTGGGGGGGGGAGGCAGGGAGAAGAGAGGTGAGGGGGGGAGGCAGGGAGAAGAGAGGTGAGGGGGGGAGGCAGGGAGAAGAGAGGTGAGGGGGGGAGGCAGGGAGAAGAGAGGTGAGGGGGGGAGGCAGGGAGAAGAGAGGTGAGGGGGGGAGGCAGGGAGAAGAGAGGTGAGGGGGGGAGGCAGGGAGAAGAGAGGTGAGGGGGGGAGGCAGGGAGAAGAGAGGTGAGGGGGGGAGGCAGGGAGAAGAGGGGTGAGGGACGAAGGGACAGGTGCACTAGGATGTCACTACGGAGACATCCGAGAAGGGGGAAGGTGTGACAAGGTGAGGAGGGATGGGGAAGACAGGGGTGTTAAAGGAAGAGAGGTCAACAGGAGAGTAAGATTGTTATTCACACACTTTATGTAGATTCAGGTGTGTAGAGATGAAAAAACTGCAACGCAAACAAAAATAGATGTACTGTAGGGAAGAGTGGGGTAATTGAACCAAAGTGGTATGTTGAGCCACCCTTGTTTCTAGGAAATCATACACAAAATTCATAATTTGACCACATATTTAGGAAGAGGTCATTGTTTGATGGAGTCTGAAGTTAGAAACCACATGGAAAAAGTGGTAAGCAAGTTATGTTCAAAAAAACAAATGGATTTTCACCAAGTCAAATGAATGCATTGTTTGAGGTTGCATGATCCTTGTATCTAAACCAATGTAGATCATTTTAAGATTGTACTATACATCAGTTGGAGTCTCTATAAACTTCAGTATGTGGTTCTAAACCTAGCGTGAATGTGCATCCTTGTAGCTGTATGGGCTAATATAGTCAAAATGTTTACCTTTGGGTAAGTTGGGCCAATGGTTGAGCCAATAGCATGTTGAACAAATTGAAGTATTTTCTTCTCAGGTGTAATGCAAGGCATTATCGCTGGGGTATGATGTAAAAACAGGGCCTGGTCTATGTTAAAAGTGTTTTTAAAAAAGTACAAAGCCTGTGATAAAAGATACTTAAAATGATTAAAATACAAACTATTTTGATTCTGTTGAATTGTGTTTGGGAAATAAAGATTGACATGGTTATAAAAAGGTAGTGGTAATATTTAATTCAGTACAGAAATGTGTAGGCGGCTTTACTTACCCTGTCCCGCGGCTCAACCAAACCCCTAGTCCATTTTTTGGAAAAGCAATGTTTTCAAAACTTTAAGTGTTTACATGAATTCTGATTTATTTCCAGGGATACACAACATCCTGAAATATATGTAGATATTGTTTGAAAGAATACTATATTTCCGTTCACGGAGTGATGCTGATTGTAAAAAAAAAAAATGGCTCAACCTGTTTATTGCTCTTCAATGTGTTGAATTAACTGTATCATGATGTGTGTCTCTACAGCTGATCTTCAGTAATGAGTACACACAGGCCGAGGACCAGAACTGGCACCTGAAACACTTCTGCTGCTTCGACTGTGACTGTGTTCTGGCTGGAGAGACCTATGTTATGGAGAACAACAAGCCTGTCTGCAAGCCCTGCTACATGAAGAGCCACGCAGTAGTAAGGACAGAGAGGGAGAGTGTGTCTGTGTCTGTGTCTGTGTCAAATCAAATGAAAGTTTATTGGTCGGGCACACAGATTTGCAGATGTTAGCGCAGATGCAGCGAAGACCTTCTGTTTCTAGCTCCAACAGTGTAGTAACATCTAGCAATACAACAACAATACGCACATAAGCCAAAGAGTACAAAAATATATCAGAACGAGCAATGTCAGAATCCAGAGTATAAATATATACACAGAGTATACAAAACATTAAGAAGACATGCTCTTTCCATGACATAGACTAACCAGGTGAATCCGGGTGAAAGCTATGATCCCTTATTGATGTAAATTGTTAAATACCCTTCGATTAATGTAGATGAATGGGAGGGGATAGGTTAAAGAAGGATTTTTAAGCCTTGAGATAAGCCTGGGATATCTGGAAGGTGTTCCTAATGTTTGGTATACTCACGATGCGTGTATATATATACAGTACCAGTCAAAAGTTTGCTGGAAGTTTGCTCAACCAGCTTTATGAGGAATGCTTTTCCAACAGTCTTGAAGGAGTTCCCACATGCTGAGCACTTGTTGGCTGCTTCTCCTTCACTCTGCGGTCCAATTCATCCCAAACCATCTCAATTGGGTTGAGGTCGGGTGATTGTGGAGGCCAGGTCATCTGATGCAGCACTCCATCACTCTCCTTCTTGGTCAAATAGCCCTTACACAGCCTGGAGGTGTGTTGGCTCATGGTCCTGTTGAAAAACAAATGATTGTCCCACTAAGTGCAAACCAGATGGGATGGCGTATCGCTGCAGAATGCTATGGTAGCCATGCTGGTTGTGTGCCTTGAATTCTAAATAAATCACTGAGTGTCACCAGCAAAGCACACCCACATCATCACACCTTATCCTCCATGCTTCATGGTGAGAACCACACATGCAGAGATCATCCATTCATCTTCTCTGCGTCTCACAGAGACATGGCGGTTGGAACCAAAATATGTGTAATTTCATAGTTTGATGTCTTCACTATTATTCTACAATGTGGAAAATGGTAAAAATAAAGAAACCCTTGAATGAGTAGGTGTGTCCAAAATGAAAATGTTGACGGGTACTGTGTGAATATATACAAATATTATACATATATACAAATATTTACACATGTTAAGTTTGCTGAAAATAGACGCAGTTGACTGTTAGAGGACGTTTCTTTTTTTTGCTGAGTTTTTATATTATATATATATAACTCAGCAATATACAATGCTCAAAAAAATAAAGGGAACACTTAAACAACCCAATGTAACTCCATATCAATCACACTTCTGTGAAATCAAACTGTCCACTTAGGAAGCAACACTGATTGACAATAAATTTCACATGCTGTTGTGCAAATGGAATAGACAACAGGTGGAAATTATAGGCAATTAGTAGGACACCCCCAATAAAGGAGTGGTTCTGCAGGTGGTGACCACAGACCGCTTCCTGGCTGATGTTTTGGTCACTTTTGAATGCTGGCGGTGCTCTCACTCTAGTGGTAGCATGAGACGGAGTCTACAACCCACACAAGTGGCTCAGGTAGTGCAGCTCATCCAGGATGGCACATCAATGCGAGCTGTGGCAAGAAGGTTTGCTGTGTCTGTCAGCGTAGTGTCCAGAGCAGAGGCGCTACCAGGAGACAGGCCAGTACATCAGGAGACGTGGAGGAGGCCGTAGGAGGGCAACAACCCAGCAGCAGGACCGCTACCTCCGCCTTTGTGCAAGGAGGAGCACTGCCAGAGCCCTGCAAAATGACCTCCAGCAGGCCACAAATGTGCATGTGTCTGCTCAAACGGTCAGAAACAGACTCCATGAGATTGGTATGATGGCCCGACGTCCACAGGTGGGGGTTGTGCTTACAGCCCAACACCGTGCAGGACGTTTGGCATTTGCCAGAGAACACCAAGATTGGCAAATTCGCCACTGGTGCCCTGTGCTCTTCACAGATGAAAGCAGGTTCACACTGAGCACATGTGACAGACGTGACAGAGTCTGGAGACGCCGTGGAGAACGTTCTGCTGCCTGCAACATGCTCCAGCATGACCGGTTTGGCGGTGGGTCAGTCATGGTGTGGGGTGGCATTTCTTTGGGGGGCCGCACAGCCCTCCATGGGCTCGCCAGAGGTAGCCTGACTGCCATTAGGTACCTAGATGAGATCCTCAGACCCCTTGTGAGACCATATGCTGGTGCAGTTGGCCCTGAGTTCCTCCTAATGCAAGACAATGCTAGACCTCATGTGGCTGGAGTGTGTCAGCAGTTCCTGCAAGAGGAAGGCATTGATGCTATGGACTGGCCCGCCTGTTCCCCAGACCTGAATCCAATTGAGCACATCTGGGACATCATGTCTCGCTCCATCCACCAACGCCACGTTGCACCACAGACTGTCCAGGAGTTGGCGGATGCTTTAGTCCAGCTCTGGGAGGAGATCCCTCAGGAGACCATCCACCACCTCATCAGGAGCATGCCAAGGTGTTGTAGGGAGGTCATACAGGCACGTGGAGGCCACACACACTACTGAGCCTCATTTTGACTTGTTTTAAGGACATTACATCAAAGTTGGATCAGCCTGTAGTGTGGTTTTCCACTTTCATTTTGAGTGTGACTCCAAATCCAGACCTCCATGGGTTGATACATTTGATTTCCATTGATAATTTTTGTGTGATTTTGCTGTCAGCACATTCAACTATGTAAAGAAAAAAGTATTTAATAAGAATATTTCATTCATTCAGATATAGGATGTGTTATTTTAGTGTTCCCTTTATTTTTTTGAGCAGTGTATTTCAAGGACTACCTTCAAACTCAGTGCCTCTTTGCTTGATATCATGGGAAAATCAAAAGAAATCAGCCAAGGCCTCAGAAAACAGTTGTAGACCTCCACAAGTCTGGTTGATCCTTGGCAGCAATTTCCAAATGCCTGAAGGTATCACGTTCATCTGTGCAAACAATAGTACGCAAGTATCAACACCATGAAACCATGCAGTCGTCATACCGCTCAGGAAGGAAACGAGTTCTGTCTCTTAGAGATGAACGTACTTTGTTGCGAAAAGTGCAAATCAGTCCCAGAACAACAGCAAAGGACCCTGTGAAGATGCTGGAGGAAACAGGTACAAAAGTATCTATATATCCACAGTAAAACGAGTACTATATCGACATAACCTGAAAGGCCGCTCAGCAAGGAAGAAGCCACTGCTCCAAAACCACCATAAAAAAGATCGTACTTTTTGGAGAAATGTCCTCTGGTCTGATGAAACAAATATGGCCATAAAGACCATCATTATGTTTGGAGGAAAAAGGGGGAGGGCTTGCAAGACGAAGAACACCATCCCAACAGTGAAGCACGGGGGTGGCAGCATCATGTTGTGGGGGTTCTTTGCTGCAGGAGGGCCTGGTGCACTTCACAAAATAGATGGCATCATGAGGTAGGAAAATTATCTGGATATATTGAAACAACATCTCAAGACATCAGTCAGGAAGTTAAAGCTTGGTCGCAAATGGGTCTTCCAAATGGACAGTGACCCCAAGCATACTTCCAAAGTTGTGGCAAAATGGCTTAAGGACAAAAAAGTCAAGGTATTGGAGTGGCCAACACAAAGCCCTGACCTCAATCCTATAGAAAATGTGTTGGCAGAACTGAAAAAGTGTGTGCGAGCAAGGAGGCCTACAAACCTGACTCAGTTACACCAGCTCTGTCAGGAGGAATGGGCCACAATTCACCCAACTTATTGTGGGAAGTTTGTGGAAGGCTACCTGAGACAATTTAAAGGCAATGCTACCAAATAGTAATTGACCCACTGGGAATGTGATGAAAGAAATAAAAGCTGAAATAAATCATTCTCTCTACTATTATTCTGACATTTCACATTCTTAAAACAAAGTGGTGATCCTAACTGACCTAAAACAGGGAATGTTCACTAGGATTAAATGCCAGGAATTGTGAAAAACTGAGTTGAAATGCGCTGTTGTCCCTTCTTCACCTTGGGTGTCGGTGTGGTGGGACCATTTCTGGTCCTTGATGATGTGAACAGCGTTTGACCCCCTCCACTGCGGCACCATCAATGTGTATGGGCTTGCGCTCTCTATGCTGTCTCCTGTTGTCCCATTCAGCTCCTTTGTTTGAGGGAGAGGTTATTTCCCCGGCACCACTCCTTTCTGTAGGCCGTCTCGTTGTTGGTGATCAGGCAAACTTGATGATCGAGTTGGTGCGTAGCCACGAGGATCAGCGTGGTGTAGGTGTTGTTGCCTACCCTCACCCCCTGGGGGCGACCCGTCAGGAAGTCTAGGACCCAGTTGCACAGGGAGGGGTTCAGTCCCAGGGCCATGAACTTAGTAATGAGCTTGGGCGCACTATGGTGTTGAAAGTCGAGCTGTAGTCGACGAACAGCATTCTCAAATAGGTATTCCTCTTCTCCAGGTGGGATAGGGCGTTGTGCAGTGTAGTGGCTATTGTGCGTGTGCATGCATGTGTACCTGCGCGTGTGTGTGATATGATACCCTGTATTAAATGTGTACAATGTATATTGTATACATGAGATACAACTCTCTGCTACATACTTTTGTCTACGTTGAATATGTGTGTGTGTGATTTAAACACACATCCTCTCCTCACTCTACAGGTATGTACAGCCTGTCAGAACCCAGTGGAGCCCGAGGCCCAGCGTGTCTCCTACGGGGAGTTCTGCTGGCACGCTGAGCCCCAGTGCTTCCAGTGCTCCTGCTGTGCTAAGTGTCTCATTGGAGAGCGCTTTATGGCCATACAGGGCATGCTTTTCTGCTCTGTCGAGTGCAAGAAGAAGACCATGACCTAAGAAGACTATGGCCCAGAGCAGCGCACCGCAGCTCAACCTGATGACAAAATTATTCAAGTCTGTTCTAGAATGCGAACAATGGTCATTTCCCTTGAGCCTCAAACAACGTGGCTCAGTCTGCAACTGATTCTTGCCCAGATCACAATCAACTCTGCTCCTGATGACAACCAACCCCAGTCCTGAACTCAGCTAATTTGAGTTTTCACTCTGCTTATTTCCGCTCAAGACTGCAACCAATCATCTGAATAACAGTTGGGAATAACCTCAATATTGTCTGTTTCTCACGTGACATGCACTGTTTTCTTCTACTGTGTCTCAATGAAACTACTCTAGTTTTATTGAGATACATTTAGTTGAAGTCTTGTTTCAGCACACTTGTAATTTCACAGTCACTTATTCATCCGAGTGTAAATCGGCTTTGGGTTCACTACTCTGTCTACTACCAAAATAACTACCTTGGGTTGTTCTCATATCATTCGGCCTGTTGCTTTCTCTCTAGAATGTACGACTGATTACAGATATCCAACTCTAAGCAGCAGTACAATAGCAATAACCTTACGAGAAATGATGCTTTGTGTGCAGTGTTGCTTTTCCGCTAGAAGCAGCTCTTTGTTGTTACAGGCGGATAAGTATCGGACTATGCCAAGTGGCTGACTGAGTCTCTCCAACACGGTCCTGGAGAACCCAGGGGAACGCAGGTTTTCACAAGTGACACTACTATGGAAAACATCACTGAAATGGGAAGGCAGGTGATGTCACATCTATGTGATCTACAGCACATCTTCAAATTACGACGACTCTTGAGGACCAACGAAATGATAAGAAGAAATGAGAAAGTGCTGTTCTTTCTACTGTGGTGTCTAATTACCTGCGTCCTCCTTTCCTTCCTGCTGTCTTTTTTATATTATAATATTGTCTTCACAATAATTTGCCATTTGCTTTCTGTTGTTTCTTGCTCAATGAAAAGCACTTGATGATATTTTCTCCTCACGCTCTTACAACCTAATAAAGATTTTTTGCCATGATTAACCCTGTTTGGTTCATACTGGCATACAGGACATAAGTCATCACTCCCACAGGTGTTAACGACATACCATTTAGAACGTAACCTGTGTACTTGTGAGCGCACGTGTGTGTGTGTGTGCATCTGTGTGTGATTCAGTTGCCAACATAGCTAGCGCACCCAGTGTCGCTAGCAGGCTAATGTGACGACTACTGTGTTTCACACGGGTGGAACAGCAGCTCCGCCACAGAACCGGACCCTCCTCTCCTGGGGGAAAAAAAGAGCTCAGAGAGTAGCCTTGTTGTGTTTAACCCGGTGCACAATTCAAGGAAGCCCCATTTTCTCTCAGGCCCCATTGTCTTTAGTGGCAGCCGGCCCAAAGCAACGCAGAGGCTTCCCTCGCCATACTGTATGTAGCCTCACCTCTACTAGGCTTATACTTCCATCATACCCTTTGATGTCATACTCCTATTGGACTTTTCACTGTACTGCTTTCCATGCCTATGTCCCCCCCCCCCCCCCTCTCCCCCAGTTGCCCCCAGTTGTACTGTATTTTCCTAGGACCTAGGTAGAGGAGAGGTTTTTATTTCCCCTGCGTTCTGACATGTAGAGATGATCTGTTGATTTGCCTTTGTTTCTCTCTACAATGAGAGCCAGGTGCATGGCACACTGCCCGCAGTGCTCTCTTGTGAGAGCTGGATGATCCCTCCTTCACATGTATGTAATCATTGTTTGGATTTACTTTATATTTCCATTTCGACATATCTGGATTGTGCTGAGAATGCAGGCTCGTCACCATAGATCATAATCTCGTACATGATTGTATGTGACAGCCAGCCATGCACACTGGATTAACTATATGACTTGCGTAAACTAGCTATGAGTCAACGTCACATGAAGAACCAGGGAGATTAAATCTAAATTTTAAAAATGAAGCTAGCCTTCGAGTCTGCGTCTTGCATTGCAACAATCAGAGGCTCAGACCCAAATAATAGTCTCTTTTAAGATTGTATCTCGATTCTACTAGCTTTGATATTATCCACTATGTTATTCACCAGCATACGCCTATGGGATGCATAAACCACAGCCGAGGACCAACTGGAAATACCACGGCATATACCTCAATGTGCTCCGTAATAGGAAAGTGAGGCACATTCTTTGGTATACCATTGCTGTGACATGTCCCCACACTACCGTCAAAATGAACTTTTTGGATATGAAAAGGACTTATTGAGGGAAAGTTGGCCGTTGGTGGCATATCCATGTCGTCAGTATAAAAACAATCCAGTGAAGTTCTTTAGGACAGTTTGGCTCAGTTCCTGCAGAGGGCACACTTTCCCATTCTATGGTGTTGGTCCATTAGCTCTAACTAACCAGTATGGCCACAGTACATTATCGCTCACTTTTTAAGTACATTTAGCTAGCTTTGGCTATGACACTAAATTCTAATGGACACACGGTCTGTGATGCTACACCATCTTGTCAGCTTCAGTTGTGTGAGAGGGATGCAATGTAGGCACTATACCATGCAGGGTAGATTTGGGGTCTGGTCCAGCTGTGCCAAGTCAAAGCCAGAGGTATGTGAAGGTCTAAACACTGATACTACGTGAGGAGAAGCAGCAGCAGCCATCTCTGGATAAATATCAGCAGTCTGGAAACCCAGATAACACTCCTCACACGCATTCCTTCACCCTGGAACGAAAGAGAGGTGGAGAAAGAGAGAGATGGACAGTGGATGGGACGGAAAGGAGAGAAGATACACCTTTTTAGGAATGTTTTTACGGAAGGCCGAGGCATGGGAATGATTATCTACAGTACGGGAATATTTGAAGATATCTTCAATGGTTGTCATATGCTGAAGTCGGGATGTCTGTGACCTCTCTGTGAGTGTATGATTTAATGATACTGTACTCTGTTTAAAGGTAGCCTTTGACCTCTTTGGCTTTGTGCTCAAATGCAAGTCATCATGATGTGGGCAATGTGTTCCCCTAAAATGGGTGCCGCAGGGAGTAAAAAAACATCAGGGTACGAAAAATTAAACAAAATCATAGGGAATAGTGCGACAGCCCATCCTATGTTATGCAACCTGTACACCTACGGGTGGGGGACTTAGGTGGGGTATGGGAGTGAGGCAGCCCCTTAAAGTGATAGATCAAATAGTGACAGACAGTTGAATAGGTTGTCGTTAAAGATAATCATGATCGCTACAGTAAACTGTTTTTAAGTAGTCCCCCCCCCACCCAAAGAATACCCATTTCAGCCCACTTTACATCACAATGACAAGATGGTTTGTGTACATCAGTATTATGACTTGAAGCCGTTAGTAATTGGAGTAAATATAGAAAGAAAGTTACTTTCTCATTTTCTCTCCCTCTCTTTCTGCCCTCCCTCTTTCTTTTCTATCTCACACCCTATCTTTGGAAGTTTGGTTCCAGGGTTTGTCTCAGGCCGATGTCCAGATGCAGCCAGTTAGTTTCAGCGTGTGGCTCGGGCTCTCACGTTATATGGCGTCCAGATTCCTCACATGGTTTATATAGAATCCAGGATAGAGAAGATAGAAAACCTAGGAGTTCTAGGCTAGGATATGCTGACCACACCTTACCATTGTATCTGGAAGTCTCTCTCTCTCACTCACTCACTCACACTCTCTCTCTCTCTCTATCGTAGGCCAGTAGGGGGCCCTGTATCCTGTGGACGAATTCACTTATACCAGTTGCCAAAGGACTGTTTTTGAGACCTGCTTGTAACAAAACACAGTGGTGGGAAAAGTACCCAATTGTCATACTTCAGTAAAAGTAAAGATACCTTGATAGTAAATGACTCAAGTGAAA
The DNA here is from genome assembly GCF_029448725.1 of Salvelinus fontinalis. Classification (NCBI taxonomy): domain Eukaryota; kingdom Metazoa; phylum Chordata; class Actinopteri; order Salmoniformes; family Salmonidae; genus Salvelinus; species Salvelinus fontinalis. Next base: position 382,431 of record NC_074676.1, on the reverse strand, counting down.
GTCATTCAGTAAAATACTACTTGAGTAAAATGTCCAAAAGTATTTGGTTTTAAATATACTTAAGTATCAAAAGTAAATCTAATTGCAATAATATACTGCAAAAGTAAACGTATAAATCCTTTAAAATTGCAAACCAGAAGGCACAATTTAAATTTGGGGGGGGGGACCAAGGTCACAAAAATTATTTACAAAGGAAGCATTTGTGTTTAGTGAGTCTGCCATATCAGAGGCTGTAGGGATGACCAGGGATGTTCTCTTAAAAAGTTAGTGAATTGGACCATATTCCCGACCTGCTAAGCATAAAAATGTATTTCAGTAAAAATGTATGGATTAAAAAGTACATTATTTTCTTTAGGAATGTAGAGAAGTAAATGTAAAAGTTGTCAAACATATCATTAGTGAAGTACAGATACCCCCAAAAAGTACTTAAGTAGTACTTTAAAGTATTTTTACTTAAGTACTTTACGACACTGACGAAACACGCACTTCATGTCTGTGTCTGCAGGGTGTCTCCATGGAAAACATCCCTACCCTAACTAATCCTACCACTGCTGACCGCAGCACCTGTCAGTGAAGAAGTGGAAAAAAGCTTCCTGTCTGCCATACATCACATCAACTCAGTGGATTCCACACAACATGCTCTGCTTATGTTAAACTCTCTAATGAGGTACAGTGGACATTCAGTTAATATATCATAGAGATATAGAACCCACAGTTTTATCTCTTTGGTTTATGATATCAGCGGCAGTCGGTGCCGTTTAAGATTAGGGAGGACGCTTTTTTTTAGTGAGGATGGATATTTTTTTATTACAGCATATTGGATGACTGTCATTAATATTCCATTAACCCAGCTCAATATAACATCGATGTTTAGGCTGTAGCAACCCATCATGAGGTTGCTAAAATCTAGCCTACAAAGTTTATAACATACAGGTCGAGAGACAAATTGGAGTAATCAAGGTGACAGACAGTGACACATTCGATACCGCCTTGCACACTCTTGCCTGCATCAAGCTGGTCTAGGGTGTAGGCTTGTCCAAAGGGTTGCAAAACTTAACGTTTAACGGAACGACTAAAACGAGAGTTACTGTTGAACTAGTTTAGGTAGGTCTATCCCGGTTTCGTTTAGTTTCTCTCTACTATTATTCAAACATTTCACATTCTTAAAATAAAGTGGTGATCCTAACTGACCTAAGATAGGGACTTCTTTCTAGGATTAAATTTCAGGAATTGTGAAAAAATGAGTTTAAATGCTTGGATTTGAACCAGTATCTGTGCGTTAGAGACCTCTCTAACGCCTAGAAAGCTCAGTGTCACGTTCTTCGTCCTCCTCGTCTGAGTAGGAGATATCGGACCAATACGCAGCGTGGTGAGTATTCATATTTATTAGGATACTTTCAAGAAAGAACAAAAACAATAAACTGACAAAATAAATGAAGACGCAACAGTCCCGAAATAGTGAACACTAAACACAGGAACAGGAACAATCACCCACAACCCACAATACAAAACAAGCTACCTAAATATGGTTCCCAATCAGAGACAAAAACAAACACCTGCCTCTGATTGAGAACCATATTAGGCCAAACAACAAATCCAACATAGAAACACAAAACATAGAATTCCCACCCAGCTCACGTCCTGACCAACTAAACAAAGACTAAACAAAGGAAATAAGGTCAGGAACGTGACAGTAGCCACCTGAATCTATAGGGGAGGGTCTGGGTGGGCATCTGTCCACGGTGGCGGCTCTGGCGCTGGACGTGGCCCCCACCCCACCATAGTTAATCCCCGCTTCCGTGGCCTCCTCCTAATGACGACCCACCAAAATAACCCCACTGTACTGATGGGCGCCTCTGGACAGAGGGGCAGCTCCGGACTGAGGGGCAGCTCCGGACTGAGGGGCAATTCTGACGGGCGGCTCTGGCAGGTCCTGGCTGACGGGCGGCTCTGGCAGGTCCTGTCTGGCGGGCGGCTCTGGCAGCTCCTGTCTGGCGGGCGGCTCTGGCAGCTCCTGACTGGTGGGTGGCTCTGGCAGCTCCTGACTGGCGGGCGGCTCCTGACTGGCGGGCGGCTCTGGCGGACGGCTCTGGCGGCTCAGGACAGACGGCGGCTTTGAAGGCTCAGGACAGATGGGCAGCTCAGACGGCGCTGGGCAGACGGGCAGCGCAGGCGACGCTGGGCAGACGGACAGCGCAGGCGACGCTGGGCTGACGGACAGCGCAGGTGGTGTTGGGCAGACAGCAGACTCTGGCCTCTGGAGACACACAGGAGGCTTGGTGCGTGGTGCCGGAACTGGTGGTACCGGGCTTAGGGCACGCACCTCAGGGCATGTGCGGAGAGAAGGAACAGTGCGTACAGGGCTCTGGAGACGCACAGGAGGCTTGGTGCGTGGTGCCGGAACTGGTGGTACCGGGCTGGAGACACGCACCACAGGGCGAGTGCGTGGAGGAGGAACAGGGCTCTGGAGATGCACTGGAAGCCTGGTGCGTGGTGTTGGCACTGGTGGTACTGGGCTGGGGTGAGGAGGTGGCACCGGATAGACCGGACCGTGGAGGCGTACTGGAGCTCTTGAGCACCGAGCCTGCCCAACCTTACCTGGTTGAATGCTCCCCGTAATAACCCGCACTGGGCTGTGCTGGCGAACCAGGGACACCATGCGTAAGGCTGGTGCCATGTACACCGGCCCGAGGAGACGCACCGGCTTCATGACACCTGGCTCAATGCCCAACCTAGCCCAGCCAATACGTGGAGCTGGGATGTACCGCACCGGGCTAAACACACGTACAGGAGACACCGTGCGCTCCTCCGCATAACACGGTGTCTGCCTGTACTCCCGCTCCCCACGGTAAGCCCGGGAAGTTGGCGCAGGTCTCCTACCTGACTTTGCCACACTCCCCTTTAACCCCCCCCAATACATTTTTTGGGCTGTCTCTCGGGCTTCCTACCACGTCGCCGTGCTGCCTCCATTCGCCGGTATCCCTCCGCACATTGCTCCATAGAATCCCATGCGGGCTCCGGTACTCTCCCTGGGTCGACCGACCACCTGTCTATTTCCTCCCAAGTAGTGTAACCCAGATCCTCATTCTGCTGCTGAGCTAGCTCCTCAAAACGCCACCTCTCTGCTTTCGCTGCCTCCAGCTCTGCCTTTGGGCGGCGATACTCCCCTGGCTGTGCCCAGGGTCCTTTACCGTCCAATTCGTCTTCCCATGTCCATTCCTGACATCGCTGCTGATGCTGCTGTCCGTTACCACGTTGCTTGGTCCGGTTTTGGTGGGTGATTCTGTAACGGCTGTCGTCGGATGAAGGAGAGGAGGACCAAAGCGCAGCGTGGTATGTATCCATATTTATTTGAATACTTCTTCAATACGAACAAAACAATAAACAAAGGAAATAAGGTCAGGAACGTGACAGGTACCTTCAGGCGTTTGGAAATTGCTCCCAAGGATGAACCAGACTGGTGGAGGTCTTGGCTGATTTCTTTTGATTTTCACATGGTGTCAAGCAAAGAGGCACTGAGTTTGAAGGTATTCATTGAAATACATCCACAGGTACACCTCCAATTGACTCAAATTATGTCAATTAGCCTATCAGAGGCTACTAAAGCCATGACATCATTTTCGGGAATTTTCCGAGCTGTTTCAAGGCACAGTCAACGTAGTATATGTAAACTTTTGACCCACTGGAATTGTGATACAGTGAAATAATCTGTCTGTAAACAATTGTTGGAAAAATTCCTTGTGTCATGCACAAAGTAGATGTCTAACCGACTTAAACTATAGTTTGTTATCAAGAAATTAAATCCATTGGAGTCATTAAGACTCATTTAAATGCGGAAGACACATTTCAGTTGAAGGCATTCAGTTCTACAACTGACTAGATATCCCCCTTCCCCCTAATAACGGTCCTCTGAGTACATCAAAAAAGTTTGGTATACCTCAACTGGTATGTCATCCAGCCCAGGAGTTGTCAGACTTAAAAGGCTTTAATTGCATCAAGAATTTCCTTCTCTGTAATTTGGTCTACACATGAGTCTTTCTGTACAGCTGTTAATTATACATTATCAATAGAAAAAATCCATACAATTAACTTTGGTTTGTGGAGATGGAAGAGACTGAAATTAAAACTTAAAGTGCTTAAAGTACTTTGCTACCGCTTTCCTCTTTTACTTTTATAATATACTGTATTACACTTGATGTTTCTTGAATAAGTTCATCCGTTTCTTTTAGTTTTTCCTCTAACTTATTCTGTGCCTATATGGTACAGTTTTTATTGCTATCTATCTGTAGGGTTAGTCTTTTTCTTTTCATTGTTAATATGGACTCTTTTGACCTAAATTGCTTATGTTTTAAAGATGAGTATTGAATTGCATGGCCTCTAAAGGCACATTTAAAAGTGTCCCATACAATAAGGGCAATCTGCTGTACCTATGTTATATCGTAAAAAAAAGTTAATTAGAAATGTGTCTCACCTAGTTAAAGTTATCATCCAATAAGCTTTGATTTAGTGTCAAATATCCTGAAAGACTAATATATACAGTATGCCAATTATTTAATTGTCCGGCCACATTATGTCTAAAGTAGTTAAGATGACTAGCTTGGTTGAGCCTCCACCATGTATACCTTACTAGGTCAGGATATTTAACCCTCCATGTATCCACTAGTTCTAATATATCCACGATATTTGTGATTTCCTGAAGTGCATGAAGGGGACAGTTTGTAGTGTTGATTTCCTTTACGGTCCATTGAGATATTTAAAACCGTTCTAAAATTGTCCACCATCATAATAGAGTCTTGTATTACTTGTAGGTTTGATAAATTATATATATTTTCAAAGAAGCATAGACCATCATTATTTGGACCGTATAGATTTATCAGGTACCAAGGTAAGACTGCAGGCAAACGACAGGTCAAGGCAGGCAGGGGTCGATTATCCAGAGTAGAGGCCAAGGTACAGGACGGCAGGCAGGTTCAAGGTCAGGCAGATGTCGGTAATCCAGAGGTGGCGCATGACCGGCAGTACCGCAATACAGACTACTCTGGGTCTGTCTCAAGTCTGCGTACTCGTTCGGCTGGAGACAGCCTAGCCCTGCAGGGCTGCATCGGCTTGGGAAGAGGTGAATCGGCAGTCTCCAGAGGCTCTTGGAGGGACTCAGGTAAGCTCGGTTCCTCTCTGGGACGTAGACGCCGGGGACTTCCAGAGTTCATCAGATGCCAGGTGGGACCCCTGAGTGAGCGATTGGGACTGCAATCGGACCTCTTCTCCCTCCTACGTTCCCGTAGCCGACTATCAATCCGGATGGTTAAAGCGGTGAGTGAGTCCAAGATCCGTCGGTAGTACTCGGGCTGCCAGCTCATCCTTTACCACCTCCGATAATCTGTGCAGGAACGTGTCGAACAGCACTTCCGGGTTCCAGGTACCCTCCGCTGCTATCGTGCGGAACTCCACCGCATAATCTGCCACACTGAGGGTGTCCTGCCAAAGCTGGAGTAACTTCCAGGCAGCCTCTCTCCCGGACACCCGAGCCTTAAACTTTTCTCACCTCCGCCACAAATACCTCCAGAATGAGGCAGACGGCGGTTTGTTGCTCCCACACCACCGTGGCCCAGGCGAGTGCCCTCCTGGACATCAGCGTAATGATGTGTGTTATCTTTGAGTGGTCCGAGGGGAACAAAGAAGGCTGCAGCTCAAAAACGAGGGAGCACTGGGAGAGAAAGGTCAGGCAGGTTCTGGAATCTCCATCGTAGCGCTCTGGGGGAGGTAAGCGCGATTCCCAGGAAACCGGGGTGACAGAGCTGCTACCAGCCGGGTTACAGAGGGGCTGGGAGGTTACCTCTATGGGAACGTTATAATATTTATAATAGCCATTGAGTAGTCTTGGTGTATCGGAACAATTGGTTATCAATATACAGTTTTGTCGAAGAGGAGAGCCACACGTTTCCCTTTAAATCTATTCACCTTGAAGAGTGGGTACAGAATTTCTGCAATTTCCATCAGGAGCTGATCATTTATGCCTATTTTTGGTGCCAGCGAGTCTTTTACCCAGGCTTTTAACCATTATTTTATCTTTAAAGGATGCACATTTTGGCAATGATTGGGCGCTCATATCGTTTGATTTTGTACACGATCAGGTTTGAATTTGTTGACAGTATCGCCTGGGATCTGTAGAGCTGTAAGAAAGAATTCTCTCACCACACTTTCAGGATATCCCCTCTTTTCTTTCATACCAGTAAGTACCATATTTTCTCTCATTGATCTAGTCTGTATTTCAAGTAAGGCTTCTCTCAGAAACACGTTCTCCTTTCTAAGTTCTTCAACGTCCATTTAAATTGCATTGATTTCTTTTGTGTCGTTATCCAGATTGAAGGTTATTGCCCACGAGTATGTGGAGTAAAGTGCTAATATTTAGTCAAACTTACAGATATTGCGTTTTTATCTTGAAGCATTCTGCACCGCTGTGTTCAGTCCGCCATGACACGTTCATCCATGTTTCTCAAACATAGCATTTTGAAGTTGTTGCAAACGTCAAATTTGAAAGTGTTTAAGGTTAAGTTTAGGCATGAACTCCGAAATTCTAAAGTTAGGCATTAACTCCGAATGGTTTGGGATAGGCTGGGGAGAGGCTAAAAACAAAATTCTCAAAAAAACACTTTCTATCGCTGGATTTGAACTTTAACTTCAAGAATTAGAGGCAGATGCTTGCACCCCATCCACGACACCCTCGCAAAACCGCAACCTACTTGAAGGTAACAGAGCTCACTGTTGCCCCTAGTGGCCGGTTTTTACATAATCTCCTGGCATCCTCCGACATGGATGAACGTCAAATACTGACTTGTATCACGGATGACCTGGCTGATTAGTTTGGGTGGTAAGGTACAGTGGAGTTAAAAACAGAGGTGCTCACGCAGGTTCGTGTTGTGTTGTTTTTGTTGTCGTCAGCCAATAGACAAGGCTCTGAGAAACACTTATCCTGTAATTGGATGTACTGCACAATGGCTTCTAGACAGCTACGATGAGAGATGACGATAATCATGAATTATCATTTCAATATTTGTTTATGACCCTTGTACCCAGTGGTAGCATAATGACTGTGTGGCAGCTAGATCATCTGCTCATTTGACATCTGTCCAATTGCTATTGCTACCTGTTGCCGGGGACTGGGGGATTCTTTAGACGTCGGGAGAAGTCAGTAGGTTCTAGGTACATAGAGACAGGGAGAGATTCAGTAGCAATAGCATTGGTCAATCAATGGCTCTTTCAATAAAGTCACTATTTCCAAACTGCTAGGCCCAATGTTTAGATACATATTAAACCTAGCTCGGCTGCAATTCAGGTAATTTCACTTGCGACTATGCACCCCAAAAATGAATAAACCCAAGGTGTTTCTAAGAGCAGATTGCTATCCTTTCATGTTAGTAGCGTGGACTTCTGTCCAGCAACATTAGCAGCTGTACCCTGATTCTCTTTACAAGTTTCCCTTTCCTGTCATTGTGCACCGCAGCACTTCCTCTTTCCAGAGTTGGAAAAAGCCTACATTCACACAACCAATCACTCCTTCTCTCAAACTAAAAGAGCATAGGCCTTAGAATTGTCCCCCAGTCACAATAAACACTGTGTCAGAAGTGCTTTCTATGGACAACACTCCCCTATAGCTCACTGTGATCTCTCTAACAAGTGGCGGTAGAAATGGGGAGGATGGGCTCATTGAATATGGACTCATACATTTCAGAAAGTACCCATTGTTAAAGGCAAACTATTTCCAAATAACTATTAGGTAAATACCAGTGGAAAGTGTTTACAGATAAAGACAGTTTTCCCTCATTTTGATTGCAGTGGTTCTCCTCTCCCCAGCAGTACTAGGATTGGGGAAAACCTTTCACCATAGAGAATGGTTGAGGAGAGCCAGTACAGTATAACCCCCTGGCAGTCAGTCAATCCTAATGTAAAGCTCTCGCTCTAGTGGCATCATAAACAACGGAGGGTGTTAGAAGCTCTGTCTGTATGTTAGAAGCTGTAAAGCCAGGTGTTAGGCCTTTAGCCAGTGGTGGAAAAAGTACCTGATTCTCATACTTGAGTAAAAGTAAAGATGCCTTAATAGAAAATGATTCAAGTAAAAAAAGTAAAAGTCTGAAAGTATTTGGTTTTAAATATACTTAAGTATCAAAAGTAAATGTAATTGCTAAAATATACTGCAAAAGTAAACGTATAAATCCTTTAAAATTGCTTACATTAAGCAAAACAGATGGCACAATTTTCTTGTTTTTAATTTATTTACGGATAGCTAGGGGCACACTACAACATTCAAACATCATTTACAAATGAAGCATTAGTGTTTAGTGAATCCGCCAGATCAGAAGCAGTTGGGATGACCAGTCATGTTGTCTTGACAACTGCGTGAGTTGGACCATTTTCCTGTCCTGCTAAGCATTCAAAATGTAACAAGTACTATAAGGTGTCAGTGAAAATGTATGGAGTAAAAAGTACATTATTTTCTTTAGGAATGTAATGGAGTAAAAGTAAAAGTTGTAAAAAATGTAAATAGTAAAGTACAGATACCCCCCCCAAAATACTTAAGTAGTACTTTAAAGCATTTTTACTTAAGGACTTTACATCACTGCCATTAGCCTTACAATCAACAAAGTGTTCCCCCTTTTACCTCACTTTTCTAAAACACACCTGTCCTCTCCAACGTTGCTGCTTCACTCATTCCATTTGACACCATATTAGCCATGACATGAGGAGTTGTAGTGTAGTTAACTCTGCACATTAAATTGCCATCATACGTTGCGCATTCAGGCAATGTTATTCATGTTGTGCATTTGTGTTCATTCAGATTTCCAAGGCTCAACTGCATGTGAAACCCTACAGATACAGTATAATACATCACACACTCTCTCTCGCGTTCTCTCTTTTCCTGCCTCTTCAAAGACTGAGGCTAGATACGCACAGGGACGGTGTGCTCCCCCAGGACTGGTCGGTCTGGAGCACTGTTCCGTTCCACTAATAAATTGTTTCTGTTCGACAGTCTCCCTCCTCTTCTGTAATGACCGGAGGACTTTTCCACCGTTGCGTTCTGCCTGGCAGAAGACTATAATCCTCACGTTAAAGACACATGTAAACAAAAAGTTGCTCCACACAGTATGGATTTAAGAGAAACCAATGAGTTGCTCGTCCACACACTCACAACAATTGAGTCATAGGCATGCTGAGGCCAGTGAGCGTACTGCATTTTTTACATAAACACATTCATGCCACCAGCTGAAAAATACAAGTGAGTCATATTGGATCGAGAGTCTCTGAAGTTTTGTTTGGTGTGTGTTTTCTCGCTGTATATATTATTCTGTATATGTTCCGGAGAGAGCCCCTCTCCAATGCATTAGCCGATCCATAAAACTGCAGGACTACATTGTCTGTTATATATAGCCCAGACATCATTGGGTAAGTAACTTGAAGCGATCTTCCCAGTCTCAGCGGGAATTGAGGACACTTCTCATTGTAGCCCCTACAGTGCATTCGGAAAGTATTCAGACCCTTGACTTTAAACACATTTTGTTATTTTTTCCCTCAATCACAACCCCCTACACACACTACCCTATAATGACAAAGGACAAACGGGTTTTTAGAAATGTTTACAAATTGATTAGAAATAAAAAACTTATCACATTTACATAAGTACTCAGACCCTTTACTCAGTACTTTGTTGAAACACCTTTGGCAATGATTACAGCCTCGAGTCTTCTTGGGCATGACACTATAAGCTTGGCACACCTGTAGTTGGGGAGTTTCTCCCATTCTTCTCTGCAGATCCTCTCAAGCTCTCTCAGGTTTAATGGGGAGAGTCGCAGCATGGCTATTTTCAGGTCACTCCAGAGATGTTCGATCAGGTTAAAGTCCAGGCTCTGGCAAGGCCACTCAATGACATTCAGAGCCCAAGTCAGCGGTCCTGAGCGCTCTGGAGCAGGTTTTCATCAAGGATTTCGCTCTGTTCATCTTTCCCTCGATCCTGACTGGTCTCCCAGTCCCTGCCGCTGAAAAACATCCCCACAGCATGATGCTGCCACCACCATGTTTCACCGTAGGGATTGTGCCAGGTTTCATCCAGATGTGACGCTTGGCATTCAGGCTAAAGAGTTCAATCTTGTTTTCATCAGGCCAGACAATCTTGTTTCTCATAGTCTGAGTCATTTAGGTGCCTTTGGTGCCTCCGCTATGCAATCTGGTTTCAGAGCTGGTCATGGGTGCACCTCAGCCACGCTCAAGGTCATAAACGATATCGTAACCGCCATTGATAGGAAACAATACTGTGCAGCCGTATTCATTGACCTGGCCAAGGCTTTTGACTCTGTCAATCACCACATCCTCATTGGCAGACTCGACAGACTTGGTTTCTCTAATGATTGCCTCGCCTGGTTCACCAACTACTTCTCTGATAGAGTTCAGTGTGTCAAATCGGAGGGTCTGTTGTCCGGGCCTCTGGCAGTCTCTATGGGGGTGCCACAGGGTTCAATTCTTGGACCGACTCTCTTCTCTGTTTACATCAATGATGTCGCTCTTGCTGCTGGTGATTCTCTGATCCACCTCTACGCAGACGACACTATTCTGTATACTTCTGGCCCTTCTTTTGACACTGTGTTAACAACCCTCCAGGCGAGCTTCAATGCCATACAACTCTCCTTCCGTGGCCTCCAACTGCTCTTAAATACAAGTAAAACCAAATGCATGATCTTCAACCGATCGCTGCCTGCTCCTGCCCGCCTGTCCAACATCACTACTTTGGATGGCTCTGACTTAGAATATGTGGACAACTACAAATACCTAGGTGTCTGGTTAGACTGTAAACTCTCCTTCCAGACCCACATCAAACATCTCCAATCCAAAGTCAAATATAGAATTGGCTTCCTATTCCGCAACAAAGCATCCTTTACTCATGCTGCCAAACATACCCTTGTAAAACTGACCATCCTACCAATCCTCGACTTCGGTGATGTCATTTACAAAATAGCCTCCAAAACCCTACTCAATAAATTGGATGCAGTCTATCACAGTGCCATCCGTTTTGTCACCAAAGCCCCATATACTACCCACCACTGCGACCTGTACACTCTCGTTGGCTGGCCCTCGCTTCATACTCGTCGCCAAACCCACTGGTTCCAGGTCATCTACAAGACCCTGCTAGGTAAAGTCCCCCCTTATCTCAGCTCGCTGGTCACCATAGCAGCACTTACCTGTAGCACGCGCTCCAGCAGGTATATCTCTCTAGTCACCCCCAAAACCAATTCTTCCTTTGGACGCCTCTCCTTCCAGTTCTCTGCTGCCAATGACTGGAACGAACTACATAAATCTCTGAAACTGGAAACACCTATCTCCCTCACTAGCTTTAAGCACCAGCTGTCAGAGCAGCTCATAGATTACTGCACCTGTACATAACCCATCTACAATTTAGCCCAAACAACTACCTCTTTACCTACTGTATTTATTTATTAATTTATTTTGCTCCTTTGCACCCCATTATTTCTGTCTCTACTTTGCACTTTCTTCCAATGCAAACCAACCATTCCAGTGTTTTTTTAGTTTTTATTTTACTTGCTGTGTTGTACTCACTTTGCCTCCATGGCCTTTTTATATTTTATTTATTTATACATATATCTGTTTGCCTTCACCTCCCTTATCTCACCTCACTTGCTCACATTGTATATAGACTTATTCTTTTTTTCACTGTATTATTGACTATATGTTTGTTTTTACTCCATGTGTAACTATGTGTTGTTGTATGTGTCGAACTGCTTTGCTTTATCTTGGCCAGGTCGCAATTGTAAATGAGAACGTGTTCTCAATTTGCCTACCTGGTTAAATAAAGGTTAAATAAAAATAAATAAATAAAAACTCCAAGCGGGCTGTCATGTGCCTTTTACTGAGTAGTAGCTTCCGTCTGGCCACTCTACCATAAAGGCCTGATTGGTAGAGTGCTGCAGAGATGGTTGTCCTTCTGGAAGGTTCTCCCATCTCCACAGAGGAACTCTGGAGCTCTGTCAGAGTGACCATCTTGGCCAAGGAGGGCCCTGACCAACGCCTTTCTCCCCCGAATGCTAAGTTTGGCCTGGACGGTCAGCTCTAGGAAGAGTCTTGGTGGTTCCAAACTTCTTCCATTTAAGAATGATGGAGGCCACTGTGTTCTTGGGGACCTTCAATGCTGCAGAAATGTTTTGGTATCCTTCCCCAGATCTGTGTCGACACAATCCTGTCTCGGAGCTCTACGGAAAATTCCTTCGACCTCATGGCTTGGTTTTTGCTCTGACATGCACTTTCAACTGTGAGACCTTATATAGACAGGTGTGTGCCTTTCCAAATCATGTCCAATCAATTGAATTTACCACAGGTGGACTCCAATCAAGTTGTAGAAACATCTCAAGGATGATGGATGGAAACAGGATGCACCTGAGCTCAATTTTGAGTCTCATAGCAAAGGGTCTGAATACTTACAGTTTTTTTATTTCTAATAAATGTGCAAACATTTCTTAAAGCCTGCTTTTGCTTTGTCATTCTGGTCTATTGTGTGTAGATTGATAAGGAAAATTGTTTTTTGTAATCCATTTTAGAATAGGGCTGTAACGTAACAAAATGTGGAAAAAGTCAAGGGGTCTGAATACTTTCCGAATGCACTGTATAGGCCAAACATGTATTCCACCTCATGTTGTTCAAACAAAATGGTTCCTATTAACATTTTCATTCCGTAACCCCCCCCCCCCCCCCCCTCCTTCATCCCTCTTTCCGAGTCTCCATTCCACACTGCTCCTGTAGCAGATAAGGGATTGTGTCCCAAATAGCACCACATTCCCTATGTAGTGCACTACTTTTTTACCAGGGCTGCATAGGGAATAGGGTGCCATTTGGGACGCAGCCAAGAATTCCTCCCAAGAGTTTGGCAAGCCGAGGGAACAGAATTTAAGAGCCAATAAATGTCCTAGGCAGGAATGTGTGGCTGCCTTGTATGGTAATAAAAATTGAGGGCTGGTTCTTTAAACACCGAACAAAAATATAAACACAACATGCAACAATTTCAAAGATTTTACTGAGTTATAGTTCATATAAGGAAATCAGTCAATTGAAATAAATTCATTAGGCCCTAATCTGGATTTCACATGACTGGGAATACAGAAAATGATCTGTTGGTCACAGATACCTTTCAAAAAAAGCTAGGGTGCGCATCAGAAAACCAGTCAGTATCTGGTGTGACCACCATTTGCTTCATGCAGAATGTCCCACACATACTCAATGGGTGACATGTCTGGTGTGTATGCAAGCCACATTTTCAGCTTCCAGTAATTGTGTACAGATCCTTGTGACATGGAGCCGTGCATTACCATGCTGAAACATGAGGTTATGGTGGTATCTCTGTGCATTCGTCACGGTATCGGCACATTCAAATTGCCATCGATTAAATGTAATTGTGTTCATTGTCTGTAACTTATGCCTGCCACCATGGGGCACCATGTTCACAACATTGACCTCAGCAAACTAGGCTAACTGGGGCGGCAGGTAGCCTAGTGGTTAGAGTGTTGGGCCAGTAACCGAAAGGTTGCTTGATTGAATCCTTGAGTTGACAAGGTAAAAAGCTGCTGTTCTGAACAAGACAGTTAACCCACTCTTCCCTGGTAGGCTGTAAATAAGAATTTGTTCTTAACTGACTCGCCTAGTTAAATAAAGGTTACATTTTTTTTAAATGTTAACTGCTGGCCCACACAACGCCATATACGCTGTCTGACATCTACCTGATACAGTTGAAACCGGGATTCATCTGTGAAGAGCACACTTCCCCAGCATGCCAGTGGCCATTGAAGGTGAGCATTTGCCCACTGAAGTTGGTTAGAATGCCAAACAGCAGTCAGGACAAGACCATGGTGAGGACGACGAGCACGCAGATAAGCTTCCCTGAGACAGTTTGACAGTTTTTGCAGAAATTCTTCAGTTGTGCAAACCCACAGTTTCATCAGCTGTCTAGGTGGCTGATATCAGAATATCCCACAAGTGAAGAAGCCTGATGTGGAGGTCCAGGGGCGGCGTGGTTACACGTGGTCTGCGGTTGTGAGGCCGGTTGGACATACTGCCAAATAAAAAACAAAAAACGTTGAAGGCGGCTTATGGTAAAGAAATTAACATTAAAGTATTTGGCAACAACTGTGTTGCACATTCATGCAGTCAGCACGCCAATTGCATGCTCCCTCAAAACATTAGACATCTCTTGTGTGACAAAACTGCACATTTTAGAGTGACATTTTATTCTTCCCAGTACAAGGTGCACCTGTGTAATGACCATACTGTTTAATCAGCTTTTTGATATGCCACACCTGTCAGGCAAAGGTAAAATGCTCACTAACAGGGATGTAAACAAATTTGTGTCCAAAATCTGAGAGAAATAAGCTTTGTGTGAATAAGGAACATTTCTGGGATCTGTTATTTCAGCTCATGAAACATGGGACCAACACTTTACATGTTGAGTTTATATTTTTGTGCAGTATATATTAGTTAATCTTTTTTTATGCAAAGATCTAGGTTTAATACACTCGAGAGTGAGGGATGGATAGAGGGAGGGGAAGAGGGGTATCCCTGACCCTCCCATCAAGTACACAATAAAGGGGTTACAGTGAATTTCACACTAGCTGACAGGCAGCTAGGTGGCAAGTAATATTCTGTATTTCATATTACAGTACACCTACTGTAATATAAATATGGTATCAAAGCAAGTACTGTGTAATGACACACAATACAATACCCTACTGTATTATACTGTAAAAAAGTCAATTGGAATGAATGAATGATATTTACAGAATATTACTGAATATTTGATGGCACTTCTAGAGGGCTTAACAAAAGCTTCCAAACTGGCAGCGACTACAGGGCAAAACCGATCAAAAGGACATGGCAAAATGCTCAACCGTTTAAGGTTTAAGACTTGCTGCCACTCCAATCTGACCCCTATACATGTTAAATTGATGAGGCATTATAACCACATACGAGTTAAATCGGTACAGCATTTTCACTCAAGGGTGCAACAAATATTGCATCTTACAAGGCACGCCTCAAAATATCCTAATGAGCCAGAAACAACAATACCATGCACGCACCCACTAGTGGTCCAAATGTTTTTGGCACTCCAACGATACAGTACTGTATTCTGTGGGGTTGAGTTACAGTACCATTCGAAATACAGCAATTCTTTCTCCTCCCACAACATTTTCCCACAATGCACCATAATATGCTGCAGTAAAACGATTCAAAGTATTTTACTGTTAATAATACCCAAAATTGCGGTATAAATTAGTTTTCCATTACGGTGTATGAGAGAGGGAGGTATAATATGGAATGAAACACCCTACACACACACACACACACGGTTCATGCCCCATCCCCCCACTCACACATCCGTGAGTAGATGTATTTGGTCCTGGTCCACAGCCAAACCTTTTCTACCCTCTCTGTGTGTATACAGTGAAAGGGAGTGGAAGGTGTGATATTTCGGAGGAATGTCCAGGATTAATCATAACAGGATAACCCTCTCCTCCTCAGCTCTCCTTACCCTCCCACAGTTCTAACCCTCCCTCCAGCAGCACAGTCCAGACAGAGGACACAGTGGTGCCTAGTGTACACGGGCCAGGTTGCTGACCGGAATGTGGTCTGGGGATTCCATAACTCCGTGGAAAGACCCCCTCTCTCCGACTGGTACTCCCTAGCCCCGCTCTGACATCTCCTAGTGAATTATCATCTCCCAGTGGCTATGGAAACAGGGGAGGGAGGAGTGGGGTCAAACCCCTCCACTCAAAAAAAAATCTAAAAATTTCACCCTTCTTGATCACCGATAGTCCAACCAACCCCTTCTGGACATTTACTTTTACACTCTTCATTTTCCCACCTTCAGATCTAGGACATGTTTGACTTTTTGCACCATGGAGAGAGGAATTTTAAATGTACTTTTACCTTTATTTAACTAGGCAAGTCAGTTAAGAACAAATTCTTATTTACAATGACAGCCTAGGAACAGTGGGTTAACTGCCTGATCAGGGGCAGAACGACAGATTTGTACCTTGTCAGCTGGGGGATTTGAACTTGCAACCTTTCAGCTAGTCCAACGCTCTAACCACCAGGCTACCCTGCCGCCCCAGGAAGACAGAAAACGAGAGTGAAAGAAAGGGGCACGTCTTTCCGTTACAGACTTTCTGACAAATTCTGATCTGGAATGATGAAGTGAGAGTCAGCACGGGCCCATAGCTCATTCACAACCTTTACACCTTTTAAAATGGTATCTTTCCATCATTGACCTATGCCAAAATCCACTCTCTTGTCTACAGGTCAGAGGGTTGTCTTATGAATGATGTCTTTTGTTTTGGGAGATAAGCATGAGAAATAATACACTTATAGTCAGCAAAGTAAACAGAAAGTATGATAATTCTTCATCCATCAATGCACTGCTACAGTAACTGTCAGTTTAAGACCTGACGACGTATAACAAGACACAGATAATAAATGAACCATTGAACCCTTCGACGCAAAATCGTCCGGTGATTGTTATATGTCCCTGTAGACCCTGTACTTATTTCTGGCTGACGTACAAGTTGATCGTTAACATCGATAATAGAGGTCGTCTTTTATAAATGCTTCACAACAAATAACATAACAGACCTGTTCCAACACGGTTCAACTTTCCCATGTTTCCCATGTTCGCTTCTTCTTCTCGCCAAACCACTGACTCACTGACACCATGTTCCTGGAGCGCTGGTCCACGCTTGCTGAAAGAATGTGGAGCTGGGAATGTTATTATTGCAACACGTGTTGTTTCCACTTTGACTCCGATTGTCAAGGATGTTCGTGGAGGCTGCTGAGGGGAGAATGGCTCATAATAATGGCTGGAATGGAGCCGATGGAGTGGTATCAACCACATGGAAACCACGTTTTTGATGTGTTTGATACCATTCCATCGACTCCATTCCAGCCACGCGCCGTCCTCCCATCAGCAGCCTCCACTGGTATACATTTATTGACTCTGTTAAATGATCAGGGGCTCTGCACTTGACCTATTCTCTCTGCAGAGTGTCGTAAAAGTAGTGTCATGACAGGAGGAAAACTTGCAAAGACATTGAAGATGTTTTAGACTGCTTGAGTTGAGTTTATGACTAACAAGAACAATATGGTCTTCTCATGAGGAAAATGGAAAGAAGCGACTTCTGCTTTTGGATGTTAACAAAGCAACACTCCATCTTAACTCCTCCTCCAAATGTACTGGATTGGTTGAACAGTGCAGAAGAGAACCTCCCCTGACAGTTTTTTTTGTAGGGAATCTAGTTTCATGAGTTTCTTTTTTTTTCTTTCGAACATCCCACTCCAACCTCAAAGGGCTCTGCCATGGATATGACTCCACACCGCGTTGGTTTGTTGGATCAGTTAGGACCCACACACACCCCAGAATGCAGACTGCCTTCTTGTTAAAACACCAACACTGTGACTGGTCTGGAAGTGAAATAGATTCCTATTAGTTGCTTCTGGGAGAAACAGCAACAGGATTCCTATTCTCTCTAAGTCTGCTCTTACATTCCAGGACCATGACATCAATACTATGTAGAATACTAAGACATATGATGCATGTACTCCTTATCAAGCATGCACAAGATTTCAGAAGACCCATGTCCCATTAGACCAGATGTACCTAAAGGCCGAGACAATAAGAAGACACAGTGGCAGAACAAATTCAACCACACCTTTGTTTTATCACAAAATCGTATAGCAACCTCTGTCCAGTAAATTCCACAAAGCATATTGTATGTACAGTAACAGAAAGTTACATGGCCGACAGCATAGTCAAGCAAGCTAATGTTTCCGATGTTTTCAGACCACTAAACAACTATTAACTCAGAACCACAGAGAGCTACCAGAAGTCGCAAAGAAAACAGGTGCCTCCACTTTTCCAGCACCATTTCAACTTCAACATTTCAACATCATAAAATCACCTCTG
Source organism: Salvelinus fontinalis (assembly GCF_029448725.1). NCBI lineage: Eukaryota > Metazoa > Chordata > Actinopteri > Salmoniformes > Salmonidae > Salvelinus > Salvelinus fontinalis. The sequence continues at coordinate 364,430 of NC_074676.1, read as the reverse complement.
CTTAGTCTAATACAGTGACAACTAAAACATACCAAAAACAATTTAGTCCAGTCAACCTATGCTAAATATGATGTGGCTGTCCGTGGTTCTGATTTCAGTGTGAGTATGTGTGTGCGCGTGCGCATACGTGAAAGTAGAAAAACATGTTGACTCACACTACTTGTAGAGAAAATGCCAATGCCATCCTCCTCTGTTTCATGGTGACGAAAGTACAAGTTTTAATATTTTTGTTGTTGTATTTTTTGTTATTTTTTTGTTGCTCGCTAGCCTTACTTCCGTTCATGGTCAACGTTAGCTAGTTAACAATAGCCTTCTACATCTAGGTGCATATTGAACTTCTATGCTCTCAGGCCAGGGGAACAATGTCTGAATTTATGGTTGGATCAGAATCGCCGTTATAATCATTGGCCAGTACGGAGAATTACGTAAAACCACAAGTCCAAATCCCCATCTCCATCCATGGTTAATTTAGGAAAGGGACAATTTTAGCTAGCTGGCTAGCTAGCCACCGGAGGACACCAACACAACAAGATGCAACAATTCAAGTTTTTCCGTCAATGACGTATGCTCTCAATGGGATTTAATAGGAGTGATGCCAAATCCTAGTTGGCTTCCCTTGACCCTTTTTTTTGGTGCGCCATGACCATTCACAGTTCAGTTTAGCTCAATGCTGATTGGCAAATTTGTTACACTTTTTTTGTCAAGGGAGGCCAGATGCTGCTGGCTTCCCTTGCCTTCAATGCTACGGGCGGCAACAATGTCATACTCGTTTGAACCAGACAGCATCAGATAGATGGCCTACACGTAGAGAGACAGAGGGGAGTTGTTTCGCTCGCTCTGACGCTTTCTCCTGTGAGATAAATTCAGCCTCTTGCAAGTTGAAGGAAAATTATGAAACACAGAGAGAGAAAAGATAAATATTTTTTTTATTGGTCAATTGTTTGAGGAAGCCTGGCTTGCCTTGTCATCCATGAATACATGTCACTGTTACTAATGTGTCCCAATGGAGCATTTTTCACTCAATGTTTCAGTGTTGATGCATTCTAATCACACATTTTTATAAATGTATCGTGCAGATTTGACTTGCTACCTGTTTGACTGGCAAACTGTCCTCATCTTCATACCTGACCCTCTGGCTGAATTATAATTTGGCTAACTGACTGACTGACTCACTGACTGATTGACTGACTAGCTAAATGAGTGTTTGACTAACTGAATGATTGACTGGCTAACTGACTGACTGATTGGCTAACTGTCTGATGAGCTAACCGGTTTTCTAGGCTTCAGGCTGATCTGATCTGTAGCCCAGTTCTGCCGGCCGGCTGTGTTTGAGCAATGATACCCACAGCACAGCAACCTCTGCATGCTGACTGGGTCATGTGTTTCATGGTGTTTCCCAACGTGACTCCTGCTCTTAGACAGACTGCGCTCCTAGCCTGGACCCTGTATACTACTGTAATCCCCCCCCCCCCCCCCCCCTAGTTTCAGGGTTTCAGGCCCTGCAAAGTGAACAGGCCCCCATTGAGCAACCCCAGCCCCATGCTTTCCACAGCGTAATTAGCTAATCCATGTCAAAGTCTGGCAAGCTATGCTCTCCCTCCCCCACGGCTCACAGGGCTGCACTAAAACACATGGGACATGAAAGCACAGCCACTTAGATGCAGATGCACACAGGCACACGCGCCCACACGCACATTCACTGGACAGCTGAGAAATTCATCTTGATGACGGCTTTGATTTTAGGGAAAGGTATTCCCCCAAGTTTACCACACACACACAAGCATGCAGAAACACACGTACAAACACACCACACACCCTTTTTGTTAGGGTGGAGGCAACGGAGGGAGTTACCTTTAGGTGTGAAGAATGTAACTCAAACATAAGCATGTCCCTTCTTCTGTCTCTAAACTTACCCCAACTTGAGACAACGAAGGACAAAATTCTGTCAATTAAAAATGATATGTTTGCTCAACTTGTCTAATATGTTCAATTTCACTAGAAATTATTACTTGGGCATCTTACCTAAAAAAGGCTTTGGAATAAGTTACACACACACAGCTCTTTAAACATACAATATTTTCAACTTACATATTTAACACTCGTCGTGCATTTTGTATAGTCATTTTCATTAAACATGTCCTTGCCTGGGATTTGACCTCACAACCTCTTGTTTCATGGCATTCTGATCTTCCTGCTATGCTATCATGCCTGTGTCAGTTATCAGTTAATTGGACTATCCTCTCATCATTGATTTAATTAGCCAATTTCAGCAATTTGAGGGATTTCTGTATAGTAGTCTAATGTTGGTGGGGTATATTACTCTAATGTTACTGCTTAATCACTATGATAAATAAAATATTTTTTCTTGATTGTTCTTTTAACAGAGCTGAGATTTAGTGCAAAGTATAGCAATCCAGGTGAAATCAGTCATTGACACGGAACTGGCGGGTGTAGCAGGAAGACTGGAATGCTGTGAACCAAGAGGTTGTGAGTGTAAATCCTAGGTGAGAACATGTTTTGTTTATTTACTGTACAGATAGATATCTTTTAGATAAGATGCCCAAATAATAATTTGTACTTGAATGAACATATGAGACAATTTGAGGAAACACATCATTTTAAATTGACTGAATTTTTGCCTACGTTTTCTCATGCTAGAGCCAAGTTTGGGTAAATTGTTTTTGTTTTGTTCAGGTAACACCAAAAAGTGGAGTATACTAAAAAAAGAGTGTGGAACCAGTTATTAATAATAATTAGTTGAAACAACTAGATCATTTTTTACAGTGAACATCTAACCAACTTACGCTAATTACTGTAACACAAGAAAAGGTGTTTTGTCCCTTTTCTTGGAGTTTTTTCCCTCACGATGCCTTTGAGGTTATTGTTTGTGGGCTTTTTTCTCTTCGACGGAGACATGTCAATAGTAGAGTTCTTTCCTCTGAATGAGAGTTTGGGTTTGGAGAGAATACACTTGGCACCTCTCTCAGTAATAAATTGTAAGCCTTCACAATGTAGTTGACCATGGAGGTTTGGAAGGAATTACTATTCCCTGCTTGTATATCTTCATGGTCGCCATGCGAGAAGATGGTCTCTTTGCTACTAAGTGTGTGTGTAAGTACGCGTGCGTGCATTTGCACTCAGTATGTGTCCTACCGTCCAAGCCACATAGGCTAGAAATACTCAAAACCTTTTCCACAGCTTCCAGATGAAAGCAATATGATTGAGCTCAGTTGTAAAATATGCTCCTACTCTTCTAAATCTGCCTCCTGGTGCAAATCATTATTCCCACTCTTTTACTCTATGTTTTCAGATATTTATCTTGGCTCGGCTGAGGGCATTCCCCAAATTCCACCAGAGGAACCGTGGTTCCAGTGGGAGGTGTGTTTGCCCATCTAACATCCAACGTTTACATTGTCTGACAGAACCTCCGCAGTACCCAGTCATTCATGTATAGGAGCCACAAACAATACTGCCTAACTAAATACAGTAGCATAGCAGAGAGATATGGAAAGTTCAACAACATGAATATTTTTTTATTTTTTATTATTATTTCACCTTTATTTAACCAGGTAGGCAAGTTGAGAACAAGTTCTCATTTACAACTGCGACCTGGCCAAGATAAAGCCGACCTGGCCAAGATAAATATAGAAGGATCAAAGTGGTCTCCATAACAGAATAGTCTCCACAGAGAGGACTCCACAACAGAGTAGTCTAGGATAGTTCATTGGTGTTGCTAAAGACGCTTAGTAGTACTGCCAATCTCATGTCTGGCCTATAGGAGCTCAATGGAGCAGGAAGCTACCCTACTACCCTAACAAGAAACCTCATAAATTAGACCTCCTAAAGTGCATCTATGGTTACCAAGAAGCACACTCACACACATGCAGGTACACACACACACACACACACACACACCCCACGCACTCACAGTGTGCGGGAATAGCCCAGCCTGGTCTCATGGACTCAAATTAGTATGATATGTTACGTTTGGTATGGTTACACATGACAAAAGTTGACTTAAGGCAAAAAATGTAAGTAGGATGCTTGGTCAGGGTGGATGGGTAGGTGTATAAAGTGAATGTCTAGGGTTAGCTAACTACTTAGCATGTTAGCTAACCCTAACCTTAAACTAACTCCTAAACTTAACAGAATAATGCTCTGAGACCAGGTTGGACAGCCAGGCAGCCCCACTTTGATCATACCTAGAGTTCAATATGTGTTTCCCTTAAAGATGTACTATGCAGAAATTGCTCAACCATTTACTGGTTGCTAAAATTCTAATCGTCTGCCTAATATTAGTTCATGTGACGAAACAAGCAAGTTCAGTGTAGTGAATCATCGAACCATCTAGACCACTGTGAAATATCTTTTCCATAACCGAAAATATAGCATTTTCCGCTCCACTTTGAGCATAACTCAGAGTTCAGCTGGATTCATTCAGTAGAGTTCATTAGAGTCTGACTGGAGCCTAACAGAGACAGATCTGGGCCCTGGTCCAACCCACCGCTGACCACAATGAGTAGCAGCCACTTCTCTATGACTGCCCTATAACTGGGTAGACGTTTCAGCTCGCCTGATGCCCTGGGTGGGCGGGGTATTCACAATTTAAGACCCATACTCTACCGCAAAATGATACTGAATACTGTGCAACTAGGCTACACACCCTTAAACATATATAAACCTGTAGTTTAATGTATAATATGCAGTGCATTAGCCGTGAGTTGAATGGGACGGCGGGTTATTTTAACAGGGTCTGATGTTTTGAATATCTCATCAGTGTGACAAGCCTATAGTGCATAATAAGAGAAAATAGTATTTTCATCAACAGTCAGGAATGATCTTGTTTTTTTACCCCTTTTTTCCACCTCAATTGGTAGTAGTTACAGCCTTGTCTCATCACTGCAACTCCCGTAAAGACTCAGAAGAGGCATGCATCCTCCGAAACACAACCCAACATAGCCGCACTGCTTCTTGACACAACGCACATCCAACCCGGAAGCCAGCCGCACCAATGTGTCGGAGGAAACACCGTACATCTGGCGACTTTGCGCTCGGCCCGCCACAGGAGTCACTAGTGCACAATGAGACAAGGATACCCCTGCCGGCCAAACCCTTCCTAACCCGGACGACGCTGGGCCAATTGTGCGTCGCCCCACGGACCTCCCAGTCGCGGCTGGCTGCGACAGAGCCTGGGCTCGAACCCAGAATCTCTGGTGGCACAGCTAGCACTGCGATGCAGTGCCTTAGACCACTGCGCCACCTGGGAGGCCCGAATGATCGTATGTCAACCTGCTTGAGGCGAGCAACAAGGCTTTAACAACCAGCACATCAACCTTCTATAATGGCAAGCTATTTTGCTCTCCTTCTCCATTTCAAAGTGATGGAAAACTTAGACCTTTAGTCCTCAGGGAGATTTTTCCCTGGCGTGTTTTGATCTTTCCCTCTGTCCTGGCTCCTGATAAAGTTCACAACATCCTCTTGGAGTAGACTAGCCTCGAGCCTCTTAAAACCCCCCAGCTGTTACAATGGTCATAAGCTGTGAGCCCAGACCTTGTGGGTAAAGGCTGGTTTATAGTTGGTCTGTCGACATGTCTGTAGACAGTTGTCGCGTTGGCTTCGTGAACATTCTATAGTCGTCTGACATCAAACTTATTGTCGTTATGAAAAAGTAGAAACACAAAGACAACAGGTTGAATGACATCAGCAGCCTATTGGTCCAAAAAGCATAACTGCTGCACCAATAAACCCATCCGTTTAAATATGGTATTTAGGAGGTCAATCTAGCAAGCAACTTTCTAAACAATGTTTTGGGCAGTTTCTAGCTTGTTAGCTAGCAGGCTAGCCAGTTCAAATAATGACTGGAGCATAGCTGACAACGTCTTAACTTTAGCAAATTTGTATGAATTATTACAGGAAAATAAACTCTTAAGATAACTATTTACATATTAATGGCGAGCTAATTACAGAAAATAGCTTACAGCTGTGAGCGTGACAAAATAAACGCCAGGGCATTCTACCGGATAATTTTTGAACTTGTGCAATGTCTCATTGCTAGCTCAGTCAGGTAACCAAGACTACTGATGCAGCGACAGGTTCAAAGTTGAACTTTTTTCATCTGTCGGCGACGGTCTAAAAGCAACACCTGTCGCATTCTAATTGTTCATAGACATGTTGATACGTGGAGGCTGGTGGGAGGAGCTATAGGAGGACAGGCTCATTACAATGGCTGGGATGGAATTTATGGAATGGAGTCAAACACGTGGTTTCCCAATGTTTGATGTGTTTGATACCATTCCATTTATTCCATTACAGCCATTGCAATGAGCACGTCCTGCTATATCTCCTCTCACCAGCCTCCACTGACGTCGATTGATGAAGTATAAACCAGCCTTAACAATAGAAGGCTCTCTGGGGTGTCGTTTTCACATGCAGAGCTCCAAAACATGATGTCATATCCCCCGCTACTGAGGAGAACACACAATGGCTGCAGCAGCAGGACAATGAATGCGAGCAGAAGATCAAGGTGTGTGCCTCAAACACACACACAAACAAATGCGGACACAAACACCACACACACACACCTGCATGCTCCCTGTCTCCAACGAGAGATTTACACATTTAGAGACCCCCATTAGCCGGGCCGTCTTACACCAACAGAGCAGAGGAAATCCCATCTCCCGATCCGTAGCCAGACACAGATGGTAAATTCCATCATGTGCCTCATCAGCCCATCTGGAACGGCACACGTGGTCAAGGGAGTGTCCTTGGATGTTTTTGGCAGCTTGACGTCCCTCTCCGCCTTGGCTTTGGAATTTCTTTCTTCTTCTCTTTTGTCTTGCAAATCTAGCATGTGTTCCTGAAGGAAAGTCCAAGGACAGACAGATGGAAATGCGTGTGCACGTGTGCGTATGCGTGCACATGAGTGTGTATGTGAGGCCTAGTGAGGTTTAGGGAATGATAGGGTTTCCCTCCATAAACACTCTGGCTTCCAATAGAGTTCCCTCGCTAGCAGCAGATTACGTCTGTGTTCCAATGTGTTTCCCTTAAAGATGCACTATGCAGAAATGGCTACGCCATTTCCTGGTTGCTAAAATTCTAATAGTTTGCCTAATTTCAGTTTATGTGACAAAGCAAGCAAGTGTTGTGTAGTGAATCATTGAACCATCTAAACCCCTGTGAAATATATTTTCCATAAGCAAAAATATTGTATTTTCAGCTGTTTAAAGCTGGTGTACAAAACAGAAAGTAAACGAGGCAAAAACTAAAAGCTAAACTTAAGAATGGGAAGCATAGATATAGCGCACATGGAACATATCTACCTCTTTTTAGAGTTGCTTTCAATGAAAATGACAGATCTATAACTCACATTTCTCTGTGAATTTGGTCGGGTCGTCCAAAAAGTTACATATTGCAGCATTAATGTGGCTCTACTTTCCTTTTTCATACCTCTTTTTCAGTACATTTTGTCTTGCAAGGGAACGCTCCTCTAAGAAAAAAGAACATACTCGACCTTATACGCCTTCCCAATCATATCCATGCAAAAATGTCGAAACTGGTCAAAGCAAAGAAGAAATATAATGAACCGTGTGTATATGAGGGAAATGTGTATCAGTGACCCAAACATTGATCATGGAGCAGGGGTGTCAAACTCATTCCACAGAGGGCCGAATGTCCGCTGTTTTTTGTTATTTCCTTTCAGTTTGCGGCCAATTAAGACCTAATTAATGAATGACCTTAATTGATCCATCAAGTACAACAGAGGACTGAAAACCCACCATGTAATAAGTCCCACCCCTGTGCTGTGTAATAGAGTATAGAGGATGTATTCACTATCGGCATATTTGAATTCACTGTCATACCCAGTGGAAACATAGCACAGAAATGAGTACTGTAGAGTAGTCATATAGTGAGTATGGTGTCTCTGTGGTTCTGTAGAAAAACTCAATCAGAATATACACATCCTGCCTGCAGCCCACATTGCGGGAAGGAAAGAGCCGGTCACCCCTGGTTACATAACAGCCTTGTCACTGTTATGGCAACCCAGTGTGAACAGGTTCCATTTGTCTTTGAAAGGCAGGAAAAGGGAAAAGGAAGACACCAATGTTGAAGGAGACAGGGAGTGAGACAGGGAGAGACAGAGGGGTTTCCTGATGGGTCAGGATAACACGTCATACATTGAGCTATGTGGCCTGTCAGCGTGTGTGTGTGTGTGTGTGTGTGTGTGTGTGTGTGTGTGTGTGTGTGTGTGTGTGTGTGTGTGTGTGTGTGTGTGTGTGTGTGTGTGTGTGTGTGTGTGTGTGTGTGTGTGTGTGTGTGTGTGTGTGTGTGTGTGTGTGTGTGCGCAGCCTAATACTCTCTGTCTAAATACTACTGTGTGAGTTATCCTTGTAATTTTATCTCTCTATTTGGTTCTCTTCTTCTCTCCCTCTCTCTCTGAGAATGTGGTGTTGACTGTTGACTGAGTGGGCCTCTCCCTATGTTCTGTCTCCGTGCTATGGCACACATACACAAGAACAGGGTTTCCCAATCTCCTGTGTAAACATTTCGTTTTTTGCCCTAGCACTACACAGCTGATTCAAATAATCAAAGATACATGGTGAGTTGGTTATTTTAATCATTTGTGTAGTGCATCGGGGGGGGGTGGGGGGGCAGGTTTGGGAAACCCTGCACTAGAACATAAAAGTGTACCATAGGTTGTGCACTCGACAAACCATGTGTCCACTCAGACAATGAGAACGGAAAGACTGGAATAATATTGAATGCATTAAAGTAATTACCGTGACCAATGTAACAAACATTGTAGATTAGGAATTAACGGTATATGTATGGTGAATATACACTAACAACCAAACGCAAACAATTCACACAATGAAGGTGTGAACAATTTGGCGAGAGAGATGTGCATCGTCAATCAATTTACGGTGATATGCAGAAATCTGGGCATTCCCTTCTTGCGCTTCACGGAGCAGTACAGAGCTGTTGTCAAGGAAGTGAGTTTGTGTTTATACAGGATGTGCCGCGCCCANTCCTGCCTGATAAGAGAGGTGTTCGAAGGGTGAGCCTGATGATAAAGGAGGCAGTGTCTAGCCCCCTTCTCTGAATCACCAGACCCTTTGTTTGTTTGTGTTTTATTGTATCCAGGCAAAACAGTGCTCTAAGTTTCCATACTCAGGCTTGGAGCAGCACTTTCCTGAAACCAAGCCAGGAAACTGTGTGTTGGCTTGGCAGCGAGGACTGTGGGAAGACTGTGGCCAAGGCAAGGAGGGCTGAACGGAGCTTAGCTCTGAGGCTTTATATAGCCACGCTGTTCCAAGGTCCATCCTTGGCCTGAGACACCTTGGTCTGGAGCTTAACAGAGCCTGACAGGCTGCGATAAAGCCCTAATTTCATGTTAAACACCACCTATAGTGTGTGTGTGTGTGTGTGTGTGTGTGTGTGTGTGTGTGTGTGTGTGTGTGTGTGTGTGTGTGTGTGTGTGTGTGTGTGTGTGTGTGTGTGTGTGTGTGTGTGTGTGTGTGTGTGTGTGTGTGTGTGTGTGTGTGTGTGTGTGTGTGTGCGAGAGCTCATACTAGGCTCAGAGCGGTTAATCTAAAATCTCACCAACTCTAAACCACACGTTTTTGCAGTTTGGTATTGCTACAGTACAGCTTCTCAATAGTAGCACAGTATCACTATATCGCTCAAAGTACTGTATTACTGGTAGCTATATAACCGGGGCACACAACTCCAATCCTGGGGGACAAATTGTTGGTTTAGAGGGTTTATATACTTGGTTACCAAGTTATAAGAGGGGGAGAAGGTATTAATTTTTCCAATAACTGAGAAATCAGTGTATCTGAATCCAGCCCTATGACAAACAGATTAAACCCTGATGCCTCTAGTCGACTCCCTAGTGAATGTCGTCTACTTATGTCGATGCACGGTGGGACTTCGTAGAAACATATGGAAGGGCTTCAGAGGGCAGTATGTTTAAATTAAAAAGTCATATTTAGGTTGATGTGAACCGACACGCTGCGCCGACCCTGAAAATGATGTTCTGTGTTTTTCCTCCAAAGAGGTTCACAGTCTTTACCTTTGCCATTCGAGTTCAGAAATACAATTTAATTTAAGGCAAGCGAAGAGAAGAAGTCGTTTGCCTAAAAATAGGCCTGAGTTGGAACTCTCTCACAAACTGAAAGAGAATGTCAAGCTCAATGTGCCATGTGTCCACTGTGGCTGACGTGTATGACGAGAGCCTGGAAGAATGTCAGTGAAAAACAGCTAAGAGAATTCCATCCCTAATGGCACCCTATTTATCCCCTATTCCCTAATTCTCTCTCTCCCACACTCTCTCAATTCAATGCAAGGGGCTTTACTGGCATGGGAAACATATGTTAACATTGCCAAGCAAGTGAGGTAGATAACATACAAAAGTGAAATAAACAGTAAACAGTAAATATCACACTCACAGAAGTTTCAAAAGACTGAAGACATTACAAATGTCATATTATGTATATATACAGTGTTGTAACGATGTACAAATGGCTAAAGTAAAAATGGGAAAATAAATAAGCATCAATATGGGTTGTATTTACAATGGTGTTTGTTCTTCACTGGTTGACCTTTTTTTGTGGCAACAGGTCACAAGCCTTGCTGCTGTGATGCACACTGTGGTATTCCACCCAGTAGATATGGGAGTTTATCAAAATCGGGTTTGTTTTCAAATTCTTTGTGGATCTGTGTAATCTGAGGGAAATATGTGTCTCTAATATGGTCATACATTTGGCAGGAGGTCCGGAAGTGCAGCTCAGTTTCCACCTCATTTTGTGGGCAGTGTGCACATAGCTTGTCTTCTCTTGAGAGCCATGTCTGCCTACGGCGGCCTTTCTCAATAGCAAGGCTATGCTCACTGAGTCTGTACATAGTCAAAGCTTTCCTTAAGTTTGGGTCAGTCACAGTGGTCAGGTATTCTGCCACTGTGTACTCTCTGTTTAGGGCCAAATAGCATTCTAGTTTGCTCTGTTTTTTTGTTAATTCTTTCCAATGTGTCAAGTAATTATCTTTTTGTTTTCTCATGATTTGGTTAGGTCTAAATGTGTTGCTGTCCTGAGGCTCTGTGAGGTCTGTTTGTGAACAGAACCCCAGGACCAGCTTGCTTAGGGGACTCTTATCTATGTTAATCTCTCTCTGGGTGTTGACTTTGTTATGGAAGGTTAGGGAATCTTTTCTTCCGGTGGTTGTAGAATTTAACGTCACTTTTCTGGATTTTGATAATTAACGTGTATCGGCCTAATTCTGCTCTGCATGCTTTATTTGGTGTTCTACGTTGTACACAGAGGATATTTTTGCAGAATTCTGCATGCGGAGTCTCAAATTCTTGGTTGGTGAGCGGACGCCAGACCTCACAACCATAAAGGGCAATGGGTTCTATAACTGATTCAAGTGTTTTTAGCCAGATCCTAATTGGTATGTTGAATTTTATGTTCCCTTTGATGGCATAGAATGCCCTTCTTGCCTTGTCTCTCAGATCTTTCACAGCTTTGTGGAAGTTACCTGTGGCGCTGATGTTTAGGCCAAGGTATGTATAGTTTTTTGTGTGCTCTCGGGCAACGGTGTCTAGATGGAATTTATGTTTGTGGTCCTGGCGACTGGACCTTTTATGGAACACCATTAATTTGGTCTTACTGAGATTTACTGTCAGGTTCTGGTTGGTTACCTGGTTGGTTTCCAAACTACATTCCTTCCATCTATAGCATTTCTTAATATTATTCAGTTCCTTTGACTTTGATGCCTCATGATTGAGTATTGCTCTGTTCAAGTAGACTGTGATTTTGCTGTGGTCTGATAGGGGTGTCAGTGGGCTGACTGTGAACGCTCTGAGAGACTCTGGGTTGAGGTCAGTAATAAAGTAGTCTACAGTACTACTGCCAAGAGATGCGCTATAGGTGTACCTATCATAGGAGTCCCCTCGAAGCCTACCATTGACTATGTACATACAGTACCCAGTGTGCGACAGAGCTGCAGGAGTTGTGACCTGTTTTTGTTGGTTATGGTGTCATAGTTGTGCCTAGAGGGGCATAAGTCTGATCTGAGGGGGAATAAATGGGGTGTGGGCATGGTTGACTTGTGGGGGTGTTGATTGGTTGGGGTTGGGGGGGGTGTATGTGGCTGGTGGTGTAGTGGTCTGGATGTAGGTCCTCTCGGCTTGGGTCCTCTATGTGTAGGGGGGGGGGGGGGGTTCCCATAGGTCTGGGAGAGTGTCTCGCTGGTCTGGGCGGGGTGTCTATTGATCTGTTGCCTCTGTGTTAAGTGTTGGGGCTACATTTGAGAGCGATGTCCTTTAGAGTCCGGGCGAAGGTGGGCACTGCTGCCTTGTATAGATGGACCTGGTCATAGAGGCTGTTCAAGTCCAGGGTGGAGTGATGGGCCAGGAAAACATTTGGTTTTGAGGCACAGTCACAGGAAATACTTGCGTTTGCCCGCTGTATGGTAGCAGGGTGGAAGTCTTTTTGTGGTAGCAGGGTGGAGATAACCACTTGTGCATTGGGGAAAGTAGAAGGTTTTTCAATCACTCCCTCAGGTCGTTTGTGCCTGTGTGTATTATTATGTGGCTTGGTGAACCTTGTTTGTCCTCAGACAGAAGGTCTAGGGCGCGCTGGGTTTTCACACCAGAGTTTAGACACACTGTGTTTGTGGAAAAGTTGTTTTTCTTGTATATATTTCCCATTTGAGTCCATAAGGAGAACAATCTGTTTCTTGTGTATGTCCTCTGGGTGTGTGGGGGTTGTCAGTAGGGCTTTCAGGGTGGCTCAGAAGGGGTGAGAACCCCTGGGCTTGGGGTTCTTCATTTGTCTGTTCTGCTGTGATGTCGACGCTATGGTCAGGGTCTGGTGGGGACTGTTCTGCTGTGGTGTCTAGACTTTTGTCGGGAGCTGAGGTGGGCTGTTCTGCTGGCTTCTCTGCGGGGGTGGCCACCTCTCTAGTGTGTTGTTCTCTGTCACACGCCATCCCCCTCAACCTCTCCTCCAGCAGTCTGATCCTCTCCTCTAGTGCTCTGTTCTTCTCCTGCTCTTGCTTTTTATATTGTCGAAGTTGTCTTACCACAATCCAGAGTGCAGATATGTCTCTTTCCGCCTCCAGCTCTCCGGGTCTGGTTAAGGGGGTGTTGTTGTGCTGGACTGTTGTCTGGGTCTGTGCTGACTGGAGTGTAATCACCTGCTGTTCCAGCTCCACCTGCCTTAACTCCAGCTGGGTAAATGTATCCTTCATTTCAATGAGGGGGTAGTACTCTGTGCTGGGAGGTTGACTTTCCACTTGGGGTTGCTCGTCTGTGGGGTTATATAATGAAGAGGTCTGGTCTGACCCGCTCGGGGTGGGGGTATCTTTCTCAAGGGAGAGCTTCTCCTGCTGGGCTAATTCTTTGATTAGGTGAAAGTCCAGCTGAAACTGTTTGGGGTTGCCCTGTACCATTACTGTTCCAGACTTGTAGAGATTTATATTAGCTGACTCAGAGTCCTCGTTGTCTAGTATCCTGAGTTTCCACCCCTCGTTAACACCCCCTCTCTTAACAGAGGGGTAGTGTGCTAATATAGCACTATGCCATGCCAGGGGGGGATGTCTGGAATTAACACTTAACAATGTGCCATGCCAGGGGGGTTTGTGTGGAAGATGAGGTTGCTGATGTTCCCATTTTCATAATAGTCAGCAAAAAGTGTCTCTTGATTTTCCATAAGGAGTTTCATTTTGTGATCTTTTCTTGCCTTATCATTCTTTACATACACAGGGTACTGTATTTTAATTACCTCTGAACAGCGGGAGGCAGATTCTAAGGCCTCTCCATTTGGTTGGAGTAGACTGTGACTCTCCTGCCATTGTTGGGCTAAAGGGCTTTGACACCTCTCACTTGACACGTCAGTGCTGAATGATGTTGCATCAAGCTTGGCAGTGTTAATTTAGGGTTCGGTCCTTATAAAGTAATGTAATGTACTTTTCTTCTTAGCATTTTGGAAATAAAATATAGCTTCAGACTAAACATTACTCACTCAGTTCCAGGTTGGATGGTGTTTTCAGGTTTCTGTTGTTTTCCCAGAGCATTTTCTGTATAGCGTTGGAATAATAATTTTTGGTAGTTGTAAGCCTTCCAGGTGATTCAGTAATTCCATCCAAAATCAGGTTGTAGGTTTTGAGTTTTGATTTGGAGTGAAGGTTATGTTGAGGGTAGCATCCTGTATATGTTCCTGACAAAAAAATAAGAAGTTTATCTAACTCTAAATTTCTATATATTTTTTTAATTACATGCTGAAAAATGCAGGACCATCGGGTTCTTCGTCACCTCCGTGACCAAGGCCCTTCTTCCCCGATTGCTCAGTTTGGCCTGGGCGGCCACCTCTTGGAAGAGTCTTGGGGGTTCCAAACTTCTTCCATTTAAAGAATGATGGAGGCCATTGTATTCTTGGGGACCTTCAATGCTGAATTGACCACAGGTGGACTCCAATCAAGTTGTAGAAACATCTCAAGGATGCTCAGTAGAAACAGGATGCACCTGAGCTCAACTTCGAGTCTCATAGCAAAGGCTCTGAATACTTATGTAAAGTGTGTGTATTTGAGCTGTTACAGGAATGTAACCTGAGGCATGCTTGCTCACACACAACCTTTCCACCAGCTGTCAAAGAAAATATCTGAGTTTTACTCAATAATGACTAGCGGAGACTAATAATTAACACTTGGCTCCTTGGCATACTGTTCACCTTGACAGTTATTCCTTTTTACACACGCATTCATACATGCACACACACATACACTCACAGAGTTATCTCTATAGACATAATCCACCTTTCTCCTTGACTCTGTCAGAAAATGACACCACGTCCCTATACAGTGCACTAGTTAAAACACAAACACATGTCTTCAGATTCCTATTACACCTCTTTGACAAACCATCAGATCACAGCTGCACTACTTCAGCAGCTATCCACGTCCCTAGGTTTCCCTGAGTAGTCCCCTTTGAACTCCCTGAGCCCATCCTCCTACCAATCAGAATGGCAGGTTACATTAACAAACAGAGGAAGTGTGTGGTCCGATATCGGCAGCTCTATGGCTTTCAGCTATGCACTCCCTTTTTCCAGGAGTGTTCCACGTTCCTCGACCTTATTAATGGAACAATAAGACCTCCAGCTGAACAACGCCCAACTCCAACACAAAAGCCTGGATGTCTGCAGGGTTTGTTGGTGACCTTCATAGCACATGACCCAGAGTGAGAACCCCACCAATAGCCTGACCTTTGACACTTGACCTTGCACTGGAGCAACACTGGGCCTCTAATAACACCAACACCACCTCTGTGATGTTGTCCTCCTCACAAACAAGTATCACTAAGGTGGTTCGGACAGTGAACCATACTTGTGTGAAGAATAATCTCACCTGAATACTTGTGTTAGCTCCCCAAGGTAATGCCTAGGATTTAAATTTACTGGGCTGATGTACATATTATGTGGTCATGTCATGGGGAACAAGTAATTATGCTATATCCAGGGCATGCTATATTTGGGAGCACAATCTGCTTTCAATGGAGTTCTGTTTAGGTTAGAGTTATACATTTACAATGCAGGTGTACTATAGCTCTTAGGCATATCAGAACGCACTGTACTGTGTAATGTAACAAAAAAACTCAGCTATGCCCTTGACACTGCCTGTTTGTTCTTGTTTATATACAGTTCCAGTCAAACATTTGGGCACACCTACTCATTAATAGGTTAGTCTTATTTTGATTTTTTTCAAGGTTGAAGAATAATATGAAATAACACACATGGAATCATGTAATAACCAAAAAAGTGTTACACATATTTTAGATTCTTCAAAGTAGCCACCCCTTGCCTTGATGACAGCTTTTCACACTCTTGGCATTTTCTGAACCAGCTTCACCTGGAATGTTTTTCCAACAGTCTTGAAGGATTTCCCACATATGCTGAGCACTTTTAGGCTGCTTCTCCTTCACTCTACGGTCCAACTCATCCCAAACCATCTCATTTGGGTTGAGGTTGGGTGACTGTGGAGGCCAGGTCATCTGATGCAGCACTCCATCACTTTCCTTGGTCAAATAGCCCTTACACAGCCTTTAGGTGGGTTTTGGGTCATTGTCCTGTTGGAAAACAACTGATAGTTCCACTAAGGGCAAACCAGATGGGATGGCGTATCGCTGCAGAATGCTGTGGTAGCCATGCTGGTTAAGTGTGCCTTGAATTCTAAATAAATTACTGACAGTGTCACCAGCAAGGCACCCCCACACCATCACACCTCCTCCTCCGAGCTTCATGGTGGGAACTAGACATTCGGAGATCATCCGTTCACCTACTCTGCGTCTCACAAAGACACGGCGGTTGGAACAAAAAATCTCAAATTTGGACTCATTAGATCAAAGGACAGATTTCCACAGGTCTAATGCCCATTGCTCAGGTTTCATCGCCCAAGCAAGTCTCTTCTTTTTGGGTGTCTCTGCAGTAATTCAACCATGAAGGCCTGATTCATGCAGTCTCCTTTGAACAGTTGATGTCGAGATGTGTCTGTTACTTTAATCATTTATTTGGGATGCAATTTCTGAGGCTGGTAACTCTATTGAACTTATCCTCTGCCACAGAGGTAACTCTGGGTCTTCCTTTCCTGTGGTGGTCCTCATGAGAGCCAGTTTCATCATAGCGCTTGATGGTTTTTGCAACTGCACTTGAAGGATTTTTCAAAGTTCTGGAAATTTTCAGGAATGACTGACCTTCATGTCTTAAACTAATGATGGACTGTCATTTCTTTTTGCTTATTTGAGCTGTTCTTGCCGTAATATGGACTTGGTCTTTTACCAAATAGGGTTATCTTCTGTATACCAAACCTACCTTGTCACAACACAACTGATTGGCTCAAACGTATTAGGAAGGAAAGAAATTCCACAAATTAACTTTAACAAGGCACACCTGTTAATTAAAATGCATTCCAGGTGACTACCTCATGAAGTCGGTTGAGAGAATGCCAAGAGTGCAAAGCGGTCATCGAGGAAAAGAGTGGCTAATTTGAAGAATCACAAATATAAAATATTGACAGCAAAGCTGTCATCAAGGCTACTTTGTTGAATCTAAATCTATATGAATCTATATTTTTTATTATAAAACACTTTTTTGGTTACTACATTATTGCATATGTGTGAATTCATAGTTTTGATGTCTTCACTATTATTCTACAATGTAGAAAATAGTAAAAAATGTATAAAAAAACTTGAATGAGTAGGTGTGTCCAAACTTTTGACTTGACCTGTACATTCACACGACGCCTGGGAGCTCTGATCTGGTTTGAATCTCAGGCAGTCCGTTGACAAGGAGGGGGAACCAAACACCAGCATTAGGCCAGAGAAGTTAGCTATGCATACAAGATGAGGGAGTAATGAGTGAGTGAATTGAGTTTACCTCCACAAGTGGAGTGGAGTGTGTGTTTGTGGAACAATGTAAGAAGAAATGGGAGGGGAACCCCTAAAAATATCCCTACCATCCCTACCAGACCAGAGCCTTTTAGTCAATCTAGCCTGAATGAGAGAGAGAGGGGAGGAAGGCAGAAAGGCAGGGAAAGAGAGAGAGAAACAGAGTGGGCTATGTTTGGGAGGAAAGTGTGTTTGGAGAGAGTGGTCAGGTATTCTTTCTCTCTCTGTGACTGACCCAAACTTGTACAGATTCAGTGAGCATCGCCTTGCTATTGAGAAAGGCCGCCGTAGGCAGACCTGGCTCTCAAGAGAAGACAGGCTATTTGCACACTGCCCACAAAATGAGGTGGAAACTGAGCTGCACTTCCTAACCTCCTGCCAAATGTATCACCATATTAGAGACACATATTTCCCTCAAATTACACAGATCCACAAAGAATTTGAAAACAAACCCAATTTTGATCAATTCCCATATGTACTGGGTGAAATACCACAGTGTACCATCACAGCAGCAAGATTTGTGACCCTTTGCCACAAGAAAAGGTCAACCAGCGAAGAATGAACACCATTGTAAATACAACCCATATTTATGTTCATTTATTTTCCCTTTTGTACTTTAACTATTTGCACATCGTTACAACGCTGTATATATACATAACATGACATTGGAAATGTCTTTATTCTTGCGAAACTTCTGTGAGTGTAATGTTTACTGTTAATTTTTATTGTTTATTTTACTTTTGTATGTTATCTACTTCACCCTGCTTACCTCATCCGGAATGCTTCGCTGGAGGGTCAGGAACCTGTCGGCTGTTTCTCTTCCTGTGTTCCTTCATCTTCCTAGTGCAGCCCTCGTCCTTCCCCTCGAACCGCTCGACAATATTGTATATCATAATGCTAATGTCCGGGAGGGCTCTCGCCTGGGCTACAGCAGGGTGGGAACAACAATCTGCAGTGTGTTTCAGCATGGAGCAGTTCGTGGCTGGTTTCAATTCTCTGTTGTCCGGGAGAGAAGCTGCCCGGAAGTTACTCCAGCTTCGCCAAGACTCCCGCAGTGTGACGGACTATGCGGTTGAATTCCGCACGTTGGCTGCCGAGAGTGCCTGGAACCAGGAATCCCTGTTCGATACATTCCTTCATGGATTATCGGAAGAGGTGAAGGACGAGCTCACAGCTCGGGAGCTGCCTACGGATCTCGACTCGCTCATCGCATTAACCATACGGATCGATGGGCGGCTACTGGAACGTAGAAGACGCTTTCAAGCCAGACACGCTTTTACACCGCTAAAGCCCCGCATCTACACCCTCGGACCCAGAGACCATCCTTCCCCTCATTTGGGGAATAGAGAACCAGGTCCGTGAAGCGCAGCGTTCCCAGGGGGTCCGGCAAACCGGATGTTTGTCCCAGACGCATCCGCTCCCCGGTCCTGGAATGGGCTCATTCCTCCAGGCTTGCCTGCCACCCTGGCTCCCGTTAGACCCTGGCCATTGTGTGACAACACTTTCGGTGGCCCACCATAGTACCTGACATCTGCCTGCACTGTCTGTGCGCAGAACAAGACACCTCTGCAAGCTCCGGCTTCATCCTCAATCCAATGGAGCGTGCCAATCAGGACCTGGAGATGACTCTTCTGTGCCTCGTCTCGACCAACCCCACCACCTGGAGCCAGCAACTCGTATGGGTAGAGTACGCCCTGAACACCCTTCCCTGCTTGGCCACTGTGCTCGCGCCCTTTGAGTGCTCTATGGGTTATCAGCTCCTGCTCTTCCCGGAGCAAGAGGAGGAGGTCAACATACCCTCAGCCCAGATGTTCGTCCTCTCAAGATCACCTCCAGATATCGTCGACAGGCAGAACGTCACCGGACCCCGGCTCCCTGCTGTCGTCTTGGGCAGAAGGTATGGCTGTCCACTCGGGATCTGCCCCTCTGTGTGGAGTCCCGCAAACTCTCCCCCCATTTTATCAGCCCTTTCCCCATCTCCAAGATCCTTAGCCCCTCTGCTGTTCGTCTTCTGTTGCTCCTCACCCTCCGTATACATCCCACATTTCATGTATCAAGTATTAAACCTCTGTCTCACAGCCCTCCTCTTTCCAGGCCCACCCCTTCCCTCCTGTCTCATCGAAGGCCATCTGGCATATACGGTGAGGTGTCTCCTGAGTGTCGTCCTCGGGGCATGGGATTCCAGTACCTGCTTGACTGGGAGGGTTATGGTCTAGAGGAGTGGTGCTGGGTCCGGCACCCCGGTCAACCAGGTATGTGCCCTGGGTAGGATGCCAGGTGACGTTCCGATATGGGGGGGGGGGGGGGGGGGGGGGGGGTACTGTCACACCCTGATCTGTTTCACCTGTGTTGTGCTTGTCTTCACCCCCTCCAGGTGTCGCCAATTTTCCCCATAATCCACTGTGCATTTATGCCTGTGTTTTCTGTTAATCTGTTCGTCTTGTCTCGTCAAGCCTACCATCTTTTTTCCCATACTCCTGTTTCTTGCTAGTTCTCCCGTTTTTTGACCACTCTGCATGTCCTGAGGCTGCCATTCTGTACCTCTTGACATTGCCCTTGATTACTGACCCCTGCCTGCCCCCTGTTTTGAAAATAAACTTTTGCTATTTCGAACTGTCTGGATCTGGGTCTTATCCTGAGCTCTGATAACTTAACCCAAAACAATTCCCAACGTGTTCACCAGCATTGTAAAGCCCTAGATATTCTAGTTAAATCATTATGTAAAAGTAGGTGATCTGGTTCTACTCTTTTTGGCCATTTTTTGGTGATTTGTGGTGGGAAAATGAACGGGTCGAGCATAACACATCAACCATGTTACCCATAGACAGGCTAGAAATGTTTTAACAATGAAATCCTTTTTGTGAAGCTTGAATTCAATTGCCCCTCTCTGTTGCACGCAAACTTCCATTCCCCCTGTCACAAGTGGAGTTATGGTTGATTTAAGATGAAAACTCGCCCCTGTTACGGTCTTAATTGCCACCTTTTTATTGAACTTTTTTAAAATTTAGCCACTGGACAGAATGTTGAAATACAAAATACCAAATTATTACAGGAAATAATTAGTCCCAACACTCATAACTGAATAGTGTCTCACTGTTTTTGGCAAGTGAAAGTGAAACCTGAGCTGCATTCCTCTCCCTGACAGAGACTGATAGGAACATGGACTCCTGAAAACAGACACATTTTAACCAGAGCGAGTTACATGCGTAATTAGGGTTAAGTGTCTTGCTCAATGGTACATCGACAGATTTTTCACCTAGTCAGCTCGTGGATTCTCTACCTGTTGTATCTGTACTGTAGCTACATAATTGTTAAAACCTATTAACATCCTTATTCTGTGGGAGTGCACCTGAGTTATATACTGACGTAACATTACATGGTGACCAGACCTATGGGTTATATGGCTGCAGGTTAGGTAATGATTAAGTCAGACCTACCTGGGTTCAAATACTGCTTGAAATCTTTCAAATATACATTGAGTGTTTGCTGTAGCAATGATTTCAAATTGTATTTGAACCCAGGTATTGATGAAGTCAAGGGAGGTTTCTTAGTGCTGCTACAGATACTGAGAGGACCTCTGGAGAGGTCGTCAGCAGTTAAACTCATGTCACTATTGATCAGATGATTTAACCGATTGATCCCATCAATGATGATGGATGGATGGCGAAGACAGAGGAGATGAGAGGCGTGAGGCCAGACAGTTGACTCCCTCCCATAATGATGTTCAGTATAATAGTGATGTTCAGTATAATAGTGATAAAACATCTTGCCATTGTCTTTGCAACAGCGGACTTTCAGCCATCGACCATTAAGAAATAACAAACTGGGAAAACCAAACATTCCAGGCCTTCTTTTTTTCCATTTCAGGTCCACTACTGTATGAGTAACGTGTATGAGTAACGGGTATCTGTATTTTACTATTAATATTTTTGACAACTTACTTCACTACATTCCTAAAGAAAATGATGGACTTTTTACTCCATGCATTTTCCCTGACACCCAAAAGTACTCATTACATTTTGAATGCTTAGCAGGACAGAACATGGTGGAATTCACACACTTGTCAAGAGAACATCCCTGGTCATCCCTACTGCCTCTAAACCGGCGGACTCACTAAACACAAATGCTTCGTTTGTATATGATGTCTGAGTGTTGGAGTATGCCCCTGGCTATCCATTAAAATATATATATTTTTTAATGTGCCTACTGGTTTGCTTAATATAAGTAATTAGAAATTATTGTACTTTTACTTTACCTTTTGATACTTAAGTACATTTTGTAATTACATTTACTTTTGATGCTTAAGTGTATTTAAAACCAAATACTTTTACTCAAGTAGTATTTTACTGGTTGACTTTCACGTTTACTTATGTCATTTTCTATTAAGTTATCTTTACTTTTACTCAAGTATGGTAATTCCACCACTGTGTGTGTGTGCCTGTGTGTGTGACTGTTCTGCATGAATTTCCCTGAGGTAATAATGCCCACCCAGAGTAGA
This sequence comes from Salvelinus fontinalis, assembly GCF_029448725.1. Classification (NCBI taxonomy): domain Eukaryota; kingdom Metazoa; phylum Chordata; class Actinopteri; order Salmoniformes; family Salmonidae; genus Salvelinus; species Salvelinus fontinalis. The sequence continues at coordinate 342,498 of NC_074676.1, read as the reverse complement.
AGCTGTATTCATGTTAGGGGTACATTGATTGTTGGGTTCACATAGGCCAACAAACATACATCAACTATATTGTTAAGAGGTTGGTACAAGGTAGTAGGATACAAATCTCTCAATAGCATGACCTGGGAATATGAGGTCTTTACAAATAAGATAAAAACTGCAAACATGTCATGCTAAACATATAGATGTAGCAAGTTATGATGAGTGATAGCATTTCAGTCAACTGCTGAATGTCATTAAGGAGGCTACAATAGATGACATTCATGTAAACCCATATCAGTGAAGACTTACTGTAGCGAGGTACTGGTCCAAATTCTCACTGGAATAAATTCTCACTTTCAAATGGAAACTATTTCCGGGTGCCAGCTCTTCAATCAATCTGTCAATCCAGAGAGGGACTATGGTCGAAAAAAAAAATGCACCAGCTAGTGTGTGTTTTGGATGACCGGACTGCTGTTGTGCATACCTTCCTATGCTGTCATCCCTCCCACCCTTCCATCCGTCCTTCCCTCACGTGAGTCACTGATACTTTATTCAGCCAAAAACTTGAACTCAAACACATCACTTAGAGAGTGTATTCTTTATTTCCTTTCCCTCCATCCGTGAGGTGAAAATACAGCCCTCCTGCTACCAGGCATGACATCTCCATTAGTCTTCACATGACAAGGGCTAACCGAAAGAAATGAATGGAATGTAAACATTGTTAACGCTATTTTGCTTCGACAGCTCTTTAGCTCTCAATGAGAAACGTGCTACACTGGTGGCTTTCCAGACTTTTTCAGGGTTGAAAATAGGCCTGTGGGCTACTGGAACCTCCTCAACCAAAGACAGGTAGCATTACGTGCATTTGCTTTTTCACGGGGAAAAGAAGCCATAACAAGTGTACATATTATTCTATTCCACCATGAGGTAATATTTTCCAGGTAAGAACATAAACACGTTTACATGTCAGTCATTACATGCATAGTCGTGGGAAGTAAATATGAATAAAAACAAAAGCATACTTCACAAAAGTTCTCACAAACGAGCTAGGAAAAGGCTTAGTAGAGTCAAAATGAACAATAACTCACAAAGGCACAAACAGAATGAATTGAACTAAATAAGGAGCTGATGAGACCAGGTGAGTAACTAACACAGGTAAAATCATTGAACAAAAATGAAAGACAGGGCTACGTTCAAGAACACAAAGAAACAAGGCTACGTTCCAGAACACAACAAAACAGAACACAAGGTTGACTAAGAAAACAAATACAGAACCCTACAGATACACAATATCAGGATGCAAGTCCTACAAAACAGACAATGCAGAGTCTCTGAGGTTGACCATTTCTCAAAGTGTGGTGCACCGTATATTTTATGTGAAAAGGAGTTGTGCTCGGTCTGCAGCATGAGTCTACCTGCATCCATTTTGTAACCACTTACAACCCCAAAGGAAGATCTCAAAATGCCCTACTTACGTTCTTATCGTCTGTGAATGGTAAAGAGAGAATATGTACTGCTAGTCTGCTACATTCCCAGATGGGAAAGAGAACTGAACACAGCTGCTGTCCTTTGACATCGGTTGCTCACTTGCACAGTTCACACAGGATAACAGGAGTTAATTGACACCATCTCATGAGTTACTTTGGCTAAACTCTCTACGATACTCACAATGCACTCAGATGAACTGAGATGAAAGACTAGGATATCATGTTTGAACTACTGTCCTATTTTTGCTGAGTCTGTCTGTTTTAGAAAGCAATAACATGAACCATTCACCAATACGCCAACACAACACACAGGCAACCTGTCTTTGACCCTGTTTTAACATCAGAAGGAGATGTGTGAGAACAGAGGAGCGGCCGGCATGGTCGTAAAGTCAGAGTCAAGAAAAAATAAAGATCTGAAGCCTTGTTGCCCTACTTTGCAATCTCGATCGAGGCTATTTTGGAAAATGGTTGGAGGGACTGTTGAGTTTTTATTTTTTATTTTACCTTTATTCAACTAGGCAAGTCAGTTAAGAACAAATTCTTATTTTCAATGACAGCCTAGGAACAGTGGGTTAACTGCCTTGTTCAGGAGCAGAACAAAATATTTGTATTTTGTATTTTTTACCTTGTCAGCTCGGGGATTCAATCTTGCAACCTTTCGGTTACAAGTCCAATGCTCTAACCACCAGGAGTCTCCTTATGAATTTGCCACCTGTGCTACAAAGTGACCGCATCAAAGGCTCAGGCAGTGTGCTAGGCCTATCAGAACACCTTCTTCTTCCTAACCACCTGCCCCCCTCCTCTCATCATCCCTTCCTCTCTCCGTCACGTCCACTTGAGACAGAGAGAGAAAGAGAGGAAGAGAGAGAGGACAGAGAGAGGGGGGGAGATCAAGAGCAAGAAAGAGTGTTTACCACCATTACAACAACAAAAAAACACTAGAAAAAAATCTGGTCTGGCCTGGTCTCAGATTAGACTTAACATAGTAGGCGTGGAAGGCAACTGAAAGGTTGCGCATTCGAATCTCAACACGGATAACCTTAGCTAATTAGCAACTTTGCAACTACTTACCACTTTTAAGCTACTTTTCAACTACTTAGCATGTTAGCTAACCCTTCCTCTAACCCTAACCCAAACCATTTAACCTTAACCCCTAATGTTAGCATTAGCCACCTAGCTAATGTTAGCCACAACAAATTGCAATTTGTAACATATTATACGAAATGGATGATGGACAGCCACAAATGGATACATAACATATCATACAAATTGGAGTGTCCCCAATTTACATAAACTATGTTACATCTACCTCTGAGTCCAGGTTGTAAGGGGGTTGTAAGCTACTGTATATTGAATTGTTTTAAGTTGGCAGATCGGTTGTATACCGACTTCAGACGGGTCGTAGAGCAAAACGGAGAACACCATTGTGAGAGTCTCATCTTTCCATAGAGGGATCATAATAGTTTGTAGGCCAACCCGTTTGGATAATACAGATGATTTTGTGAGTAAACAGATTTTCAGGATGTCTCATGGTCTGACAAATGCCGCTCTAGCTCTGTCACCTTTCACCACAGATATGGAAGTGTTATATAGATGTTGGGTGATTAGGCCTGGCTCGCAGTCGGCGTTGCAATTCATCCCAAACGTGTTCGATGGGGTTGAGGTCAGGGCTCTGTCCATTCCAGTCAAGTTCTTCCACACCGATCTCAACAAACCATATTTGTATGGACATTGCTTTGTGCACAGGGGCATTGCTATGGTGAAACAGGAAAGGTCCTTCCCCAAACTGTTGCCACAAAGTTGAAGGACAAAATCGTCTAGAATGTCATTGCATGCTGTAGTGTTAAAAATTCCCTTCACTGGAACTAAGGGGCCTAGTCCGAACCATGAAAAACAGCCCCAGACCATTATTCCTCTTGTGATAGCAGAATTACAAGATTATGTTATGTTTATGCACCAAATGGTTGTTTTATGAAAGAGATTAAGATTCTTAGAACTCTCTCTCTTCCTTTCTGAGTTAACTGAGAGGAGTCTTTCGAAGCTTGGGCTGGCAACTGTTTAAGAGATGGCTTTGTGATAAAAACCTAACAGCCACATTCCATTCTATGATTAGTGGTGCATGTGAGACACATGTCTCTGGTCTGATTGAGCCAACATTGTGTGTGTGACTCGAGATAGAGATAGCCGGAAGGAAGAGAACACACATTTCATTGTTTGTTCTCATCCTTGCATCTGGGAAATAACACCAGAGGCAGATGACCACAGGATGAACCCAACGTGGCTTATGGTGCCTCCCAATCTATATGGGATAGGTGGAACCAGCCATGACTGAGCATTCTTGGTATCAGCTATATAAGAAACAGCATGGTCTGTAAAGGTCAAGACTAATTATTGCAATAATGAGACTAGTCAACCCAATAGTCAAGACTGTTGGGTTGACTAGTCTCATTATTGCAAATTAATCGATAATGAATAAAGATGATTATTTGATGAAATGACAGTCTCTCTCACAAGATTCGAATATTCCACGACAGTTGGCACTATGCATTTGGACAGGTAGCATTCTCCGGGCATCCACCAAACCCAAATTCATCCGTCAGACTGCCAGATGGTGAATCGGGATTCATCACTCCAGAGAACGCGTTTCCACTGCTCCAGAGTCCAGTGGCTTTACACCACTCCAGCCGACGCTTGGCATAGCGCATAATGATCTTAGGCTAGTGTATGGCTGCTTGGCCCCCCACGAATGGTGCTGACGTTGCTTCCAGAGACCGTTTGGAACTCGGTATTGAGTGTTACAACCAAGTACAGATGATGTTTACACACTATGCGCTTCAGCACTCTGCGGTCCTGCTCTGTTAGCTCAGTGACTTTCAGTGTCCCATTGAAAGTCACTGAGCTCTTCACTAAGGCCATTCTACTGCCAATGTTTGTCTATGTAGATTTCATGGCTGTGTGCTCAATTTTATACACCTGTCAGCAACGGGTGTGACTGAAATAGCGCAATCCACTAATTTGAAGGTGTGTGCACATACTTTTGTATATATAGTGTATCTCTAGCATAAAGTGAAAGATTTTTATAGGGATTTTTTTATTATGCTAATTTGATTTCCATAGACTACGCTATGGATGCAAGGACGGAATATCCATGATAGCAAAATTATAGTTTTAATTAACAAGGTACAACAATTGAACTAAACTCATGAGGAAAAATGTGTTACATTCTTCAAGAATCAGTGGGTACATATGATTAATGTATAAGTAATTTCCATGTGATCCATTAACCTGCCCGTAAAATGTTTATTCTAGACAGTTTCCTACGAATGTCCCGCATTTGTACTTTTTGGATGTGGTCATCCTAATTCCACCGGTGGAAACATTTCTACTGCAGCATGGTAACACCATATTCTCATATGTTTGGAGAGTGTCACGCCCTGGCCTTAGTTATCTTTGTTTTCTTTATTATTTTAGTTAGGTCAGGGTGTGACATGGGGAATGTATGTGTTTTTGTATTGTCTAGGGGTTTTGTATGTTTAATGGGGCAATGTCTTGTATAGGTGTTTGTATGTCGATGGCTGCCTAGATTGGTTCACAATTAGAGGCAGCTGTTGTTCATTTGTCTCTGTTTGGGAGCTATATTTAGGCAGCCATATTCATTGAGTTTTCGTGGGTAATTGTCTATGTCTAACGTTAGTAGCTTGTTCCTGCACTTTTGTTTGTAGCTTCACTGTCGTTTGTTGTTTTGTTAGTTTGTAAAGTGTTTCGTTTCGTGTTCATCTTCTTAGTAAATAAAAAGAGGATGTATTTATATCACGCTGCGCCTTGGTCCACTCATTCACCAGAAGACGATCGTGACAGAGAGTAACATTATTTCACCCCAACTTGTGAACTTGCAATTCCGTATGTGAAGGTTGGATTTTCATGCATGTGAATCTGCAAATATAATTTAGCCGTTCACATGTGGAATTGCTAGTTCAAGTGTGAAAAACAATCACTTGTGGGAGTTTTTCACATATGTGATTTTTCAATTCCACATGTGAAAGTGAGATTCACTTGTGAGCTGAAAATATGTTATTGTCCTCACATGTGAGAAGTTGGTGTTAACATGCAAACTGTTCATTTAATACATGTGAAAATCTGGTTTTACATGGGAAAATGCAATTTGACATGTGAAACTGCAAATATGATGTGTTTTTTTGTAAGGGTGGCCACAATTATTTATCTCTCTGTAGAAGCTGTGTGTGTATCCGTGGGAGATGGCTTGGCAGGAGTGGCCCAGGTGTGTTTCAACGCTTTGAACAGCGGCAGTATAAGGGTAATATCCACGGCCTCAATGAAGAGATTCCACTCGACAGGTTTACATCTCTCTGTGACTAGGAGAAACAGACTAAGTTCTCTCCTGCCAGGAAAAACAAGAGGTATCAGAAGAGATATAACTGTTGAGGCAATATGCAAATGTAGCTTGTTGCATCACTCAGCGTTGAGTGTAATTCATTATGCATTGTTAAAGAAATTAATGATGGAGTTGAATTGAAGCAGGATCTTTGTCAATCCAATAATTACACAGAGTATGTCTATTCTACACTTCAATGTGACACACACTGACTCATAAGAGGCCCTGTTATGCTTTAGATGAGGTCCTTTTCTCTATCGAAAGGCCTTATTTTAACTAGAGCCGGTCTGTGCCAGAAAGCCACACTCATTATTACTGGAAAGAATGTTTAATGCGTCAGTCCCAGAAAGTTAGAGATGGCCGCCTGGCGTGCCACGGTGCCTGACTAGGAGCTAGGAGCTATCCCACCTCGAAAGGCCAGCTCTGCTGCCAACCATGCATAGAACTACTGGAATACTGCATAGACTGTTAACATACTGTATGTAAACACACACACAACACACACAAACTCAAACAACCACACCAACATGTCATGAAAATACACAAGCAAGGCCACCCTGGTAGCTGTACCTCACTATGTAAACCACCATCCGCAAACATGCATGCATACATGAACATAAACAAGACTACACACAGAATGAACAGAAATAAACATACCCTTAAATACACACACACTCATAATATTACATGAGCATAAGCAAACATACACTCAAGCACACACAAACTCAAGCACACACACACACACCTCAGACAGATAAAAACTGTCACTCAAAGTTCAAGTGCAGTCGTGCTGGTATGCACTCTCTCCTCCATAGATGGAATGGAAACGAGTAGCGGTATGTGACAAAAGCCCTAGGCGTTTCCCATAATCACGCTAGGGATCCCTCTGCTCTATACTCAGGTGAAGGTCATCACAGAGTGGAACGATGTGGATTGCATCACAAATGGCACCCTATTCCCTATTTAGTGCACTATTTTTGACCAGAGCCATATACATTGTACACTATACTGGCAATAGGGTGCCATTTGAGACACACCATGGGAGATACGGTCCTCTCCTCTGGGCTCCGTCTCAATCCAACAGGATGTCCCCCATCCAGAGTGAGTGCTCTGATATCATTGTTCCCCCTTCCCCCTGTCCCCTAACAAGCACACACACATTTGTTCCTCATTAAGCCAGAGGAAGCCCTCAACACCGTTCCAGATGTTCCACATTAGGACACTGGTTCTCTAGGGACCACTGGAAGTCCTGGAATGTGGTGGCTTGGGGAATTCATTGAGCATTCACGGAAAGGAGCACCAAAATATAATGCAAGCCACAGGACGGTCAGCGATGATGCTTGTTGTGGAGTCTTACAGAGATCGTCATCCCAGGCATTCATCGGTTGGTCACTAATACGTCTATGGAATAATATGCATGGTGAAACAATAGTTGTGATGTTGTTAGTAGCAGGTGTATGTCCACTTAGGTGTATTAAAAACAATAACCACATATCTTGTCACTTAGGAGTATAGCTTCAGGGACAGGGTTTGTTGTTAGACCCTGTTAGTCTATTTGGTTGGTCACAGGACATCTTTAAACGTACAAATATAAGTTTGGGCACAAAACCGCTTTTTCACTTCAAGAGATATTTATTATCTTGTGGAAACCCTTTTATCATGATGAGACTAGTGCATGGAGACTGTAGGGTGCATATTTGAAAATGCAAATATGTGAACATGCAGTCTTCCAGGTTTCAGTTGTTTTCTAAAAGATACGGTGTCTTACTGTATGTCACCAAAGGGAACCAACACATGTATTTCTCCCAGGAGGAGGTGTCACACTACTGTATAGTACGGGCCCATGGTCTTGAGAGGAATGCTACAGTAGCGCTGTCAGGTATTGATGAGGTGTTAATACCGGGGGTTATGCCTAGATGGGGACCAATGTGGCTAATTGGCTAAACTGCAAAGTTTGCGGTAAGAGAAACATTGCTGTATTATACAATACAACATTATACTGTAAATGAGTAATTTGCTGGCAAGTTGGCTGCCAATATATTTATGTACATTTAAAGTACAGCATGTTACCGTAATACTTTTTTTTGGTACTCTTACTGTAATATTTTTACAAAATTGTAATGACTGAATTAATAAATGGATCAATTAATGAATTACAGTTTGTTTTAATCGCTTTGGTGCAATTTTACAAGTATGTTGTACATTTTCCCAACTTAGTACAAAACTCTAAACAGATCAAAAATACATCTTGAAATACACGTTTCACATTGTGTAACGGCAGATTTCCTCCTCTTCGTCTGAAGAGGAGGTATAGCAGGGATCGGACCAAAACGCAGCGTGGTAAGTGTCCATGTTTTAATAGAACAAACTGAACAAGACACAAATACAAAATAACAAAGTAAACCTAACCAAAAACAGTCCCGTGTTGCACAAACACTGACACAGGAAACAAACACCCACAAACCAACAGTGAAAACAGGCTACCTAAATATGGTTACCAAACAGAGACAATGAAAAACACCTGCCTCTGATTGAGAACCATATCAGGCCAAATGACAAACCTAAACATAGAAACACAGAACATAGACTGCCCACCCCAACTCACACCCTGACCATACTAACTAAAGACAAAACAAAGGGAAATAAGGTCAGAAACGTGACACATTGGAATACATGTTCATATAAAGTACTTTAATTACACAATGCAATGCTCACATTACTTAATCCGATTGCTCTTAATTGATTATCACTTAAACGTTTGATAAAACTATAGATTTGACATGTAAACTGGTTTGTCTACTACAGATTTAGAGAACTACATAATGATAATGTGTTCACACTGTTTTACTGAAATTGCATTGGGCATTACAGGGGATTGGCCAAAACGGCTGCCGTTTTACTGGCTCCTGACCAATTGTGCTATATTTTGGAGGGGGTTTGCGCCGTTTTTTACTTTTTTTGGACGTAATGGTTCCGCCACCGTTTCCTGTGACCGAAAAGAGCTTCTGGACATCTGAACAGCGATTACTCACCTCGAACTGTGCAATCATTTTTTTCTTTAATGGGTCAGATGCGAAGGATATACTGCTCTTCCCGGACCAGGCTCAAATCAAATGCCTTGCTTGGGCGGAACTCCGAATGTGCTAACCACATTAGTGCTGTAGGAGCAACAGTACGCGAGGACTAAAAACATTTTAGAACGTTTGCAGGTTTTCACATCATTTCGCTGTTGTTTTCAAGATGAACTAAAGCTGCACCAAGAGGGGATAAGTAGTCTACAATGCTGGCCATATGAATATTTAAAATGGTGACATTTTTGGAGTGATATTTTGCTGTGCAGGCTAGCATGAGGGACAAGAAGTAGCTAGCCACAATGAGGTTCATTTTCAGAAAAGTCAGCTAACCTTGTAAACTACCTACTGTAGGTATAACTAGCTACCGTTAGCTAGTAGCTAATTAAATTTCTGGTATGATTATAAAACCAACAAAATGTAAATAAAAATATAATATTATTGACCTATAAGGTTAGCCATGAGCTCAGTATCTAGTTTATCCAGGGTCAGTGATAGGCCTACATTGAGCAATCATGTACTGTCAATGAAGCAAGTAGCTAAACTTGTCTGTGAGTTATTTTATCCTCATTTGTATGCTATTTTATAGTTTATTTTCTTGAATGTGTCGACCGACGGCCTTTACACGCACACGTCTTTTTGTCTGTTTTTGACAATTTTAGCTCTTCACGGAACACACCGCCTTACTTGAATTTTAAATGTCATGCTAGCGCTGCTAGCTGTAGCTAGCCTGCTTTGATTTTTAGCATCATGGCTATCAACGGCTACCCAATAGATATCAATGGCCAACCATTGACTGCCCAATGCTACCACTGTGAAATGTTCACTAAGCAGAGGGACAGAGTGGAAGATTGAGCGCATACGGAACAGGGGTATGTCTTTAAAAAGTGTGTTTAGTGTGGCCGGATGATGGACAATATCGGGCAGCTGCAGAAGGACGTCAGTCGGCTATCCGATAACTGCTAGGTGATGCAGAGTTTGGCGAAGTCGATCTCTCACACTTCTCAGAGCAAGTGGTTTGTTCAACTTCACCACAGAGACTGGGCATACAGTTGAAGTCAGAAGTTACATACGCCTTAGTCAAATACATTTAAACTCAGCTTTTCATAATTCCTGACATTTAATCCTAGTAACAATTCCCTGTCTTAGGTCAGTTAGGATCACCACATTATTTTAAGAATGTGAAATGTCAGAAAAATATTAGAGAGAATTATTTATTTCAGCTTTCCTTTATTTTACTAACCTCCCAGTGGGTCAGAAGTTTACATACACTCAATTAGTATTTGGTAGCATTGCCTTTAAATTGGTTTAACTTGGATCAAACGCTTCTGGTAGCCTTCCACAAGCTTCCCACAATAAGTTGGATGAATTTTGGCCCATTCCTCCTGACAGAGCTGGTGTAACTGAGTCAGGGTTGTAGGCCTCCTTGCTCGCACATGCTTTTTCAGTTCTGCCCACAAGTGTTCCATAGGATTGAGGTCAGGGCTTTGTGATGGCCACTCCAATACCTTGACTTTGTTGTCCTTAAGCCATTTTGCCACAACTTTAGAAATATGCTTGGGGTGTCACGATCGTCGTAAAGATGACACCAAAGCGCAGCGTGCATAGAGTTCCAAATACTTTTAATAAGGAGAAACTCACTTAAACAAAAACAATAAAGAACAACAAACGAAACGTGAAGCTATACGAATAGTGCAGACAGGCAACTAAACATAGAACAAGATTCCACAAGCACAAAAGGGAAATGGCTACCTAAATATGATCCCCAATCAGAGACAACGATAAACAGCTGTCTCTGATTGGGAACCATATCAGGCCAACATAGACATACAATACACCTAGATGACAACACCCCCTGACATACAAAACCCCTAGACATACAAACTAGCGTACTCACCCTAGTCACACCCTGACCTAACCAAAATATATAGAAAAACAGAGATATCTAAGGTCAGGGCGTGACATGGGGCCATTGTCCATTTGGAAGACCCATTTGCGACCAAGCTTTAACCTCCTGACTGATGTCTTGAGATGTTACTTCAAAATATCAACAGAATTGTCCTCCCTCATAATGCCATCTATTTTGTGAAGTGCACCAGGCCCTCCTGCAGCAAAGCACCCCCACAACATGATGCTGCCAACTACGTGCTTCACGTTTGGGATGGTTTTCTTTGGCTTGCAAGCCTCCCCCTTTTTCCCCCAAACATGACGATGGCCATTATGGCCAAACAGTTCTATTTTTGTTTCATCAGACCAGAGGACATTTCTCCAAAAAGTACAATCTTGGTCCCCATGTGCAGTTGCAAACCGTAGTCTGGCTTTCTTTTATAGCCACTGCTTTTATGAAAATAAAAGCTGAAATATTTACTATACAACAAACAATAAGATTAAAAACAACAGAATTACACAAACTGTACAACTAAAAAGCACCTAAGGAAAAACAACCATTTTATGTCAGTGATGTGTTAAGTGCCTTGCAGAAAGGAGCTGATTCACTTGATTCCTTTGTACAGCTTTCTGCCCCCTCATTGTAGAACATTTGACACACTTTTTTTATTTAGCAATTACTTCTGGTGCCGTCCTTAAGATTTGGAAGGCGGTGTATGACCTCCCCCTTTAAAAAGGTGGAGATCCTTCTGATCTAGATAACTACAATTCTGAACGATTTTGCCTTGCAAAAATATTAGAATCACTTGTAAACTTTCAGCTAAAGACCTTTCTAACTTCAAATGATATTCTTAATGTTAAATTAATTGGTTAATGTCTTAAGCAATCTGTTTTTAAACCTGGACATAGCACTGTTTCAGCAGCTACTCTTGTCTTAAATTATATATTCAATTGATTATATCATAGGAATCACTGTGCTGCCATATTTATAGATCCAAGGCCTTTGATACTGTTGACCATCCCCTACTCATTCAAAGGTTGTCTGAAACGGGCCTTGACCAGGCGTCTTGCAAGTGGTTTGGTAACTATCTATCAGACAGGACACAATGTGTGCTTTCTCTTTCTGATGGTGTCAAGTTAAGTTACCTTGACATTACTAAAGGTGTCCCGCAGCGATTGAGTTGGGACGTGTCCTGTTTACAGTATATAAATATTATTGGTCTACAAGCAAAAACCTGAAACATTCTGTTATGTACGCTATTGCCCCTATGGCTGACCACGCTATGTTGGAACTGCAATCTGATTTTGTCAACTTGCAGAAAGTCCTTGGCGATTTGGAATTGGAACTTAATGCGTGAAAAACTAAATGTATACCGTTTTCGAATTCTCGTAGAAATATTCCAGATGGCTTACACATTTATGCATTTGATGGTTCATTCCTCGAGCAGGTTCCCGCATATAAATATCTGGGCTTTTGGATTGTCAATAATTTGACATTTAACAAACATACGGATGACTAGTTAAGAAGCTGAGATTTAAAGTAGGCCTATTTTATAGAAATAGATCATGCCTTTCCCTGAACAGCATGAAGCAGATTGTACAGTCAACTTTTCTGCCGGTTCTTGACTGTGGTGACACCATTTATCAGAAGGCAGCAGCCGCTACTTTTAAACCTTTGGATGCAGTCTACCATAGTGCCCTTCCTTCGCTTTATCACAGGTGACAGTTTTAATACGCATTGATGCATCCTGTATCAAAAAGTTGGCTGGTCCTCATTAAAGTCCTGTAGATCACTTCATTTGTTTACAAAACTCTACTCCTCAAACTTCCGACCTACTTGACTTCACTGTTAAAAAAAAGATGGGACACCAAACCCGTTCACAATGATGGATAACTCGAGGTTCCACTAGTTGAGGATTTCCCAAACTCAGTCCTCAGGACCCCAAGGGGTGCACGTTTTGTTTTTTGCCTTAGCACTACACAGCTGATTCAAATAATCAACTAATTATCAAGCTTTTATCATTTGAATCAGCTGTGTAGTGCTAGAGACAAAACCAAAACATGTAGCCCTTGGGGTCCCGAGGACCGATTTTGGGAAACGCTGCACTAGTACGTACATGCTGATCTAGGTCTTCAGTTTTAGTGCCCAACATTATTGGAATAGCCTAGAAAACTCCCTAAATCTTGACTCTGGTGCCTCTAGGGCAATTTAAGACTTTAATGTTAAATCAATTTAATGAGCAACTGTTTGGATTGAAGGTAACAAATTGTATTTCTGGTGTTTGAAGCTGTAGTGTTGGTTCTTTCATTTACATTTTATTTTATTTTATTTTGTATTTTGCCTTTGTTGAATTGTTGTCCTCAGGGCACCATTGTTAATGAAACCCTGTTCTCAAAGGTTTGCCCTGAATAAATAAAAGTAAAAAAATACATTAAATAAATCTCCATCAATCTAAACTCTGGACCTCGAAGGTAGTTCCACTGTTCCCCTCTAACCAGGGACTGATTTAGACCTTGAAAATCAGGTGGATGCAATTAATTATCAGGTAAAACAGAAAACCAGCAGGCTCCGGACCTCGTAGAGTAAGAGTTGAATACCCCTCTATCTACTATGGGAACAACTGCAACCTTTTTGCAAGCAACATTGCTAAAATGAATAAAATAAAATGAACCTCTGTAACGGGTTTCGTCCTCCTCGTCTGACGTGGAGTAGTAGGAAGGATCGGAGGACCAATGCGCAGCATGGTAAGTGTCCATAATGATATACTTAATAAATCAAAACGAACAATGAACACAAACAACCCGAAACAGTCCGGTATGGTGAAACCACTAACACAGGATACAGGAAACAACCACCCACAAAACACAAAGGAAAAACAGGCTACCTTAATATGGCTCCCAATCAGAGACAACAACTGACACCTGCCTCTGATTGAGAACCATACTAGGCCAAACACATAGAAACCGACAACCTAGACATACAACATAGAATGCCCACCCACATCACACCCTGACCAAACAAAACATACAAACATACAAAGCAAATTATGGTCAGGGCGTGACAACCTCATAATTTTACTCTGTAACGCTCATCTCCTGTGGTCTAATTGTCATCTCCTCATTTTCATACTATACCTAAATTACAAGGGTTGGATTTGCAGCACTTGTCAGCACTTAAAAAGGCATGTACAAAATCTGGTATATGGTTTGCTTCATATACATTGATACAATGTTTAATAGTATCAATTTAAAGTGAGAACATATAAATAAACATGTAAATAATGTGTGAGCTTAGCTATTCTCTGCTTGAGATGACAGATCCCCATAAGGACAGTAGTACAATCATATTGTAGGCCTATGGCTGTATTGGCGATGCATACCATATGATAAGTTGCTGGATTCAGATAGCTGATATACTGAGACAGAGTGTCAATCAAATAAGACAGATTGGAGATCTTCTAACTAGACAAAAAGGAAATGTTCATTTGAGAATACAACACAGACACACAGAAATATTAGAGGCAGAACAAAACCCCTTCCCTCTTAATTGCAGGATTGTTATATGTGATTAATCAACATTGACGCTAGTTCATTTGAATAAGAGTTTATCAATTAAATCAAGTTCAAACACCACTTCAAAGAATCAACACTTCATCACTACAAAATGTTCAAATAAGCTAACTCGTATGTAAAAGAACAGTAGACATCATAGTCTAAACAACATTGGGTAATTGAGTAGTAACAAGTAGGCTATTAGTAGGCATAATTTCAGATGAACAAAAAAAACTCCATATCAGCTGTGGCCAACCTTGCTCCACTGATCCCCTGATCTACTGGCTGAGATGTTCCAGTTAGCATTGCATACAAAAATACCGCTGGTATACACAGTTGCTTTGTTGTATATTCCAGTTGTACCAGTGGCCTGGCTTTGATCCCAAATGAGAGCATGTCCACCGGAGCCATGGCCCAGTGAGACACAGGTGCCGGCCCGTGTAGATGGAAACAGAAGAGTCTGAGTCTTTTGGGTAAAACACTGGGGTATATCCTGTATGAAAATTCTCTATTAGTCTCTTGTGACCTGTCTCTTCATATACAAACAGTCTTTCACAGCTTATCATATCTGAGGACAGAAAACATCAAAGAAACAGGCTTCATTATACAAAAATTAGGCAGCACTGAATATGATGTTGCTGTTATCTCTCTGTCCTCAAAGTTTTCCCCTCTAGGGACTGGAACTGGAGAATCTTTTCATAATGTCCTCCCACAAAATTGCCTGTCCTATCCAGTAGCTAGCCAAGGCAGCCGATTGTGCAGATCTAGCACCCATGCAATAATGGCTGTCTAGACTATCCAGTAGCCTACACTCTCCCTTTACTGGCAGATGGAGCTGCAATTTCACCCTCTTCCATGGCTGTTATCTACAAATGCATTTGCAGACTGTGTTTTTAACTTACAATGATTATTTCAAGATAGCTAGCTAATAGAAAGTTAGCTAGCTGTTGACATGTAATTCACTTAGCGAAACAGTGTGTACAATTAGCTAGCTAGCTAGCTAGCAGCTCAGTTGAGTTAGCCTACAAAGTGGCCTACCAGTACTGTAATACATAATTTTTAAACACTTTCTAAATGTATTTACTTAGTTGAATAGGTTTTCCCACTGACTCCTTTTTTGGGGTCCTTACAAAATACTATGCCATCTTCAAGACTTTTCCAGTGATAGCAAAGCGCAGACAACAGCCTTGTGGACGAATGGAGACAAGGCCCAAAGTGTGTTTGTCAACAGAGCAGTTTAGAGCGTGTTGTGACGTTTGACTTTACAAGCGTAATCCACTCTCAGTTTCAATGAATATAAATCGCAAACTATCGGTTACACTTGATAACTTAATAACTAGCACTTAAAACTACCATAGATAACAACTACCTTGATGGAAAACAGTGATGTACATAACACGTTGAAATGTAACATCCATTAAAAAACATTTCTGCAATATAAAATTCTCCAGACCTCCAAGGGAGGCGTGACAACGACATGATTCTGGAGGTAGGGCAATGCGAGCCTAATAAGAGTATACACAATGTTATGCAACCGGCCCTCACCACATTACACTGGCTGGCTACCCCCCATCCTACCCCAGCCAACCCTACATTACCATATCCTAGTCAACCAGTCAGCCCGGCCTCCCTCGTTGAATGCTTGGCTGTCAGAAAAGTCCTGTGTGTTTAATCCTGGGGATTGTGGGTTTGTATGGTTCCACCACTCTAGGGGCAGAACCCCTCTCTGTTCTCCCTGCTGACTGGATTCCTGCCTTGCTGTCACAAACACACTCAAAACAAACACACACACGGCCCTATAAAGCAGGGTTGTGCTCAATTCAGAATTGAAGTGCTTGAGAGAAACTCCCCAAAAACAGGTGTGCTTGTAGCGTCATACCCAAGAAGACTTGAGGCTGTAATCACTGCCAAAGGTGCTTCAACAAAGTACTGAGTAAAGGGTCTGAATACTTATGTAAATGTGATATTTCCAGGGGCTGGGGTGTTTTATGAATTTGCACAATTTTCTAATAACCTGCTTTTGCTTTGTTAGTATGGGTTTTTGATGAGTGGGAAAAAAACAATTTAATCAATTTTAGAAAAATGCTGTAACATAACAAATGTGGAAAAAGTCAAGGGGTCTGAATACTTTCCGAAGGGGGGTTAGTGTGAGAATAATCCCAACAATTAAAAAATGTATCTATATTCTGTGCACGTACAGTTGAAATCGGAAGTTTACCTAAACTTAGGTTGGAATTATTTAAAACTCATTTTTCAATCACTCCACAAATGTATTGTTAACAAACTATAGTTTTGGCAAGTCGGTTAGGACATCTACTTTGTGCATGACACAAGTAATTTTTCCAACAATTGTTTACAGACATTATTTCACTTATATTTCACTGTATCACAATTCCAGTGGGTCAGAAGTTTACATACACTAAGTTGACTGTGCCTTTAAACAGCTTGGAAAATGACAGAAAATGATGCCATTGCTTTAGAAGCTTCTGATAGGCTAATTTACATAATTTCTGTCAATTGGAGGTGTACCTGTGGATGTATTTCAAGGACTACCTTCAAACTCAGTTCCTCTTTGCTAGACATCATGGGAAAATCAAAAGAAAACAACTAAGACCTCAGAAAAAAAATTGTAGACCTCCACAAGTCTGGTTCATCCTTGGGAGCAATTTCCAAACGCCTGAAGGTACCATGTTCATCTGTACAAAAAATAGTACGCAAGTATAAACACCATGGGACCACGCAGCCGTCATACTGCTCAGGAAGGAGACGCGTTCTGTCTCCTAGAGATGAACGTACTTTGGTGCGAAAAGTGCAAATCAAACCCAGAACAACAGCAAAGGACCTTGTGAAGCTGCTGGAGGAAATAGGTACAAAAGTATCTATATCCACAGTAAAACGAGTCCTATATCGACATAACCTGAAAGGCTGCTCAGCAAGGAAGAAGCCACTGCTCCAAAACCACCATAAAAAAAGCCAGATCAGAAAGATCACAAAGATCGCCCTTTTTGGAGAAATGTCCTCTGGTCTGATGAAACAAAAATAGAGCTGTTTGGCCATAATGACCATCGTTATGTTTGGAGGGAAAAGGGGGGAGGCTTGCAAGCCGAAAAACACCATCCCAACCATGAAGCACGGAGGTGGCAGCATCATGTTGTGGGGGTGCTTTGCTGCAGGAGGGACTGGTGCACTTCACAAAATAGATGGCATTATGAGGCAGGAAAATGATCTGGATATATTGAAGCAACATCTCAAGACATCAGTCAGGAAGTTAAAACTTGGTCGCAAATGGGTCTTCCAAATGGACACTGACCCCAAGCATACTTCCAAAGTTGTGGCAAAATGGCTTCAGGACAACGAAGTCAAGGTATTGGAGTGGCCATCACAAAGCCCTGACCTCAATCCTATAGAAAATCTGTGGGCAGAACTGAAAAAGTGTGTGCGTGCAAGGAGGCCTACAAACCTGACTCTGACACCAGCTCTGTCAGGAGGAATGGGCCAAAATTCACCCAACTTATTGTGGGAAGCTTGTGGAAGGCTAGCCAAGACATTTGACCCAAGTTAAACAATTTAGAGACAATGCTACCAAATACTAATTGCGTGTATGTAAACTTCTGACCCACTGGGAATGTGATGAAAGAAATAAAAGCTGAAATAATATCATTCTCTACTATTATTCTGACATTTCACATTATTAAAATAAAGTGGTGATCCTAACTGACCTAAGACAGGGAATTTTTACTAGGATTAAATGTCAGGAATTGTGAAAAACTGAGTTTAAATGTATTTGGCTAAGGTATATGTAAACTCCCAACTTCAACTGTATATCCTGGCTTCAAAGAAGGTTGGTGGCACCTTAATTGAGGGGAACGGCTCGTGATAATAACTGGAATGGAATTGTAACAAACACATAGTTTTGAGGTTTTCAATGCCATTCCATCTGGTGCTTTCCTCCCATTATTATGAGCCGTTCTCCCCTCAGCAGCCTCCTGTGCCTGGCTTTAAAAATATGAAGACAGAGCGATTCTAAAATTGCTCCCAAGTATGTTCACTATCGGCAGAGGGAAAGGTCACTGAACTCAATAAATACGTGCAATAAATCTGCAAGAACCTCCTGAAGACATGCACAAAATGCACTCAATGTTCCTTTACACACACACACGCGCACACACACACACACACGCGCGCGCGCACGCACGCACGCACGCACGCACGCACACACACACACACACACACACACACACGTTTCCCAAACTCACATACACATCCCTCTTATTTTATCCTCCTCGCCCTCCACTATTGTGATAGTGGAGGAGGAGGAAAAAGAGAGGAAGTGAAGGAAGGAGACTAATGTTATCAAACAGGCTACTGTGAAGAGTGTGATGATTAAGGCCTTTTGTGACTTGGCACTCAGACACCTCATGATTATCTGAATGGTGAATGGTGCATGAAGAAGTCTTGTGGTGGCAGGTAGCCTAGTGGTTAAAAGTGTTGATCTGGTATCTGAAAAGTTCCAGATTCAAATCCCCAAGCTGACTAGGTGAAAAATCTGTCATGTCCTTGAGCAAGGGAGTTAACCCAAATTACACCTGTAAATGCTCTCTGGATAAGAGCATCTGCTAAATGACTAAAATGTATAAAAAAGATGACTAGGGTGTATAGCCTACACAAATGTTAAGATAAACAAATCATGTCCAAGGGTTAACTAACGTCAATTACTATTTTGCCAAATATAGCCGAGTGCAGATTATTTGATGAATCTGACGAATTCTTCAACAAATATAGAGTCAAACAGTGCAAATAATATGGGGACGTGACTTTGCTTGTTGTGTCTACACTACGTTGCGCCGCTTTCCGCACGGGGCGTGGGACCGTTTCATGCGCGCAGGCACAGACACAAATGCAGAGAGCGCTACCAACGAGGGCTCTCCGCTGCCCACCGCGCCGTCTGTGAAGTGAAAATGGGTCTCGAAAGGGAGAATTACGAGACGAGTATCATCATGGACGAGGACGAGTTCAACAGATCAATAGAACCGATTTTGTCGAAAAAAGACTACGTCTACGCGGCGATCCCAGACCGAGATCCCAATGACATAAACGCGCACTTAAAGGTAAACTACTGTATCAGTGTCTCAGCGCACCGTGCGCTCCGGTTTTCACAAAGTAAACACCAGTGGACGGATAAGCTGTAGATCAATACTTTCGTTATTGTCGTTTTGCCATATGTAATAAACTAATCATAAGCAAACATTTTATTCATGCATAATAAATGAAAATGTCATGCGCCAAATGAAAACTCCTGCTAATATATTTGTTTGGACAGAATATGACAAATGGGTGTGGGAGTGAGTCCATGACTGATTCCTGACAAGTGCTTGTCTCCTTCACCAGGTTGGTTTTGACGATGTGATCGCAGAGCCCAGTTCCAGCCACAGCTTCGACAGAGTATGGATAGGAAGCCACGCCGTCTTCGAACTGTTCAAATATGTATTCTACCGAATACTGACCACCATCCTCGCCGTTCCCATGGCATTTATCACCGGGATAGTCTTCGGGGTCCTCAGCTGTATTCATATTTGGTAGGAACACATCACATGCTATCTTGTTGTTTCAGAGCTTGGCCAAGGGCCACATTTTCCATTTTTCTCTGCCGCCTATTTGTTTTGACCCATTGCAGACAGTTTGCACAGAAAGACCAGTAGGCATACTGACATATATATTTATACAATTAATATCATATGTAGGGTACAACTATGAATGCATTGTCATTGTTTTGACTTTATTTAGGCAATTATGGCATAGCTTTTCCAGATATAGGCTTGTTTTGCATTACGTGCTGTATGCATGCCAGAGGACACAGTGGTTAGGTTGAAGGCAAACCAAGCAACTCCCGACATTCACAAAATCTGCCTAAGAGTCACTTAGCTAAGGGGCTGCTTGCTAAAACAACACCAGATCTGTGCCCAAGTGAGGCACTTTATGGAAAGTTAGGAGGAATGCAGTGTTCAGCTGGTAATGGGAAAAAAGCCCCCATAACCCCTGCCAGATAGTTGGCATTCTAGTCTGCCTTGCAGCACTGTAGGCCTGTTTTCAGAGGAGAGTGGGACATTCCACTAGAATAGATAGGCTACAGATTGCTTGTGGGCATGTTTTGTGGGAACGTCACAAAGTAACTGTATTATGACCTTTAGTACAGATTATGGACTAGTTTCCCCATGTCTCAATGTCTGTCTCTCCGAAGAATAGATTTTTGCCAAAAGTCAATGGGTTGGATCTCAAATGGCACCCTGTCCCCTACAGAGTTCGATCTTGGTATCATCAAACCAGAGAATCTTGTTTCTCATGGTCTGAGAGTCCTTTAGGTGCATTTTGGAAAACTCCAAGCGGGCGGTCATGTGCCTTTTACTGAGGAGTGGCTTCTGTCTGGCCATTCTACCATAAAGGCCTGATAGGTGGAGTGCTGTAGAGATGGTTGTCCTTCTGGGAGGTTCTCCCATCTCCATAGAGGAAATCTGTAGCTCTGTCAGAGTGACCATCGGGCTGTTGGTTACCTCCCTGACCAAGGCCCTTTTCCCCAATTGCTCAGTTTGGCCGGCGGGGCCACTTCTAGGAAGAGTCGTGGTGAGTCCAAACTTCTTCCATTTAAGAATGATGGAGGCCAATGTGTTCTTGGGGACCTTCAATGCTGCAGAAATGTTTTGGTACCCTTCCCCAGATCTGTGCCTCGACACAATCCTGGTTCAGAGTTCTACTTATGTAAATAAAGTCTGTTTTTTAATTTTAATACATTTGCTAAAAATTCTAAAAACCTATTTTCACTTTGTCATTACATGGTATTGTGTGTAGATTGACGAGGAAATGTTTTTATTTAACCCATCAAGGAAATGTTATTTAATCCATTTTAGAATAAGGCTATAACATAACAAAATGTGGAAAAAGTCAAGGGATTTGAATGCTTTCCGAATGCACTGTATACTCCGGACTCTGACATTGCTTGTTCTAATGTTTTTAGATTTCTTAATTCCATTCTTTAACTTTTTAGATTTGTGTGTATTGTGTATTGTTAGACATTATTGCACTGTTGGAGCTAGGAACACAAGCATTTTGCTACACCCACAATAACATCTGCTAAATATGTGTATGTGACCAATAAGATGGGATTTGATTTGAAAAGTAGTGCTTTATATTGGGAATATGGTGCCATTTGTGATGAGGAAGAGTCCATCTGCACTGTCTGTCACAGCTTTTATGGAGGATAAGCCTTTTAAATATGGCTTTGGTGACATAGCAGGGAGCAGTAGAGGATGGAATGGGAACAATGAGAAACAGTTGACCCTGTGGCTGGTCAATAGACGTCTGGGATGTGTCTGATAGATAGTGTCACAAGATGTTCGTGGCACTAAAGATGGCACTATAATAAATTAGGGTTAGTGCCTTGCACAATCGCACATGGACACATTTTTCACCTTGCCGGCGCGGGTATTCAAAACCGTGACCTTTCGGTTGCCGGTCCAACAGCTCTAACTGTTAGGCTTCCTGCCACACGTAATACATACTGCAGGCTCCAAGCATTCATAAAGTCTGCATGAACTGTTCATGCATATCCAAAATGGACAAAGTAAGAGGATCAAGAAGGCTGTGTTAGAATTCATGTTGCGAGGGTACTCTGGACTCTGCAGCAAACGGAACTTGTTAGGAACACCTCATGCATCTGACATTACACCCAACACAAGGCTAAATGTTCCCCGTAATGTCATATGTATGTAGGTAATACCTATGCCTACACATTCTGTGCATTTGAAGAAGACTGTGTGTGTGTGTGTGTGTGTGTGTGTGTGTGTGTGTGTGTGTGTGTGTGTGTGTGTGTGTGTGTGTGTGTGTGTGTGTGTGTGTGTGTGTGTGTGTGTGTGTGTGTGTGTGTGTGTGTGTGTGTGTGTGTGTGTGTGTGTGTGTGTGTGTGTGTGTGTGTGTGTGTGTGTGTGTGTGTGTGCGCGCGATGCAAAGTGAAACCTGCTTTTGTGGTCCTCCTCCTTCCAGGGTGTTGATGCCGGCGGTGCGGAGCTGTCTGATGGCCCTGCCCTCTGTCCAGGTGGTCTGGAGGAGCCTTACAGACATTTTTGTCACCCCCCTCTTCCACAGTATGGGCAGGTGTCTGTCCTCTGTCCACGTCAAGGCCATGGACAACTGATAGGGTCTTTGTTATCGGGGTGGGGGTTCAGAATTTACAGGATATCTTCACTTTTTTTTAAACTTATTTCTAAGTGGGAAAAAATAAGTAAATAATTTGAGGTAAGTCTTAAAAAAGTGAAGATATCATTTACTTATGTTTGCGTTGAAATGTATAATAGCTCTTTATGAAGCCAACATCGACACACCATGTGGTGGAATTATGGTAGAGCATATAAGTGCAACTGATAACTTATGAGCGCTCATAAAGGATGATTAGGGTAAACTTCCCTTTGACAACACCACAGCACCATCTGGGTAATAAGATGATCCAACATGATCATTTATGTCATTTGGGAATTTCAAGATTCATATGATAAATCAGAATGTCCACTGTTCATAGAAGTGGTTGTGTAGCGTTTAGAATCAGTTTTTGTCATTCCATTTTTGTCATTATTGTCATTCCATTATTTTGATGCTAAAAAATAACTGTTTTAATCGTAAAGGATCAGATCAGGTCAACAGTATATTGGCCAGTTAGGCATCACAACATTCCTGGCATCAGACATGTAATGTTTGTGTAGTTTCTGCTTTTTATGTGTTGTGGATATATAGCAGAGGATTCAGATGGAATTTGAATG
The DNA here is from genome assembly GCF_029448725.1 of Salvelinus fontinalis. NCBI lineage: Eukaryota > Metazoa > Chordata > Actinopteri > Salmoniformes > Salmonidae > Salvelinus > Salvelinus fontinalis. The sequence goes on along the minus strand of NC_074676.1, from coordinate 319,322 downwards.
AATTAAATACTTCATATGTTTTTTGTAATAGAGTGTACACTGATCCTAGATGCTGAGATGCAGCTTATACTTCTCCAGCCTTATTTTGCTGCTGCTGTGTTAATCTCACAGTGCTTTGGATACATTTTGGGGATTTGCTTTCACACAAAGACAACCTACCTAGTAAAGACTGAAGACAGTTGTATATATTTTGAACAGAAGCTGGACTTTTACATGTTTAATATAATAAACAAAAGGGTGGGTTGTCTGAATATTGGCTTTCGAACTAATTATTTATGCACTATTGCCATGTTTCTTGACGGCCCATGTTTCTGTGAGTCGTGAAAAAACTGGACAGAACTTTTATTAAGTATCTAAGATGAGTTTACTACTCTGGTTTATTCTATACAGTCAGGTACATGGTCGTGGGCCTAGGTGCTGCTGAGCTTTCTATAAGCCGTAGAGCAACTAGCTTGCTTTATTCTTTGACGTCAGAACCCAAGTGTGGAGAGTATCTAGCAGATAGTGCCACCAGTTCTTCACAACTTATCGTATAATACGTCACACAAAACCTTGGCTTCGTCCAAAATGGCGAGGGTGTCATTTCAGAGGCACGCTTGGGCTTTGTTTTAATGGGACAACCAAACGCAGCGATTCTGTCAGTAACTTCTAATCCTTTGGCTAAGCGAGGCGGTTGACAGCTTGCCAACCAGCCAGTCAATAGACCATGTCTGTACTTGGCTGAGTTCTCTCTTCAGTGCTGAGAGGAAATTGGAGGTGTGATTGTGCAATAGAACACACAGGTGTGGAGTTATTGTTTTTATGTACTAAAAATGGTAAATGTCATGATGTGATTCTAATTGAGCTCAACAAACGAGACTTATTCTTTGATTTGTAAAAAGTACCAAAAGTGTTCCTATTCTGCATCAAATAAAGATCATTATTTCTAAAAAACGTTCTGAGTATTGCTGCGTGTCTCTGTCATAGAAAATGATGAGAACTGTGATAGGAGATATGTTTCTCAGTCTCAGTGAGAGAGACGAGTTGTAAATCACTAACTGAGCTGGTCTGATTGCATAAGACACATTCCAATACAGAGAGATGAAGAACTGCCTCTGCCTGACCCTGTGGGTCTACAGCAACACGAGCTGGGGCTCTGCTGATCATCTACAGGTTTACACAGCACAATACTGATTTGGTAGAATATGGAAGAATATTCCATACCAGAATATTCCATACTGATAATAACCTACAGGGTTACATAAATACAGCATTTTACTGACTTGGTAGAATGTAAGGAATATTCCATACTGATATTTACAGTTTGAAATTTACTGGGGTGGGGGGTTGGTCCAAAATAGGGGATTCATACCTTCTTTTTGTTTTGCTTTTGGGAGGGTTGTGTGTTTTTTTTATTGGGTACAGTGGAGGATAGTACACATTTCCCCAGGTTTACATTCACCCTTTTGCAGGTTTTATGATATAATTTCTTCCATCCTAGCCACATTTACTCTTCTGATTGCCCACGCCTCCCCTATCAAGGTGATTTGGTACTTCCCTTATGCACTACACTTTTCTGCTCGATTACTATCCCACAGGTCAATGTAGTCTACCAGTCTAACAATCCATCTGCCCTCTATCTACAATTCATTGTGACAATAGTGGTGGGTGGATCGTTTATCCAGATCTGCAATAGGCTGACTAGCAATCATACCATACGTAAAATCATTAAAGGTTGCAACTATTTTCAACATACGTCCACAAGAACATAGAGGAATAGATGATAGGCAGCGTAGAGGTTACGCGTGTCATTGTGCATGAAAGAACATTGAAGACATGAGACAGACAGCTCAAAAAGCTCCCCCATTGATCTTGGTTAGGGACAATAAAAATGTCCTACCTATAAACTAGCCTACAACACCACAATGCAATGACCACAATAGCATTATTGTTTTCAAGTGAGTACAAAATTCTACTCTAGGCTGTAAACTGCAGTGAAAATGTCATTTGAGTAATGGTGCAAAATCCCTGTGACTATAATGTCTGATTCCATTTGGATCAGTTGTGGGTTTACTCTAGACAGTTTATAAGGTCTAGAAAAGCACAGTAGCAGGCCAGTCTGGCTGTAATTTGACTTCTGATACTGATGTCTTTTGGGAATCATCGTTCTCCCAAGTCGTCCTATAATAATGTGGCCACATACAGAGCTTTCAGAAAGTATGTACACCCCTTGACTCTTTCCACATGTTGTTGTGTAACAGCCTGAGTTTAAAATTGATACAATTTACATTTTTGGTCACTGGCCGACACACATAATGTCAAAGTGGAAAAAAAACATAAAAAAAAAGAAAAGTATTTCAACCCTTTGTTATGGCAAGCCTAAATAAGTTCAGGAGTTAAAAAGGCCTTTACAAGTCACAGAATAAGTTGCATGGACTCTGTGTGCAATAATAGTGTTTATTAACATGATTTTTGAATGACTACCTCATCTCTGTACCCCACACATCCAATTATATGAAAAGTCCCTCAGTCAAGCAAAGAATTTCAAACACAGATTCAACCACAAAGACCAGGGATGCCTCACAAAGAAGGGCACCTAACGGTAGATGGGTATAAATACAAAAAGCAGACATTGAATATCCTTTTGAGCATGGTGCAGTTATGAATTACACTTTGGATGGTGTATCAATACACCCAGTCACTACAACGATACAGGCGTCCTTCCTAACTCAGTTGCCAGAGAGAATGTAAACCGCTCAGGGACTTCACCATGAGGCCAATGGTGACTTTAACACAGTTACAGAGTTTAATGATGGTGATAAGAGAAAACTGAGGATGGATCAACAATTTTGTAGTTACTCCACAATACTAACCTAAATGACAGAGTGAAAAGAAGGAAGCCTGTACACAATACAAATATTCCAAAACATGCAACTTGTTTGCAACAAGGCATTAAAGTAATACTGAAAAAAATGTGAGAAGGCAATTAACTCCTTGTCCTGAAAACAGTGTTATATTTGGAGCAAATCCAACGCGTCACATTACTGAGTACCACTCTCCATATTTTCAAGGATAGTGGTGGCTGCATCATGTTATGGGTATGATTGTAATTGTTAAGGACTGGGGAGTTTTATGGGGGGGGGGGTATGGAATGGAGCTAAGCACAGGCAAAATCCTAGCGGAAACTCTGGTTCAGTCTGCTTTACACCAGACACTGGAAGATGAATCGACCTTTCAGCAGGACAATAACCAAAAACACAAGGCCAAATCTATACTGGAGTTGCCTACCAAGAAAACAGTGAATGTTCCTGAGTGGCTGAGCTACAGTTTTAACTGAAATCTGCTTGAAAATCTAGCAATGATCAACAACCACTTTGACAGAGCTTGAAGAATTCTGAAAATAATAATGGGCAAATATTGTACAATCAAGAACAACTCAAAACTGTAATCACTGCCAAATGTGATAATAACATGCATTGATTCAGGGGTTTGAATACTTATGTAAATGAGATATTTCTGTATTTCGTTGTCATTAAATTAGCAAACATTTGTAAAAACCTGTTTTCACTAGGTCATTATGGGGAATTGTGTGTAGATGGGTGAGAATGTTTTTCTATTTAATCCATTTCACTTTCTGAAAGCACTGTATGCTCCTAGCTGGCCCAGTTATTCAGGAAAGCTTAGGCACACTGCCTCCTTTCAAATCAAATCAAATCAAGTTTATTTATATAGCCCTTCGTACATCAGCTAATATCTCGAAGTGCTGTACAGAAACCCAGCCTAAAACCCCAAACAGCAAGCAATGCAGGTGTAGAAGCACGGTGGCTAGGAAAAACTCCCTAGAAAGGCCAAAACCTAGGAAGAAACCTAGAGAGGAACCAGGCTATGAGGGGTGGCCAGTCCTCTTCTGGCTGTGCCGGGTGGAAATTATAACAGAACTATGCCAAGATGTTCAAATCTTTCCGATATGACCGGCTATTCCTTGCGCACCTAGAACCTAATGCTTCAATATAACCTAAATATGTATTATTTCACTTTTAAAATGTATTGCCTTTTATGTGTGGCATAAACACAACCAGTTACAATATTTTAATCTGATTAGGCTACTTCGAAAGTTTCCTGTAGGCTACCTGCGCACGTTTGTCCACTCTACTCTAATATAATTCCAGCATCCATTTGATGGATGGATAGAGACATATTTTACAAAACACCAAAAGGTTTAATGACAATCAGAGATTGTCAAGCCAAGCCTTCGATACTGGGAACAAGTTTGGGAGGGATGTATATCTGTTTGTCGAGATTGATTGTCAGACAATCAGACATGGTGGCATAGCAGGAAGATTGGTATGCTGTGAACCAAGAGGTTGTGAGTTCAAATGCCAGGTGAGGATATGTTGAATAACAATTACTGAATAAATGAACGTGCACAATGTAATCAATGTGTCAACTGTGTAAATTGAAAACACTGTCAAAAGGACTGTGTGTAACTACACTGAACAAAAATGTCCATGCAACATTTTCAAAGATTTTACTGAGTTACAGTCAATTGAAATACATTCATTAGGCCCAAATCAATGGTTGTCACATGACTGGAAATACAGTTATGCATCTTTTGATCACAGATACCTTAAAAAAAAGGTAGGAGATGGATCAGAAAACCAGTCAGTATTTGGTTCGATCACCATTTGCCTCATACAACGCAACACATCTCGGTTGCATAAAGTTGATCAGGCTGTTGATCGTGACCTGCCAAATGTTGTCCCACTTCTCTTCAATGGCTGTGCGAAGTTTCTGGATATTGGCGGGAACTGGAACACACTGTCATTACACGTCGATCCAGAGCACCCCAAACTGCTCAATGGGTGATTTATTGTCACGGGGGATTTTAACAAAGTAAATTTGAGGAAAATACTACCGAAGTTCTATCAACACATTGCCTGTAGTAGTCGCGCTTCAAAAACTCTACCATTGTTACTCTCCCTTCTGGGATGGCTACAAGGCCCTCCCCCGCCCTCCCGTTGGCAAATCAGATTACGACTCAATTCTGCTCCTCCCTTCCTATAGGCAGAAACTCATACAGGAAGTACCTGTGCTAATTTCTACTCAACGCTTGTCTGATCAATCGGTATCCATGCTTCAAGATTGTTTTGATCACACGGACTGGGATATGTTCCGATTTGCTTCTGAGAATAACATTGTCGCATACACAGACACGGTGAGTGAGTTCATCAGGAAGTGTATAGGGGATGTGATTCCCACTGTGACTATGAAAACCTACCCAAACTAAAAAACGTGGATAGATAGCAACATTCGTGAAAAACGAAAACCACCGCATTTAACCATGGCAAGGTGACTCGGAATATGGTTGAATACAAACAGTGATTCCCTTCGTAAGGGAATCAAACCGGCAAAACCTCAGTACAGAGACAAAGTGGAGTCGCAATTCAACGGCTCAGACATGAGATGTATGTGGCAGGGTCTACAGACAAGCACGGATTACAAAGGGAAAACCAGCCATGTAGCGGACACAGGTACAAAAGTATCTATATCCAAAGTAAAATGACTCCTATCTCGACATAACCTGAAAAGCCGCTCAGCAAGGAAGAAGCCGCTGCTCCAAAATCACCATAAAAAAAGCCAGACTACGGTTTGCAACTGCACATGGGAACAAAGATTGTACTTTTTGGAGAAATGTCCTCTAGTCTGATGAAACAAAAATAGAGCTGTTTGGCCATAATGACCATCGTTATGTTTGGAGGAAAAAGGGGGAGGCTTGCAAGCCAAAGAACACCATCCCAACGTGAAGCACGGAGGTGGCAGCATCATGTTGTGGGGGTGCATTGCTGCAGGAGGGCCTGGTGCACTTCACAAAATAGATGGCATCATGAGGCAGGAAAATTATCCGGATATATTGAAGCAACATCTCAAGACATCAGTCTGGAAGTTAAAGCTTGGTCGCAAATGGGTCTTCCAAATGGACACTGACCCCAAGCATACTTCCAAAGTTGTGGCAAAATGGCTTAAGGACAACGAAGTCAAGGTATTGGAGTGGCCATCACAAAGCCCTGACCTCAATCCTATAGAACATTTGTGGGCAGAACTGAAAAAGCATGTGCGAGGAAGGAGGCCTACAAACCCGACTCAGTTACATCAGTTCTGTCAGGAGGAATGGGCCAAAACATTTTAAAGGCAATGCTACCAAATACTAATTGAGTGTATGTAAACTTCTGACCCACTGGGAATGTGATGAAAGAAATAAAAGCTGAAATAAATAAGTCTCTCTACTATTATTCTGACATTTCAGATTCTTAAAATAAAGTGGTGACCCTAACTGACCTAAGACAGGCAATTTTTACTCAAATTAAATGTCAGGAATTTTGAAAAACTGAGTTAAAATGTTTTTGGCTAAGGTGTATGTCAACTTCCGACTTCAACTGTATGTTGTTTTCTCTTCATTTTTTTTCTTCATACAAATGGAACCACTGAACTGAACAGGCTAGGCTGACATGCTTATTTAGGCATGCATTTATAATATTGTGCTGTTATTATTTCTATCATTATGGTATATTATTGTTTTTCTGACTGTTTGATTTGGTTAGTTCTCTTAAAAAGCAACCTCATATGTATGCAATGGACCTACGGGGCTTTGAATGTGTTTGTGAAGGTGGCAGTATTATGGTGAGAGATTATTATTTTATTTTTTTTGGTACCTCAATGGATCGTAAAGGAAATCACACGACAAACTATCGCCCTCAAGCACTTAAGGAGATCACGAATATCATGGATACATTAGAACTAGTGAATATATGGAGGCTGAAATACCCTGACGTAGTGAGATATACATGGAGGAGGCTTAATCAAGCTGGCCGTCTTGATTACTTCCTGGTCTCATTCTTGCTGGCATCAAAAATTTCTTCTTTTTTTTATTGGAGACCGAATGCGATCAGACCACCATCTAATTGGCCTCCATATTACTCTTACAGAATTTCCACGTGTACGGCGATATTGGAATTTTAATCAAAGCCTATTGGATGACAATTTGCTCTTAACTAAGACAAAATGATTCATAATTGACTTTTTTCTGCACAACATACACTACCATTCAAAAGTTTGCGGTTAGAAAAGCACACTTTTGTCCATTAAAGTAACATCAAATTTATCATAAATACAGTGTAGACATTGTTAATGTTGTAAATTACTATTGTAGTTGGAAACGGCAGATTTTTTTATGGAATATCTACATAGGCGTATAAAGGCCCATTATCAGCAACCATCACTCCTGTGTTCCAATGGTACGTTGTGTTAGATAATCCAGGTTTATAATTTTAAAAGGCTAATTGATCATTAGACAAACCTTTTGCAATTATGTTAGCACAGCTGAAAACTTTTGTCCTGACTAAAAAAGCAATAAATCTGGCCTTCTTTAGACTAGTTGAGTATCTGGAGCATCAGCATTTGTGAGTTCAATTACAGGCTCAAAATGGCCAGAAACAAAGAACTTTCTTCTGAAACTCGTCATTCTATTCTTGTTCTTTGAAATTAAGGCTATTCCATGCGAGAAGTTGCCAAGAAACTGAAGATCTCGTACAACGCAGTGTATTACTCCCTTCACAGAACAGCGCAAACTGGCTCTAACCAGAATAGAAAGGGGAGTGGGAGGCCCCGGTGCACAACTGAGCAAGAGGATAAGTACATTAGAGTGTCTAGTTTGAGAAACAGACGCCTCACAAGTCCTCAACTGGCAGCTTCATTAAATAGTCCCCCCAAAACACCAGTCTCAACGTCAACAGTGAAAAGGCGACTCCGGGATGCTTGTCTATTTATGGAAAAAATCACATTGATTAACTCTTTGGTCCCATCACAGTTTATTTACTTACTAATGGCACTGCCTACTCCAGACAACTTGTTTTTTAAATCACATGAGCAAAAAATATTTCATTTGATTTGGAATGCTAAGCCAGACAAAATTAAACATCCCTATTTATATAATGAATATGAGTTTGGGGGGGGGCTAAAATTATAAAATATTAAAGCTTTAAACCTCTCACTTAAAGCTTCAATCAAACATAAGGTATACATAAACCCAAAATGGTTCTCCATTAGATTATTAAGAAAGGACCATCGTTTGTTCAAAAATTGCCTTTTTGCCTTCATACAGATTACAACTGCTAATTTCTTCTCAAAAGATAGAACAAGTATTACAACAATACTGATGAATAAAAAAACATTCTTTATGATTTTTTTCATTGTATTATATTTATTAATGATATTATAAATAGAAACGGAGGAGTTATGTCATATATGCAGCTATCGAAAATATATGGTCATGTCTGCTTAATCCAAATTTACAACCAACTGATTGCAGCATTACCACAAAAATGGAGGAGGCAAGTGGAAAAGAGAGAAGGTAGGGAGCTTGTTTGCCTACTAAATATTAAAGATACAAATTGGCTGAAAGGAATTGTCAGAAATATTCAACTATACCAGTTTCATTTGAGGACAGAAATGTTGACCGCTACGCCATACAGGTTGCAAAATAAATGGGAAGAGATTTTCGATGTCCCGATTCCATGGCACATGGTTTATGAACTGGTACAAAAAAACAATACTTGATTCAACACTTCAAGTTTTTCAATTTAAATGATTATAGACAATTTTTGCCACCAACAGAATGCTATATATTTCGGGCATACAACAATCTCAGCTCTGTAAGTTTTGCTGCAAAGAGACAGAAACCCTAGATCATTTATTCTGGTAATTCCCCTATGTAACTTGTTTCTGGTCACAGGTTCAGGAATGGTTAAAAAATCACAACACTTACTTAAAATGAACCTTACAAATAGCAGTGTTAAGTGATTTGGAAAGCCATAGTCAGTCAATACATAAAATAATAATACTTGTAGGAAAGGTTTATCTTTAGCCCACAATCTGTGGATACTATACGGTTAGAAAGGTTGTATGTATGTAAATGTATGTACGTAAAACATGTATATTTAAAAAATGAATGTAAAACATCACAGCGCAATTGAACAATATATGGCACATGGAAACCAAACAAAGGTATGTTTTCTCAGGACTCTTTTGTTGAAGATGTAAAACATTTATGTTGGTCTGATGTGTATGAAGAAGTGAATACAGACGCAGCACTGGAAGTATTTGTAAAATGATTCATGCAAATTGTTGACAAGCATGCACCTGGTAAGAAATGAACTGGGAGAACTGTTAGAGCACTCTGGATTGATGATGAACTGAACGTTTGTATGGTTCAAAGAAATTATGCAGAAGAGGTGGCAAACAAGTCATGCCGCTCAGCTGATTGGTTGACATACTGTAAATTCATAATATTGTGACTAAACTTAACAAAAATAAAAAATAAATGATGTTACCAAACCAAGAGAAATTATAAACCAAGAGAAATTAAAAGACTTTGGAGTACCTTAATAAATTATATAATGGTCAGAAAACCCAATTCATCTCCATCGTTGATGGGTCATATAAAACGCAAACGTTCGATATTGCCAAAAACGTTCGATAGTGACTATTTCACTAGAAAAACTCAGATGTGAAATGACAACATTGAACAGTGAACCATCACATTTTCAGATAAAACACATAATAATGAAAGAGAAGGATTGCCATTTTCAATTTGGGCAAGTTAGTGTAGGAGAGTTCGAAAAACGATTCTTATCCATCTATAATGATACCCACCAGGTATAGACAACCATAATGGGAAACTATTGAGAATGGTAGCAGACTGTATTACCACCCCTATGTGCTATATCTTTAACTAAAGCCTAAAGAAGTGTGTGTGTCCACAGGCGTGGACGGAAGCTGAAGTAATTCCACTGCCTAAAAATAGTAAAACACCCTTTGCTGGCTCTAACAGCTGCCCAGTCAGTTTGCTGCCTGCTTTTTGTAATCTGATGGAGAGAAATGTGTTTGACCAAATAAAATGCTATTTTTCAGAGAACAGGTTAACTACTGACTTTCAGCATGCGCATAGAGATGGGCACTCAACTTGCACAGCACTGGCTCAAATGACAGGTGATTGGTTCAAATTAATGGATAATAAGATGAAAGTTGAAGCTGTATTGTTAGAGTTCAGTGCAGTCTTTGCTGTTATCCATCATACATTGTTATTGAAGAAGCTCACATACGATGGCTTTACATCACCTGCCGTCACATGGTTGGTGATGTATTGTTATTCAATGGAATCTTCTCTCACATCAGATATGTACAGTGTGGTGTATCACAGGGCAGTTAGTCTTCTCTATTTTTACAAATGATTTGCCACGGGTCATACATAAAGCTAGAAGGACTATGTGTGCAGATGATTCAACACTCTGTATGTCAGCACCCAAAGCCAGTGAGCTAACGGAAATTCTAAATGAGGAGTTACACTCAGTATCAGAATGAGTTATTAATAATATATTGGTCTTAGATATCTCAAACTAAAAGCTTTGTATTTGGTTCAAAACATTCTCTAAGACCTAAACCTCGACAGGAGTTGTGTATCAAGGGTGTGGCCATGGAAATAACTGAAGAAGCCAAACTGCTAGGTATAACATTGGATGGTCAACTATTATGGTCAAGTCACATTGACAAAGTTGTTGTGAAGATGTGTGCAAAGCTGTCGTCAAGGCAAATGGTGGCTAGTTGAAGAATCTCAAATATAAAATACAGTATATTTTGATTTGTTGAACAAAGTTTTGGTTACTACATGATTCCATATGTGTTATTTCATAGTTTTGATGTCTTCACTATTATTCTACAATGTAGAAAATAGTAAAAATAAAGAAAAACCCTTGAATGAGTAGGTGTGTCCAAACCTTTGACTGGTACTGTGTCTTTTTTTTATTAATTTTTTACAAAAATCAACTTTACTAGTTGTTCAGTTCTGTCACGCCCTGTCCGTAGAGATCCTTTTTATGTCTCTATTTTGGTTGGTCAGGGCGTGAGTTTGGGTGGGCATTCTATGTCTGGTGTTCTATGTTGTCTATTTCTTTGTGTTTGGCCATGTGTGGTTCTCAATCAGAAGCAACTGTCTATCGTTGTCTCTGCTTGAGAATCATACTTAGGTAGCCTGTTCCCACCTGTGTTTGTGGGTGGTTATTTTCTGGTTATTGTTTGTTGCACCTGTCAGAACTGTTCGTTGGTCATTTTTGTTGTTTTTGTTCGTGTATTCATCTTGATTAAAAGTTATGGATACGTACCACGCTGAACTTTGGTCCTCCTCTCCTTCTCCAGACGATTATCTTTACAAGTTCCATCTCGATTACTGACGGTTAATATGGTTAAGTGCAGCAAAGAAGGACCTAGCAAAGCTTTAGCTGGCTCAGAACAGAGCAGCCCTAAACTGCACATACAGAGCAGAACAGAGCAGCCCCGTACCCTAAACTGCACATACAGAACTAACATTAACAACATGCATACCAGTCTTTCCTCGTTGAGGGTTGACAAGAGATGAACTGCTTCTCTTCTAGTTTTCTTTTAACCTATGTTACTGTAATGAAAATTCCAGATTGTCTGCATAATCAAATAACATTCAGCTCAGACACCCATACATAACCCACAAGACATGCCACCAGGGGTCTCTTCACAGTCCCCAATTTCAGTATAATGACAGGATGCATTTGGAAGTTCATGCACTGTAAAACTCTTGTATGACTTTATACAAGTATTTTATCAATAGGAGTAGGAAAAAGGTGCCTTGTGCATTTATAAGCATCAAAGACGGCATTAACGATAAGTAATAAAAGAAAGACTGCACTTCTAAAAGCCTATGTCACACCATATCATGCTGAATCTGCAAGATAACTTTTCTTTCATGTTGATTTCGGCAAAAATTCCAATGTGGCACTGACTCGCCCATGGATTGATGTTTCAGCATTGTCTCAATGAAGAGTTCGACATTCGACTAGGCACTTGCGACATGCACAAGCATTTACAAGCCTCCTATAGTTAGCGGCATGCGGACAAGCAATATCCACCGTTGTAGTACGGATGAAGCCTGGGCTGGAATGTAAATCTAACTGAAGCAGGCTAGCTAAAAGCCTGAGTAGATCTAGCTTGCTTAGTGGTATACCCCTCTGAGCAGGTTTCTAATCCTGACAGAGCATTGGGCTGGGGAAAAATCTATATTTTACTAAGGATAGTCATACTGTTTCCAACAGAAATGACACAGGTAACCTACACACAAGCACGCACGCACGCAAACACGTGTGCACGCACACACACACACACACATACACACACACACACACACACACACACACAGGCCAACTTGAAAACACCATCTAGTAGTTGAACAGATCACGTCAATTTCTCCATAGCTGCTGCATAATGTGTCGTGGCATTCTTGCGAATATAGGGGGTGCTGTTTTGACTTAGCATTAATTCGTCTCCAGATTAAACTGCCTAGTACTCAATTCTTGCTCGTACAATATGCATATTATTATTATTATTGGATAGAAAACACTCTCTAGTTTCTATAGCCATTGGAATTATGTCTCTGAGTGAATCAGAACTCCTTCTACAGCACTTTTCATGACAGGGAGTGAGATTTCAGAAATCTTGGCCCCTGTTCCCAGGTCAGTTGTAATGTCCGTTTAGGGCGATTTTATGGCATTTCTGTGTGACGCACCTCGAGGAGCTGGGCACTTTTCGAGTGCATGGTGAACGTTAGTGGCCATTTCGACGGGACAAGAGGACATCTTTCGACCAAAAGACGATTAGACCGGAGAAAGGATTCATTGCCCAAGATTCTGATTGCAGTTCAGCTAATAGTAAGAACTATTTATGATGATAAATCGTGTTTCTGTCGAAAAATGTTAAACGCTTCTGCCGCCATTTTCTTTGGGGTAGCTTCGCTTTGGCGCAACCTGTATTGAAAAGTAAGGATAATTTAAAAAATGTAATTCAGCGATTGCATTAAGAACTAAATTGTCTATCAATCGCTGTCCACCCTGTATTTTTTAGTCAAGTTTATGAGTATTTATGTATAAGACTAGATCACTGTCCAATATGGCGCCCGACATTTTCTGACCAGCTTGGCTACTTTTCTCATTGTATAACCACGATTTTGGTGGCTAAATATCCACATTTTCGAACAAACTCTATATGTATGTTGTAATATGATGTTACAGGAGTGTCATCTGAAGAATTCTGAGAATGTTAGTGAAAAAATTAATACATTTTGGTGGTGATAATGCTAACGCTCTTTTTGCCGTGAATCAATGCTGGGGTAATGTTTGCACATGTGCTATGGTAATATAACGATTTATTGTGTTTTCGCTGTAAGACACTTAGAAAATCTGAAATATTGTCTGGATTCACAGGATCTGTGTCTTTCAATTAGTGTATTTTTAAGAAATGTTTTATGATTAGTAATTAGGTAATACACGTTGCTCTCTGTATTTATTCTAGTCGAGTTGTGATGGTGGGTGCAATTGTAAACTATGATTTCTACCTGAAATATGCACATTTTTCTAACAAAACCTATCCTATACAATAAATATGTTATCAGACTGTCATCTGATGAGGTTTTTTCTTGGTTAGTGGCTATCAATATCTTTATTTGGCCGAATTGGTGATAGCCACTGATGCAGTAAGAAAATGGTGGAGTAAGAAAATTGTTGTCTTTTGCTAACGTGGTTAGCTAATAGATTTACATATTGTGTCTTCCCTGTAAAACAATTTACAAATCAGAGATGATGGCTTGAATCACAAGATCTGTATCTTTCATTTGGTGTCTTGGACTTGTGATTTCATGAACATTTTATTTTATGATATCCCTGTAACTTTAGGCTAGGCTATGCTAGTCAGCTTTTGTGTTGGGGGGGATCCCGGATCCGGGTTAGGGAGGCGTTAGAGGTTATTAATGACGAGTTACTGTTTCATCCTGCTGCGCTGCTTGTCTACACTGTAAAACGTTGTTGTTTGTACAGTATTAACAATAAAAACTAACAGTAAAGTACTGTATTAATGATTTACAGTTAATTGCTGTAAATGGCAATGCACTCAGGGTGACTAAGCGTAAACAGAAACTTGTACTGCAAATTCCAAAGATACTTTGGTTTAACAGTACATTAGTGTAACCTCACAGCATTGTTGGGTTGGCAACTTGCAGCTTTTTCAAACAATTCTGAGTGATAGGATTGAGAGACATCAAGGTCTGAAGTGAACCAACCAAACAAGGTGTGTACAACATTTATATGATTTAGAAATATTCCACTGTAATGAAAAACATTGATTTATTTGTAAATGTGTACATTTATCGACAGTAAAATACTGTGAAGCATTGTACTGCAGCATACTGTAAATTGTGGTGCATTGTGGGAAAATGTTGTGGGCAGGGAAATAATTGCTGTATTTCGAATGGTACTGTTATTCCACCCTACAGAATACACTAGCGTACTGTATTTCTGGAGCGCCAAAAACCTTTTGACCACTAGTGGTTGCATGGTACGTCCTTAGGTCTGTTTTACCCTATAGTCACTGCCAGTTTGGAAGCCTTTGTTAGCCTGGCCCTCATAGCCTGGTTCCTCTCTAGGTTTCTTCCTAGGTTTTGGCCTTTCTAGGGAGTTTTTCCTAGACACCGTGCTTCTACACCTGCATTGCTTGCTGTTTGGGGTTTTAGGCTGGGTTTCTGTACAGCACTTTGAGATATTAGCAGATGTAAGAAGGGCTATATAAATACATTTGATTTGATTTGATTTGACTTGCTTTGTGGAGTGTGGTGTCAAAAAAGTGAAAGCATCTCTTTATTACGGACAGACCTCTCCCCATCTTTACAATTATTTAATTCATATGTTTTGACCATGACAGTTTACGATCTAAGGTAACACCAAGTAATTTAGTCTCCACAACTTTCAGCCACACCATTCATTACCAGATTTAGCTGAAGTCTAGAATTTAGGAAATTATTTGTACCAAATACAATGCTCTTAGTTTTAGAGTTGTTCAGGAGTTGTTCAGTTGTTTATTACTGGCCACCCATTCCAAAAAAGACTGCAACTATTTGTTAAGGGTTTTAGTGACTTAAATAGCTATGGTTGCTGATGCGTATATTGTGGAGTCATCAGCATAGATGGACACACATGCTTTGTTTAATGCCAGTGACAGGTCATTGGTAAAAATAGAAAAGGTCATAGAAGAATAGAAAAGGGCCTAGAGATCTGCCCTGAGGTACACCACACTTTACATTTCGCACATTAGAGAAGCCTCTGAGTTCTATTGGATAGATATCTCTGAATCCACAATAAGGTTGAAAAGCCATTACATAAGTGTTCTCAACAACAGGTTATGGTCAATTCCTCATCAATCCATGGAGCTTTAACAGTTATAACAGTCAGTTTCATAACATGTTCATGTTTATCAGTAATTGGAAGAAGCAATTTCATAAATTCATCAAGTGCAGTGTCTGAAAGATGATCCTTATTAATCATATCAGACCAACAAATTGTTTTATCATCATCCACATAAGAAATTTTTAGTATGATCTCTTATACACTATTTTAGGTCCAGCTTTGGAACTTTGGCTTTCCTGGATATAGCCACTATATTGTGATCACTGCATTCAATGAGTACGGAAAAAGCTTTTAAACAACATTCTTGTCACGCCCTGACCTTAGAGATCCTTATTTATTTTCTATGTTTGGTTAGGTCAGGGTGTGACTTGGGTGGGAAAATCTATGTTTTCTATTTCTTTGTTGTTTTGCCGTGTGTGGTTCCCAATCAGAGGCAGCTGTCTATCGTTGTCTCTGATTGGGAATCATACTTAGGTAGCCTTTTTTTAATAACCCTTGACAAGAAGGCGGGATATGCTGTGAAGCCTGTGAAGACAGACCCAACATACTGTTAGTCATAGGTATTAATTTCAAATCTGCACCAATTGAGCATTTCAGGCACACCAACATTTCCAAATACAAACATTCAAAAGTTTCACAAAAAAAGTGCACAACCAAATATTGCATATTTAAAATTGAGTACTTCAAAAACACCAGAAAACAAAATTGTTGTATGAGTAGATCACTAGATAAATGAATTCATAGCATAATAACTCAGAACAGTTGTCACGCCCTGACCTTAGAGAGACGTTTTATTTCTCTATTTGGTTAGGTCAGGGTGTGATGTGGGGTGGGCATTCTATGTTTTGTATTTCTTTGTGTTTGGCCGAGCTTGGTTCCCAATCAGAGGCAGCTGTCTATCGTTGTCTCTGATTGGGAATCATACTTAGGTAGCCTTTTTTCCCACCTATGTTGTGGGATCTTGTTTTTGTACAGCTCGTGTAGCCTACGGAATGTTCGTTTTGGTTTCATTTTGTTGCTGGTTCTCATTTAAATAAATATGATGACCACAAATTACGCTGCGCCTTGGTCTCCTTCAAACAACGAACGTTACAACAGTAAATGAAAAGAAACTAAATTAACTACCCATTTTAGAAATATTTACCTTTTCAAAAACATTACAGGCTACGTGGACAGGCTCCTGGATCTCCTCTTCGACAAGGTCACCCTTGATCCAGCGCCGTAGGAGTCTGCCCAGTGTGACAGGCCTGACAAGGAGGAGGCCATAGCTGGATTTGTCTCCCGCTTCAATCTTGGGGGTGACTGAAGCCTGCTTGATTGAAACGGGACACGTGGCACCCCCCCCCCCCCCCCCCCCTCTCCTGCTCCACTCCCCATCAATATATGCAGTTGGTTGCATTTCCTGAAGCCTAAGTAATTTGCTTTTACGTGATATGATCTCACACTTTGTTTCATTCATTCCAAGCATTCGGACGGGAGATTAATGTTACAAATTGTACAAGTCAATGGGTCCTGCACAATGTAGGGCGGCCGGGTGCCTATATTAGGCTTACGGCTCTATTTTATTTAATTTTTATGTCAAATGATGTCTCCATTATTTCTCACCTTTTATTTCTTACGAGTGTTCATGTTGATAAATATTTTGGCTATGCTGGCATATTGTAAATGATCAAATGAATGTCTGATCAATAAATACACATCTGAACATATTGTCATTTATAAGGCTAATGCAGAGGCACCAATAACTTGTCCAGTACACTTATTGTATGCTGTTTTCATATACATTCCCTTATGTCTAAGCTTCTAAATTGACTAATTCTTGTGAAGTATATTATTGAAGTAACTGAATTCTGTAATGCTGTTTGTCTGACGTCCAACAGTCCATTTTCAGCTGTTGACCACTAAAGCCTTTTGCAGAGAAAATGGGTTGAGGCATACTATTTAAGCTCAGAATGAGTAGTCTATTGTTTACCCTGTCATCAATGACTTGCGGCCCACTCTTTAGCATGTTACCTGGCAACGACTACAAGGGTGTTTTAAAGAGCTGTCAGTCAAGGTGAGCTGATGAATATAAGCTCCCCGCCCACTCAGCCGGTTCTTTCAAGCTGCCTGATAGTTAGAGATGAGAGAAAAGGTCAAATGCATTCAATTCTGAGCATTTTAATAGCATAAAGATATAATGGGTGATGTTTTGGTCATTCAAATGCTATTTTTACTTGGGAAATAGGATGAATGTGTGGGACCTTTAAGGCCTCTAGAAGTGCAATTATAAAATACTTAAGTGTGGGATTTTATATCACTTGCACTTCTAGAGGCCTTAATAACAAAAACTTCCAAACTGGTATTCATTGATTTGCTGTAATATGTAAACACAATAACTAGAGGCCAACCTGCTTGCACCAATCCCATGCAATTATGGTAAAATACTGTAAAATGCAAACCCCATCTCCTCAATAAATGGAATTAATTAATCTGTCCATTCATTAATTATTTACAATTACCATAAAATGAGTACAGTAATGCTATGTAATACTGTTGTTTTGTGTAAGGTACAGGCAGACAGTTGCTTGTAAATTACCATAAAAACAGCAAAAAAGATCACAGTAACATTATTGGATACTGTAAAATATGGTACAGTAACATACTGTACATTTTTTATGGTAAGTTAAAAACAACAGGAAATGTTTTACAGTGTACACAGGCGACTGCTCAGCGAATATGAAACATATTCATTCAGTCCATGCAGCTGCGCGCCGAGATTTACTCTTAGTTCTCTTCAGCTGCTTAACTAACTGTGCTTCCAATGTGCGCAACTTAAAGATAAGGCGACAGGAGTTGGTAATATCCCCGGAGGAGCCCTCCAAGTCATCACCATATTCCACACGCCTCCTGTTATTGCTTTACTTCCTCTGTTAAACTGATATTGTCTTGCTTCAACGACACACTGGTCTGTTCGCACTTCAGGCGCGGGACAGCATGACTGGTGGACTCAAGGACGGCGAAACTGACGAGGTATGGTTCTCGGTTCTGTTCTGGACACTGCTGTCCATATTTGTAAACATTTGTACGTTTTTAGAAGATATTTCATCATCTGAGAGCAATAAAGTTTATCTGGCTCATTCTCATTCTGACATTTATCGAAAATGCCCTTGGAAAATTGGGAAACTTTTAAACTCCAAAGCCTATTTGCCAATAGTTATCTTTTTTGGCACCTAGTTGTGAACGTTACTCCCACTCCTACTGGGCGAATGTGCAAGCCCTCTCTATCCATTAGCAATGACATGAGACATTTACAGTTTTTTATTCACTTGTATTTTCTATTGTTTTAGTGAGTATTTGTACTGTGGCTGTGTAATTGCCCTTACCTACCCTGGGACGTTGGTTGCAAATTATATTTTGCGTAACCCCGGCACATTTACATGGATGTTGCAGTATTGTAATATTGATGTTGATTAATGTGCATTGTCCCCTATGAATAAATAAACTACACTTCTTACATTCTGAGCATTATTTATGATTTAATCCACATAGATAATTATGCGCACAAAGCCAGTCAAAGTTGTGTTTGTTTTAGAATGTTAATTCTATTACACTAGCTAAGCCAATCGAAAAATGCACATTCCAGTAAAACTTGACGACAGTTACATGATTGGAATATATGCTTGCGATGCCTTATGTGAAACAGGTTCTCAGTGTACAGAGCATCCTAATAACCATCGTTAACACGCATTGTGTGAGTTCTTGGTGACGACCCCTTGCGGCGAGAGACGGATATCTGCTATAGAGGGGTGTGGTGCTCTCTCTTAAAACCATCTCAGGCTGGGGTAGGCTGCTAACTCTGGTGCGCTCAGTCCGTCTATCCTCTGCTCTCTACCCGTCTCTCCACTCATTTATCCCCCGCTTCTCTTCTTTCCCTCCGGACTACAAGGGATTTCTGCACTCGCAGTTCATCAGGAAACAAGGGAACATATACAAACCAAATAACAAAGAAATGGATAACGACAGTATGAGCGGGATGAAGACGATGCAGGACGTCCACACGAAAGAGATCGACCTGGTGAACCGGGACCCCAAGTACTTAAACGACGACGTTGTCAAGGTGAGTTCAAATCCGAACCAGTCCGTATATGGGATTTTGTATTATTATGCATGTTACCATTATAATATACCTATGAGGACTGGAAATTGTCACTTGCACGATGATTGAGTAGAAGCAGACAAATGTGCACAGTAAACTGTCAAGGGTGACCCAAAGTAGCCTACTGCGTGTGTTCAAGTTCACGTTAGTCAGATATTAGTCAGATACACATGATATACGTGCAGTACACAATGCAACAAAATGCTTACTTGCAGGTTCACCTCTCGACAAATGCAACAACAATAGAAACGTAGCCTAATTAAGTGAATAAAATAATAATTAAAAAACTCAATGATTGAAAAATAGGATAAACATTTATCAAACAATATGCGAAGTGGGTGGTGAGTCGCATAGCATTCTCACGTGTAACCTATACTATACGTCAGTTTGAGCTTTTTCGGGTTCATGACCCCAGTTTACAATGTTTTACAATAGGTTTGTGAAGGGGCTCAACACGTGCGTAAAAGTTGTAACAGCAGCAGAGCATATTCTTAATAAAATGTATTTGTCACATGCTTCATGAACAACAGTGAAATGCTTACTTATGGGTCCTTTACCAACAATGCAGAGCGAAAGATAAAGCTTAAAACAATTAAAACATATATTATATAAATAGCGACATGAGGAATAAATACACAGTGAATAACAATAACGAGTAAAAATAACATGGGTATATACAGGGAGCACCAGTACGTAGTAGATGTGCATGGGAATGAGGTAAATGAGGTAGCTATGCTTACTGAACAAAAATATAAAACTTTGAGTTACAGTTCATATAAGGAAATCAGTCAATTTAAATCAATAAATTAGGCCCTTCACATGACTGGGAAGGGGCACAGCCGTTGGTGGGCCTAGGAGGGCATAGGCCCACCCACATGGGAGCCAGGCCGACCCACTGGGGAGCCAGGCCCAGTCAATCAGAGTGAGTTTTTCCCCACAAAAGGGCTTTATTACAGACAGAAATACATTGCAAGAAAGTGTGAGTGTGGAGGTGTGTGTGTTGGGGTTTGAGTGTGTGGGTAGAGTCCAGTGTGTGCTCATAGAGTCCGTGCAAGAGGGTTAGTGCAAAAAAATGGTCAATGCAGGTTAAAAATTTGATTAGCTATTTAGCAGTCTTATGGCTTGGGCGTTGATTATGTTGTTTCCAGATGGTGCACTGGCACTACTTGCCTTGCTGTTACGAGAGAAAATTCTATGGATTGGATGGCAGTAGTCTTTGACAATTTTGGGGGGCCTTCCTTTGTCACTGCTTGGTATAGAGGTCCTGAGTGGCAGGGAGCTCGGCCCCAGTGATGTACTGGGCTGTACTCACCATCCTCTATAGTGCCTTGCTCGCAATGGTGCAGCTGTATAACTTTTTGAGGATCTGAGGGCCCATGTTGCTGCGGCTGCTGTCATTAGAACAGAGTGGAACATCCTTGCTCCGATGTTGGAACAGAGGAAATATTACTCATATCCTGTTGTTGGAACAAAACATTTCTCACAGTCCTTGTTTTATAGTTACACAGCATCTGTTATTAAATTAGTGAGTGAGAATAATTATTTTCAAAGTAGACACAAACCACACTGTGCCCATTTTGTGTACTTACAAATCTCCTTATTTGAATCCACAGATTTTCTTCTATAATACACAAATATACAATTTTGCTAATTAATCTACACAATTTTCTAGTACAGGTACAATATATAAGATATCACATAATTCAGTATAAAAACAAACAAATGCAGATATTTACCGTTGAAGACAACTTGAAATGAAATGCCTCAATTTGTCTTGCTATGACAGGGGAATTCACCATTTCAAAGTAAAATGAATGAATCCTCAAAACCTTTAAAAATGACACCATTAAGTTATGTTCAGAAAGTATTCACCCTGCATACCACTGCTGGCTTGCTTCTGAAACTAAGCAGGGTTGGTCCTGGTCAGTCCCTGGATGGGAGACCAGATGCTGCTGGAAGTGGTGTTGGAGGGCCAGTAGGAGGCACTCTTTCCTCTGGTCTAAAAAATATCCCAATGCCCCAGGGCAGTGATTGGGGACACTGCCCTGTGTAGGGTGCCGTCTTTCGGATGGGACGTTAAACGGGTGTCCTGACTCTCTGAGGTCATTAAAGATCCCATGGCACTTATCGTAAGAGTAGGGGTGTTAACCCCGGTGTCCTGGCTAAATTCCCAATCTGGCCCTCAAACCATCATGGTCACCTAATAATCCCCAGTTTACAATTGGCTCATTCATCCCCCTCCTCTCCCCTGTAACTATTCCCCAGGTCGTTGCTGCAAATGAGAACGTGTTCTCAGTCAACTTACCTGGTAAAATAATGGTAAAATAAATAAAAATAAATAAAACACCCGTTGACTTTTTCCACATTTTGTGGTGTTACAGCCTGATTTTTAATAGATTACATTGAGATTTTGTGTCACTGGCCTATATACACTACCACATAATAACAAAGTGGAATTATGTTTTTCAAAACGTTTACAAATGAATAAAAAATGATATGCTGAAATGTATTGAGTCAATTAGTATCCAACCCATTTGTTATAGCAAGCCTAAATAAGTTCAGGAGTAAAAATGTACTTGAAAAGCTACATAATACGTTGCATGGACTCACTATGTTTGCAATTACAGTATTTAACATTATTTTTTTATGCCTATCTCATCTCTGTATCCCACACACAATAATCTGTAAGGTCCTTCAGTAGGCAAGTGAATTTCAAACACAGATTCAACCACAAAGACCAGGGAGGTTTTCAAATGACTCGCAAAGGGAACCTATTGGTAGAAGGGTAAAAAAGAAAAACACATTGAATATACCTTTGAGCATGGGTAAGTTGTTAATTGCACTTTGGATGGTTTATCAAAGCACCCAGTCACTATAAAGACACAGGCGTCCTTCCTAACTCAGTTGCCGGAGAGGAAGGAAACCCCTCAGCGATTTCACCATGAGGCCAATGGTGACTTTAAAACAGTTACAAAATTTGTGGGCTGTGATAGGAGAACTGAGGATGGATAAACAACATTGCAGTTATTTCACAATACTAACCTAATTGACAGAGTTAAAAGA
This sequence comes from Salvelinus fontinalis, assembly GCF_029448725.1. NCBI lineage: Eukaryota > Metazoa > Chordata > Actinopteri > Salmoniformes > Salmonidae > Salvelinus > Salvelinus fontinalis. The sequence continues at coordinate 296,834 of NC_074676.1, read as the reverse complement.
AGGAAGCCTGTACAGAATAAAATATTCTAAAATATGCATCCTGTTTGCAACAAGGCACTAAAGTAATACAGCAAAATAATTGTCAAAGCACTTGACATTTGACATTTGTATTGACTCAGGGGTGTGAATACTTATGTAAATTACATATTTCTGTATTGAATTTTCAATAAATATGCAAACATTTCTAAAAACATTTTTTTCACTTTGTCATTTGGGGGTATTGTATGTAGATGGATGAGAGACAAAATCTATTTAATCCATTATGAATTCAGGCAGTAACTCAAGGTGTATGACTATTTTGTGAAGGCACTGTATGTAAAAGATTAGTTTGTTGAGAGAAAGCTTGGCTGAAAGAGCGCTGATGTAGGCTATAGTGAAAACCACCTGTCGTGTGTGGTGGGAACAGAACAGCAGCTGCCACAAAGACAGAGGCTGCTTCCCAAATGGCACCCTATTCCCAATGGTCCTGGTCAAAAGTAGTGCACTAAATAGGGAATAAGGTGCCATTTTGGATAGTAGTGAACTTTGATTCATAAAACATGAAAACATCCACATAGGTTAGGGATCTTCTAGAGCTGAGGGATTTTCAGCATGCTTATAGAGAAGGGAACTCAACATGTACTGTACTGCACTGACACAAATGACTGATGATTGGTTGAAAGAAATTGATAATAAGAAGATGGGAACTGTGCTGTTAGATTTCAGTGCAGCCTTTGATATTATTGACCCTATCCTGTTGTTGAGATCTTATGCGTTATGGCTTTTCAACCTCAGCTCTGAATCCATGATATGGCAATCTATCTAATAGAACTCAGAGGGTTTTCTTGAATGGAAGCTTCTCTAATGTCAAACATGTAAAGTGTGGTGTACCGTAGGGCAGATCTCTAGGCCCTCTACTCTTTTCTATTTTTACCAATGACCTGCCGCTGGCATTAAACAAAGCATGATTCAACCATATACTCATCAGCAACCACAGCTAATAGTGGTGTAATGGGCCGTAGTTGATCCGTGATCCGTAAGAAACACCCCCCCATGGTTCGGCACGCATGTGAACCGTGGATCAATTGTAAAGTTTAACCATCATAGAGTGAAATACAGTTTTAATGCCGCTGTTACTTTTTAAAGTAATAATTCCCTACATCTCGATGCAGAGTTGCAGTGAAAAGATAAAGACAAGACAGATGCTGTGTTTTACTCTGAAGCCTGAAGGTTGATTTGATTATTTTTTTGAAGCAGTTGTGTGTACTGTTCACGTGAACGTGGCATGTTGAATCAATCTTGGATGCTTACGTTGCAAAAAGCAAAGAAGAAAAAAAGAGCAGTGACAGCCATGGCTAGCGGAGGAGCTGAAGAACTGGAAAAGCCTCCTGCTTCATTTAAGTCTCATGTATGGGAGCATTTTGTCTCCCCTGTCAAATATGATGACGGAAGAAGGGTGGTGGACAACACCATTACGGTGTGTAGGCATTGTGCCACAAGAAATCCGTATCATCATGGAAATACATGGAGCATGGCCACGCATTTAAAACGTCATCACCCTGGTGTGTCAGTGACGGGAGCCAACTCAGCCAAGAGACAAGAACTTCTCACGGCGGCATTTAAGCAGCCCTTTGCTGCAGAATCAGACCGGGCTGAAGCCATCACCAAATCTATTGGGATGTTTTTACGCTGCAGACATGAGGCCATACTCTGTTGTGGAGTATGGCCTCACGCTACGAAATCCCCTCGCGCACCACTTCAGTATGAAGGTCGTGCCAGATCTTTATGAAGAGGAAACAGATCAAAATTGTCGACTAATTATCCAAGCCATCCTCTGTTGCCCTCACCACATACGGGTGGACCTCCAGGGCAACGGAAAGCTGTGACTGCTCACTACACCACAGAGGAGTGGGAGATGCGAAGTTCGGTGCTACAGACACGCCCCCTCTATGAGAGTCACACAGGCACAAATCTGGCGCAGGTACTGCTAGGAGCAGTAGCAGAGTGGAAGCTAGAGGCCCAATAGCAATATCCCAACCGCCACAGATAATGCCAAGTAAATGAAGTGATAATGCTGGACTGGGGCCACAGATAGCTTACTTTGCACATGTGTTCAATTTAAAGGGGAATCAATTCAAAGGGGAATCTCAGTGAACCAGATGGACCGCCTCCTTGGGACGATCAGGATGGTGGATCCCTTTTTCCCCCGAGGTACAACAGTCGCTCGTGTGCTTAAGACCAAACAAGAAATGTTACAGCTACCGACCCACAAAGACCATACACAATGTCACAACAAGATAAGAAACATTCATGTGTTGGAAGTTCCCAACAATTGTTTGCATAGTCAACTTACACACAGCACTAACACACACACACCCACTTAACCAACCAGACATGCCACCAAGGGTCTTTTCACAGTCCCCAGGTCCAGAACCACTTCAAGGAAGTATAGTATTATACACAGCCATGAGTGCATGGATCTCCCTTCCATCTTATATAGCACAAGTGAACAACAAACCTGGTTTCAAAAAACAAATAAAGCAACACCTCACAGCACAAACCCTCTCCCCCAGTTGACCTACTCGTTGTGTGTAAGAACTGACATGTACACTACCGGTCAAAAGTTTTAGAACACTTCAAGAGTTGTTTTTTTTCATATTTTGTTTTTACTATATTCTACATTGTAGAATAATAGTGAAGACATCAAAACTATGAAATAACACATATGGAATCATGTAGTAAACAAAAGTGTTAAACAAATGAAAATATATTTTATATTTGAGATTCTTCAAGTAGCCACCCTTTGCCTTGATGACAGCTTTGCACACTCTGAGCACCACACACACACACTGCATGTTCATGTTTTTAAATGTATGTCAATTGTAAAGTCTTTTGTCTGTAATGTCTTTTTCGTTATGTGTCGGACCCCAGTAAGACTATATGTTGCCATTGGCGTCGGCTAATGGGGATCCTAATAAATCAAATCAAAAATATATATAAATAAACAAAAGCTTAAACGCATACTGACAAAGTACTCATCATCATTCACGGTTTTGTTTTATATCTGAAGCAACATGGCAAACAAGTTAAATAGTCAACTTTTTTTATTTATTTTTTAAAGTTTCAGTAGCTACGTTTCTTTGAGTTAACAATCCAAGATGTTTGCAGCAATGAGTAGTTCCAGGGCAATCCTACTAGTCTTATGCCTTGTGTGCAGTATTTTCTATTTTATTACAATGGGTTCAGTCATATGAAAATAGAATAACAGGGAACCTAATTCATGTGAGGAGAATAACATTATTCCAACCATGGACTTTTCTTACATGTGAACCTGCAAATTAGATTTTCACATGATTGATTTTCAAAGTTTTTCACGTCAAGCCGCAAATTTGTGAAACTGCAATTCACATGTGAGCTGAAAACATGTTATTCTGCTCACGTGAAAGGTGACGTTAACATGGTCATTCTAAATTAAACACATGTGAAAATATGGTTTCATGTGTGAAAGTTAAGCTCAACATGTGAAAACAGCTATTTCACATGTTTTTTTTTTTGTAAGAGACACGCACACTCACCAGACCCGCATACATACAGACATACATACAGTCACAAACACACGCAACACACACAAACAACGCACACTACTCTCTCTCCTACTGCAGAACCAGTAGACTGTTGACTTTCTTCAGCAGTGATCTTATAGTTAGAATTTCAACAGCTGCACTCAATTGGACACATCAAAGAATCAACATCCATGCAGAGTTTGCCTTGGGAATATATTTTCCTCTCGTAAAGCTGAGTTCTTTATATAGCCCAGTCAGTGGAGTGGCTCCAAAGCCACGCAGCCTTCTGTTAAACCACAACGGGGCTAAACTGGGCAGAGTAGACACACCCACAGCCACGCCGCACGGGCATCACAGCATTGATCGGCTCGCTAATTAGCCGCTAGCTAACATCTCCCTGCCAAATGCTCCAGTATCCTGGGAGGCGGGAGGCACATTATAGTGGGAAATTAATATGTTCAGGCTGAATGGAATAGCTGAGGCAGGGATTCCCTTAGATTTTCCAGGCGGGGTGCAAACAAAGGCCCCAAATCAACATGATTTATTAAGCAACAAATTCAATTAAATAAATTAAAGACACATGAAACCCCTTTCGATTGGAGGAAACAGAGCTAGGCAGGGTAGCTAGGCTAGCGATAGTACAGGAAACACTGGACTGAGGCATTCTGCAATCTAGGGACAAAATGAAAAAAATACATTACAGTTGTCACTCCAGATTGAAGCCAACCAGACTGGTCACATGTTGAACTTGAGAATGGGTTGAGTTTGTTTTACTGTATGTCCAATCCTTAAAGGGGCGACAGGTACTGAGACTTAGAGTTGAAGTCGGAAGTTTACATACACATTAGCCAAATACATTTAAACTCAGTTTTTCACAATTGCTGACATTTAATTCTAGTAAACATTCCTTGTCTTAGGTCAGTTAGGACCACCACTTAATTTTAAGAATGTGAAATGTCAAAATAATAGTAGAGAGAATTATTTATTTGAGCTTTTATTTCTTTCATCACATTCCCAGTGGGTCAGAAGTTTACATACACTCAATTAGTATTTGGTAACATTGCCTTTAAATTGATTAACTTGGGTCAAACGGTTCGGGTAGCCTTCCACTAGCTTCCCACAATAAGTTGGGTGAATTTTGGCCCATTCCTCCTGACAGAGCTGGTGTAACTGAGTCAGGTTTGTAGGCCTCCTTGCTCGCACACGCTATTTCAGTTCTGCCCACAAATCTTCTATAGGATTGAGGTCAGGGCTTTGGGATGGCCACTCCAATACCTTGACTTTGTTGTCCTTAAGCCATTTTGCCACAACTTTGGAAGTGCTTGGGGTCATTGTCCATTTGGAAGACCCATTTGCGACCAAGCTTTAACTTCTTGACTGATGTCTTGAGATGTTGCTTCAATATATCCACATAATTTTCCTCCTCATGATGCCATCTATTTTGTGAAGTGCACCAGTCCCTTCTGCAGCAAAGAACCCCCACAACATGATGCTGCCACCCCCGTGCTTCATGGTTGGGATGGTGTTCTTCGGCTTGCAAGCTTCTCTCTTTTTCATACAAACATAACGATGGTCATTATGGCCAAACAGTTCTATTTTTGTTTCATCAGACCAGAGACATTTCTTCAAAAAGTATGATCTTTGTCCCCATGTGCAGTTGCAAACCGTAGTCTGGCTTTTTTATGGCGGTTTTGGAGCAGTGGCTTCTTCCTTGCTGAGCGGCCTTTCAGGTTACGTTGATATAGGACTCGTTTTACTGTGGAAATAGATACTTTTGTACCTGTTTCCTCCAGCATCTTCACAGGGTCCTTTGCTGTTGTTCTAGGACTGATTTGCACTTTTCACACCAAAGTACGTTCATCTCTAGGAGACAGAACGCGTCTTCTTCCTGAGCGGTATGACGGCTGCATGGTCCCATGGTGTTTATACTTGCGTACTATTGTTTGTACAAATGAACGTGGTACCTAAAGGCATTTGGGAATTGCTCCAAAGGATGAACCAGACTTGTGGAGGTCTTGGCTGATTTTCCCATGATGTCAAGCAAAGAGGCACTGAGTTTGAAGGTTGGCCTTGAAATACATTCACAGGTACACCTCCAATTGACTCAAATGATGTGAATTAGCCTATCAAAAGCTTCTGAAAGGTTTTTGCTCTGACATGCATTGTCAACTTATATAAACAGGTGTGTGCCTTTCCAAATCATGTCCAATTAATTTAATTTACCACAGGTGGACTCCAGGCAAGATGTAGAAACATCTCAAGGATGATCAATGGAAACAGGATGCGCCTGAGCTCAATTTTCGAGTCTCATAGTCATTATGGGGAATTGTGTGTAGATTGCTGAGTAGTTGTTTTTATTTAATCGATTTTACAATAAGGCTGTTATGTAAAAAAAAAAAATTCATTAAAATAAAAAAGGGGGGAAAGGTCAAGGGATCTGAATACTTTCCGAATGCACTGTATAAACACACGTATAAACAAATCACGTGAAAAAATGTCAAACGTCTAAAAATGTAATTGAGTTAATCACAAGATTTGGAATTTTCTCAAATTTAAGCTGTCATTTAAGATTTGTTTTATATAAAAAGCCTTACAAGAATATTGTCATCTTGATTTTTGTCCAAAGTAAACGATAGCAAAATCAGGTAAATTGATAAAGCACACTTTCTTTTTTTCCCAATTTTCGCCTAAAACGACAACCCAAATGTAACTGCCTTTAGCTCATGACCTGAAGCAAAGACATGCATATTCTGGATACCATTTGAAAGGAAACACTTTGAAGTTTGTGGAAATGTGAAAAGTATGTAGGAGAATAAAACACATTAGATCTGGTAAAAGATAATACAAAGAAAAAAACATGCGTTTTATATATTTTTTTGTACCATCTTTGAAATGTAAGAGAAAGGCCATAATCTATTATTCCAGCCCAAGCGCAATTTCGATTTTGGCCACTAGATGGCAGCAGTGTATGTGCAACGTTTTAGACCGATCAAATTAACCATAGTATTTCTGTTCAAAATGTTGTATCAAGACTGCTCAAATGTCCTTAATTGTTTTATTGATACATTTTCAAGTTCATAATTCTGCACTCTCCTCAAACAATAGCATTGTATTATTTCACTGTAATAGCTACTGTAAATTAGACAGTGCAGTAAGATTAACAAGAATTTAAGCTTTCTGCCCATATCAGATATGTCTATGTCCTGGGAATGATTTTTTGTTACTTATAACCTCATGCTAATCACATTAGCCTGAGGTTAGCTCAACCCCGGGACGACACCATTCCCGTAGAGGTTAACCTCAATGTAAACTTGTCTTGAGATCACATTTTAGTTTTTAGTTGTATAGGGAATGTTTTCGGTATATTTCAAACCATTTCAAACAATGCAAATAATCACGATTAAAAAAAGTGTGCACTAAAATTACAAAAAGTTAACTCAAGTTAACTGATTAACTCTGACAGCTCTAATTCAAAATAATCTCTTTGTAGAAAAGTATCATGTTTTCAAATACATTAAAACACTTTTTTTGGGGGGGGGGCCTGTGTATTAAATGGAACAAAAACCAATGGACAGCTAACAATAACAGAAACTAAAAATAGCTAGCTGGGACAAGATGGAAGGCTAGCTATCGCCTATCATTAAGCTAGCTAGCGATTTAGCAATTCTCATGTGAACATTAGATACAAATTTCATAAAAGATAACCTTCTAAATTACATACAATTAGTGTGGTTCATATCTACATGTAAATACCCTCAATATAAGGCGTCGTTTGTAAAAATAAAACTATTTATTAGCCAAAACATTTATAACAGAATTTTTTTTTAATCTTCCAAAACGCCATCTTGTTCTCATTGACTTGTATACTTAGCTTGGATACAGTCATGTAAATGGGAAAATCTCACTTGTTTTTCACTCAGTCAAAACAATTAAATTATACATCAAAATAACCCAAGAATAAAACAGTTTTGTTGAATTGTTATTTTCTAGATTTTGAAAACGTAACCATGCGTACAACCTGGGAAAAAAATATAAAATTAAGGAGACATAGAGAGCTAGCTTCTCTGTTCTTTTCAATGGGCTTCTTCCAACAGTCACGGAGCGACATACAAAGACGAGAGGCACGCGTCTGCAGCAGTAACACTCTGAATGCCTCCACCTAGTGGTAGCGCTAAGTATGCATATATATCAATGCAACACCATAATAATGGAGTGGATGGCTCATAAATAATACATTATTTTTAACACACTTGAATTATCATACTCAGGTAGTCTAAGTAACCTTTTTGAAAGCAACCATTTCACATGTGAAACTGCAAATTTCATTTTTTTTTGTAAGGGTACATACAGTACTGTACTCAAGATGTACGCCTCTGGATAATTAAATGGACACTGCTGGGTTTTGTGGCTTAAACTAATAATATGATTTATATTACAGGGCTGTACCATCAACTTTTATTTTATGCTATAAGTTTAGCATGTTCAGTTTAGGAACCCCTTTGTGTACACAACAAGAGCTGGTAGGAATGTCTTCTGAATAAAACGTTCAATTTGATATAAAAAAATGCACTTTTACTCTGTACTAGATACAGGTGTTGTTAAACCCTCTGACAGCAACACGTCTCTCGCAGACAAAACAGACACGCAATTAAGTAACTGTAAAATAAATATTTGCTCTGTCATGGGCCTGGTAGCGAATGGGAGAGTGAAAGGGAAAGAGAGGTAGCGAGAGAGAGAGCAAGTGTGCTAGCATGCGTGTGTTTTTCCACTTCAGTCTGCACTAAAATGCCTATGTGGTCATGGGTACTTGGGAGGCACGTAGCAAACCCGTCGATCACCTGAGAAGTCTTTTTACACTGAAAATAAATACCTTTCATGGTTTACCTGGGGCCCAAACGGCTACTCTTGACTAGTCTTCATGTAAAAAAGTAGGATCTTCATCTGATCACCCTGCTGTTGCAGGACATTTCCTGATTTGATTTGACCTAACAAAAAAAGTATCAACCCCTATAAAAATGTCCATGATTTGTAATCCACACAATAATTCACATTTCCTGTTTTTATTTTCCTGCTTTGAGAAACTGGTTAGTGTTGCACCATCTTGGGAATATGGTGCTGCTTATTTGCCCTCTGACTCAGACAATTCTGGCACTGTGGCTCTGTCTTTTGTATCAGCTCTGTCTGTCAGGAATTGTGAAAAGATGGTTTAGGAGGGTAGAGAAAGTACAGAGGGTAAGGAGGGCATCACAAAAATGTTTGTTGTGTGTGGGGGGGGGGGGGCTGGTTTGACCTTCCATACCAGTCACTATGAGGAGTCATAAATCTCTTGTAATACTTTTCTGCACATTTTTAGAAATAGGTTATATTCTTTATCTATGTTAGTTGCTTTGACAGTGGCTGCCTAATGAACCGTTATTAATTCAGTGGTTCTCTTCTCCCGTCAGGTGGAGTTCGAGGATGTGATCGCGGAGCCTCCAGGGACATACAGCTTCGACGGCGTGTGGAAGGCTAGCTTCACCACCTTCACGGTGACCAAGTACTGGTGCTACCGTCTCCTTACCGCCCTGGTGGGCATCCCGCTGGCGCTGGTCTGGGGCATCTTCTTCGCCATCCTGTCCTTCATCCACATCTGGGCGGTGGTGCCGTGCATCAAGAGCTATCTGATCGAGATCCACTGTGTCAGCCGTGTTTACTCCATCTGCATCCACACCTTCTGCGATCCTCTGTTTGAAGCCATGGGCAAGTGCTTCAGCAGCGTCCGCATCAGCACCACCAAGGGGGTGTAGAAAAGAGGGGGAAGAAAAGGAAAATGAATGGAGGATGGTGGGAATGAGGTGAGGGCTGGAAACCATAACAGATTGTAAAGGGAGAGAAGACACCTGAAGAAACTGAAAGAAAAGAGAGGGAGCAACCTTTTTTGATAAAAGAAGAGGTGAGACATTTCTAGAGCTGTGGGCGGGATGTTGGCGATGAGGGGGCGGAGACAGAGAGTACCTTGCCCCGCCTCTCTTTCTCCGTCTCCCTCGATGACTATCGTTTCTCTCTCCAGTGCTGGTTTAACCAACAGGGGCACATGATTATGTCAAGTCATTCCTTGGGGTTTTTGTTTTTATTTTGTTAGTGTTGTTTATCATTGCAGGAGCACCACCACGCTAGCGCCACCGACACTCTACCCCCCCCCCCCCCCCCCACACTCTATTATTCCGAAATGATGTGTGATCCTCTCTCTGATTATAGCTTGTTGAATGAAGGGTATGATTGATTGAATCATTGATTGATTGATTAGTTCGTTAATTGATTGATACTCTCATATGATGGATGTTGGTGTTCTCTGCTGGGTTTGTGTTACTATTTTTGGGAGGGTAATGCTTTGGGTGCGGGGAAGGGATATCCCTGTGCCTGTCCCATTGCGTTGTTTGGAGAGAGTTGACAAATCCCACCTGACACAGCACAAAATCCTAGAGCCAAAACCCTCTCAACACCCCTCTCAGTCCCACTACCCCCACCTGACCCCCTCACACACCCTCCACCCCGCTATGCCTGCCATGACTCCTAGTCTGAAACACTGAACCTGCCCTTGTTTCTGCATTCACCAGCACCTCTACAAAGCCACCGAGCCAACCAACACACTGCTGTCAGTCTGCATGCCCTGACAGACAGACAGGCAGACACACAGGTATAAGACAACCACACAATGACATCATAATCACTCTCTCCATCAACACTCTTGTTTTGTTCCAGCTCCAATCCAAGCAAGAGAGATGAAATTCTATGACAACAACCAAGTCTCCGAACGAAACAGCCTTCGTGGTATATACCATTTTTCTATGTGACAGAGAATGTTTTTTTCATGTTTGCCTTTGAATCTCCCAAAAAATATCTTTGTTTCATTACATTCACACCTAGGGATCTTCTTTGAAACCGTTTGAGGTCTCTTCCCTGGAGAGGGAGGGTTGAACTTTCAATGTCGATGCACGTTTGCTGTAGCCGTAGCTAAATAACCATGTTTTTTCTACACTTATTGAAGATGAAGAACTTTCGTTTTGAGATTTGTTTGCCCAATGTATGCAACTTTTGAGATGTGTTGTCTTTTTATTTTTTTTACTCCACAATGAGTTTTGAGAGTATTCCCTGATTGAATAGTATGGTCTGGTGTAGACTTCTGCTTATTGACTGTCGACCACAGGAGGCTGCTGAGGCGAGGACAGCTCATAATGGCTGGATGTGTTCGATACCATTTAATCCGTTCCAGCTATTACTATGAGCCCGTCCTCCCTAATTAAAGTGCCACCAGCCACCTGTGCTGTCGGCAGCTCCAACCAAGGACTATCAGCTAATACAGTCCCCTCGGGAAGTATTCAGACCTCTTCACTTTTTCCACATTTTGTTACATTACAGCATTATTCTAAAAATGATTTAATTATTTTAAAAACCTCATCAATCATCAGAATGTCCTCATCAATCTACACACAATACCCCATAAGGACAAAGCGAAAACAGGTTGTTTGAAATTTTTGCAAATGTATTCAAAATATAAAACAGAAACACCTTATTTATATAAGTATTCAGACCCTTTGCTATAAGACTCAAAATTGAGATCAGTTGCATTCTGTTTCCATTGATCATCCTTGAGATGTTTCTACAACTTGATTGGAGTCCACCTGTGGTAAATTCAATTGATTGGACATGATTTGGAAAGGCACACACCTGCATATATAAGTTCCCAAAGTTGACAGTGCATGTCAGAGTAAAAACCAAGCCGTGAGGTTGAAGGAATTGTCCTTAGAGCTCCGAGACAGGATTGTGTCGAGGCACAGATCTGGGGAAGGGTACCAAATCATTTCTACAGCATTGAAGGTCACCAAGAACACAGTGACCTCCATCATTCTTAAATGGAAGAAGTTTGGAACCACCAAGACTCTTCCTAGAGCTGGCCGCCCAGCCAAACTGAGCAATCGGGGGAGAAGGGTCTTGGTCAGCGAGGTGACCAAGAACCCGATCGTCACTCTGACAGATCTCCAGAGTTCCACTGTGGAGATGGGAGAACCTTACAGAAGGACAACCATCTCTGCAGCACTCCACCTATCAGGCCTTTATGGTAGAGTGGCCAGATGGAAGCCACTCCTCAGTAAAAGGCACATGACCGCCCTCTTGGAGTTTGCCAAAAGGCACCTAAATACTCTCAGACCAAACAAGATTCTCTAGTCTGATGAAAGCAAGATTGAACTCTTTGGCCTGAATGCCAAGCGTCACATCTGGAAGAAGCCTGGTCACCATCCCTATGGTGAAGCATGGTGGTGGCAGCATCATGCTGTGGGGATGTTTTTCAGCAACAGGGACTGGGAGACTAGTCAGGATTGATGGAAAGATGAATGGAGCAAAGTACAGAGAGATCCTTGATGAAACTTTGCTCCAGAGCGCTCAGGACCTCAGAATGGGGCAAAGGTTCACCTTCCAACAGGACAATGACCCTAAGCACACAGCCAAAACAATGCATAAGTGGCTTTGGGACAAGTCTTTGGATGTCCTTGAGTGGCCCAGTCAGAGCCACCCACTTCCAGTAGCCAAACGAACATCTCTGGAGAAACCTGAAAATAGCTGTGCAGCGACACTCCCCATCCAACCTGACAGATCTTGAGGATCTGCAGAGAAGAATGGGAGGATCTCCCCGAATACAGGTGAGCCGAGCTTGTAGCGACATACCCAAGAAGACTCGACACTGTAATCACTGCCAAAGGTGCTTCATCAAAGATCTGAGTAAAGTGTCTGAATACTTATGTGAATGTGATAATTCATTATTTTTATTTTTATATATATAAATTAGCAAATATTTCTAAACTGTTTTTGCTTGGTCATTATGGGTGTATTTTGTGTAGATTGATGAGGGGGGGGAAACGATTTAATACATCTTATAATAACGCTGTAACAATAACAAAATGTGTTAAAAGTCAAGTGGTCTGAATACTTTCCATTACATTACATTTTACATTTAAGTCATTTAGCAGACGCTCTTATCCAGAGCGACTTACAAATTGGAAAGTTCATACATATTCATCCTGGTCCCCCCATGGGAATTGAACCCTGGTCCCCCCGTGGGAATTGAACCCACAACCCTGGCGTTGCAAGTGCCATGCTCTACCAACTGAGCCACACGGGACCGTGTGCACCGAATGCACTGTAGATCTCCCACCCCTGAAATCACTGCTGTTTGATAGTGAATGGGGGCATGTTTTTTAATATACTGACACGAAGCACACTTTGTCTGCGTCCCAAATGCCCCCTATTCCCTATATAGTGCATTATGCTGTATAAGGAATCGGGTGCCTTTCGGGAAGCACAATTTGACTGTCACCTTTTTCCTACCTGCTCTCTGTGAGGATGGTAAATATTAGCACGTTGCTTGATTGAATGAAAAAGGTCATATGTATTTTTATATTAAAATGACATTTTCCTTTCCTTGCTTTTACTGTACAATCTCACATCACGCTGTGCACATTAAAATGTAATATAATCCCATCTGCTAGTGATGCTTGCTTGTTAGGTTTGTTTTGTTTTGTAAATCAGTCTCTCATTGGGGAGAGGTGATTTGTTGTTATATGACTCTGACCTTCGTTTGTCCATAGATAGAATGTGATATTTAGACTACATTGTGCAAATACACCTACACTACCGTTCAAAAGTTGTGTCACTTAGAAATGTTCTTGTTTTTTTAAAGAAAAGCACCTTTTGTCCATTAAAATAACATCAAATTTATCAGAAATATAGTGTAGACATTGTTAATGTTGTAAATGACTATTGTAGCTGGAAAGGGATGATTTTTTTATGGAATATCTACATAGGCGTACCGAGGCCTATTATCATCAATCATCACTCCTGTGTTCCAATGCCACGTTGTGTGAGCTAATCCAAGTTCATCATTTTAAAAGACTAATTGATCATTAGAAAACCCTTTTACAATTATGTTAGCACAGCTGAAAACTGTTGTTCTGATTTAAAGAAGCAATAAAACTGGCCTTCTTCAGACTAGTTGAGTATCTGGAGCATCATAATTTGTGGGTTCGATAACAGGCTCAAAATGGCCAGAAACAAAGACCTTTCTTCTGAAACTCGTCAGTCTATTCTTGTTCTGAGAAATGAAAGCTATTCCAAGCGAGAAATTGCCAAGAAACTGAAGATCTCATACAACGCTGTGTACTACTCTCTTCACAGAACAGCGCAAAGTGGCTCGAACCAGAATAGAAAGAGGAGTGGGAGGCCCCGGTGCACAACTGAGCAAGAGGACAAGTACATTAGTGTCTAGTTTGAGAAACCGACGCATCACAAGTCCTCATCTGGCAGCTTCGTTAAATAGTATCCGCAAAACATCAGTCTCAATGTGAAGAGGCGACTCCGGGATGCTGGCCTTCTAGGCAGAGTTCCTCTGTCTAGTGTCTGTCTGAGATATGGCTTTTTTTTTTTTCAGCTCTGCCTAGAAGGCCAGCATCCCGGAGTCGCCTCTTCACTGTTGACGTTGAGACAGGTGTTTTGCGGGTACTTTTAAAAAGACAACCATTTTAATGTAGGCCTCCTTGCTGCTCAAACTTGCAGACTGTTCCAAAGAGGAGCTTTGTCTGGGTCAGAAGACTATCCCTAATGTAAAAACAATGGATGTTGAGGCTACCAGTGGCAGACTTACCATCTCAGGTCTCACATCATCAGGGGCCTCATGAACTGGGCATGATTTTTTAAATAATACAAGGGATGCATGGAGGGAGTACTTCCAGCAAGATGGGGAGGCGTTTACCCGCATTGCCATGATGACCCAAAACCATAACCCAGTGAAATTGGGAATCTGCTTAGACCAAGGGCTGCACACTAAGTACACAGACTGGCCTCTGCCTGGGGCCTCCAGTGCTGTTGTAGCCTGGCTTCAACATAATTCTTCACCTGTACTGTAACATTGAGAAGTGTTTATGAATAAGATATACACACAGACTTACACTCCATCACCCCACTTGTGTTGACAATACCTTTCAAAAAGATGCTGTATTTGGCCATTTACTGACCTTTGCATTGACAGATATGTTTTGTAAAGAGGATGTTAGTCAGTCATACATCAATTCGGTTTAAAACAAGTTTGCTAACAGGGAGACTGCTATATTACCAATCTCTGTTGGATATTCTTTTTTTTTCTTCTTTTTTTTCTTTTTCTTCTTTTTTTTATCCCATTTTCTCCCCAATTTTCGTGGTATCCAATCGCTAGTAATTACTACCTTGTCTCATCGCTACAACTCCCGTACGGGCTCGGGAGAGACGAAGGTCGAAAGCCATGCGTCCTCCGAAGCACAACCCACAACCTTGAGTCTAGTGAAGTTATTAATTACCCTTTGGATGGTGTATCAATACACCTAGTCGCTACAAAGATAGAGGGGTCCTTTCTAACTCAGTTGCTGGAGAGGAAGGAAACCATTTAGGGATTTCATCATGAGGCCACTGGTAACTTTAAAATACACTGCTCAAAAAAAATGAAGGGAACACTTAACTTGCTTTACACTCGTTAATGTCTATTATTTTAAGATTAATATGTAATGTGTCCAAATTATGAAATACACGTGCCTTATACCAATGATCACAATATGAAAACATAGTAACTGTATTGCTTGAACTACTCCATATAACTTTTCAAAACCAAACACAGTCATGCAATTTGTCAGACAACTCAAGAGCTTCACATTAAAAACAGCCAAGAGTATTGAGCTGTCAAATAAATGTCACATATCAACAGGATGCCTTCTTATTTTTTGGGCCATAAAATCCAGCCATTCGCCCAGCTGGCCATTCACATCCCACTGTCCTTTCTCCATTTTGGCACATGTGTAAGTCTCATTGTTCTACCGTGCCAAAAGGAGCAGACATCTAATACGGAAGAGTGAGAGGCAATTCCCAAATATAGTACCATAGTTCCAAAAATAGACAGACCAACAAAAACACGACACAGGCACAAATGAGGACAACATGAACAAACACAACACAGGCTCTACCCACCAGAGGTTATTCCTGACTTGTTCAATCTGAACAAGTTTTCACCACCCTGCTATACACAATACACACAGTAACACTATTGTATATAGTGGTATCAAAAAGAAGACCCGGGGTTGGTAATCCCTGGTCCCGGAGAGCGAAAGTCACCGAATTCCCAATTGTGACCCTCAATCATGAGATTAGAGAAAGAACCCAGCAGAGATTCCAGCTCTAGAGATGTAAATTACTTGTTGGTAATCACAATTCTACCTTGCTCAGGGCTGGTGCTCCCCCTCGTCTGGTTTCACAGAACCAGATCGAGTGGTCGCGCCGCCCCGGGGCTACTTAACCTTAGTCACAAAGTGAACCAACAACATGACACTCAACAAAGGCTCTACCCACCAGAGGTTTATGCCTTACTTGTTCAAACTAATCTGAACAAGATTTCACTACACACTGGTATAGCAGCAAACAAAAAAATATTAGAAATGGGTTGCTAATCCCTGGTTCCGGAGAGCTCCCACAATTGTGTGGTAAGTAATACAATTTACTTACTACACTGGCCCGGTGTCGGCCAGGTGGTTACTTTTCCACTTGGCCAAAACCACCGAAGCAGATGCCACTCGAGATTAGATTTTATATGGTCTCAACTGGGAGCACAAGTTTACAAGTCCCTGACACTCTGCAGACCCCGTACCGACCGACTACCCTGCTGTACAGCTTTACAAGTACCTGATACTCTGCAGATCCCGTACCGACCGACTACACTGCTGTACAGCTTTACAAGTACCTGATACTCTGCAGACCCCGTACCGACCGACTACACTGCTGTACAGCTTTACAAGTACCTGATACTCTGCAGACCCCGTACCGACCGACTACACTGCTGTACAGCTTTACAAGTACCTGATACTCTGCAGACCCCGTACCGACCGACTACCCTGCTGTACAGCTTTACAAGTACCTGATACTCTGCAGACCCCGTATCGACCGACTACATTGCTGTACAGCTTTACAAGTCCCTGATACTCTGCAGACCCCGTACCGACCGACTACCCTGCTGTACAGCTTTACAAGTACCTGATACTCTGCAGACCCCGTACCGACCGACTACACTGCTGTACAGCTTTACAAGTACCTGATACTCTGCAGACCCCGTATCGACCGACTACATTGCTGTACAGCTTTACAAGTACCTGATACTCTGCAGACCCAGTATCGACCGACTACCCTGCTGTACAGCTTTACAAGTACCTGATACTCTGCAGACCCCGTACCGACCGACTACCCTGCTGTACAGCTTTACAAGTACCTGATACTCTGCAGACCCCGTACCGACCGACTACCCTGCTGTACAGCTTTACAAGTACCTGATACTCTGCAGACCCCGTACCGACCGACTACCCTGCTGTACAGCTTTACAAGTACCTGATACTCTGCAGACCCCGTACCGACCGACTACCCTGCTGTACAGCTTTACAAGTACCTGATACTCTGCAGACCCCGTACCGACCGACTACCCTGCTGTACAGCTTTACAAGTACCTGATCCTCTGCAGACCCCGTACCGACCGACTACCCTGCTGTACAGCTTTACAAGTACCTGATACTCTGCAGACCCCGTACCGACCGACTACCCTGCTGTACAGCTTTACAAGTACCTGATACTCTGCAGACCCCGTACCGACCGACTACACTGCTGTACAGCTTTACAAGTACCTGATACTCTGCAGACCCCGTACCGACCGACTACACTGCTGTACAGTTTTACAAGTGCCTGACACTCTGCAGATCCCTTACAGGCAGACTCGCCCGAATGCACAGTTAGCGCCTCTCAAAATATGGACCACACACACACAGCTGACTTGACTCTCCATGAGAGACATGCTTTTCCCACCCCGCAGGTACCATATTCACAGGCCAGGCTGTTGTACGGCCTCAGGAGTGGCATTTACTAGTATCCCATTTTATTACGTTGACCACAATGCAACCAAGATGGATCTATTGACAATACAGCGAGGCTCCTTTCACCAAAATACGTGGTAATCTTTAGATACCAAGGGAAGGCAACCTCTCAGTGAGAGAAACCACAGACGGCTCCACAACAGAGGAGTACACACGTTTTGTTTGCCTCACCTCCAGAGAGATGATGCTGAAGCTTCGCTCAACGAACACGGCTGAAAACCTTAGCATCCTATCCTCGTCGCCAAACTGTGAAGGGGATTTTCAGGTGAACAAAAGAGCAGAGCAGTAAAAACCAGCCCGAGAGGCTGGGAGGAGGACATAATATCCTCGGTAGGTTACAAAATCACACAGTGTCACGGATACATTATCAGCGTGCCCTCGGCTCAGTGTGGCGTCAAACTTTAACCATAACATTCAACATGGGCAGACATTACAGGGGAGGTTATTAATCAAATAATTCCCCATTACAAGATTTTACTCACAAAGAACCCTGATATTTAGTTTTGGTCATCATTATAATACATTTTTTTCCCCAGACATGAACCGTCCTCCTTCAGTTTGTTTGCATTCAAAGACATACCATGCTTTTCAGAACTATGACTTCAGATATCTATTCATAATAATCACGGCAAAGCAATTCACATTGGGGCTGGCCTACACTGCTTACATCCTATGTAACCACTGACAGTTCTAGGAACTACACTGACATTACTAAGGAATCAGAAATGGTCGAGAACAACGCATACAGAGGTACACTTCAAATGACTGGATGCCAGAGACAAATTGAACAAGATACATATACATGCTGAACTGTTCCTGGCTCTTCTCTGATACAACTCAGCCATATTGGACAGGAATGTACTGGGCCTAGAGCTGTTTAAGTATAGTAGCTATGTGCCGGGGTCTTATGCACTCAAATAATTCTGCCTCTCTCTCTCTCTCTCTCTCTCTCTCTCTCTCTGATCTAGCTCCACCTTTCAATCGTTCACAATAAAGCAGTAGCCCTTTCCTGCAGTGAAATTACCAAAAACATGCAGAAAATCTGGTGCTTCTGTCAAATGGTTTTGCTATATTTCAATATTCTGTGATGTACACTACCGTTCAAAAGTTTGGGGTCACTTAGAAATGTCCTTGTTTTGAAAGAAAAGCACATTTTTTGTCCATTAAAATAACATCAAATTGAGCATAAATACAGTGTAGACATTGTTAATGTAGTAAATTACTATTGTAGCTGGGAATGGCAGATTTTTAATGGAATATCTACATAGGTGTACAGAGGCCTATTATCAGCAACCATCACTCCTGTGTTCCAATGCCACGTTGTATTAGCTAATCCAAGTTTATCATTTTAAAAGGCTAACTGATCATTAGGAAACCCTTTTGCAATTATGTTAGCACAGCTGAAAACTGTTGTGCTGATTAAGGAAGCAATACAACTGGCCTTCTTTAGACTAGTTGAGTATCTGGAGCATCAGAAATTGTGGGTTCAATAACAGGCTCAAAATGGCCAGAAACAAACCTTTCTTCTGAAACTCGTCAGTCTATTCTTGTTCTGAGAAATGAAGGCTATTCCATGTGAGAAATTTCCAAGAAACTGAAGATCTCGTACAGCTCTGTGTACTACTCCCTTCACAAACTGTCTTTAACCAGAATAGAAAGATGATTGGGAGGCCCCGGTGCACAACTGAACAAGAGGACAAGTACATTAGAGTATCTAGTTTGAGAAACAGACTCAACTGTTGATGACAGTTCGTTAAATAGTACCTGCAAAACACCAGTCTCAACGTCAACGGTGAAGAGGCGACTACGGGATGCTGGCCTTCTAGGCAGAGTTCCTCTGTCCAGTGTCTGTGTTCTTTTCCCTATCTTAATATTTTCTTTTTATTGGCCAGTCATAGATATGGCTTTTTCTTTGCAATTCTGCCTAGATGGCCAGCATCCAGGAGTCGCCTCTTCACTGTTGACGTTGAGACAGGTGTTTTGCGGGTACTATTTAATGAAGTTGCCAGTTGAGGACTTGCGATGCATCTGTTTCTCAAACTAGACACTCTAATGTACTTGTCCTCTTGCTCAGTTGTGCACCGGGGCCTCCCACTCCTCTTTCTATTCTGGTTAGAACCAGATGGTTTGGGATGAGTCGGACTGCAGAGTGAAGGACAAGCAGCCCACAAGTGCTCAGCATATGTGGGAACTCCTTCAAGACTGTTGGAAAAGCATTCCAGGTGAAGCTGGTTGAGAGAATGCCAAGAGTATGCATAACTGTCATCAAAGCAAATGGTGGATATTTGAAGAATCTCAAATATAAAATATATTTTGATTTGTTTAGCACTTTTTTGGTTACTACATGATTCCATATGTGTTATTTAATAGTTTTAATGTCTTCACTATTATTCTACAATGTAGAAAATAGTAAAAATAAAGAAAAACCCTTGAATGAGAAGGTGTTCTAAAACTTTTGACCAGTAGTGTAGCTAGTCTGTTTCTGCACAATCACATCAAATCAAATTGTATTTGTCACCTGCGCTGAACACAACAGACCTTACATACAAGCCCTTAACCAACAATGCAGTTTTAAGAAAAAATACGTGTTAAGGAAAAAATAGATAAGTTAAACATGTAAAATTCAAGTAACAAATCATTAAAGAGCAGCAGTAAAATAACAATAGCGAGGCTATATATATGCTGTCTATATACACAGAGTCAATGTGTGGGGGCACCGGTTAGTCAAGGAAATTGAGGTAATATGTACATGTAGGTAGAGTTAAAGTGGCTATGAAAAGATAATAACAGAGAGTAGCAGCAGCGTAAAAGAGGGGAAGGGGGACAATGCAAATAGTCTGGGTAGCCATTTGATTAGCTGTTCAGGAGTCTTATTGTCACGATCGTCGTAAGAACTGGATCAAGGTGCAGCGTACGTAGAGTTCCACATGTTTATTAAATGAAACTCACAAAAAAACAATAAAGAGCACCGAACCGTGAAGCTAATGCAGTGCTCACAGGCAACAACACAAAAACAAGATCCCACAAAACACAATGGGGAAATAGCTGCCTAAATATGATCCCCAATCAGAGACAACGATAAACAGCTGCCTCTGATTGGGAACCATACCAGGCCAACATAGAAAAACACAACGTAGATTACCCACCCTAGTCACACCCCGACCAAACCAACATAGAGAATAAAAAGGCTCTCTATGGTCAGGGCGTGACACTTATGGCTTGGGGGTAGAAGCTGTTAAGAAGTATTTTGGACCTAGACTTGGTGCTCCGGTACGACTTGCCGGAGAGAACAGAGAGAACAGTGTATGACTAGGGTCGCTGGAGTCTTTGACAATATTTAGGGCCTTCCTCTGACACCGCCTGGTATAGCGGTCCTCGATAGCAGGAAGCTTGGACCCAGTGATGTACTGGGCTGAGCCATACGCACTACCCTCTGTAGTGCCTTGCGGTCGTAGGTCGATCAGTCATACTAGGCAGTGATGCAACCAGTCAGGATGCTCTCGATGGTGCAGCTGTATAACTTTTTGAGGATCTGAGGACCCATACCAAATCTTTTCAGTCTCCTGAGGTGGAATAGGCTTTGTCGTGCCCTCTTCACGACTCTCTTGCTGTTTGGACCATGATAGTTTGTTGGTGATTTGGACACCAAGGAACTTGAAGCTCTCAACCTACTCCACCACAGCCCCATCGATGAGAATGGGGGCGTGCTTGGTCCTCCTTTTCCTGTAGTCCACAATCATCTCCTTTGTCTTGATCACGCTGAGGGAGAGGTTGTTGTTCTGGCACCACACGGCCAGGTCTCTGACCTCCTCCCTATAGGCTGTCTCATCATTGTCAGTGATCAGGCCTACCACTGTTGTGTCATCTGCAAACTGAATGATGGTGTTGGAGCAGTGCCTGGCCATGCACTCATGAGTGAACAGGGAGTACAAGAGGGGACTGAGCACGCACCCCTGAGGGTCCCCGTGTTGAGAATGGATCAGCATGGGGGATCTGTTGTTACCTACCCTTACCACGTGGGGGCAGCCCGTCAGGAAGTCCAGGATCCAGTTGCAGAGGGAGGTGTTTAGTCCCAGGGTCCTTAGCTTAGTGATGAGCGTTGAGGGCACTATGGTGTTGAACGCTGAGCTGTAGTCAATGAATAGCATTCTCAAATAGATGTTTATTTTGTTCAGGTGGGAAAAGGCAGTGTGGAGTGCAATAGAGATTGCATCATCTGGGGATCTATTGGGGCGGTATACAAATTGGAGTGGGTCTAGGGTTTCTGGGATAATGGTGTTGATGTGAGGCATGACCAGCCTTTCAAATCACTTCATGGCTACAGACGTGAGTGCTGCGGGTCGGTAGTCATTTAGGCAGGTTACCGTAGTGTTCTTGGGCACAGGGAATATGGTGGTCTGCTTGAAACATGTTGATATTACAGACTCAGTCAGGAACAGGTTGAAAATGTCAGTGTAGACACTTGCCAGTTGGTCATCGCATGCTCAGAGTACACGTCCTGGTAATCCATCTGGCTCTGCGGCCTTGTGAATGTTGACCTGTTTAAAGGTCTTACTCACATCGGCTACGGAGAGCGTGATAACACAGTCGTCCGGAACAGCCGATGCTCTCGTGCATGTTTCAGTGTTACAAGCATGGAAGCAAGCATAGAAGTAATTTAGCTCGTCTGCTAGGCTTGTGTCACTGGGCAGCTCGCGGCTGTGCTTCCCTGTGTAGTCTGTAATAGTTTGCAAGCCCTGCCACATCTGCCAAGCGTCGGAGCCCGTATAGTACGTGTCAGGGTATGCGTGAAGGGCTGTAGGAAGTCAGGCGCAGGAGAGCAGATATTTGGTAGCAAAATGGAGCCTTTTATTTGTCGACCCAAAAGCACACGGCACAAACTAACACAAAATACAAATAAGGGTTTAACATAACCCAGCTTAACCAGACTAACGTGCGCATACATGAAGAGATAAACAATACCACACAAAGACATGGGGAAAAACAGAGGGTTAAATACACAACACATAATAAGGGAAATGAGAACCAGGTGTGTGGGAAAACGAGACAAAACAAATGGAAAATGAAAAATGGATCGGTGATGGCTAGAAGACCGGCGATGTCGATCGCCGAACACCGCACGAACAAGGAGAAGGAATCGACTTGAGGAGGTGCTGGAGGTCTGGAGGTCATGCTGGAGGTGCTGGATGCTGGAGGTCATTTTGCAGGGCTCTGGCAGTGCACCTCCTTGCACAAAGGCGGAGGTAGC
Source organism: Salvelinus fontinalis (assembly GCF_029448725.1). NCBI lineage: Eukaryota > Metazoa > Chordata > Actinopteri > Salmoniformes > Salmonidae > Salvelinus > Salvelinus fontinalis. The sequence goes on along the minus strand of NC_074676.1, from coordinate 274,080 downwards.
GGTCCTGCTGCTGGGTTGTTGCCCTCCTACGGCCTCATCCACGTCTCCTGATGTACTGGCCTGTCTCCTGGTAGCGCCTCCATGCTATGGACACTACGCTGACAGACACAGCAAACCTTTTTGCCACAGCTCGCATTGATGTGCCATCCTGGATGAGCTGCACTACCTGAGCCACTTGTGTGGGTTGTAGACTCCGTCTCATGCTACCACTAGAGTGAGAGCACCGCCATTATTCAAAAGTGACCAAAACATCAGCCAGGAAGCATAGGAACAGGTCACCACCTGCAGAATCACTCCTTTTTGGGGGGTGTCTTGCTAATTGCCTATAATTTCCACCTTTTGTCTATTCCATTTGCACAACAGCATGTGAAATGTATTGTCAATCAGTGTTGCTTCCTAAGTGGACAGTTTGATTTCATAGAAGTGTGATTGACTTGGAGTTACATTGTGTTGTTTATGTGTTCCCTTTATTTTTTTGAGCAGTGTAGTTATGGTCAGATTTGCCAAATGGAGGGCGATGGAGAGCTTTGTACGTGTCTGTGTGTGGAGTAAAGGTGGTCTAGAGTTTATTTGCCTCTGGTTGCACATTTAACACTCTGGTAGAAATTAGGTTAAAAGGATTTAAGTTTCCCTGCATTAAAGTTTCCAGCCACTACGAGCGGTGCCTCTGGATGAGCGTCTTCCTGTTTGCTTATGGCTGTATACAGCTCATTGAGTGCGGTCTTAGTGCCAGCATCAGTTTCTGGTGGTAAATAGACAGCTATGAAGAATATAGATAACTATCTTTGTAAATAGTGTGGTCTACAGCTTATCATGAGATACTCTACACCAGGCGAGCAAAACCTCGAGACTTCCTTAGATTTCGTGCACCAGCTTTTGTTTACAAATATACATAGACTGCCACCCCTTGTCTTACCAGAGGGGTTCTATCCTGCCGAAAAAGTGTAAATCCCGCCAGCTGTACAGTATATTATTGATGTCGTCGTTCAGCCACAACTCTGTGAAACATAAGATATTACAGTTTTTAATGTTCGTTGGTAGGATATGCGTGCTCATAGTTCGTCTATTTTATTATCCAATGATTGCACGTTGGCTAATAGGACCGATGGTAAAGGCAGAATAACCACTCGCCGTCAGGACCTTACAAGGCACCCAGACCTACATCCCTGATATCTCTGTATCTTTCTCCTACGAATGACGGGGATGAGGGCCTTGTCGGGTGTCTGGAGTAAATCCTTTGCGTCCAACTTGTTAAAGAAAAATCTTCTTCCAGTATGGGATGAGCAATCGCTGTCCTAATATCTATAATGCAAAGAAACACACACAATAGCACAATTGGTTAGGGGACTGTAAAACGGCAGCCATCTCCTCCGGCGCCATTATTAGAATCCTTCCTATTCATGGTGTCCAAGCTGAAAATGTGAGGTGTATACTTTTGTTTCAAAGTAGATTTGTTTAAGACTACCAAGAAACACTCTGTGTGACCCTGATTTAGCCCACTGCAGTAAAATGTTAAATAATAAGAAAAGCTAAGGGAATTCCATTCTACTATTTAACGAGAGTAGACAGGAGAGTAAACATTTTTGCCACAGTGCCATCTGTCTCCACTCTGACTTGAATGTGGTAAGCAGAGTCATACTATATTACAAGCGTTATTTATCAATGAGGCCTTATGCCCATCTCTTCAATGTTGCTTATTTTTCCCCTGTAGGTTGCACAACATCACCATGGTAACCAGAAACAGTGAAACAAACAGTTGAGTAATACACTACAATGTTTGAGAAAACAGGACCTATCTCAGTCTTGATTTATACAAAAAACACGTAACTTACAGTAAGTACAGGTTGAGGCAAGCAACTCCATACGCACTATATATACAAAAGTATGTGGACACCCCTATGTGGAGGAGGAACAATGGTCAGGGGTTGTTTTTCTTGGTTCTGGCTAGGCACCTTAGTTCCAGTGAAGGGAAGTCTTAATGCTACAGCATACAATGACATTCTAGACGATTCTGTGCTTCCAACTTCGTGGCAACAATTTGGGGAAGGCCCTTTCCTGTTTCAACATGACAATGCCCCTGTGCTCAAAGCGAATTCCATACAGAAATGGTTTGTCGAGATCGGTGTGGAAGAACTTGACTGGTCTGAACAGAGCACTGACCTCAACCCCATCGAACACCTTTGGGATGAATTGGAACGCCGACTGCGAGCCAGGCCTAATTCTCCAACATCAGTGCCTGACCTCACTAATGCTCTTGTGGCTGAATGGAGCAAAGTTCCAACATCTAATGGAGAGCCTTCCCAGAAGAGTGGAGCCTGTTATAGTAGCATAGTGGGAGGGGACCAACTACATATTAATGCCCATGATTTTGGAATTAGATGTTTGACGAGCAGGTGTCCACATACTTTTGGTCATGTGGTGTATCTGCTTAAACAATATCTTGTTTCACTGCCTCAATATCAGTAGCCTAATTACAGTTTAAAGGGATTTAAAATTGCACTAAGGCTAGCTTCCTCTTTCACATTGTCCATCATGCTTATTGTCTGTTAGTTGCCAAATCCGCCAAGCAACCATTAGAATGACTAGAACACACAGACATTCACATTCAATGCAACGTTCTGTGATAGTGTGATTCGTCCCTTCTAGCGATTCTAATTCTATGGCCGGGACAGGCCAACGGACCTCCCTGGACCTTCCAGAGAGGGTGTGGAACCACTGAAGCACACACAGCGTAAACACAGCAGGCCAGGCCTGACTGGACCATGGTCCATTAAGCGCAACACTGTCATTTTCACTAGGCACCAAACGGAAGACAACTGAATGAAACAGGGAGGAACTACTTGAACATGTCCAATAAGAAATGCTCATTTTCCATTTCCATTGCAAAACGTTTTGTTACGTCTTGCTACGGTGTGACCTTATGAATACACGACCCAGAAAACTACCTCTAGAGCGGTGTAGAGGTAGAGAAGGCTTCCGTCAGTCCCAGGCTCCCAGCCGCAGGTAGGTTACAGTAGTGAGGGAGAAAACCTCTCAGATTCCTCCAGGAGGGAAATTTCCATCCAGAGCTTCACACAGCGAGCCCAAAGCAGACATAACAGGAGGATGACAGAACACAAAGACATCAGTGTTACCTTGCCACAATGACCAACAGTCCTCACGCCATAGCCCTCTGGCATACATCGAGAATCAGACATCTAGTACTAGAGTTTGGATAAAGTTAAGAAAATGTGACATTAAACAGATTTTTCTGTTGGAGTGACTGTTAGGTGATTGGTCATGTAGCCTACCAATGAAACAGTACAGTGGCGCCATCAGGTGATAACAGATTAAACCCGCATAGAGTACACACATCTCTCCTAGGCAACAAATGGTTTCTGAGTAAATCCACTCAACTCAATGACATATTTCATTTCTGGGAAGAAAATGACTTGTTACGTCCTCATTTCATTGAACAAGACAATAAATTGGTGCCTTGGAGGTGTTCTTCCTTCTCCCTGGGATGATTCATCCAATGATGGATTAGTCATCACACACAATGGAAAGATAAGGTAAGGTGACATCGACCTGTTTCCATTTTATTCTCTCTTTCTCTCTCTCTCTCTCTCTTTTTTTGTGGAGTTTGGAGTCTGACTGTTTGAGGTTGTGGACAGGTGTCTTTTATACTGATAACAAGTTCAAACAGGTAACGAGTGGAGGACAGAGGAGCCTCTTAAAGAAGAAGTTACAGGTTTGTGAGAGCCAGAAATCTTGCTTGTTTGTAGGTGACCAAATACTTTTTTTCCACCATAATTTGCAAATAAATTCATTAAAAATCCTACAATGTGATTTTCTGGATTTTTTTTTCTCATTTTGTCTGTCATAGTTGAAGTGTACCTATGATGAAAATTACAGGCCTCTCTCATCTTTTTCAGTGGGAGAACTTGCACAATTGGTGGCTGACTAAATACTTTTTTGCCCCACTGTAGCTATTTGTCTTTAAGCGTTCCAGTTTTGACTGCTTTGTTGTCGTCTTTTTGACAACACAATTTTACTGCATGGTGGGAAATGAGTCGGGAAAGATATTCAGAGAAGTACTGATGTCCACATGTTCAATTGTACACACTGTATGTCTGGATTTGTCATCCATTAAACAGAACAGTCCTCCTCTCTGTAACGTACATGTTGTTAATCCACAGCTTGGGGAGAGAAGCCAGACAGGAAGGAGGAAGACGATCCATTTCTTACAAATATGAAATTCTCATGGCAGGCAGGCCCTGAATTGTTACGGTCGTGCCCAGTCCCCTCTAGCCGCCCTGTATTCCCGAACCATGACCTGGCTTCTCCCAGATGGGCAAGTGAGCCGGTAGAATAGTACTAGAGCTCCTCTGAGTCTGAAGAACCTGGCTCCACTTGAGCGTGATTTGTTTTGTGTCCGTTTCCTTGGGTAAACAAGCCGAGTGGATTTTTCATAGCTCTTTCAAGAAACCATGTAAACATTTTAACTAGACCTGAGAGCTTTCCCGCTAGAGACTGAGAGAGATCAAAATTGAAATTTAAAATTCAACATATTGTGGTAAATGTTTTATTTTGGGACGGTTGTTTTGAGAATGGGAATCCGGATCTACTGCTCCCCCTTGAAACAAATTCAAGAATCGTTTAAGAGAAGGTTTTATTGTAACGCTAAGTGAGGATGTATCTACCACAGCTAAATGTTATAGTATACCTTTCTGAATTTGGATTCAGTTCGTGTTTCCAATATTCCACAGATGACACCATTTTATTTCATATTACTTTTATTACAGACGCTGTGCCGCAAATATGAACGATGACAATGAGATTTCGTCCGATAATGGCCACACAAGGAGAGATTAGAGGATGCCAGAGTCTTATTGATTGACACTTTTTCACTCTCAGATGTAGTTATCTTATTGGACAACTCCCAGATTGGGATCTTTTGATTTCCTATTGTATTACGAGCACGCTTATGACGCTACAGACAGACTGTCTCTGAGACGAGTACGGCCACCTGACCCTCACTCATCTTGACACAATGTACTCTTCCTCTGACCTCCATCTTGTGATATGACACATTTATGTCTCTCTTGTTGTTACCAACCAAACATTGTGTTTTTATCGCCAAGATGCTTTATTATTGGACATTACTCTCGGTCACTGGCCTACAGGCCTCCATCTCCATCCAAGTCAATGAGGATATGTGGTTAGTGACTGATTGATCGAGAGGAGAGGGGATCACTAAATCCCTGTCTATCTGTCTGTCTGTTACAGTGATCAACTTATGGAGCGACCCCTCCCCCCCTCCCTCCCCCAGCCCAGCCCAGGCCACAGCAGGGTCAGGGCCACAGCAGGGTCAAGCATCGATCAGAGTTTACAGTAACAGAATGGCGGATAGATCTCTATGGTCAGCGGTTACTTCAGGTTTCTATTGACCTGCCAGGTGATAAATACAGTATCTCTACTGGACTTACCACTGCTGGATGACTTGGTGACTGCAAAATGAATATTGAGGAGATGAGGATTATTACTGTTCCACTTTCTCCCTCTTGACAGGGGGGTTCTCTGTGAGGTCAAAAAAGAGTCACGGTGGCTCAGAGGATTAAGTCAAGTAAGTCACTCTCTCTGTTTGTTTCTCCCCATTTTGGGGGTTTTGCCTTTCTCTTTTCCGCCTGTCGTTCATTAGCCTCTGTTTATTCTGACTGTCACGATCTCTGCTCAAGTTCCAGGAGGACACAGTGCCTAGGTGTTCAAACTCTTCTCCACTAGATGGCAACAACAGTTATAGAACGTTCATGGAACAGTCAAGCCTACGCTGGTCCGGGTTACTTTTGGGACACGTTATGTTCAATGAACGTAAAATGTTTAGGCCGCAACCCATGAAACCTGTGTAAATCGGATCCTTGCTATACACACAGGACGGCACTAGACATATCTCTGTTTATCAGAACTGTGGTGCGGTGGTGGATGAAGATCATTCTTGTCGCGCGTGTCACACAGTGAGTGTTTCACATACCAACAGCAACAGTGACTACAGCGTGAACATGTAAGGTTAACCACCCCGACCATCCACCCAACTGAACTTTTCCTCCTCAGCTGCTGTTGAGGGAAAATGCCCCAGTTGGAATGGAGTCCACCGTCGCCACAGGAGCCACCACCTCCACCCTTCAGGCACACACACACACACACACACACACACACACACACACACACACACACACACACACACACACACACACACACACACACACACACACACACACACACACACACACACACACACACACACACACACACACACACACACACACACACACCGTTCTGTCAGAGCAGACACGCCCTTTGGTTACTGCATCAGACATACTGTACATGCCCTGAGGTACTGCAAAACACAGCAAACAGACATGAGACACGCACTGTAAAACCAAACAAAGGAGGAGTAGCAGGCGAGGATACTCCACACTACGTAGCTGTTGTTGACAGAATAAGGGTAGAGCGTTGACTCACAGAAACATCAGCAGGATGTATGTGCACTTGAACAGAGCACTCTCAAATAGGCTGCAACCAGATAATGTCTCTTGTGACAGATTATTACAAGCACTGTTTCCAAGTGGGTTACTATGGTAAGGGTGCACATGGCCCAAACACACGGCACCTGATTCACATGTTGCATTCACCAGTTCACCAGTCACTAGAACGAAGTCATACGAAGGGCACTTATGTTACTTGTTCTCACTTGTTCCGACTCACTCAACAGACTCAAAGAAGTCTGCCTCCCTCAGAATTCAAAGGTTACAGTCACTTTTGCAGTCACTGTAGAAAGTGAATAGTCTCCTACTGACCAGCGTGCCTGCTCATTTTATGTTCTCCAACGTTACACTATTATCTTGATTTCCAACTCCCTTTCACTTCAATAGCCTGGTTTCAGGAATGGGGACAAGGTGATTATTGTGCTGTCCACTGTGATTCATAGGTGACACACTCAGCTGGGCTAGGACCCATTTGAAATTTACTGTGGTGGGGAGGGAGTCCAAAATAGGGGAGAGTTGTGTGGTGTTTTATTGGACACAGGGGAGGGTAGTACGTTTTATCCCTGGTTTACATTTGCTCATTTGCAGGTTTTACTATATAATTTCTTTCATCCTAGCCACATTTCCTCAACTGCTTGAATGTGCCTCCCCATTATAAATGTGTGTTGTTACTTCCCTTACGCACTACGCTTTTCCATGTGCTAACTATACCACAGGTATATAGTACAGTCTACCCGTCTAACTGTCTAACCTGTCCTCTATCCGCCATTCATAGTGACAGTAGCGGTAAGGTGGATCGTTTGTACAGATCTGCAATAGGCTAACTAAGAATCATATCACACATAAAACCATTCAAATGAGCATTCATTTTCAATATGACTCCACAATAACCAATAGGACGGGCTGATAGGCAGCAGAGAAGCCAGGTGCATCATTGCTCATGAAAGAACAGTGAAAACATGAGACACTCAGTTTAAAAAACTCCCAGTTGATCTTATTTAGGGACAATAGAATTATCCTACCTTGACTAGCCTACAACACCACAATGGAATGAATCATTGCATTATTGTTTTCAAGTGAGTACAACATTCTATCCTCGGCTGCAGTGAAAATGTCATTTGAATGATGGCGCAAACGCCCTGTGATTTGAATGTTTCATTTGATTTGGATCAGTTGTGGGTCTTCTCTAGATAGTTTATAAGGTCCAGAAAGGCACAGTAGCAGGCGAGTCTGGCTGTATTTTTACAGATGCGCTTTCTGTTGCATTTGATCATTCTCCCAAATCGTCCTATAATAATGTAGCCACATACGCTCTCGGCAGGCCCAGTTACTCAGGGAAGCTTAACACGCTCTGCCTCCTCTCCAATCCAAGGAACGCTTCAATATAGCCTAAATATTTGTCATTTAACTTTTAAAATGTATTACCTTTCATATGTTGCACAGACACAACCAGGCACAATGTTTTAACCTGATTAGGCTACTTCAAACGTCTCCTGTAGGCATGCGCACGTTTGTCGAAAATATAATTCCAGCATCCTCAAAATGGCTTGACATTAACCAGGTTTCCACCCGACCTTTTCATGCGAGTAAAGTACATGTTGGGGGGAACAAATGACATGACATCATGGCAAAGCATGTACTTTATTAGGCCAGATTAAATATGCTATGATGAACTTCACACGGTGGTGAAAGTGCACAGTGATGAGCTTGATGCTCGTTTCAATAAATACTGAGGGTCTTGTTCTGGTGACATGGTGATCAATGCTTGACTGCCGTTTGACAAAGAAAAATTATCTCTCACTTTTGTCCATAATAATCTCATCGTGTAGGCTATACCTGCATCTGCAAGCTTTTGGCTAGAGCGCAAGTGCCAATACCAGAGTGCACTAATTCGCTATGCCTAGCAAATGTTTTTTGTGACAAAACCATCAGTAGGCCAAGAGTTGAAAATGAATGGAAACCCATTTAACTATGTATGTACGTATTTTACCCACAGAATTTTATCTGCAACAAGTCAATTTGATGGAAACACAACTCTGACGGGAAAATGCGCATTTTGTTTTTATGCAGATTTTTATATTTGCATGAAAATCTGGCAATTGGATGGAGACCTAGATATAGACACCCTGCGGACTCTGGCAAGTGCGCTAGTCCAGTGTCACTTTGATTATGCTGCACATCATGGTTCACCAGCAGCCCAAAGCATCGAAAGAATAAGCTACAGATCAGCTTATAAGAATTGTACTTACATTTCCCCCCTCATACTCGTCTAGAGGTGGAGCATTTTAAGCAGCTAGCCTGGCTATCTGTGGAAAAAATAGTCATACTAATTCAACTTAGTCTGGTCCACAGAATTATCACAGACTCAGCCCCCAGGTACCTATCCAACAACCTATCCAAGAATGCCAAGAGTGTGCAAAGCTGTCGTCAAGGCAAAGGGTGACTACTTTGAAGAATCTCAAACATAAAATATATTTTGATTTGTTTAACACTTGTTTGGTTACTACATGATTCCATTTGTGTTATTTCATAGTTTTGATGTCTTCACTATTATTCTACAATGTAGAAAATAGTAAAAATAAAGAAAAACCCTTGAATGAGTAGGTGTATATGTAACGGATGTGAAATGGCTAGCTAGTTAGCGGGTACGCGCTACTAGCGTTTCAATCAGTTACGTCACTTGCTCTGAAACCTACAAGTAGTGTTGCCCCTTGCTCTGCAAGGGCCGCGGCTTTTGTGGAGCGATGGGTAACAACGTTTCGTGGGTGACTGTTGTTGATGTGTGCAGAGGGTCCCTGGTTCGCGCCCGTGTCAGGGCAAGGGGACGGTATAAAGTTAAACTGTTACATATACAACCTTTTAACTGGTACTGTATATCCCGGCGCTGTTGAGTGGAACAAACTACCACAGCAATTCAAAGCCATGCCAGCCATAACCACTTTTTAAAAGAATGGCAAAAGCTGGCTAATGTGTGAACAGTATAACTTTTTGTCTGTGTCTCTCTAATGTGTCTGTATGTATGTAATGTGTCTGTATCTCTGTAATGTGTCTGTATCTCTGTAATGTGTCTGTATCTCTGTAATGTGTCTGTATCTCTGTACTGTGTCTGTATCTATGTACTGTGTCTGTATCTATGTAATGTGTCTGTATCTATGTAATGGGTCTGTATCTTTGTAATGTGTCTGTATGTATGTAATGTGTCTGTATCTATGTAATGTGTCTGTATCTCTGTACTGTGTCTGTATCTTTGTAATGGGTATGTATCTTTGTAATGTGTCTGTATGTTTGTAATGTGCTGTATCTCTGTAATGTGTCTGTATCTATGTAAAATGTCTGTATCTATGTAATGTGTCTGTATCTCTGTAGTGTGTCTGTATCTTTGTAATGGGTCTGTATCTTTGTAATGTGTCTGTATGTATGTAATGTGTCTGTATCTCTGTAATGTGTCTGTATCTATGTAAAATGTCTGTATCTATGTAATGTGTCTGTATCTCTGTAGTGTGTCTGTATCTCTGTAATGTGTCTGTATCTATGTAATGTGTCTGTATCTACAGTATGCGTCTATTTCTATGTAATGTGTCTGTATCTATGTAATGTGTCTGTATCTGCAGTATGTGTCTGTACCTATGTAATGTGTCTGTATCTCTGTAATGTGTCTGTATCTATGTAATGTGTCTGTATATATGTAATGTGTCTGTATCTATGTAATGTGTCTGTATCTATGTAATGTGTCTGTATCTATGTAATGTGTCTGTATTTATGTAATGTGTCTGTATCTCTGTAATGTGTCTATATCTCTGTAATGTGTCTGTATCTATGTAATGTGTCTGTATCTATGTAAGGTGTCTATCTATGTAATGTGTCTGTATCTACAGTATGTGTCTGTATTTATGTAATGTGTCTGTATCTCTGTAATGTGTCTACATCTCTGTAATGTGTCTGTATCTATGTAATGTGTCTGTATCTATGTAATGTGTCTATCTACGTAATCATAAATCTTTTATGTAAAAAAAAAATGAGACCACAATGGAAATAAGTCCCCAACTTTATTGTGCCATCCCAGTCACTTTAAAACATATTTGTACTGTGTGTATATACACTGAACAAAAATATAAACACAACATGTAAAGTGTTGGTCCCATGTTTAATGAGCCGAAATAAAAGATCCCAAGAAATGTTCCATACACACAAAAGCGTATTTCTCTCAAATTTTGTGCACACATTTCTTTACATCCCAGTTAGTGAGCATTTCTCATTTGCCAAAATTATTCATCCACCTGACAGGTGTGACACATCAAGAAGCTGATTAAACAGCATGGTCATTACACAGGTGCACCTTGTGCTGAGGACCATAAAAGGCCACTCTAAAATGTGCAGTTTTGTCACACAACACAATGCTACAGATGTCTCAAGTTTTGAAGGAGTGTGCAATTGGCATGCTGACTGCAGGAATGTCCACCAGAGCTGTTGCCAGAACTTGCCTCTTTATTTATGGCTAAGGGAGCCTTTTTACCTTGACAACCAATAATTAAGAATATACTGAGTCAGTGGTCTTTCTTGGGGAAAGTCAGGTGGAACGTTGGATAGTTTTTCTAGTGTGAAGGAACGGTGCTTCTATAGCGAGGTATAGGCAATTGTATTTACTTGTTATGACACAGATCATTATTAATTAACATACAATGTGGGGACAAAGCGAACGACTGAACAATACTGAGAAAAGTTAGCGTTGTTAACGATATAACCTGTAAACTCACCTGAGTGTAATCGCGCGCCTTCCAACCTCCCGCAGTACAGTAGTCGAGAGGAGGAGCGCTGCGCGCTAAAGCGGTCAAAATACGCAGGGGGTTTGAAAGCCAGTGTGTGTGACCTACACATCTACATTATCCCCTGAGTCACACAGGTCCGCAGCTTGCGAATCGGAGTCAGAAAGAGTCGAACTTTGTCTAAGAAACGGGGAAACGGTTGTGTTCTTTGTGAAAAGAAAGGGAAAACGTCTGATAAGAGTATTCAAAGTCAAACATCTTCTGCGCATCAATTTGTTCTTTAGCCGTCAAACGTTGATGCATGCGTGAGGAATCCTGAGTTTTGTAGGCTACTATGATTTGAAAGAAGAAACCAAAACATAACTGAGACAGGTAAGTTCTATTTTTGCCTTTACATTATTTATGTTTGCTTTACTTTGAATGACTTTGTAGCCTTTGACTCATCCACGAAGCACTCGTCAATGCTTTATAGGTCGTTTTCAATACAACGTCACAATAAGGTGTAGAGCGTTCGATTTGCCTTCTTTGGGGCAAGACCCACAGCTCCGCTAATACCATTGACAACTGTGTGCCGTTTTCAAGGGATTGATAAATAAATGTTAACTATTTGGTTGAAATATCACCACCTCTTGAAGAGCATAGTCAGACCTACAAATGTCAGATTATTCCACGCAAAAACAAAACAATTGAGCACAATGGCCATTACTGAATACTTTCAATGGTTAAAGAAAATAAGATTGTCCAAATAGCCTAAGTTTTGCAATACATGCATTATAATATGCTAAGAATTTATAGCCTACACTAACCAAAATCTCCAGAATAGTCTCACAGAAATGTCCGCGTGTTTCCCTCACAGAGCAATTTCTCCCATGAGTCATTTCCCTCTCTTTAAATCACAATATATCGTCAAATATTCTGTTTCTCAAAGCTGTATTTACTTAGGATACGTCATTGTTCCTTGCAATAACACCTCTTATAGGGGATGAATTGTTTCGGGACTGGAGCAGGTGCGTGGTAGAATGTGGAGTCAAGAAAATGTGTTTTTGTTCCTCACTCTTACTCATAATTTTAAGTAAAAAACAAACTAGTCACTTGACCAGTATGCACACCTGCCAGTTTGGCTCCCATCCATCCTTGGAAATAGTATAGTAGTCAGAACTGGACTGGTGATGGTCCATGTTAATTGCTTAATTTTGCACTTTCCTCTGATTTCTTTAGATTGTAATTTGCACGACTATGGCTGACCCTGTAAAACAACATATTTCACTGCACCTATCTGGTTGTAACAGTCCTGACCTGTTTGATGTTGTTTTTATGTGTTTATGGTCAGGGCATGTGTTTTGGGTGGGCAGTCTATGTTATCTGTTTCTATGTTGGTTTTGGTTTGCCTGGTATGGCTCTTGATTAGAGGCAGGTGGTTTGCGTTTTCCTCTAATCAAGAGTCATATTTAGGTAGGGCATTCTCACTGTTTGTTTGTGGGTGATTGTCTCCTGTGATGTCTTCGTCGTTGTCGATGGTATTCACTTTCGGAGCTGTTTGGCTGTTCGTGTGTTTTGATGTAACGTTCCTGTTCGTGAGTTTACGTTTGTCTATGTAAGTTTATGTTCAGTTTCCGTTCGTTACGTTTTGTTATTTTGTAAGTTTTGAAAGTGTTTTTGTTTTGTTTAGTCGACGTCTTATTTGTAATAAAGATGGCTTATTTCCCTGACTCCGCATTTTGGTCAGAAGATCCTTCTCTCCTCACCTCATCTGAGGATGAGGAAAGCGACAGCCTTAACAGAATCACCCACCAACAAAATGTGACCAAGCGGTATGGGAATGCTCGACGGAGCAACAGGAACTTCTGGACTTGGGAGGAGATCCTGGACGGTAGAGGACCCTGGGCGCAAACTGGAGAATATCGCTGCTCTCGTGAGAAGAGTGAGGCAGCCACAGCCCAGGAGCGGTGGTTTAAGGAGGCAGCTAGGAGACGTGGATGGAAGCCGGAGAATCAAGCTCGAAACTGGAATTATGAGGGGACACGTCTTGCACGGAAGCCCGAAAAGCCCGTGAGTAACTCCCAAAAATTTCTTGGGGGGGGGGCTAAAGGGTAGTGGGCCAAGGGCAGGTAGGAGACCTGCGCCCACTTCCCAGGCTTACCGTGGAGAGCGGGAGTACGGGCAGGCGCCGTGTTACGCAGTAGAGCGCACGGTGTCTCCTGTACGAGTGCATAGTCCAGTGCGGGTTATTCCACCTCCCCGCACTGGGAGGGCTAGATTGGGTATTGAGCCAGGTGTCATGAGGCCGGCTCAACGCGTCTGGTCTCCAGTGCGTCTCCTCGGGCCGGCATACATGGCACCTGCCTTACGCATGGTTTCCCCGGTTCGCCTACACAGCCCGGTGCGGGTTATTCCACCACCCCGCACTGGGCGGGCGACCGGGAGCATTCAACCAGGTAAGGTTGGGCAGGCTCAATGCTCAAGAGAGCCAGTACGCCTGCACGGTCCGGTATTTCCGGCGCCACCTCCCCGCCCCAGCCTAGTACCTACAGTGCCTACACTACGCACTAGGCTACCAGTGCATTTCCAGAGCCCTGTTCCTCCTCCACGCACTCTCCCTATAGTGCGTGTATCCAGTTCGGTGCCTCCAGTTCCGGCCCCACGCACTAAGCCACCTGTGCGTCTCCTAAGTCCTGTACACACTGTCACTTCTCCCCGTACTAGTCCTGAGGTGCGTGCCCTCAGCCAGGTGCCACCAGTGCCGGTACCACGCACCAGGTATAGAGTACGCTTTGAGAGTTCAGTGTGCCCTGTCCCTGCTCCCCGCACTAGTATGAAGGTGCGTGTCCTTAGCCCGGTGCCTCCAGTTCCGGCACCACGCACCAGGTCTACAGTGCGCCTTATCCGGCCAGAGCCATCCGTCTCCCCAGCGCCATCTGAGCCATCCGTCTCCCCAGCGCCATCTGAGCCATCCGTCTCCTCAGCGCCATCTGAGCCATCCGTCTCCCCAGCGCCGTCTGAGCCATCCGTCTGCCAGGAGCCTGCAAAGCCGCCCGTCTGCCATGAGCCTGCAAAGCCGCCCGTCTGCCATGAGCCTACAGAGCCGTCAGCCAGACAGGAGCCGCTAGAGCCGTCAGCCAGACAGGAGCTGCTAGAGCCGTCAGCCAGACAGGATCTGCCAGAGCCGCCAACCAGACAGGATCTGCCAGAGCCGCCAACCAGACAGGATCTGCCAGAGCCGCCAACCAGACAGGATCTGCCAGAGCCGCCAACCAGACAGGATCTGCCAGAGCCGCCAGCGAGCCATGAGCAGCCAGAGCCGTCAGCCTGCCATGAGCGTCGAGAGCCGTCAGCCTGCCATGAGCGTCGAGAGCCGTCAGCCTGCCATGAGCGTCGAGAGCCGTCAGCCTGCCATGAGCGTCAAGAGCCGTCAGCCTGCCATGAGCGTAGAGAGCCGTCAGTCTGCCATGAGCGTCGAGAGCCGTCAGCCTGCATGGACCTGCCAGAGCCGTCCAAACAGGACCTGCCAGAGTCCTTCAGCCGGGATCTGCCCCTTGTCCCGGTGTTGCCCCTTGTCCCGGTGCTGCCCCTTGTCCCGGTGCTGCCCCTTGTCCCGGTGCTGACCCTTGTCCCGGTGCTGCCCCTTGTCCCGGTGCTGCCTCTTGTCCCGGTGCTGCCCCTTGTCCCGGTGCTGCCCCTTGTCCCGGTGCTGCCCCTTGTCCCGGTGCTGCCCCTTGTCCCGGTGCTGCCCCTTGTCCCGGTGCTGCCCCTTGTCCCGGTGCTGCCCCTTGTCCCGGTGCTGCCCCTTATTCCGGTGCTGGTCCTTATCCTGGTGCTGCCCCTTGTTCTGGTGCTGCCCCTTGTCCCGGTGCTACCCCTTGTCCCGGTGCTGCCCCTTGTCCCGGTGCTAGCTGTTTATTTAGGGGAAGGTAGTGTTAGGGTGGTCAGTAGAAGGGGTAGACAGAGGAGGGGAGTGACTATGGTGGTATGGGGACAGCGTCCTGAGCCGGAACCACCACCGTGGTCAACTGCCCACCCGGACCCTCCCCTGGACTTTGTGCTGGTGCGCCCGGCGTGCGCATCTTGAGGGGGGGGTACTGTAACAGTCCTGACCTGTTTGATGTTGTTTTTATGTGTTTATGGTCAGGGCATGTGTTTTGGGTGGGCAGTCTATGTTATCTGTTTCTATGTTGGTTTTGGTTTGCCTGGTATGGCTCTTGATTAGAGGCAGGTGGTTTGCGTTTTCCTCTAATCAAGAGTCATATTTAGGTAGGGCATTCTCACTGTTTGTTTGTGGGTGATTGTCTCCTGTGATGTCTTCGTCGTTGTCGATGGTATTCACTTTCGGAGCTGTTTGGCTGTTCGTGTGTTTTGATGTAACGTTCCTGTTCGTGAGTTTACGTTTGTCTATGTAAGTTTATGTTCAGTTTCCGTTCGTTACGTTTTGTTATTTTGTAAGTTTTGAAAGTGTTTTTGTTTTGTTTAGTCGACGTCTTATTTGTAATAAAGATGGCTTATTTCCCTGACTCCGCATTTTGGTCAGAAGATCCTTCTCTCCTCACCTCATCTGAGGATGAGGAAAGCGACAGCCTTAACACTGGTGTATGTGACAAGAAAACATTCTTCTTCTTTAGTTTGTTACAATCTTGTCATGATTCCATGTTTTAGGGCAGTTAATATCCTGATATCCTGAAGAAATCCCAGAGGGTTAATCAATAACTTGTTTGCAGTAATTAAGCACATGCTGTATCATTCATTATATAATAGAAACATAATTTCCATAGCCCATTCCATGATGGCAGGGGAATCAACCATTTTATACGATAATGAGTTGGATCAATGGTCTGAAAATATCAAAAACATAACTTCCTATACCAGTCACATTTATTAGGTTTTCTGAGAATCGGCAATATAAGCTATAAAAAAAAAAAGTACTCTGAGGACATTAAGTGAATGCTGGGGGGGTTCTGTTGGGCTTTCTCTCCTGCAGTTTTTGTTGTTAAAAATGTCCTGAACCACATTCTCAGATCGTCCTGATATGGATCATACTTGCAAATGATCTGATGACTATCATGCATGGGGTCTAAAATCTCTCTCTAATTCTCTCTCTCTATTCCTCTCTCTCTATTTCTCTCTCTCTATTTCTCTCTCTCTCTTCCACACTCCCTCTTTCTCTGACACTCTGACAGACCCTAAAAGCATTCCCCAGTCGATTGCCATTTAAGTGGCCTGCACCAACTATTTATCATTTTGTACAGCGCACCACTCACAGTCCCCCTGCATTGTTTTAATGGAGTTCTATCTACCACTCCCTTGGAGACATTTTCTTAACTTAGCGCGGTGGTTGGTTGCATCGCCCTGCAGAGAGGGAGGGCTGCCGTGTCCACGACTCCACCATGATTCACCATGTTGGGTCGCACTGTGGATGGAATTTGGAACCACAGAAGTGGTGCTCAATGGTGTTTGGTGGTGCTCGGTCAACACAGCAGCACGATACGTCAATAGCCTACAACTTTATTGTCCCTCAGTCAGCACATCAGCAACAGTACTCCAGTCCCTCATGAGTATCACTGATTGGCTCGTTCACAATAATAACGAGTCATAGTAGAAGTGCGGATGTATTTGATATTGAAGTACTCCAGTCCCTCATGAGTATCACTGATTGGCTCGTTCACAATAATAACGAGTCATAGTAGAAGTGCGGATGTATTTGATATTGAAGTGGGGCTCTATAATGCTCCCATATCAGCTTTCAGCAACAGTGATATTACTGACGTGATGCTGTGGTGGAGTGAGTAAACCATGGCTTTAAACCCCAACACACAGTTCCATGTGTGTGCCGAGCTGACAAGCAATTTGTCCCTCTCTCTTGTGTTTCTAATGGTCTCTATTTTTAGCAAGAGGTTGACATACACCTTCGCCAAACACATTTAAACTCAGTTTTTCACAATTCCTGACATTTAATCCGAGTAAAAATTCCCTGTCTAAGGTCAGTTAGGATCACCACTTTATTTTAATAATGTGAAATGTCAGAATAATAGTACAGAGAATGATTTATTTCAGCTTTTATTTCTTTCATCACATTCCCAGTGGGTCAGAAGTTTACATACACTCAATTAGAATTTGGTATGATTGTCTTTAAATTGTTTAGCTTGGGTCAAACTTTTCGGGTAGCCTTCCACAAACTTCCCACAATAAGTTGGGTGAATTTTGGCCCATTCCTCCCTCCAGACAGAGCTGGTGTAACTGAGTCAGGTTTGTAGGCCTCCTTGTTCGCACACGCTTTTTCAGTTCTGCCCACAAATCTTCTATAGCATTGAGATCAGGGCTTTGTGATGGTCACTCCAATACCTCGATTTGTTGTCCTTAAGCCATTTTGCCACAACTTTGGAAGTATGCTTGGGGTCATTGTCCATTTGGAAGCCCCATTTGCGACCAAGCTTTAACTTCCCGACTGATGTCTTGAGATGTTGCTTCAATATATCCACATCATTTTCCATCCTCGTAATGCCATCTATTTGGTGAAGTGCATCAGTCCCTCCTGCAGCAAAGCACCCCCACAACATGATGCTGCCACCCCGTGCTTCACGGGTGGGATGGTGTTCTTTGACTTGCAGGCCTCCCCCGTTTTCCTTTAAACATAACGATGGTCATCATGGCCAAACAGTTATATTTTCGTTTCATCAGACCAGAGGACATTTCTCCAAAAAGTACGATATTTGTCACGATGTGCAGTTGCAAACTTTAGTCTGGCTTTTCTATGGCGGTTTTGGAGCAGTGGCTTCTTCCTTGTTGAGCGTTCTTTCAGGTTATGTTGATATAGGACTCGTTTTACTGTGGAAATAGATGCTTTTGTACCTGTTTCCTCCAGCATCTTCACAAGGTCCTTTTCTGTTGTTCTGGAATTGATTTGCACTTTTAGCACCAGAGTACGTTAATCTCTAGGAGACAGAACGAATCTCCTTCCTGAGCAGTGTGATGGCTGCGTGGTCCCATGGTGTTTACTATTGTTTGTACAGATGAACGTGGTACCTTCAGGCGTTTGGAAATTGCTCCTAAGGATGAGCCAGATTTTTTTTTCTGAGGTCTTGGCTGATTTCTTTTGATTTTCCCATGATGTCAAGCAAAGAGGCACTGCGTTTGAAGATAGGCCTTGAAATACATCCACAGGTACACCTCCAATTGACTCAAATGATGTCAATTAGCCTATCAGAAGCTTCTAAAGCCATGACATCATTTTCTGGAATTTTCCAAGCTGTTTAAAGGCACAGTCAACTTAGTGTATGTAAACTTCTGACCCACTGGAATTGTGATACAGTGAATTATAAGTGAAGTAATCTGTATGTAAACAATTGTTGGAAAAACTACTTGTGCCATGCACAAAGTAGATGTCCTAACCGACTTGCCAAACTATAGTTTGTTAACGAGAAATTTGTGGAGTGGTTGAAAAACGAGTTTTAATGACTCCAACCTAAGTGTATGTAAACTTCCGACTTCAACTGTAGCTCTGTCTGATCAAGTGAGGGCAATCGAGGAAGACATTTAAAAAATGGATGGTGTTTTCTTTGTGTTAGTGACTGTTCTGAATAAGTAATTCCTCATTTTTAACTCATTTTTTAAACTTATTTTTGGAACAGGATGAAGAATATCTGCTTGTTGGACATCGCTCACATTGTGATCATCCGCTGGGCTCTGTGTTTCTCTGGGTCCGTGGTGATGGGTCAGTGTAATGAGGCAGCTGAGAACTCCAAGCTCAACCTGTCTGTGACCTACGACCTGCCCAGCTTTGAGGCCAACTCCGCCATTCAGAACCTGGTAACCTTCGAGGGGATCGTCTACATTGGTGCCGTGAACCGAATCTACGCGCTGTCAGAGAACCTGACCAAGCTGTCAGAGTACCGGACTGGGCCCGTGTCTGAAGGCGCTGTCAGAAGGCGGTGTGGTCCTAGTTGTCAGGATGGAGCCTGTGGTAAGACCAACGCTGTGGTGGACAACTATAACATGGCCCTGCTGGTGGAGCGTTATTATGATGATGAGCTGTTCAGCTGCGGCTCAGCGGACGCCGGTGTCTGCCGTCGCCACCTGCTAGAGGAGAGAAAGAAGGTGGACGGGGAGGTACAGTGCATGTATTCACCCAAGACAGATAATGGAGGACGGCACGGCTGCCCCGACTGCGTGACTAGCCCCCTGGGGTCCCGTGTGCTCAACGTGGAGAGCGGAGGCGTGGTGCGATTCTTCGTAGGAAACTCGGAGATCCCTGGAAGCCCATCCCGGATGATCTCCGGCCCCCAGGCCCAGCAGCCACAACACCACACCATCTCAGTGCGTCAGATGAAAGAAACCCAAGATGGTTTCCGCTTCTTCTCCGACCAGTCCTACATGAATTTGGCCCCGGCCCTCCGCGGCGACCACCACCTCCAGTATGTCTATTCCTTCCAGAGCGGCTACCACGCCTACTTCCTCACCGTGCAGCGCGAGAGCCACAGCTCGCAGGTTTACCACACCCGCATCGTCCGCATGTGCGGCACCGACCCGGAGCTGCGGCGCTATGTGGAGATGCCATTCGAGTGCATCCTGACGGAGAGGAGGAGGCGGCGGCGCTCAGCCAGCATCGAGGTGTTTAATGTCCTCCAGGCAGCCCATGTGGCCAAGGCGGGCCGCGAGCTGAGGCAGGAGATGGGGCTGAAGGAAGGGGAGGACGTGCTGTTCGCCGCCTTTGCCCGGTCCAAGCCAGACTCTCCGGAACCCAGTACAAGCTCGGCCGTCTGCGTCATCTCACTGGCAGATGTCAACAACTTCTTCAAGGACTTCATCCAGAAGTGCCACACCAAGCAGCCGTACCACTTCACCGGCTCCGAGGAGAAGCGCTGCTACAACGGGGTAAGAACTGAACAACAATGCACTATAAAAGTTATGTGTTATAGAATAGACTGCACTGTAGATGTAGTGAGAGTACTCTTCAAGGGTATTACGGTTATTAGGTTATTTTCGGGATTTTAGAGTTTGAGAATTAGCTACTGCAGTAAATATGGTATGTAGTTGACTTGAATTTAACATGGATTAAGGAGATCTAGCGAGGCAAAAGGATTCAGTGATAAATCATTATGGGAGGGAGTCAACTGTCTTGCCTCACGCCACTCCTCTTCTCTGTCTTCTCCATCCATCCATCATCATTGATGGGATCAATCGGTTAAATCATCTGATCAATAGTGACATGAGTTTAACTGCTGACGACCTCTCCAGAGGTCCTGTCAATAGTCCTGTCAATATCTGTGGCAGCACTAAAAATCCTCCCTTGACTTTATCAATACCTGGGTTCAAATACAATTTACAATAATTGCTTAAGCAAACACTCAATGTACAGTATATTTGAAAGATTTCAAGTAGTATTTGATTCCAGGTAGGCCTGACTGAATCATTACCTAACCTGCAGCCATATAACTTATAGGTCTGGTCACCATGTAATGTTACGTCAGTATATAACTCAGGTGCACTCCCACAGAATAAGGATGTTAGTTAATAGGTTTTAACGGTTATGTAGCTACAGTACAGATACCGAGGGAGGAGAGCAGGGGAGGGGGCTGCAGAGAAGAATGCAGAGGGGACAAATGGAATCATGGAATGCGTTTCTGACTCTTAGCGAGCCACGATGAATCTGTGGTAGAATAACAGGGACTCAGCAGCTGCTGGGAGGAAGATGATCCCATCCCTATGCCCGTCAGAGCAGAGGCATCTAATGAGAATCTCTCTCTCTCTCTTTCTCTCACTCCCTCTTGAAAATAGTTTTGCACGAGGGACAATTTCCTCTCCATCACAAGGATTGTATCTATTTTTCTGTGATACCCCCAAGTGTCTTAAAATAGAGAATCAGAACTCTGGACTACTGATGGTCAATGTTATCTCTCTGCTTTCCCATCTACATGCCCACCTACATCTGATTCCATCTGTGGGAAAGAGAAAACTGTTTTAGTCTAGATATAGCATTAAGCCAACCAATGACAGTGCACATCAAGCTACTTCTAAAGTTCTATATCTATTCTATTCTACGCTGAAACACAACCCCGCCGAGCCGCACTGCTTCTTGACACAATGCACGCTTAACCCGGAAGCCAGCCGCACCAATGTGTCGGAGGAAACACAGTACACCTGGCGACCGTGTCAGCGTGCATGCGTCCGGCCCGCCACAGGAGTTGCTAGAGCGCGATGAGACAAGGACTTCCCGGCCCCTGGACGACTCTGGCCAATTGTGCGTTGCCTCATGGGTCTCCCGGTCTCAACCGGCTGCGACATAGCTCGGAATCGAACCAGGATCTGTAGTAACGCAGCTAGCACTGCGGTGCACAATCTTATCAGAGATTATTTTTCCTTGACTAATTACACTACTTGACAGACAAGAGAGCGACGTCAGATGCCTTGAGGTGCAGGGTTCTCTACACTTATAAAGTGTAATAATCTGTAACACCTTTTAATAATTCCACAGTCAGAAGCAGGCTACGTTTTTATAGCCTACATCATCTTTCTTGGCAGCTGTTGCGTGTCAGAAACCCCATTATTATTGTTTTGGGTTTAGTGGTGTACAGTCTCTCCTGTTCTTGTTCTCAGTCTCTCTTTCACCGACTCTGAACACTCTCAAACATTCATCACTCAAATCTGCTATTTCAAATATTTTGGTTTTGTGGGTATAGCTGCTTCAGACAATGTCATACAGTTGAATCCATCTTGTCGATTATCAAATGTTGTGTTGATTTGCTGCAGCCAAAAGAGCTTTTAACGTTACGCGACAGGTAAACGCTAACAGGGTTTCTCTTTGTACGTATGACTTTAACAGTCATTCAAACATATTGTGCTTTCGAGTCTAAACAACGAGTAATTTAAACTTTGAAGCACCACTTTTTTCTTTTACTCGGGAAAGGCAGTAAAGAACTAATGAGTATGAGCGTACAATAACTGACCAACCGTCCCAATGTTTTGCCCTGTTTTTGTTTTAAAGCCTGAAGAAGGATCTCATCCCAGTTGTTGTCTAATGAATGTATGGGTCGTATTCAGTGGCATATGGCAAGTAGACCCTCTCTCTTATCGCGTAGTAAGAGAACCAGATAATCTAGGCCATAAAACAGTAAAAAGTTGTAAACGTATGAGGAATGCTTTAGTGCACTTTTTACATAATTCTTTATCATCTGGTCAACTAAACTCCTGTCGTTGACCTGGAATAGGAATTTAAAGGAGGGTTGGAGAAGTGAGCCGATGCAAGAGCATGTTTGATGATGTAAATGGTGGTTGTCAATTCCACCGAGCCTCTTAACTCCTGGCTATGGGCCCATAGGGCTCTGGTCAAAAGTAGTGGACTATGTAGGGCATAGGGGGCCATTTAGGATGTGCCCAAGTAGTGTAGGGAGCCAGATATGATAAATGATACAATGGTGTCTCTGTCGCCTTGTTCATGTGCTATAGGCTAGAGCCAGTCTCTTTTCAGTAGCTGCTCATTGCCTCTCTCACTGCAGGCTTATTGTGGGTCTCATGGGGGCCGTTTGTTAGTTACCAGAAACACAAATCATCTAGAATACTAATGAAAGACTAATAACTTGTCCCCTCAAAAGACTTACTGTATACACACAAAGTTCAACGAGCCTCTTGAAGCTATTGATTGGATTAGACAGGAGATTTTGGCTTGACAATGTTATTGGCAACAAAAAGAAACACTACACGTTTTGCTGTGTAATGGTAAAGGAAGAGAGTGAGAGATGGTTCAGACTTGGAATGTCACCAACAGGCTTTGTGGCCATTATCATAAGTTGAGTCGAGAGAAAGAGAGAGAGAGAGAAAGAGAGACAGAGAGAGGCAAGGGGGACAATTGGTCTCTAAAAATAACAAACGACCACATTTAAAGTCAAAATTATTATTAGATTACCATTGATCTGTGAAAACCCACCCGACGCTGATTGCTTTTAAATTGAATCTGAAGCCTGATTGATTGTACGTATGTAATATAATTCCAATGGAAGAGGCTTTTGATTGACAGTCATTGTAATTAGCAGTACTGTTTAAATGAACAGGTTTTAAAGGGTGGCCTTAAGAACAAAAAAATAAATAATAATTTCTGATTATGAAATGCAACAAAGATATATGTCCTTATATATCCAGCATCGAACACATCACTATATACTTTTAAAAAGTGTCCATTCAACAGTTGAGTAAGATCTACAGTAAGGGGCTACTGCTGCTGTTTGAGATGCACGCACTGTGTTGCCACACATAGAATTTGGAATTAGAATGCTAGAATGGCATTAACCTTCTTATGATTGTATTAAGGTCAGCCATTTTGTTCAGGGAGTTGGTCAACCATTGTTTGCCAGTGCTGTCATAAGATATTGTGTAAAATAATGAATTTGAAGAATTTATCTGAACTGTATGTTTGTTAGCCTGGGTACCAGTCTCTTTAGCTAATCCACTCCATGTACTCCATGTCATGTGCCAAAGAGACTGGCCTTTCCTCTTCAAATATGAACATTCTATCAATAACGTGCTTGAGGATAATAGTGGATTTGATCCTTATTCCATCACCCTCACAGCTATCCTCCAATCCCAATGATTATGCACATTTTGGGACTTTTTTCTCTCCACAACCATTTTTTCGTTTGTCCGGACGAAACCAGTCTGTCAAAAGTTGCTACCTCACCTCTACATTTTTACACTTAATACATACTCCAATTCAAACCCCAAAATATCGTAGTCTTTGTTATAGATTCTAATTATATTTTTGAGGAGGCACATGTAAAATGTGTTCCACACACACATACAGTTGAGGTCGGAAGTTTACATACACCTTAGCCAAATACATTTAAATTCCGTTTGTCACAATTCCAAACATTGAATCATAGTAAAAAGCCTTCCACAAGCTTCCCACAATAAGTTGGGTGAATTTTGGCCCATTCCCCCTGACAGAGCTGGTGTAACTGAGTCAGGTTTGTAGGCCTCTTTGCTCGGACACGCTTTTTCAGTTCTGCCCACAAATCTTCTATAGGATTGAGGTCAGGGCTTTGTGATGGCCACTCCAATACCTTGACTTTGTTGTCCTTAAGCCATTTTGCCACAACTTTGGAAGTATGCTTGGGGTCATTGTCCATTTGGAAGACCCATTTGCGACCAAACTTTAACTTCCTGACTAATGCTTGAGATGTTGCTTCAATATATAAACATAATTTTCTTCCCTCGTGATGCCATCTATTTTGTGAAGTGCACCTGTCCCTCCTGCAGCAAAGCACCCCCACAACATGATGCTGCCACCCCTGTGCTTCACGGTAGGGGTGATGTTCTTCGGCTTGCAAGCCTCCCCCTTTTTCCTCCAAACATAATGATGGTCATTATGGCCAAACAGTTATATTTTTGTTTCATCAGAACAGAGGACATTTCTCCAAAAAGTACGATCTTTGTCCCCATGTGCAGTTGCAAACCGTAGTCTGGCTTTTTTACAGCGGTTTTGGAGCAGTGGCTTCTTCCTTGCTGAGCGGCCTTTCAGGTTATGTCGATATAGGACTCGTTTTACTGTGGATATAGATACTTTTGTACCTGTTTCCTGCAGCATCTTCACAAGGTCCTTAGCTGTTGTTCTGGGATCGATTTCCACTTTTTGTACCAGAGTACGTTCATCTCTAGGAGACAGAACGCGTCTCCTTCCTGAGCAGTATGACGGCTGCGTGGTACCATGGTGTTTATACTTGCGTACTATTGTTTGTACAGATGAACGAGGTACCTTCAGGCATTTGGAATTTGCTCCCAAGGATGAACCAGACATCCACAGGTACACCTCCAATTGACTCAAATGATGTCAATTAACTTATCAGAAGCTTCTGAAACCATAACATAATTTTCTGGAATTTTTCAAGCTGTTTAAAGGCACAGTCAACTTAGTTTATGTACACTTCTGACTCACTGGAATTGTGATACAGTGAATTATAAGTGAAACAATCTGTCTGTAAACAATTGTTGGAAAAATTACTTGTGTCATGCACAAAGTAGATGTCCTAACCAACTTGCCAAAACTATAGATTGTTAACAAGAAATTTGTGGAGTGGTTGAAAAACGAGTTTTAATGACTCCAACATATGTGTATATAAACTTCCGACTTCAACTAAGTACCCTCCAAGTACCCTACTTGGACACCGGCTCTCCACAATTTCTCACTCTCCCACGCCAAATAGCCATTAAGCTAGGGCTCTTCGTAGGTCGCGATTTTTTTACCTGGTTACAATAGCACTCACAGCTTTCCAAGAAAACCAACATTTTGACATTTATGGTCTGTATATTTATAGGCTATTTATACAGTTAATGTATATTGAACCTGTATAAACTGTATTTAATTGAATAGGATCTCAATGGTCCCACATGCCTGAGCATGCTGGTGCCCTGCCTGCCTGCTGTCACTAGGATGTTGTGGTAGAACCAACCCAGGGTTTTATTCACCAGACACCAAACAGAAGAAAACGGACCAAAACATTAAGGGACTAACCGAAACTGTCCAATAAGAATTTCTAGTTTTTGTTGCAAATCTCTAGTTTTTGTTGCAAAATGTTTTCCATTTAACTACTGAATATGCCCCGGTGGTTTAGGTCACAGCTCGCCTGGTGGGAGGGAGAGGCTCAACATCACTTCACTGGTGAAATGAACAAAATCATGAAAATACAGGATCGTTCCTGCCCTGTCCTGTTCAAATCCATAATAATCCCACAATATTGGGTTTTGATATAGTAGGATAGGTGTGTATGCCTGGTGTATGTGTGAGTGTGCACGTATAAGTGAAAGCAAGAGGAACTGAGAAAGGTACCAGATAAGTCAACAGTTGTGTGAGGTTCAGCTTGAGATTTTGTGTTTGTTTTCCTCAACCTGCATCTGTTTCACAAAACCACACACACTCACCAGCCTAGCCCCTATGAACATGTGGTAAGAGTTGGGTGAGAGACCCTGCAGCTGCATACTCTCTCAGGCACCTCCACCTCCACCCCCTCAACTCAGTGACTCCATCCCAGTGTGAGCTCAGACCAGTACAGTGTGTCATGACTTGTCCGTGCCCAGACAGGCTCCGTGCTTGAGGAAAGGCTGAGCAACAGCAGCTAGATACCACCAGGCACCAGAGACTGACTGGCACGCTGGCCACCTGGCATCCAGCTGCTAACTGATTGCCTTCAGCACCTGTCTGTGGGGTAGAATAAATATTATAGAAATAGAGAACAAAATTATAGAAACCCCATGTCATATAAACACTATGTCATAATGGCACAGTTCACTATTTCACATGATGTATTAAGTCCTTGCCCATAGAAAGTCATGGAAAACCTTACTTACTTTACCAGGCTGTAGGCTTATAAACTTGCATTGACCAACACTAACTGTGCAATATACAGAGAAGAGCAGTGGGTCAATATTCTGCGACCGAGTCGTGGTTACGTAAGATTGTCCTTTTGGTCAATCGATGATGACATTATCAAACTGGACTTTGATTCTCAATGAATGAAAACAGATATGTTTAAAAAGCTGTTTATTTCAGACATTCTTCAAGGCGGGTAGGTTTTCTGTTGGTTAGAAATTCTCCAAGGCTGGTGTGTTTGCTGTTTGCAGTAGTGGCCGTTGATTGGTGAATACCTGGGGCGTGAGGTGGTTGGAGATGTCAACAAAGCAGGATGACAGAAACTACCGGTAGTTTCTCCGAGAAGATATATAAAGCGATCTGTGCATTTGAACAACAGCATAAATACACCTTTTTCACTTTTGCATGTCAAAAACCGAATGACCAATGCTGCACATGCTGCCACTGTTTTGAGCAGATCAGATTATACTCAAGTGCACCAGGAATAATGCAACAAGCATACAAATGCAATAAGTGAAAACACATTATCTAACTGAGGATAGCTGGCTAACATAATGTGACAAAGTATGATGTGCTGGCTACTAAACGTTCGTCCTGAAATAACTTCATATTTCCGAGTAAGTCAGATATGAGTTTAGAAAGACTTGAAATTGGCATGGGAGATAACTAGCTAGCAAGCTACCAGCTAGCTATATCAAAAGGTAGATAACTGGTTAGTTTTAGCTAAAAAATGTACCAATCTATTTATCAATGTTTCTCAAAATTACTATACCTGGCTAAATAATTTGATCATGCTTTGTGATACACCCGGTTTTATGCTGTTTTAGTCCACACAACATGTCGCCCTGTCACCTACAATAGAACCTGATAAACAACATTAGGGGCAAACAATCAAATTGCCCGCGCTTTTTTGTCCTACCAGATCCGCGATGAGAAGGTTCTAGCTAGTGTATCCCTCTGTCCTTCAACTCTTGTTGGATGTAGGCTCCTGTGACTGTTATGATAATTTATTTGCAAGTCAATTACAATTAGCTTTTTGCTTTAGAGCCATCTGTACCTGATAGAGAAGTTCTACTGTAGTCTCACCTGCGGAAGTAAGCTGTCTGGCGCAAGATACTTTTTGGGAGGAGGAGACTAGAGCAGACCCAGAAGATCCGACTGAATGGACGCACATTTGAGCACCCCAAGACGGTCTATTTACTTTGTGCTGTTATAATCTATGCTATGAAATCCTCCTATTTCATTGGGGCTGTCCCCCCTCATAGAAAATAGCTGGCAACACAATCCAAGCATGTTCGCACAATGTTGGCAGTCACTGTGGGGCAAGTAACTGAACATCTTGCTTTTAACAATATATTTTTGAAACAGACAAACTACACATTTACCGCATTTTTATGAGCATTTAAAACAGAATCCATGTAAGGTATTTTTTGGACCAATC
The DNA here is from genome assembly GCF_029448725.1 of Salvelinus fontinalis. Taxonomy (NCBI): domain Eukaryota; kingdom Metazoa; phylum Chordata; class Actinopteri; order Salmoniformes; family Salmonidae; genus Salvelinus; species Salvelinus fontinalis. Next base: position 246,012 of record NC_074676.1, on the reverse strand, counting down.
ACAAGTGTGGCGCTGCCCCTAACTCCCGAATGGGCGAGCCGCCTCTGGCTGTTTGTTCAAAATTTGCCAGGGCTGGTGTGTTTGCTGTTTGTTAGAAATTCTCCAGGGCTGGTGTGTTTTCTCAGTTTACATATGCAGGTATTTCCTGGTAATAATCGGGTTGCTTTCTGTGGTAAATGTTAGTTTATATTTTGCATTAAGTTAATCATTAGTGAGCGGTCTCCTGTCCCAGTTCTCTGTGACTTGTTTGGGAAAAACAACATTGCGTAGTATAGGTGTGTGCTTCTTGTCTGTTTGTGAGGTTGGAATTGTGTGCACACCTTACCTTATCTATGAGCAGTAACTAGTGGAAATGTCTCCCTCCACTTGCAACCTGTCTGTCTCCCAGAGGGAAAGCACATACTGGAATTGCCCTGACACGGATCTCTGCTGTCCACCGCTCTTGTCCTCATCAATTTCTCTTTTCGACATGCCGTTACAAATTATATACATTCTCTTCAAATCACATATCTTCCATTTTGTCCTCCACACATCTAAGCAGGGATTTTGCAAAAACTTGGCTACTTTATTGCTTCTAAGAGGTCTTTGCCAATAGTCCCTAAGGCTCCACATGATACACTTGTTTAGTGTGTGATGTGGAGTGAAGGAGCTTTGCTCAGTTGAGCTTAGTTATGAGTCAAGGGCCCAGAGCTGTTTTCTAATCAGTCACCTGCCGTTCCTCCTACTCCTTTACTTCTCCGCCTCTACCTCCACACAGTGATATCCTGCTTCCTGGTGGAAAAGGTGCTATGTGTACACACTCGTCTTTCGGCATGCACGCACATACACGAGGCACCCTACTGGCCAGTGCCCTTACCTCAAACCCCTTCCCCCTCATCTCTTCTTAAAGCGTTGTCTCACTACCAGTCTGAGCTGGCTTCATGGATGGCCCAGGTTTTAAACACCAAGGTCAGTGTAGGGGAGGAGCAGTGGAGCAGAAACAGCCCTCTGTGTTAGGCCAGCCGGTCTACTCCACCCTGTGGGCACGGGAGCCCAGGCCAGCGCCCCAGCATGGACCTCAGACAGACTAACATGGTGGACTCTACAGACCTATGGACTTCTGGACTTCGCCATGCAGTTGCATATGTCTCTAGCACTTGATTTTAGGGGTCCGTAATAAACCATTTATAAAGGCATTTATAAATTATTTGTTCACCATTTATTAATAATTACTCCCAAGTTTAAAAAACATCCACTAAGTCTTTTTGCAGTCCCTAGTCCAAAGTGAGCACTATTTATACTTTATAAATGTTTTGAGTGAACAGATAAAAGATGGGGATGCCATTGGTAGACATTCAAGCCATACCTGGTAAAAGAATAAGCATGCCACACAGTATGTGGAAATATATTATGTTCTGGGAATTGCCAGGGATCTCCTGATACGATATTATCACAATACTAAGAGCCAATACAATATTTATTGCGATTCTCACGATTCTACATGTATTGTGAATCGATACACAGTTTTTATTGCGATTTCATGTTCCAAAAATATTTCTCACTATATGTCTGCTCCAGAGAGAGAAGAAATGTCTGCTACAGAGAAATATGTTGGCTAACTATTTAAAAAGAAGATGGAGAACAAGCTATAATATGAACAATACCAGAGTTTTGGCGCACGCACAGCCGACTAGCGCTAGCTAACGCTACCTAACGCAACAAAAAAATCTCTCTCTATTTTTTTTTTTAACCTTTTACTGCAGTCGGCTAAATCTGGGTCACACAGAGTGTTTCATGGTCGTCTTAAATACATTTACTTAGAAACAAATGTATACACCTCACACACATAGTTATGCAACCTGGTCTCAGCATTTCAACCAACCACCCTACTTTTTGTTGTTGTTTTTTGCCTTAAGTAACCATCTTTCTTATGTAACCATACAAAACCTAACATTGGACTGCAGGAAAGCGCTACCAAATCTATACTACAGTCAAGGTATCAATATCCAGTGCCTTGAGAAAGTATTCATACTCTTTGACAGATTGTGTTACAGCCTGAATTCAAAATGGAATTAAATAGATGTCACCCATCCACACACAATATCCCATAATGACAGTGAAAACATGTATTTTTGTTTTGCTAAATTTTTTTTGAAAATGAAATATCTTATTTACATAAGTATTCACACCCCTGAGTCAATACATGTTAGAATCACCTTTGGCAGCGATTACAGCTGTGAATCTTTCTGGGTGTCTCTAAGAGCTTTTACACACCTGGATTGTACAGTGTTTGCTATTTTTTGATTGTTTTATTCTCCAAGCTCTGTCAAGTTGGTTGTTGATCATTGCTAGACAGACGTTTTCAAGTCTTGCCATTTATTTTCAAGCCGATTTAAGTCAAAACTGTAAGTAGGCCACTTACCACAAAGAACATTCAATGTCGTTGTGGTAAGCAACTCCAGTGTAGATCTGGCCTTTATCAGGAATCAAGGTAAGACTCAAGTGCAGACTGTGTGAAGTAACAATGTTAATTGTAACCACAGGGGCAGGCAAACGTCAGGTCAAGGCAGGCAGGGGTCGATAATCCAGAGTAGGAGCAAAGGTACAGGATGGCAGGCTCAGGGACAGAGACAGGCAGTGGTCAGGCGGGCGGGTACAGGGTCAGGACAGGCAAGGGTCAAAAACCAGGAGGATGAGAAAAAGAGAGACTGGGAAAAGAGCTGAGATGACAAACCCTGGTAAGCTTGACAAACAAGACGAACTGGCACCGACAGACAGAAAACACAGGTATAAATACCCAGAGGATAAGTGGGGAAGATGGGCGACACCTGGAGGGGGTGGAGACAAGCACAAGGACAGGTGAAACAGATCAGAGCTGACACTTGTGTTTTAGGTTATTGTCCTGCTGAAAGTTGAATTTGTCTCCCAGTGTCTGTTGGAAGGCAAACTGAACCAGGTTTTCCTCTATGATTTTTCCTGTACTTAGCTCTATTCAGTTTATTTTTATCCCCCAAAAAAGTCCCTAGTCCTTGCCGATGGCAAGCATACCCATAACATGATGCAGCCACCACTACGCTTGAAAATATGAGGAGTGGTACTCAGTAATGTGTTGTGTTGGATTTTCCCCAATCATAACTCTTTGTATTCAGGACATAAAGTTAACCTGTCTAGGATCAGCGTGGCGCTAGCGGCACACCCCCCCCCCCCCCCCCCCACTGAAAAACCAGTGCCGCGAAATTCAAAAAAAATATTTTTTTAAAATATTTAACTTTCACACATTAAAGTCCAATACAGCTAATGAAAGACACAGATCTTGTGAATCCAGTCAACATGTCCGATTTTTAAAATGTTTTACAGGGAAGACACAATATGTAAAGATGTACATCTATTACCTAAAAACACATTAGCATAATCCACCATCTTTTATTTGTCCACCAACACCAGTAGCCATCACCAATTCGGCTAAACTAAGATATTTATAGCCCCTAACCAACAAAAAAACTCATTAGATGACAGTCTGATAACATATTTATGGTATGGGATAGGTTTTGTTAGAAAAAAGTGCATATTTCAGGTAGATGGCATAGGTTACAATTGCACCCACCGTCACAAATGGAATAGAAAAACTACTTAGAGCAATGTGTTTACCTACTTACTAATCATCAAACATTTCGTAAAAATACACAGCATACACGAATCGAAAGACACAGATCCTGTGAATACAGACAATATTTCAGATTTTCTAAGTGTCTTACAGCGAAAACACAATAAATCGTTATATTAGCATAGCACATAGCACATAGCAGCCCAGCATTGATTCTAGCCAAAGTGAGCGATAAAAGTCAACATCGCCAAAAGATATTAATTTTTTCACTAACCTTCTCAGAATTCTTCCGATGACACTCCTGTAACATCATATTACACAATCCATATAGAGTTTGATCGCAAATGTTTATATTTAGCCACCAAAATCATGGTTAGACAATGTGAAATGTAGACAAGCTGGTCAGAAAATGTCCTTGCGCCACTTAGACAGTGATCTACTCTTATACATAAATACTCATAAACGTGACTAAAAAATATAGGGTGGACAGGGATTGATAGACAATTTAATTCTTAATACAATTGCGGAATAACATTTTTTAATTTATCCTTACTTTTCAATACAGTTTGCGCCAAGCGAAGCTACGTCAAAAAACATGGCGTCCTAAGCCACTAAAATGTTTCGACAGAAACACGATTTATCATAATAAAAATGTCCTACCTTGAGCTGTTCTTCCATCAGTATCTTGGGCAAAGGATCCTTTCTTGGGAGCAATCGTCTTTTGGTGGAAAGCTGTCCTCTTGCCATGTGGAAATGCCAACTGCGTTCGGGATGAACTGAAAAGCGTGCCCAACTATTCACATCGTTGCAAAAATAAATGTCCCAAAATCGCACTAAACGGATATAAATTGCTATAAAACGCTTTAAATTAACTACCTTATGATGTTTTTAACTCCCATAACGAGTAGAAACATGACCCGAGTAATATTACCCCCTTCACTAATGCTTGGAACAGGTGCGGGCCGGTGTCCTCTAGGCGCATGACGCAGCTCCAAAAGAATGACTAGCCTCAGGGTTTTTTCATTTGTAGGGCCTGTGAACGCGCAATCGACCCCAATGGAATCGTCATCACGTAAAGGCATCCAGGGGAAGACGTAAGAAGTGTCCGTATAGTCATAGCAATATCAGTGCCCTTTTAACTGACTTCAGAACAGTGGCCAACATTTCTGAAATCTGAATCCATGTCAGGGAAATTGCTGTAGAATGGGCTCTGTTCCACTTAGAGACAAAATTTCAACTCCTATAGAAACTATAGACTGTTTTCTATCCAATAATAATAATAATATGCATATTGTACGATCAAGGATTTTGTGGGAAGCCGTTTCAAAAATTACCCAATTAGCATAAATAGTCTAAACAGCGCCCCCATCCCCAACAGGTTAATTTATTTGCCACATTCTTTGCAGTTTTACTTTAGTGCCTTATTGCAAACAATATGCATGTTTTTTTTTTTTTTAATTCTGTAAAGGCTTCCTTCTTTTCACTCTGTCATTCAGGTTAGTATTGTGGAGTAACTACAATGTTGTTGATCCATCCTCAATCATAGATATTAAAGACGATCTGTAACTATTTTAAAGTCACCAGTGGCCTCATGATGAACTCCCTAAATGGTTTCCTTCCTCTCCAGCAACTGAGTTAGAAAGGACCCCTCTATCTTTGTAGCGACTAGGTGTATTGATACACCATCCAAAGGGTAATTAATAACTTCACTAGACTCAAAGGGATATTCAATGTCTGCTTTTAACATTTTTAGCCATCTACCCATAGGTGCCCTTCTTTGCTAGGCATTGGAAAACCTCCCTGGTCTTTGTGGTTGAATCTGGGTTTGAAATTCACTCCTCGACTGAGGGACCATACAGATAACTGTATATGTTAAACGCTATTATTGCACAGATTGTCCATTCAACATATTATGTGACCCCCCTGGTGGCAGGGAAGTCAGGCGCAGGAGATTGAACTTGGTATAAAACAGAGCAGTTTAATAAGTGCTCAAAAACTCTGAAAACCAAAATATACAAAATAATACAAGTGGGTACAAAACCCGTCACACACCAGAACATATCTTGCACATAGCTTACAAGCAAACAATCACCGACAAGGACAATGAGGGGGAACAGAGGGTTAAATACACAACATGTAATTGATGGGATTGGAACCAGGTGTGATGGAAGACAAGACAAAACCAAAGGAAAAGGAAAAGAGGATCAGCGATGGCTAGAAGGTCGGTGACTTCGACCACCGAACGCCGCCCGAACAAGGAGAGGGACCAACTTCGGCGGAAGTCGTGACACTTATTGACTCAAGACATTTCAGCGTTACATTTTTTATTAATTTGTAAACATTTCTAAAAACATAATTCCACTTTATGGGATTTGTGTGTTGGCCAGTGACACAAAATCTCAATTTAATACATTTTAAATGCAGACTGTACCACAACAAAAAGTCAAGGGGTGTGAATACTTTCTGAAGGCACTGTGACATCATCCAAAATAATATTGCAATATGTAACCGTATTGTTTTTTTCCCCCATCACTAAAATATTTATACCTGTTGTGAATAAATAGCTTACTAACATTTACAAATATGGGAATAAGGAATAATAAATGGTGAGCAAACTGTTTGTAAATGCATTATAAATGCCTTATAAAAGGTTTATTATGGACCCTTAATATAAAGTGTCACCCATATGTCCGTATAGTTGGTCCTGCCGTTAGCCATATGGACAAAAGCAGGCCTTGAGCCAGTCCACCATGCAGCGGATACATGGACAGAAGTGTCCACGCGCCGGTCAACAGTGAACTGATGATACATTGACAGAATGTGAGAGATTTTATGTTTCAGGGTTCGGTTCAGATGAACCTTGAGTACATATAAACCTTGGTTAAGATACCTTGGTTAAGAAATGGAAGGGGATTTAAAGTCCTTCCGGGCCAAAGCATACTCTGACTCTGGCATCAGCTGATGCTAAACCCCCAGTCATTCCATTCAGCTATACTAAGCCACACACAATGGAGCCAAGAGATTGTGTCTGAATGTCTACTCAAGTATGGAGGGGATAGAATAGAAAGACACCCCCCACCCTCTTACTCCAACCTCTCAATCCCTATCCTCTCAACGCTTGTGTGGGTTTTATCACCCTGTCGCGCTCCCATACAATGCACCAACAAACAGAGACCTAGGCTATCTAGCCAAATCCCCAGGACACCATTCAGATTGGGGTAGGAGGCTTTGATGTTATCCACCCCACTGGGGATTGGTGATCTCTGGATGAATCATATTGCTGTCAAAGGAGGAAAAGGAAGGGAGGGCATGCTCACACCTGAGTGAGCATGAACTGTTTTTCTTGGAATTGAATGGTGTATTTTACGGTCAGAAAGCCCAGTATCTGGCCATGCATCTAATGGACTATCCCAATTCACTTCCAAGAAAACTTTGTCTTTGTGCATCAGGGATTGTGTCAAAAGAGAAAGATTTTGTTTTTAAAGTTGGGCTCCCGGGTTAGGGTTTGGCCGGGGTAGACCGTCGTTGTAAATAAGAATTTGTTCTTAAAAGACTTGCCTAGTTAAATAAAGGTTAAATAAAAAATAAAACAACCAGCAATTACTGGTTTGATGTATCCTATAATAGTCTCCAGCAATGAACCCTTGAGGTTGTTTTGGCAGTCGTCATACCGGTTACCGTGACAATGTTCAGTCATGTTTCAGAAGAAGAGTAAGAAGGTAGGTGATGCATTACACACAACTTCCTGTTTATATGTTGCTATAATATATTTACAGTCAAATACAAAAACCTATCCTGTTTGAAGATTTCTTCTCTGGCATTAACAGTACTGGGCCGGTATTCACAAAGTGTCCCAGAGGAGTGCTGATTTAGGATCACGTCCCCCCTTATTCATTATGATTCAAGGCTAAACTGATCCTAGATCAGCATTAACAGTACTGGGCCGGTATTCACGAAGTGTCCCAGAGGAGTGCTGATTTAGGATCACGTCCCCCCTTATTCATTATGATTCAAGGCTAAACTGATGCTAGATCAGCATTAACAGTGTTCCTGGATCTGTGCCCTTGAGAAACCAACCAGATGTACAGTATTTAGATCATAATGAATTATTCTCACATAATCTCTGTGTGTGTGTGTGTGTGTGTGTGTGTGTGTGTGTGTGTGTGTGTGTGTGTGTGTGTGTGTGTGTGTGTGTGTGTGTGTGTGTGTGTGTGTGTGTGTGTGTGTGTGTCTGTGTGTGTCTGTGTGTGTCTGTGTGTGTGTGTAGATGCCAACTTCCAGGAGTTTATGAGTGTGAAAAGGCAGTACAATGATGCATTGTTGCACTGCCGACCATTTCTCTGAACTGGGGCTTTGCCCATTGTTAGTTTGCCTTTTGTTGTGTGTTTTTTGTTTTACAGACATTATAGTATTCAGCTGGTGCAGAAATAGTTACAAAAGAAAATACTAAAAGCCACCACCACCTGCAAGTTGTCATGAAATAAATCGGAATAGCATACGTATGATAAAGTTGTGTTTGTTCTCTCCAAGTTTGCGTTGATTTTTAAACCTGCGTTCTCGTTAAAGCAAAAGTGCACTATATATACGTGGACACCCCTTCAAATGAGTGGATTCGGGCTATTTCAGCCACACCCGTTGCTGACAGGTGTTTAAAATTGAGCACACAACCATGCCATCTCCATAGACAGACATTGGCAGTCTTACTGAAGAGCTCAGTGACTTTCAAAGTGGCACTGTCATTGGATGTCACCTTTCCAACAAGTCATTTTGTCCAATTTCTGCCCTGCTAGAGCTGCCCCAGTCAACTGTATGTGCTGTTATTGTGAAGTGGAAACATCTAGGAGTAACAATGGCTCAGCCGCGAAGTTGTAGGCCACACAAGCTCACAGAAGGGGACCGCCGAGTGCTGAAGCACGTAGCGCGTAAAAATCGTCTGTCCTCGGTTGCAACACTCACTACCGAGTTCCAAACTGCCTCAGGAAGCAACGTCAGCACAAGAACTATTCATCTGGAGTTTCATGAAAGGGGTTTCCATGGTCAAGCAGCCACACACAAGCTTAAGGTCACCATGCACAATGCCAAGTGTATGCTAGAGTGGTGTAAAGCTCGCCACAACTGGACGCTGGAGCAGTGGAAACGCGTTCTATGGAGTGATGAATCACATTTCACCATCTGGCAGTACGACGGACGAAAGAAGGGAAGAAGTAGCTATGTTCAGATCCTGTGTCAGTTAAGAAAGCAAAAGGTGATATGCACATCCCATATTTAAGATAAGATAACCAATGCTGGGGAAAAAATAATACTTTAAAGGTCCAATGCAGATGTTTTTTTTATCTCAATATCAAATCGTTTCTGGGTAACAACTAAGTACCTTACTGAGATTGTTTTCAATTAAAATGGTAAAATTAGAAACAAAAATAGCTTCTTATCTAAGAGCAATTTCTCAAGCAAGAATTTTGTTAGGACTGTCTGGGAGTGGTCTGAGTGGGGAGCAGAAAAAACATTTATTGGCTGTTATTAGCAGAGAGGTTTCAAACTCATTCTTATTGGTCTATTAGCTAATGTATTGCATGGTGATGTCACCATGGAAGGCCAAAACTCCATCCCACCAAAACAGCCTGAAATGTCAGGCATTCTTTTCAAACAGCTCTTACACTAAAAGGCCATTTTCATAATTTGTATAATTTCACAGTATTATTCCAACCCCATAGTGTGGAAAAACATGTTTTTGAGCCCACTGGGCCTTTAAGATAAATAAATTAGGCATGCACACAGAATATTGATGCTCCCCAGTGCCCCAGTGCTCCCCAGGCCCTGCTGTCAGACCCAGAGCCAAGATACAGTGTATAGTTTCCTGACCCTGTTTACAACTCTTGGTTATCTGGTTCATCTTAAAGTCCCTACTGTTGGAACTGCTACTGGTGCTGTGGTCCTTCTGTGTTTCCCCACCTTGTCTCATATACACTTAGCTAAGGTCTGAATGGTTCAGTGTAAATCCATCTCCCTTTGCTCTGCGTTGGTCGTCCAAAAAATAAAAAGAGTGAGTGAGAGAGACCAGACAGACAGACGCACACACACTGAGAGCCCTAAACACACCATGCAAGTGGTAGCGGGATGACCTGAAGGAAGGAGCAGGCTTTCAGACGTGTAACTTCACTCACCGTGAAGTCCGTCAGTAAAAAGGCTCTGCTAAATGTTTTGCTGCTCGCTGGCCGGGTGGAATTGATTAGTCCAGACTACTACTGACTGAGAACCAGGAATTCCGTTTCTATGAGTTTGGCAGGAAAGCGCTTTAAAGCATGTCAGTTTGGATCTTGGATCTTTGAAAAGCAGTTACGCTCTTTTGGAATCGTGCATGTTCCCTATTCCAAGTTGGATACGTTTCCTTATTACTCATCAGGGAGCATTGGCCATTGACAACTCCTCTCCAGTGCACTCTGCTCTGGGCAGTTCCTTTTCCTTATACCAGAGTCCATTACTGTAATGCAGTAGTAGGAGACAGGGGGGTGGTTCATGGAGGAAAGGATTCCCCCTCGAAGCCCCTTCTGTCTGTCGGTGGTTGGTAATGAATACGAGTAGATAAGCGCTAATGCTAATAGTGCATGGCGGGTAAATGATGGGCTCTAACTCCGCACGTCCCGCTGCCCCAACACTAAATTATCCTCAATTTGCATTGGTCTGTTTGGTCTAATTGAATTAACATGCTAGGCTGGCGGCTGCCTGCCATGCAACAGTAAATATGCTGTATGGACTGGCTGGACTATCGGTCACAGAAAAGAGAAAGTCTTGGGCTAGTGAAGAATGCTCTATAGGTCCATGATGTTCCCTGTTTCCCTCCCATCGCCAGATATCAGTCATTGTTTAGATGACGGAGCGCCGCTACGTGCTGGAGGAAGAGCTCTGAGGATAGAAGTTCATCACAGTACGACCACAAATAATATCTTTGGCCCAAACTCTCTACATCTCGACACTGCACTCCTCTTGCTACACGAGACCAAGCTTAAGGAGCAAATTATTAGTAACTGCATTCTGCAGCTTAGGGAGAGCGAGAGAGAGGTGCTGGGTCATCATTCACTCATCATTCATTCAGCCAGTGTGTGTGTGTGTGTGTGTGTGTGACTATATAGAGTGTGGTACCCAAGGGTAGCTGCATTGTTCCCCAGCAGGATTCACAAAGGCCCCCACAGCCCCCCGGTCTGCGTTGACAGATCATTTGACTATTCAAATGAGCCACGGACACCAAGTTGTGCCTCGGTGACAGAGAGATAGAGAGAGGAAGCGAAAGAGAGAGAAGGAAAGAGAGAAGGGTGAGTGAGTGAGTGAGTGAGTGAGTGAGTGAGTGAGTGAGTGAGTGAGTGAGTGAGTGAGTGAGTGGAATGAGAGGAGAGAGAGAAGGGACAGGTGGAGAAGAGTGTGGACAGGGAGCGAGAGGGGAAGAAGAAACAATGGGAATACAGGGTAAAGGGAGAGGAGGGTTAGAGAGAAGTTTAGAGTGGGCCCCATCACCAACAAGGGCTTTTAGACCCTGTACTTTTCTCCCTCAATGAACTGAAACGCTCGTTCCCAACGAGGGGTGGGTTTAACACTCCAAAACAGAAATGAATATTATTCAGCCTGACTGAGTTCCTCTGGCGTCTGTTTATATGATGTGTGAAGTTGTTCTCTGTCCGTGCTCAATGCACCCATGCCACCCTGGGTCACCATACCTAACCCATACACACACACTCACACACTAACCCCTAACTCTGCCTGGCATCCGGAGGGCACGCATCGCCCCAGACCAGCTGGCCTCGGAGCGCCAGGGTCTAATCCAACATTATTGTCAGCTTCTCTAATTCCCCTGACACACACACACACACACACATACCCATACACACATACACAAACACACACACACACACGTGCCTTCCCTTAGCCCAAGTGTCACCCGTGGGACTCTCAGAATATAATTATGTGTCCCTACCCCCCTAACAACACATGCACACACACATGTACACATTCATGAACCATGCATACACATATAATATACGCAAGCTACGTATATTGTGTGGGGGGCCTCCACACACAAACAAACACACATATACGTACATGCGCAATTACTCACACACAACCCATCAACACCCCTTCCAGACTCTACAAAACATACATATGCACACACCCCATTACAACCCAACCACACTTGCTCCCTAATAAGTACACACACAAACAACAGTCAGTGCAAGCTGTCAGGGGGCAGAGTTGTGTTATTCTACTAAAAGGCCAGCTGACTTTGTGGAGAGCTTTGCTGCCCCACTCAAGAAATCAGCAATAACAAAGTGTGTGTGTGTGTGTGTGTGTGTGTGTGTGTGTGTGTGTGTGTGTGTGTGTGTGTGTGTGTGTGTGTGTGTGTGTGTGTGTGTGTGTGTGTGTGTGTGTGTGTGTGTGTGTGTGTGTATATATATATATGTCTCTGTCTACTCTAAGCAGTAGCCCCCAGTGTATTTTAATGACTGAGTGAAGTGAGTGTGTAGGTGTGTGTCTACTATTAATAGTAACACAGCCCCGGGCCTCCCGAGTGGCGCAGCGGTCTGAGGCACTGCATCGATGTACTTGCTGCATTACTACAGATCCTGGTTCGATACCGGGCTATGTCGCAGCCGGCCGCGTTAGGGAGACCCATGAGGCGACGCACAATTGACCCAGCGTCTTCCGGGTTAGGGGAGGGTTTGCCGGGCCAGGATGTCCTTGTCCCATCGCTGACACGGTCGCCAGGTGTACTGTGTTTCCTCCGACACATTGGTGCTTCCGGGTTAAGCGTGCATCGTGTCAAGAAGCAGTGCGGCTTGGCGGGGTTGTGTTTCAGAGGACGATCCGCTCTCGACCTTCGCCTCTCCCGAGTACCTACGGGAGTTGCGGCGGTGAGACAAGACTGTAACTACCAATTGGATATGACGAAAAAGGGGATACAAAAATAAATAATTATAAATCAAATAATAAATAGTAACACAGCCCAAGCCCAGTGGTTTTGTGTGTCGCTAGAGCCACTGGTGTGTCTACTCTAAGGGAGCCTGGCCCGAGGGTCAGAGTAGGAGTATGAAAAGGACATTAGACCTCTCTCTGCACCTTGTCTGTACCCAGCACGCGGATTACACACCCCTCTTGACTCTGGCAGGCCTCACACACACATACACACTCATGTAGACACACACACACTCACATGGGTCGCTAGCGGGCCCCGCGGAGCAGCTAAACACTGAGCCGCTGCTGCCATAGTAACCCTATCGCCTGGCCGTTGTGTTGCAGACAATGGCCGGTGGTTAAGTGTCGGGGAAAAAGGTGTACAGTGTCTCACATATCCCCCCGGCTTCTGTTTTACTGGACAAAAACATCTTCCTCAAACTTGGGAAAGGTTTGGAGACCAAAAACCAGTTGGGAGTTCACCTTTCTTTGCCTTAAAATGTCTCTTTCAATTTCAAATCAGAGCAACAACAAAAAATTGAGAGTTAGAGAGAGAGAGTAGAGAACATAGTTAACCTCGCTAAGGAAATCGTTTGCCATGACAACAGCGTGACTATTCTTCAAGACTGTGTTACTGTGTGCCAAAGAAAATCCCTAGGTCTCTCGGATAATAGCAATGGGGCTTCAAACACGACTTGTCAAAACACCCTTCCACTGTCCAATTACGTCCCCTTGATCCTCAGCGTTACCTTCACAGAGTTCTGTGGAATGCTCCGGAACCCTTTCTCTTTCTTCGTCTCTCCCTCCTACCGCTCAGCGTTGCTTTTACAAACACTCCATAGGACCCTGTTTGTTTGCTATCAAAATAATCTCCCCTGGTCCTGTTTTCGGAGCGGTTCTGTGGTGATCTCCGTAGTATCCTGGCTTGATGACATCTCAATCTCTGGGAGTAGTAAGAGAGAGAGAGAGAGAGAGAGAGGTCCCAGACTTCGGACCACTTCCCATGGACTGTATCTCATGTGGTTTACTTGCGTGAGACTCGTATCTAGAGGTGCGGACAGCGGGAGTTATGATGGATCAAAGTTGTTGGCCTGGAGATTCCGGGCAAAAGTAAACACACACAGACACACACACACACAGACACACACACACACACACACTGTAGACACATGAAAGACGGTCCATCCGTCATCTCCCCCCCCCCCCCCCCCCCCACACACACACGCACATTATATCTTACCCACCTGATCTATTTTCACTCTAGGTAGTCAGTCCTCTCTCCTTCTCAGACGTCAGATAATATTCTTCTCTTCTGAAAGAAAGATGAGGTTCTTGTAGAGTGAATCAACTCCGGCCTGACAGCTCAGCACTGCTGGCCCTCTGCAGTACAGCTGTGGCTTTTGGCATTATGTACATCCAGAGATGTTAGCCAGGAGTGCTTTTTTTACCCTGGATTTCCCTCTGTAGTTGTCTCTCTATCTATTCTGTCCTTGCTATAGCCTTGGAGCTAGTTGTAGCCAGTCCAACCTGGTTTGGCTTATGATGGATTCAGGTATACCGTAGCTTTGAAGCTGTACTGTTGTTTGTTTGTCTACCAGCCAGGACTGTCTTTTCACCTTGGAGCTAAACTCGCCTGTAATGGCCTACTCTACTTTGTCTGTAATGACTGCTCGAGACAAGCTGCTCGCTTGATTTATTACTCTCCCATTGTTCTCCTCAGCTTCAAAGCTCGCCTTTGAGGTTTACCCCAGACATTTCAGTGTTACACATCGCAAGCAAGTCACCCTGACATAGTCCTCACATGTAGTACTTCATTTACAGAGAGTCTCTCTTTGGGTGCTTAGTTAGTTGGCTATCCCTCCCTGAAGGTACAGGTACCATCAGTCAGTGTGGTGAGTGAGTTGATACTAATTCCAACTGGGTTTTAAGATCATTTGAAAATAAATGACCCACTTGACCTGCATCACTGTATACACTACTCTCTCTCTCTCTCTCTCTCTCTCTCTCTCTCTCTCTCTCTCTCTCTCTCTCTCTCTCTCTCTCTCTCTCTCTCTCTCTCTCTCTCTCTCTCTCTCTCTCTCTTTCTCTCGCTCTCTCTCTCTCTCATTCTCTCTCTTCCTCTCCCTCTCCTCCCATATGGGTTTTGGGCCAGTGTTGTGTTCCTTACTGAGTGTTGTGTCTGGGCCCTTTGGAGCGTACAGTGAAACAGTAGATGCTGCCAGGCCGGGCCAAGTGGAGTTGGTGTTAGGGGCCCCAGCCTGGATCTCTTAATCAGTAACCCTCTGCCTCTGTAGTCTGTAGCTAGCACCCTAAACTCTGTAGTTGGCCCCGCCTGTTTAGTCACGGCCCCCGCCTGCCAGCCTCGGGTTTCATAAACTATTGATGACCGACGGGGGGGGGTCCTTGACCTGAGAGCTTGTCTAGCTTGACCACACCACCCCCCCTCACCCTACCCCAAGCTTTCTCCACTTTAATGACTGGTGACCTCTTCTAATGGTTTAATGATGACGACTTAGGTTACTTTCAAAGCAGAGAGTAGGGTGGCCAAGTGAAAACCTGCACAGGGTTGCCTTTGCCAGACAGTGGTTCTGGATTGTGGCCTAGTGAAAACAGGCCAGGCGCAAACACACTTACAGAGTGGACTTTTACTCTATTACTAAAGGAGAAGACTCTTGCATGCCTTTTGGGGCGAGCTAGAGAGAGGGAGACAAATAGGGAGGGAGAAAAGCAGAAGGAGAGAGAGAGCAGTGAGCGTGTGTAACGTCATGGCAGCCGCACCGGCACGCATTCCCAATGTGTTTCCCATGAATTCCTGCCACGCACACAAACACACACACACTGTGCCAGCCACAACTCTCCATTACGAGCAGAGTCCGATGAAAGAGCAGATGAGGAGGCTTAGGGAGCCCTGCTCTCCATCCCTCTCCCTCCCATTTACCCTCATCTGACAGGGGCATGGGGGGAGGTTAGGGGTCTTGGGAAGTGCTGTGGCTCATCAGTTGAGACACTCTGAATGTAACTAGTTAAAAACCACTGGCTGTACATGACATATTTCATGCAACCGTATGTGATCCACGTATCTTATGTTGTATGTGTTTTCCTCCCCGTGTAGAGTTCGTCAGACGACTCGTTTGGCTGTGGGAAGCATGAGGAGGGCTACCGTCTGGAGGTGACCAGTACCATGGCCAGACTAGACTACTTCAGCGGTCAGTTCAGCAACGTCCTGCTCACCTCTATTGCCGTGGCGACCGCACAGGAGCAGACCGTGGCCAGCTTGGGCACCGCAGATGGACGCCTCATACAGGTAGGGGGACAGGGGGCAAGAGGGAGTACTGGCAAAGAGAGGGGAACTGTAACACTTTACTTAAACAGCCTTACGAGAGTGAGAGCAGTGAGAGTGTGAAATCACACACTCACTCAATGGAAAGGAGGCAGCATGAATGAGCCCAAAAATGTCCATGAACAGCAAAGGGTTGGTGCTGTAACCTGCTTACCCAAGAAAAAGGAAGAGGAAGAACCCAAAGCTAACTTTGAATTAGTCATAAACAAAAAGTCAATTGAGCTCCTGAGTGTATACAGAAGGCTCAAACCTGCAAAACTGCCTGTTGGTGCCGTGGCCAGACAGCACAGTCTCCCTTTCTTTTTGTGCATGTAAATGGGGCAGGATGTTGGTACGTGACCAGTGAAACCTGACATTTTGGGAACACAAGGGGCCGACACACAGGTGGCTGCCAGTACAGGGGCAGGTTAGGAAACACCACAGCTGGGAGGAGGGCGGCTTCCTTCCTATTTGCTCAACACATGACCCCTGACCTTGCCTCGCCATGCTTCCACAAACCCTCCTGCTGCGTTCCGTCGTATGTACCATCTGAGCAAACAAACCACGTCTAGTTTTGACTATTAAGTACAGCCATTGGTGGATTTCACTTTCCGCTTCCCATTTGTGTTTGTAGGCCCTCAGCAGCGGTCTTACTGTCTCCTATAGAGACAGGATTTACTCAGGAGATGGCTCAGTCTAGCCTAGTCCCAGATCAGCCAACATCCTGCCCATTTACATGCATAATGCATAACCAATCTTGGACCAGGCTAGGTTGAGTCAGGTCAGGTGGAAGTGGAACACTGGCGGATAAGAGCTTTTGAGTTTTGTTCTGTCTTGCATGCCCCTGTAAAGGAAGCTCTGTTTGGCCTCAAACTCTCTCTGATGTTTTATGAGTACTTTTAGAAAAACTGTGTTTAAAAAAGTCACGGAAGAACGATGGGAATGGGCGAAAAGGCGACGACAGCTGCGCGGAAGCAGGGTTATGAGCCGAACTGCCCGTTAATGGCAAGCGCCGAGCTTCGATGACACGTTCCCTCGCACAGCATTTCTCTCTCTCTCTCCACCGAGTCCCCGCAGCTGTTGGCATGTTTTTTTTCTCACTCTTTTTTTTGTTGTTGGTGAAATTTCTAACCTCATTGTCTCGGGATGGGGGTCTGGGAAGGAGAGAGCAGGAGACCAGCTGTCCTGAGAGAGGGATGCAGTGGACCTCATGGGGGGGGGGGGACTTTAAGAGACGAGGTGAAGGTAGGGAAAGATTGGTAGAATGGAAGAGTTGTAGTACGAGAGAGAAATATGGGTCCGAGTGTAGAAAAAAGAGGGAGGGAGAGAGGTTGTAAGGTTGAACGATTCTTATTAGAATCCTAGGAAAGGCCTCTGTCAACTGCCTTTCTTTCTGTTTACCCTTTGTTCCCAAGGAAAAATGCTCTTAGCACCAATGGAGAGAACAAAAGAGAGAGGATAGGAGAACGAAAGAGAACGCTGTGCTGTGTTGTGCTGTGTGCCCGTGGTCTCTCCATTCTGGCTCAGGAAATCTCTCCCTATGGTTCAATATCACTGTGAAAATAGCACAGTGGCTGTGTTTATAGGCTAAATTCCCCTGTCTAATACAATAAGCCGTAATTCACACCACTATTACCCCTGGAGAAAGAGACTAGGCCATTCAGTCTTTGGTTGTAGCTGAAGAGTGGAGTAGGAAATAGTGTTCCCTGTGAGAAAGGAGACATGCCATTCATTGACTCGCTGAAGTCTCTCAAAAAAGAAGACATTGGTTTTCAGCTGCACTGTTTCAATGCTCCAAGGTGCCTTGTCAACAAAGGACCTTGAAAACAGGCGTTAGTGTCCACATCTGACTATCTGACATGACTTAAGACTAAGAGGGTAGCAGCCCCTCCTCATACTCTTTACTGAAACGCAACGTTCATTTAAAGTGAGTAAAGCTGACATGCACGCGCACACCTTGCAGTCACACACCTGGCGGAGGGCCATAGTCAATCAAGAGATAAGCTAGAGATAGAAGGAGAGGAGGGGTGGGCGGGTGATACAGTGGATGATATAACCAAAGTGTTCCTATGTCAACCAGGACAGAACCACACTCTATTACAGCCCACTGTTATGTTTCACCCCAACCCAACCGGTCCTGAGCGCCAAGCCTGTAATTGCAGCGTAACCACCGATGATATATGTCACTCCAGGTGTGCGCTGCACTGCATCTGTGTGTAGGAGTGTGTCTGTCCGTGCATGCGTATATGTGTGTTTGTGTGTGTGCATACGGGCGTGTGTGTGTGTGTGCATGAAGGCGTGCGTGTGTGTGCATGTGCGTGTGTGTGTGTGTGTGTGTGTGTGTATGAAGGCGTGCCTACGTCGGCGTGTGTGTGTGTGTGCGTGTGCATGTGCGTGTGTGTGTGTGTGAATAAGGCTTCTGAAACACCTCACAACATGTCCAGGTACAAGATGCTCTCTTGCTGCTCTCTTGCCTTCGGGCAATGTCTTTTGTCCCTCCGTCTCACTGTAGCTCCCTCCACCTCCATGGTGGTTAAGTGCTAATCTGCCAATCTGTCATCTCACTCTCAATATAGCAGCATTATTACCCTCCACACAGTAGTGGGAGTGGCTCGCCGGGCCCATACAATGCCAATGGGAAAAAACACACACTTTGCATGTGAAGTGAAATATAGTTCAGTGTTACTGTGTTAATAGTCCCTCACAACTAGATAACCTGGTCTGCACCACAAGATTCCATGACGTTCCCTCTTTGTTACCGTATTCTATTCTATTGCAACCTTCAATCTTGTACGCCACCCGATTAGTAGAAACAGCAGAAGATTGACTCAGCACTAAACGGTCCTACGAAATCTCCATGCCCAAGTTCATGTCAAGTTTTTTTTCTGGATCAAAAAGGCTTGGAAGGGGCCGTGGTAGGGTCTGTGGTAGGGGCGCGGTCGGCCTGGCGGCCTGGCTGAATTTCAGATAACATTTTAGAGGCCGTTATCTTGGTGGTGTAGAGATATTTTCGAATTTTTAAGCCAATTTCCTGCATTTTTACTAATTTCTCCATGGAGCTGAGTGAAATGTTTGCAGTTTGAAAGCTAATTTCCTGCAATTCTATACATTCTGCCGTGCTGCTGAGAGAAAATGTTGCCCTTTTAAAGCACATTTCCTGTGATTCTATTTATTCTCCCATGGAGCTGAGATCAATTTTTTCCACTTTTAAAGCTAATTTCCAGGAACTCTATGCATTTTGCCATGGCTAATGCTGTGTTATTTTGCTCAAACATAATAACAAAATCTATACTGCTAAATTCATTGTTTTGGTAATTGTCAATGTTCCCTGACTGTCTAGATTTTATTTTGGGGCCTGTTAGTTATCAAAGATTATATTATTTAAAGGCCCAGTGCAGTCAAAAACTAGATTTTGCAGTGTTTTTTATATATTTCCACACTATGAGGTTGGAATAATACTGTGAAATCGTTTAAAAAAAGAGCTGTTTAAAAAGTCCACCTGAAATGTCTGCCTGTTTTGGTGGGATGGAGTTTTAGCCTTCCTGAGGACATCACCAGGTGGTAAATTAGTAAATTGACCAATAAGAAAGAGTTCCAAACCTCTCCCAGTAACAGATAGTTTTCAGTTTTCCCCTCCCCACTCAGACCACTCCCAGACAGTCCTATCAAAATTCTTGCTTTCAAAATTGCTCTTTGCTAAGAAGCTATGTTTGTTTCTTTTTGACCATTTTAATTGAAAACAATCACAGTAAGGTACTTCAGTGTTACCCAGAAATGATTTGATATTGAGATAAAAACTGCTGCGTTGGACCTTCAAAAATATATAGGTCCATTATCTTTTCTACATACTTTATATTTGGTTTTAGCTGTTTAAGTTTACACTGAAAGAGTTTTTCCCGAAAATGTATTTCTACACTGTGTGGACTTACGCAACCTGAAGAAACGCTTAGGCAGTCTGCCCAAGTACAGCACCCCACAGTGCCTTTCTACATTATTACATTGCTTTATTAATAACTGAGGTATGTGTGGCATCTCCGGTAGACAGGGTTTTTTATTATTAAATGATATAACTCTGTGTTTAACTGAGCTGGCCTGGCCTCTGTCTTCCCCAGGTGGTGGTTTCCCGTTCCAAACGCAGCACGCCCCATGTGGACTTCCGTCTGGATGACTCGCGCCCCGTGTCCCCCGAGGTGGCTCTCCTGTCCCCCCAGCGCCACCACGGCTCCCCCCAGCGCAGCCAGGACGGCTCACTATTGTTGGTGACAGGAAATAAGGTGGGTAGACAGTAGACACAGGGGAGGGAGTATCAGAAGACATGAAGAAACACACACACACACAAAGACACACAGTGTGTAATGATACACTCAAAGACACACACACACACACACACACACGCGCACTGTATCGACACACACATACTTTATATTCATAACAGACATTCTTTACATTAGTGGTTTGATGGAAACACCAGCCCCCTGGCACTAAGACACAGTGTTCAACATTGACCAGAGCCAACAGATTGTTGGAAACAATGTCCTGAAAGCTTGACATCAATGTCCTACAACAGTTCAGCCAACAGTTGAAAATAAATGTTTTCCCCGTATGCCCACATTGATCAGAGAATTTTTTTTACAAAATTTTTTATTGTCAATGGCCTACGTACAATACCCCATAATGTGAAAGTGGAATTCTCTTTTTTTCAAAGATTTTACAAATGTTTTCACTTTGTCATTGTGGTATAGTGTGTGGATAGGTGAGAAAAAAAGACTTAATCCACTGTTGAATTCAGGCTGTAACACAACGAAATGTGGAATAAGTCAAGGGTATGAATAGTTCCTGAAGGCACTGTACAGTATGATGTTTTTACAATGAAGTAATGCATAACTATATAATATTATAATAGTAATGATATGGTATTTTAGCTTAGCAGATGCTTTTATCCAAAGTGTCATATAGTTGACCAATGCAGGAATCAAACCCACAGCATTCATATGTACCAAACAAACTTGTTTTTGCTTAGTCTGTATTCTGATTGGCTGTCGTGTGTACGCCCAGATCACCAAGGTCCCTCTGATTGGTCCTGGCTGTGAGCAACAGTGGATGTGTAGTTCCTGCCTGCTGGCGCCAGGTTTTATGGGATGTGGCTGGTGTGACGGCCGCTGCACCAGGGCAGCCCAGTGTCACCCAGCGTCCCTCTGGACCCAGGACTCCTGCCCTCCCGTCATCACCACGGTAACTAGCCAGTTCAAGTTTAAAAAAAAAGCTTTGTTGTCCACAAGCACAACATTTCACAACACCCCCTATGTCACTCCCTCTGACCAAAACACTGGGACTATTGTTGTTGTTTTGGTCTTTATTGTGAGAGTGTCTACATAAACAAAGACAAGCTGCTAGTGACTAGTGTCATCTGAGGCCATACAGGTAACTGCCAAAATAAAGGAAACACCAACATAAAGTGTCTCAATAGGGGGTTGGACCACCACGAGTCAGAACAGCTTCAATGCACCTTGGTATTGATTCTACAAGTGTCTGGAAATCTATTGGAGGGATGTGACACCATTCTTCTACAATAAATTCCATAATTTGGTGTTTTGTCGATGGTAGTAGAAAACGCTGTCTGAGGCACCGCTTCGGCATCTCTAAGTGTTCAATTTGGTTGAGATCTGGTGACTGAGACAGCCTTGACATGGTTCACGTCGTTTTCATGCTAATCAAACCATTCAGTGACCACTCTCGCCCCGTGGATGGGCGCATTGTCATCCTATGGGGGCATAGCCATGGTAGCCAAAATAATGCCCCAAATAATGGCCTGCCCTGCATTTTTATACATGACCCTAAGCATGAGGGGATGTGAATTGGTTAATTATGTCAGGAACCACACCTGTGTGGAAGCACCTACTTTCAATATACTTTGTATCCCTCATTTACTCACATTTTTTAAATTATTTTGGCAGTTACCTGTAGCTAATTCTACAGTATACTATATGCCATATACCCTTTTGGTAAGTATGGAAACAAAGCTCCCACTAGTAACCTGGATACATTACACAGTGACACAGTGGGATTTGGCTGTGAACAAGCTAGTCATGTTTTTACTGGAGAACTTGTAAGCGACTCCTCCATTGTTGTTTAAAGGTTGTCTGCCTGGTCGCTTGTCGTTTTTAGTGTGTGGTTTTTACACTTGTTTTTGGATGCCAGTTGTCTCTGCTAAAACCAGCACCTGGATCTAGAAGTAGAGGGTTTTCTCTTTTTTTGTCATCTGATTGTTTGGAGGTTGTTTGAAGGATGTTTAAAGGTTGTCCTTGGGTTGTTATTGTGTTTGTGTAGATCTCCCCAGCCAACGGACCCCTGGGAGGGAGCACCAAGGTGACGGTGTGTGGGAGGAACTTTGGCTTCAACAAGACGGAGAGGTTTGACCACACGCTCATCAGCCTGGACGTGGCCGGAGCACCCTGTAAACTACTGAAACGAGAGAGCAACAGCAACAGGTGAGGGAGGACGGACGGGGATTGGGGTGTGTGTGTAGGCGGGGGGGGGGTAGTGCATGCATGCTTGTGGATGAGTCAGTGGGTGGGTGGTGTGGTGTTGTGTTTGTGTGTGTACTGTTAAATCATGCGTTGGGATAAGGGTGAGGGTAAACAGTTGAATGAAGAATGTTAAGGAAATGGCACCATAGAATGAGGACTCCAAGTGCCGGAGCGCATTCCCACATTGCATTGCATTCTGCTCATGACTTTACTAAGTGTTAAATTGGTGGGAGAATGGCTGCGTACAGAATTTCACTCTTTCCAATCCAAGAGGCCATGCCAAACAACAGCGTTTAACTCAAAAGCCCATGTTACCAAACATCCCCCCCCTCTGATAGTCAACTCATTGTGTAGAAGATTGAACCCCCGAAAGATGGCCTCTTTGTGCTTTTCTGCAGCGTAGTAAAGTCATCATCAAATTAGGTTAACTGCTTGCTTACCCCAACAAGAGTGAGCACACAATGTTTGTTGTTGGTGTCCTTGTGCCTCTCTTGCGGGATAAATCATGTTTTATTGAATCGCGTGTGTGTGTACACGTCTCTGTGTGTGTAGGTTGGTGTGTGTTCCGGCGTCTCCTGTGAACTCGTCTCTGGCTAGTAGTGTGGTGAAGGTCCACAGTGGCAAGGAGATGTCCCAAACACAGGGATTCACCTTTGTGGTAAGAACTGAATGCTGTCTCCACTCACAATCACAATATGAACTCAGTGGACAGCAGTCATTAACCCTGGTCCTGGAGAGCTAAAAATGCAAGCGTTGGTTCTCTCTCTAGCTCTCCACGACTACAGTTGGTGCCCACTGTCATAGACACTGTAGGTACAGTGTGTCAGATGGATGGACGGATTGATTACTTGCAGTAACTGACTGATTTGCAAATGAACTGTAATTGTGGTTGTTGTTGGGTTTGAAGTGGTTTCTACTCCCCTCCCGTCTCGCACAGAACCCAGTAATCAGGGAGATCTTCCCTGCATTCGGTCCTAAGTCAGGAGGCACCGTGCTCACCATCAGAGGCTCTTTCTTAGACAGTGGCAACACCAGACAGGTCACTGTTGGGAACGCAACCTGTGAGATCCTGAGGTGAGTAACATCGTGTTTCTGCTTCGAGTAAAAATGCTTGTGTGTGTGTACATGCGGACAAACATACACTGTATTTAACAGGTTTGGGTTATTATCCAAATGTGAGGAATTGTGTTGTGTGTGTGTACTCTCATGAATATGCCGGTGTGTATTTTCTCTCTTTCTCCAGTGTGTCAGTTACCATGGTGATGTGCAAAACCCCTCCCCAGTCGGCCCCGTCCCTCCAGGCGGTGCATGTGAGGGTGGACTTTGCGGTCCGAGAGGCTCCTGTACTCTTCACCTACAACGAGGACCCTCTCATCTCCAGCATCCAGCCCACACGATCCTTCATCAGGTACTCGATATTAGTGTGCTAGTTCGTCCGTTAGTAAGGAGGAAGGCAGGCCGCAGAGCAATAGCAGGGGTAATGAGTAGGTGTCGACAGAGGCAGCTAGGGAAAGAGATATAGCTATTTTTTTTATCCATAGGAAGAGGTTCCATCGGATACAGGTGTCAGAGAGGGAATGAGAGATTGTATGGGGGGAGTTTATGAAAACAGAGAAGTCACAGAGAGAAAGAACAAGTAGCAAGTGTGGGGTATATAGAGGAGAAGAGAAAGTGAGAGAGACATTCATAAAGGATAAGTGGGTGAAGAGGGACACATGAAATACAAATCTATTCGGCTGCTGGTGGGCAAGGAGACCCCCAGCTCCGCTAAAACCATTGGCAACCATGTGCCGTTTTCAAGGGATTGTTAAATAACTGTTGTAACTATTTGGTTGGAATGTCATCACCTCTCGAAGAGCATGGTCAGAACTACACCTTTCCCATTATTCCACATCAATCATCAGAGTTATACAGCAAGTAACTGCATGCTTTTTATGACCAGAAAGCATTGATTGAGCATGTGTTTTCAGATGGGTGAGGGTAGCCTATCGATTTGGCATGGAGCTAGCTAAGCGAACAACATGTGTCATTTGGCTCCCTCAGAGATTAGACTAAAGAGCTTGACATCGGCATTTCTTTGACTTAGTAACATTGCCAGTCGGATTACCGTCCTCACCTCTATAGATGGCAAGCAAATCAAACGACATTTGGATGTAGCCTTCGAGCTTTGTTAACTGTTATTAGCTAGCTAGCCAATTTGACCTGGTCCGTCAATAAATGGAGCCTATCATGTTTGTCAGCAGCGATCGTGATTAAACCCTCTTGCAAACAACGTAGAAAAGGGGATCGAACTTCGCTAGGAAGGCCTACGTTGTTTTGGGGGGGGGGGGAGTACATTAGGTATACTTACGTCTATGTGTAGCCAACTTTGACAGTTTATATCGTCAGATACGCCCTTCTGCTGCTTGACAGGCAGATCTCACAAAGGATGGGAAATGAACGTAAACCACTCATAGCCTACTTGTCACTTATACAGTAGTTCACTTTCATTTGACTGTGTATCACTCAAATATCCAATTAATGGTGGCCAATATTACTGGATGAATTGATTTTTAATGATCACTGAAAGCATGCAGTTACTTGCGGTACGACTCTGATGATAGAGCTAAATGTGCGCAATTGTTCGGCATGGAATAATAATGCATTTGTAATTATGCCTATGTTCTTCAAGAGGTGATGATTTTTGCAGGACAGTCGACGTTTATTTAACAATCCCTTGAATCCGGCACGCGAGTGACTAATCACGAACAGCCATTTTCTCCATGGAGGTCACACTGTGTCTTTATTCATGGCTACTCTCTCTGTGTCCCCAATAGCGGAGGCAGCACTGTGGTGGCCCAGGGCTTCTACCTTCACTCGGCTTCCCCGCCTCAGATGGTGCTCATCCCCACAGCCCAGGAAGGCAAGGTCTTCACCGTGGTCAGTGTCATCACCTTTATTGAACTAGGAGTGAGGTTTAGGAAGACCTCTTTCCCATTGAGTGTCTGTCCGTCTGTTGAGGCGACCAACCGGAGATCTTCCAGCCTGTGCAAAAACAAAATACCTCCAGGCCCCTGTCAAACAAACCGTGTGGCTGTTATTCTCATTAAGACCCCCTGAAAAGAGGAGAAAATATGTGAAATATTAGGGTAACGGTGCTAGATAGATTTGTACGAATGGATGGAGGGGAATGGAAAATCTACGCTCCATATGCGATAGAGGCATCACCTCTGAGTCACACAGTAATGTTACAGTAACTGACTTGGTTTATTATCTGGCTTCAATCTGCTCAATCTGGGTTGATTATCTTTTTTGCATCCCAAACAGCACCATAATCCCTATATAGTGCACTACCTTTGACCAAAACCCTGCGGGACACAACCGTGGTTTATTATGCACTGCAAAGGGAATAGGGTGCCATTTGGGACACAGCCATGGCCTCAATCTCTTCGATCTGTGTTGATTCTCCGTATTCTAAGAAAGCTGTGGTGCGTACACATGTATTCAGGCCCTATCATGGTTACCACAGTTACCACAGCACTAAAGAATCCCTGACCTGACTCTCCGTGCGTTCCACTTTTATAAGGAACCCTGATAACTAGATAGAAACGTAGGTTTCGTTGCAGTTGTTTTTTAATGTTACCCTCTGTCTTGAAACAAACTGGTACACCTTAGTGTCCAAGACTCCCGACTTGGAGTTGGCCCACATTGTGACACGTTGTTCTCAAATCAGATGTTATTGGTCACATACACATGGTTAGCAGATGTTATTGGTCACATACACATGGTTAGCAGATGTTATTGCGAGCGTAGAGATATGCTTATGCTTCCAGGTCCGACGGTGCAGCAGTATGTAACAGGTAATACAGTATCTAACAATTCCACCACAAAACCTGATATCTAACAAATTCCACAACAAAACCTAAAACAGACACAATCTAGTAAAGGAATGGGATGCGAATATATAAGTATAAAATATACGGATGAGCAGTGACAGAGCGGCTAAGATGCAATAGATAGTAAAGAATAGATAGTGGAGGATACAGTATACAGTATACACATATGAGATGAGTAATGCGAGATATGTAAACTTTCTTACAGTGGCATTATTAAAGTGACTAGGGTTCCATTTATTAAAGTGGCCAATGATATCAAGTCTGTAGGTAGGCAGCCGCCTCTCTGTGCTAGTGATGGCTGTTTAGCAATCTGATGTCCTTGAGATCTTTTTTTTGCCTTCCTGTGACATCGGGTGTTATAGGTGTCCTTGAGGGCAGGTAGTTTGCCCCCGGTGATGCGTTGTGCAGACCGTACCACCCTCTGGAGAGCCCTGCGGTTGTGGGTGGTGCAGTTGCCGTACCAGGCGGTGATACAGCCCGACAGGATGCTCTCAATTGTGCACCTGTAAACATTTGTGAGGGTTTTGGTGACAAGCCAAATTGTTTCAGCCTCCTGAGGTGGGTGGACCATTTTCAGTTTGTCGGTGATATGTACACAGAGGAACTTAAAACATTCCACCTTCTACACTGCTGTCCCGTCGATGTGGATAGGGGGGTGCTCCCTTTGCTGTTTCCTGAAGTCCACGATCATCTCTTTTGTTTTGCTGACATTGAGTGAGAGGTTATTTTCCTGACACCACACTCCGAGGGCCCTCACCTCCTCCCTGTAGGCTGTCTCGTCATTGTTGATAATCAAGCCTACCACTGTAGTGTCGTCTGCAAACTTGATGATTGAGTTGGAGGCATGCGTGGCCACTCAGTCACGAGTGAACAGGGAGTACAGGAAAGGGCTGAGAACGCACCCTTGTGGGGCCTCAGTGTTGAGGATCAGCGGAGTGGAGATGTTGTTTCATACCTTCACCACCTGGGGGGTGGCCCGTCAGGAAGTCCAGGACCCAGTTGCACAGGGCGGGGTCAAGACCCAGGGTCTCAAGCTTAATGATGAGTTTGGAGGGTACTATGGTGTTGAATACTGAGCTGTAGTCAATGAACAACATTCTTACATAGGTATTCCTCTTGTCCAGGTGGGATAGGGCAGTGTGATGGCGATTGCATCATCTGTGGACCTGTTGGGGCTGTAAGCAAATTTAAGTGGGTCTAGGATAACAGGTAGGGTGGTGGTAATAGGATCCTGGACTAGTCTCTCAAAGCACTTCATGATGACAGAAGTGAGTGCTACAGGGCGATTGTCATTTTGTTCAGTTACCTTAGCTTTCTTGGGAACAGGATCAATGGTGGCCATCTTGAAGCATGTGGGGACAGCAGACTGGAATAGGGATTGATTGAATATGTCCGTAAACACACCAGCCAGCTGGTCTGCGCATGCTCTGAGGATGCGGCTAGGGATGCCGTCTGGGCCAGCAGCCTTGCGAGGGTTAACACGTTTAAATGTTTTACTCACGTCAGCCATGGAGAAGGAGAGCCCACAGTCTTTGGTAGCGTGCTGTGTCGGTGGCACTGTATTGTCCCCAGAGAATGCAAAGAAGTTGTTTAATTTGTCTGTGAGCAAGGCGTCAATGTTCGCGATGGGGCTGTTTTTTTTTTGTAGTCCGTGATTGTCTGTAGACCCTGCCACATACGTCTTGTGTTTGAGCCGTTGATTTGCGATTCCACTTTGTCTCTACACTGACACTTTGCTTGTTTGATTGCAGAGGGAATAGCTACACTGTTTGTATTTGGTCATGTTTCCAGTCGCCTTGCCATGATTAAATGCAGTGGTACGTGCTTTCAGTTTTGCGCGCATGCTGCCATCAATCCACAGTTTCTGATTAGGGGAGGTTTTAATAGTCACAGTAGGTACAACATCTCCTATACACTTGCTTATAAACTTGCTCACCGAGTCAGCGTATATGTCAATGTTACTGTCTGAGGCTACCCGGAACATATCCCAGTCCACTTGGTCAAAGCAATCTTAAAGCGTGGAATCTGATTGGCCAGACCAGCGTTAGATAGACCTAAGCACGGGCGCTTCCTGTTTTAGTTTCTGCCTAGGGGAGGGGAGCAACAAGATGTAGTCATGGTCAGATTTGCCAAAAGGAAGGTGGGGGAGGGCCTTGTATGCATTGCGGAAGTTAGAGTAGCAGTGGTTGAGTGTGTTACTCGCTCGTGTACAGCAATCGATATGCTGATAGAATTGAGGTAGCCTTGTTCTCAGATTAGCTTAGTTAAAATCCCTAGCTACAATAAATGCAGCCTCAGGATATATGGTTTTCAGTGTGCATAAAGATTGGACTGGAAATTAGCGAGTAATATACTGACGGCGTTGTTTTGAGTCGGCCTCTGGAATCAGTTCAAATGCCCTGGGAGGTGCAGACAAAGGATCCACTTTGGGAAAGTCGTATTCCTGGTCGTAGTGCTGGTTTCCTGGTAAGTTGACGTCTCTCTGATATCCAATAGTTCTTCCCGGCTGTATGTAATAACACTTAAGGTTTTCTGGGCTAACAATGTAAGAAATAATACATTAAAAAAACAAAATACTGCACAGTTTTCTAAGGACTTGAAGCGAAGCTTCCATCTCTATCGGCGCCATCTTGCCATCTCTATGAACCACAACAAATCCGTTTTACACACAAGTGGCCTCTGATGTTATGTGGACAGGTAGTGCTTTGTTATGGTGTTATCTTTCAACGTGGTAGCAAGGCACACAGGTTTAGTCATGACTCCCTTAGGTGAAATGCACACTCAAGCAAAACACACACATACACTGCTCTAACACTTTATCTCAAATCTCATCCAAACAAAATCCCTCTCTATCCCTCTCAACCCCCTCTACACCAGACCACTGTATCTGTATCAGCTAAGCTACAACCAACCCCCACCCCCTGACATCAAGCGCACGCACGCACACACACACACACACACACACACCAGCTCGCCTTTCAGTTTCCCTTTCACTGACCCCCTCCTGGTGTGACCTGTGATGAGGTTGGTGCTCTATAGAGCCTCCGGGAGGGCTAGGGTCAGAAGAGACAACAGGAGAGGAGCGATCAGATCGGCGTGAGGGATGCGGAAGGAAAAAGGACACAGGTAGACGGTGTCCTCATAATATGCCTCAGTATCAATTCAACTACCAATAACATTGTTGTTACACATTTCTGATTTGAACGTTTCGATGTGGAGACTTTGAAAATGTTTTGTGGAATGTATAGTGCTTCGAATTTCAGCGCATTTTCTCAATAGACTTGAATAGAAATGGGATCAATCTTGGTACAACTATGGATCAAATAAGCGAGGCTCAACGCATGCACTGAGTTTCTAATATCTAAAGCCCCAGAGAAGACTGGCTGGATGACAGTGCACCAGGCAAGACAAGACAGGGACTTGTACTGTGTTTAACAACATGGGGTATCATTTCTAATGATTTAGTATAGGGGATAATGCTCTAGTCCCCTAATGCTCCAGCTGTTGCCTCTTCAATTCTTTACAGTAACCAGGATGAGATGAGGCATTCTCTAGGAAGAGACCGTATGAGACACGGTATTATTTTGACCCACAACATGGGGTCGCCGGAGAAGAGAGGGAGATAGAGAGAGAGAGGGATCACTGTTTCCAAAGAGAACACCCCTGGATATATGAATGGCTGAACAGTCATTTGAGCGGGCCTGTCATCATTCATCACCACAGCAGCTCTGTGTTTGTTCAGTAGAGAAAAGGGAAAGAGGAAAATAAAACTTTGATCCGTGTACAATTTCATCTCCTGACTTTGGGTAGCCTGACTGCACAGACCCCTAGCTGACTGTCAGCCCGTAAAATATAGTAGGACTGTGGTTGAAATAGGAGTCCATAATATACTCCACATATGCAGTAAACTGTACACATACAGTACGCATGCTGACGTGCACACGTGCACAACCACACACTTGCAGGCACGCACAGTACAAACACACACACTCGTGATCCTCTTTCCATAGATTTCATACCAACAAGGTCTAGAAGAGGACATAAACAACTCTTCCATAGACCAACAATGAGATCTGGGGCCTCGACAACGGCATGAGAGAAAGGAGACAGAGAAGGGGGAAAAAAATGTCCAGCATTGACTTGATATCTGTTTCTCAGATCTGGAGTAAAGCCGAGGCTCAAGTAATCTCAGCTTTCCCACAAACATGAAAGGAATGTTTTTTTTTTCTTTTACGATCTGCAGGGAAAAGCTGGCACGGTCCGAAAACCAAAGGAGCCGAGAAAAAAGAGGGATGGAGCAATAGATCTGAGTTTAGTGTGAATTTTCACATTACTACGCCCAGGGCCCATTCACATCCAGTGAAGGGGGCCAGGGAGCAGAGTGAGATTGCCAAGGGTTTGTCGGGAGAGGTTGATGGGGAAGTGGCGTTTGCGGTTGGACAGGGTTCGCTTCACTAGAGGATCCACTAGACTAGCCAGACACTGGTTGGTAAGGAATCATAAAGTTCCATGTCAACACAGCCCAGGTCTGCCTTTCCCATCCCCTGTGTTATAATGCACTATACGTGTATCATAAGTATCTATATAAATACACTACGGCGTTATGTGTGTGCCCTCATAGAAAGTGTGACCGATCCCTTAACCAGCCAGACACATGTTGGAGGAATTCATACATGGGGGTGCTCCATGTCAACTGAAGACCTAGTCGGGTCTGCCTTTCCCATCTCTTACCCTTTTAGCAGCATGGCCAAAGCCCAGCTTGAGGGGATGCCTGAGAGGGGCAAGAATGAGGCCTTCCATTTCCACCTGGCTAGTTAAAGATTTTTTTGTGACCCAATACAGCTACACTTGTCGGTGTTATCTTTCTATCTTAGCTAACATGTATGTACAGCTTGAGTCCTTAGCTTCTTGGTAACACTTAGTATCTTATATGACAGCTTTGTTTGGCATTGTTAGCCCTTGGTCAGGATACTGAACACGTTCCAGAGAGTTTACAATTGTACAATTGCACTATGGTTGCTGTCTCCATCTTGGGAGTACAGGGTTGCCAGTTCAGTGATAATCAGAGCTAACTACCCACCTCTGCTGCTACAATATCAACTAACAAGTAATTGTATTCACAGTTGCTCCCTCCCAACCCACAGTCATTCAGATCAGTCTACCAACACAGGCCAAGCGAGAGGAGACATTTATGAAACAATGAATCTTTGCCATATAATGAGTAGTGGTTGACTGAGGTTTCCCCTAATTCACAGGATATTTGTCTAAACTCTCCAGGGGACCATTTTACCTTCTAGACCCGTTTAGTTGCTCCCTGTCGAAAAGTGAACACACACACACACACACACACACACACACACACACACTCGCCAGACTCAATTGTGATTGCTTGCTTTTGTTCGATCATCAAGTGCAGGTTGTGTGTGAGTGAACAGGGCCCGTGTGTGTGTGTGTGTATGTGTGTGCCTGTGTGTGCATGACTGCATGCGTACGTGCATTTGTGTGTGTGTGTGCATGCTTGTGTGTGTGTGTGTGTGTGTGTGTGTGTGTGTGTGTGTGTGTGTGTGTGTGTGTGTGTGTGTGTGTGTGTGTGTGTGTGTGTGTGTGTGTGTGTGTGTGTGTGTGTGTGTGTGTGTGTGTGTGTGTGTGTGTGTAAACAAGGCCTGCAGGGTCAGAGTGTGTGTGTGTGTGTGTGTGTGTGTGTGTGTGTGTGTGTGTGTGTGTGTGTGTGTGTGTGTGTGTGTGTGTGTGTGTGTGTGTGTGTGTGTGTGTGTGTGTGTGTGTGTGTGTGTGTGTGTGTGTGTGTGTGTAAACGAGGCCTGCAGGGCTAGAGTGTGTGTGTGTTTGCACTCCATCTGGGTTATTGCTCAACACCAACTAGAGTTTGGAAGTCTGTCCAGGGGAACTGAACTGCTAACAGGAAGTTTCTGTAACACTTAAAACCAGCCCTGCTATTCCACCCATGGCTACTGTGATTAGCAACAATGATGCTCATGGGAATTGGAGTTCAATCACTTTGTTAGAGCCAAAGTACTAACGAGTCATTGAAAGGTTTATTAAAACACTTCCAGGTTCCGGAGAGTTGAGCGTGGAGCAAAATAGTCTGGCCACTGTGCGTCTGCCTCTGCTCCTGCTTGCCCTTCGGGGTCCAGACCAGGTTACTGTAAATGCACGTTGTGACAACTGTACAATGTATTCCATGTGTACCCCCGTACATACAACTAATACCACTTGAAACTGCCGATGTAAAATGGGCTTTATGAATACATTTGATTGATTGATTGATTGATATATATATATTCCACTCCTGCCGTGATATGTAAAAACCTGCCACCTAATAAAATGTTTTAGCAGGAAGGACATGTGACTGTGGTGCAGAAAGGCCACTAGAAATATGTGTTTGGGGTCATTTTCGGGGCCATGGGTACTTTGGGCTTGATGTCTGTCTGTGTAGGATGTCTTTACTCAAGGACGTGTTTGCTTTAGTGGCCAACTAGATAAATATACAATATCAATGGCCCCTAACCACGCGACAGACATTTACACTTGGCTGTCAACTCTGGGCAGAGTTGAACTGGTTTTGTCCATGCCACAGCTGTGTGTGCACCAGGAGGCTTCGAAGCACCTTCAGGAGGCCTTTGTTGAAAACACACAAAAAGTTCCATAAGGAACACCAGATTGCTATATATAGGAAGCATGGGGACTGACTGACAATAACTCCCTGCGACTCCATTATCACATCAAGAAACACTTCGAGAACTCGTCCGCACCACTTCCCAAATCTCCAGTTAGACGTGAAGAGACGGAAATGACGACCATAGCAGAAATCTGGGCCAGTTTTTCTCCACGGTAGTCGTGTTAGAGGACAGAAGTGCCATGTCGATGCCGGGAGGGGAAAGAGGAGAGAAAATGAAGAGATGCCGGAGGATACAGGGACGACAGGTAGCCAAGTGGTTAGATTGTTGGGCCAGTAATCGAAAGGTTGCTGGATTGAATCCCCGAGCTGACAAGGTAAAAATCTGTCCCTGAACAGGGCAGTTAACCTCTAACGCCTCACAAACCCGGATCCGGGAGCACCCCCATCAAAAAAGCTGACTAGCCTAGCCTAAAGCCACAGGGATATCATATAATAAAATGTTCATGAAATCACAAGTCCAAGACACCAAATGAAAGATACACATCTTGTGAATCCAGCCATCATTTCTGATTTTTAAAATGTTTTACAGGGAAGACACAATATGTCAATCTGTTAGCTAACCACGTTAGCAAAAGACACCACTTCTTTACTCCACCATTTTTTACTCCATCAGTAGCTATCACAAATTTGACCAAATAAAGATATAAATAGCCACTAACCAAGAAACAACTTCATCAGATGACAGTCTGATAACATATTTATTGTACAGCATATGTTTTGTTAGAAAAATGTGCATATTTCAGGTATAAATCATAGTTTACTATTGCAGCCACTATCACAACTCTCACCAAAGCGACTAGAATAA
Organism: Salvelinus fontinalis; assembly: GCF_029448725.1. NCBI lineage: Eukaryota > Metazoa > Chordata > Actinopteri > Salmoniformes > Salmonidae > Salvelinus > Salvelinus fontinalis. The sequence goes on along the minus strand of NC_074676.1, from coordinate 212,269 downwards.
CTACAGAGACCATCGTGTATTAGTTAATTACTCATCATAAAACATTTCTTAAAAATACAAAGCGTACAGCAGATGAAAGACACAGATCTTGTGAATCCAGCCAATATTTCAGATTTTCTAAGTGTTTTACAGCGAAAACACAATATAGCGTTATATTAGGTTACCACAATAGCAAACATCACAACAGCATTGATTCAAGGCAAAAATAGCGATAACGTATAAACCACCAAAATATATTAATTTTTTCACTAACCTTCTCAGAATTCTTCAGATGACAGTCCTATAACATTATATTACACAATGCATATAGAGTTTGTTCGTAAATGTGCATATTTAGCGGCACAAATTGTGCTTATACAATGTGATTAGTGTCCAAAACCTCAAGCAATCTGTCCGGCGCCATCTTGGAGAGGCACCTATTCTACTCGAAAACTATTCATAAACTTGACTAAAAAAATACAGGTTGGACAGCAATTGAAAGACAAATTAGTTCTTAATGCAATCGCTGGGTTACATTTTTAAAATGAACGTTACTTCAAGCATACAGCGTGCGCTAAAGCGAGACGCACCGAAATTCATGGCGGAATTATTATTTGACATTTGTCAACAGAACAACGAATTATCAGCATAAATAGTTCTTACTTTTTGATGAACTCTCATCAGAATCTTGGGAAAGGTGTCCTTTGTCCAAAAGAATCGTTGCTAGGTTGGAGAACGTCCTCTTCAACGTTGCAATTAGCAGTAAACATTAGCATTTGAGCCAGAGATACCCAACTTCCTACAACGCCACGGAAATAAATACCCGAAAATCGCAATATACTGACATAAACTGATATAATTCGGTTCAAAATAACAAGATTATGATGTCTTTAAAGCCTATATCGAATAAAAACACAGCCGGAAATGTCTAAGATCTATAACCGATGGTTCTAGTACAATGTCCCAAGGTCCTCAGTGCGTCAGAGCGAAGGGGGAAAAGAACATACACGTCTTTGCCAAGTCATTTATAACCTTTGAGATCTACGTAGAGACTCCATTTCAAGTCTCCCTATTCGCTAACAACCAGGGGAAGGCGTATGCAGTGCATCTCAACCAATAGAAGACAGGCAGAGTTATACACAGGTTTCAGAGCAGCTTGGAAAATTTGGCATTCTCACATACACATAGGAAAATTGCTCTAAGTCCAGTTCTGTTTCACTCACAGATATAATTCAAACGGTTTTAGAAACTAGAGAGTGTTTTATATCCAATAGTAATAATAATATGCATATTGTACGAGCAAGAATTGAGTACGAGGCAGTTTAATTTGGGAACGTCATTATTACAAAGTGCTAACAGCACCCCCTATTGACAAGAAGTTAACCCACTGTTCCCCGGTAGGCTGTCATTGTAAATAAGAATTTGTTCTTAATTGACTTGCCTTGTTAAATGTAAAAACAATTAAAATACCTGAACTAACTTCCACCACTTTAGCTTATAGATTGTGTCCCACATGGCACCCTATTCCCTATGTAACTGCTGTGAAATGTTGAGCAGGGTGCACGCTAATAGCGCTTCAATTGGTGACTTCACTTGCTCTGAGACCTTGAAGTTGTGTTTTCTTTTGTGGAGCGATAGGTGACGGTGCTTTGAGGGTGACTGTTGTCAATGTGTGCAGAGGGTCCCTGGTTCGACCCCAGGTAGGGGTGAGGAGAGGGACGGAAGCTATACTGTTACATTGATGCTGTTGACCCAGATCACTGGTTGCTGCGGAAAAGGAGGAGGCCAAAAGGGGGGTGAGTGTAACTGGTGTGAAATGGCTAGCTAGTTAGCGGGGGGCGTGCTAATAGCGTTTCAATCGGTGACGTCACTTGCTTTGAGACCTTGAAGTAGTTGTTTCCCTTGCTCTGCAAGGGCCGTGGCTTTTGTGGAGCGATGGGTAACGGTGCTTCGAGGGTGACTGTTGTCAATGTGTGCAGAGGGTCCCTGGTTCGAGCCCAGGTAGGGGCGAGGAGAGGGATGGAAAGCAGAACTGTTACACCTATATAGTGCACTATGAGCCCTGGTCAAATGTAGTGCACTACAGTAGATAGGGAATAGGGTGTCATTTGGGACTTTGCCTTTATTCTTCTGTTCTGGATGTTCACTCTTCCTAGAACGCAGCCCCTTCTTGTCTCTCTGTTTACCATTATGTCCGACTAGAAAAGATGGAGGATGCATTACCATAAAAGTGATTGAGTGTGTGAATGTATCTAAGTTTGTTTTTAGGGTAGTGGTACCCTTACAAAATAACATGTGAAAAGAAACACATCTGGTTTTCGGACATGTTTATTTACATCTGGTTTGAACATGTTTATTTTTAATCTACGTCTGGTCTCCCATCCCATCCCTGCTTAGCTTCAGAGGCTTCAGAGGAAAACTAGCAGTGGGATGCAGGGTGCTACAGTATGTTGCTTGAATAAATGTTCCAAAAAGGCAGCGAAAGCAAAGGGGGAGGCGTTTTATTTATCATAAATGTTTCACAAAAAAAAAAAAATACATTTTGAAATTCTTTCCTTGAAATATTTGGTTTTGCTATCAATACTTTTGGGTTTATGTTTTGCTTTCAGTATCATTATTATTCTTTTTGTTTGCAATACTAACAATTTTGTTCTTGACGTCAGATGTTTTTCTTGATAATTATGGCACAAAAGTACCTCACTCACTAGAGGATTACAACACATACTAACACTATTACTCTCTTATACTATTATTCCCTGCCACAGTTTCAGTAAAGAGCTGAGGGATGGGGCTGGAGAAATGCAACCACTCGCAAATCTATAGACAACGCTGGATGCAAGGACTGACCAGCCATGATATCAAAATGATAGTTTTAACCATGTTTTTAGTGGTTGTTCCTATTTACTTTTTTTTAAACAAACATTGGAGTAAAACAAGATTATATTTTGGGTTCTGATGGGGTACGACAGTTGAATTAAGCTCATGAAACATTTATACATTATGTTCTTCATAATAAACACATATCATTCATTTACAAGTCCAAAAATGGATGTAGCAACTAAGGATTGCACCTTTAACAGGCAGCGACCTTCATACAGCAGAACTACAGTGTGTCGCCATTTGAACGTAAACCATTAACATCCTTTCAACCCCACATTTGAATCTGCAATTCCACATGCGAAAGTGACATTTTTAAAGTTGGTGTTTTCTTACATGTGAAACTGCTAATTTCATTTTCACATGTTAACCTGTCTAGGATCAGCGTGCCGCTAGCGGCACTCCCCCCCCCCCCCCACTGAAAAACCAGTGCCGCGAAATTCAAAAAAAATATTTTTTTAAAATATTTAACTTTCACACATTAAAGTCCAATACAGCTAATGAAAGACACAGATCTTATGAATCCAGTCAACATTTCCGATTTTTAAAATGTTTTACAGGGAAGACACAATATGTAAAGATGTACATCTATTACCTAAAAACACATTAGCATATTCCACCATCTTTTATTTGTCCACCAACACCAGTAGCCATCACCAATTCGGCTAAACTAAGATATTTATAGCCCCTAACCAACAAAAAAACTCATTAGATGACAGTCTGATAACATATTTATGGTATGGGATAGGTTTTGTTAGAAAAAAGTGCATATTTCAGGTAGATGGCATAGTTTACAATTGCACCCACCATCACAAATGGACTAGAATAATTACAATGAGCAACGTGTTTACCTAACTACTAATCATCAAACATTTCGTAAAAATACACAGCATACACGAATCGAAAGACACAGATCCTGTGAATACAGACAATATTTCAGATTTTCTAAGTGTCTTACAGCGAAAACACAATAAATCGTTATATTAGCTTAGCACATAGCAATTAGCAGCCCAGCATTGATTCTAGCCAAAGTGAGCGATAAAAGTCAACATCGCCAAAAGATATTAATTTTTTCACTAACCTTCTCAGAATTCTTCCGATGACACTCCTGTAACATCACATTACAACATGCATATACAGTTTGATCGAAAATGTTTATATTTAGCCACCAAAATCATGGTTAGACAATGTGAAATGTAGACAAGCTGGTAAAGAAAACGTCCTTGCGCCACTTAGACAGTGATCTACTCTTATACATAAATACTCATAAACGTGACTAAAAAATATAGGGTGGACAGGGATTGATAGACAATTTAATTCTTAATACAATTGCGTTATTACATTTTTTAATTTATCCTTACTTTTCAATACAGTTTGCGCCAAGCGAAGCTACGTCAAAAAACATGGCGTCCTAAGCCACTAAAATGTTTCGACAGAAACACGATTTATCATAATAAAAATGTCCTACCTTGAGCTGTTCTTCCATCAGTATCTTGGGCAAAGGATCCTTTCTTGGGAGAAATCGTCTTTTGGTGGAAAGCTGTCCTCTTGCCATGTGGAAATGTCAACTACGTTCGGGATGAACTGAAAAGCGTGACCAACTTTTCACATCGTTGCAAAAATAAATGTCCCAAAATCGCACTAAACGGATATAAATTGCTATAAAACGCTTTAAATTAACTACTTTGTGATGTTTGTAACTCCTATAACGAGTGAAAAGATGACCGGAGAAATATAACAGGCTAAACTAATGCTTGGAACAGGAGAGGGTCGGTGTCTTCCACGCGCGTTACGCAGCAAGAAAAGACTTGCTAGCTAAAGGTTTTTTTCATTTGTAGGGCCTGTGAACGAGCAATCGAGCCCGTTGGAATCGTCATCACGTAAAGGCATCCAGGGGAAGACGTAAGAAGTGTCCGTATAGTCATAGCAACGACAGTGCCCGTTTAAATGACTTCAGAAAAGTGGCCAACGTTTCTCAAATCTGACTCCATGTCAGGGAAATTGCTGTAGAATGGGCTCTGTTCCACTTAGAGACAAAATTTCAACTCCTATAGAAACTATAGACTGTTTTCTATCCAATAATAATAATAATATGCATATTGTACGATCAAGGATTTTGTGGGAAGCCGTTTAAAAAATTAGCCACATTAGCATAAATAGTCTAAACAGCGCCCCCATCCCCAACAGGTTAACTTGCAATTCGACATGTTTAAATGAGATTTTCACATGTGGAGTTTTCTTAAATGTGAAACGGCAAATGTGATTTTCACATGTCAAAGTTGTTAACATGTGAAACCGCAAATTGCACACGTGAAAATGCAATTCACACGTGAGGTGAAAACATGTTATTCTTCTCACATGTGAAAAGGTTGTGTGAACTCAAAATGTATACATGTGAAAATACAGTTTCAACATGTGAAAGGGACGTGCCATGAAATCCGATATTGTATAACAAACAAAATGGAGAAATTACAGGGGGGAAAGTTACAGGTGTTGCACCTGACCCTGCATTCACAGACTGGTTGAGCTATCATGAGTAGGCTGGACAAAAATGTAATCTCTCAGTATGGAATAGTGTAAAGCTATCACTCTACCATCCTTTGTACCATATTCACTAATGGGTTGGATACATGCCTTGCGAAAGTATTCATCCCCCTTGGCGTTTTTCCTACAACCTGTAATTTAAATGGATTTTTATTTGGATTTCACGTAATGGACATACACAAAATAGTCCAAATTGCTGAAGTGAAATGCCAAAGAGATCTTGTTTCAAAAAATTCAAACAAATATAAAACAGAAAAGTGGTGCGTGCATATGTATTCACCCCCTTTGCTATGAAGCCCCTAAATAAGATCAGTTGCAACCAATTACCTTCAAAAGTCACATAATTAGTTAAATGAAGTCCACCTGTGTGCAATCTAAGTGTCACATGATCTCAGTATATATACACGTGTTCTGAAAGGCCCCAGAGTCTGCAACACCACTAAGCAAGGGGCACCACCAAGCAAGCAGCGCCATGAAGACCAAGGAGCTCGCCAAACAGGTCAGGGACAAAGTTGTGGAAAAGTACAGATCAGGGTTGGGTTATAAAAAAATATACGAAACTTTGAACATCCCACGGAGCACCATTAAATCCATTATTAAAAATGGAAAGAATATGGCACCACAACAAACCTGCCAAGAGAGGGCCACCCACCAAAACTCACGGACCAGGCAAGGAGGGCATTAATCAGAGAGTCAACAAAGAGACCAAAGATAACCCTGAAGGAGCTGCAAAGCTCCACAGCGGAGATTGGAGTATCTGTCCATAGGACCACTTTAAGCCGTACACTCCACAAAGCTGGGCTTTATGGAAGAGTGGCCAGAAAAAAAGCCATTGCTTAAAGAAAAAAATAAGCAAACACGTTTGGTATTCGCCAAAAGGAATGTGCGAGACTCCCCAAACATATGGAAGAAGGTACTCTGGTCAGATAAGACTAAAATTTAGATTTTTGGCCATAAAGGAAAACGCTATGTCTGGCGCAAATCCAACACCTCTCATCACCCCGAGAATACCATCCCCACAGTGAAGCATGGTGGTGGCAGTATCATGCTGTGGGGATGTTTTTCATTGGCAGGGACTGGGAAACTGATCAGAATTGAAGGAATGATGGATGGCGCTTAATACACTGAAATTCTTGAGGGAAACCTGTTTCAGTCACCTTCCAGCAGGACAAGTTATTATTATTTTATTTTTATTTTTATTTAACCTGTACTGCTCTGGCGTTCCGCCCGCGGAACTCCTCCCACATTCCACTGAAAAGGCAGAGCGCGAAATTCAAAATATATTTTTTAGAAATATTTAACTTTCACACATTAACAATTCCAATACAGCAAATGAAAGGTACACATCTTGTGAATCCAGCCAACATGTCCGATTCTTTAAATGTTTTACAGCGAAAACAGCACGTATATTTATGTTAGCTCACCACCAAATACAAAAAAGGACAGACATTTTTCACAGCACAGGTAGAATGCACAAAGCCAACCTAACTAACCAAGAACCAACCAAACTAACCAACAAACAACTTCATCAGATGACAGTCTTATAACATGTTATTCAATAAATCTATGTTTTGTTCGAAAAATGTGCATATTTCAGGTATAAATCATAGTTTACATTGCAGCTACAATCAGAAATTGCACCGAAAGCAGACAGAATAATTACAGACACCAACGCCAAATACCTAAATACTCATCATAAAACATTTCTGAAAAATACATAGTGTACAGCAAATGAAAGACAGGCATCTTGTGATTCCAGCCAATATTTCCGATTTATTAAGTGTTTTACAGCGAAAACACAATATAGCGTTATATTAGCTTACCACAATAGCCAGAAACACAAGCCTTTCCCCAGCAGCAAAAGTTAGCGATCGTAACAAACCAGCAAAAGATATATAATTTTTGACTAACCTTGATAAGGTTCATCAGATGACAGTCCTATAACATCAGGTTATACATACACTTATATTTTGTTCGAAAATGTGCATATTTAGAGCTGTAAACAGTGGTTATACATTGTGCTAATGTAGCTACTTTTTCCCACATGTCCGGATTTTTTTCTGACACACATATTCTGACCAAATAGCTATTCATAAACATAACTAAAAAATACATGTTGTATAGGAAATGATAGATCCATTAGTTCTTAATGAAATCGCCGTGTTAGAATTCTAAAAATAACTTCATTACGACATACAGCTTCGGTATAGCTAGAGAGTACCCAAAAGCTGGGCGCCAACGACTAGTTCACATGTACGACAGATATATGAAATAGCATCATAAAATGTTTCCTACTTTTGCTGATCTTTCATCAGAATGTTGGACAAGGGGTCCTTTGTCGGGAACAATCGTTGTTTGGATTTAGAACGGCCACTTTCCCTCTTGAATTAGCAAGCACACTAGCCAAGTGGCTCGAATCTCTCCATCGTCAACAAAGTCAGAGAACGGAACACGGCAAAACTCCCGAAAAAATTTCAATAATCTGATTAAACTATATTGAAAAAACATACTTTACGATGATATGGTCACATGTATCAAATAAAATCAAAGCCGGAGATAGTAGTCGCCTATAACGACAGCTTTTCAAAAGGCAAATCCATGTCTCTCTTCGCGCCTTCCTGAAAACAGGAAATGGAGGACACGTCATTCCATGAGCTGTAATTCGACTCCAGATCCAGAATAAAATCAAAGCCGGAGATAGTAGTCGCCTATAACGACAGCTTTTCAAAAGTTTTCACAGTCCATTTCTTCTCTCACTCCTTGTCGACATCTAGTGGAAGACGTATGAAGTGAATCTAAACTAATAAATAACAAGGGCTTTAATAGGCAGCCCCTGGAACAGAGCCTCAATTTCAGACTTTCCACTTCCTGTCAGGAAGTTTGCTGCAGAATGAGTTCTGTTTCACTCACAGATATAATTCAAACGGTTTTAGAAACTAGAGAGTGTTTTCTATCCAATAGTAATAATAATATGCATATTGTACGAGCAAGAATTGAGTACGAGGCCTTTTTGAAATGGGCACCTTTTATCTGGCTACTTAATACTGCCCCTGCAGCCATAAAAAGTTAAACAGCATGATCATTACACAGGTGCACATTGTGCTGGGGACAATAAAAGGCCACTCTAAAATGTGCAGTTTTGTTACACAACACAATTCTCAAGATTTGATGGAGCGTGCAATTGGCATGCTGACTGCTGGAATGTACACCAGAGCTGTTGAAATGTAATGTTAATTTCTCTACCATATGCCACCTCCAAAGTTGTTTTAGAGAATTTGGCAGTATGTCCAACTGGCCTCACAACCGCAGACCACATGTAACCACGCCAGCCCAGGTCCTCTACATCCGGCTTCTTCATTTGTGGGATCATCTAAGACCAGCCACCCGGACAGCTGATGAAACTGAGGAGTATTTCTATGTACCTTAAAGCTCTTTTGTGGGGGAAAACTCGTTCTGAATGGCTGGGCCTAGCTCCCAAGTGGGTGGACCTGGCTCCCAAGTGGGTGGACCTATGCCCTCTCAGGCCCACCCATGACTGCGCCCCTAACCAATCATGTGAATTCCTTAGATTAGGGCCTAATTTATTTATTTCAAATGACTAATTTCCTTATATGAATTGTAACTCAGTAAAATCATTGAAATTGTTTCATGTTGCGTTTTACATTTTTGTTCAGTGGAGATTCAGACTTGAAAATGGTTATATGGTTCAGTCATCAGTCAGCTTTTGACATTCTTTTTAAAATCAAAGTATAGTTTGTTCCACTCAGCACGCCGGTATATCTTACTGGATAGACTCTTACATTTGAAACAGTCAATATAATAGTATCAGCCACTGGTATTGCAGCAGATGCTGGTTTGGATTCTATACAGTATTTGATGTTCTGTCATTACTTTGGCTTTATTATAACCTGCTGGAAACTGGAACTAATCATCTGCATGGAAGGGAATGTTTCAGGAAGTGATTACATATGCACATTCATTGTCTCTGAGCAGGTGCTGGATATATTTTTTTTTTTTAATAATACATTTCAAAAATAAAAGGTGAAAAGAGACTCATATAAGGCCTTCTCTTATGTGTTTCTCAAGTCGGCGTCTAGCTCTATAGCACTTATGGTGGCTTTTTAGTTTGAATCCAGGGTGGTATACACACACTGCTGCTGTGCCCGGAGCAAGGCACTCAAACCCCACTGAAGCTGTATGGAGAAATAAATAGATAGTGTGTACAATTAGAAAGCGTGTAATTAGCCCTGGGAAGAAATGTGTCCTTGTTATGTGACCGGGGAACAAGGGAAATGCTGGAGGAATTTGTAAGGACTGTTTCTCCTTAAAACACAATTGCGGTGTGTGCGTGCATGTGTGTGTGCATGTGTACATACGTACATGTGTGTGCACGTTGTATCTGCCATCGTTAATGCAGTAAAGGACAATGTATTGTGTGTGTGTGTGTGTGTTACTTATGCTATGTGTGCGCTCTCTCTCCAGAGCTGTACGCAGAGTGAGGACAGGTTGGCCATCCTGTGTACCACTCCCTCCCTGAAGGACCTGGGCCTGCAGCCTCCTGTGGTCACCAAGGTGGCGTTCGTCTTGGATGGTTTCACCGTGCCCCAGTTTGACCTGCTCTATGTAGAGGACCCTCGCTTCGAGGACTTCCAGAGACCCACCGTCACATCCAAAGGCAACAAGAGCATACTGGAGATTAAGGTGAGACATGTCAGATCATTAAAAGTCATGACACCTTTTTATGCCCTAACTGGGTTTCAATTGACCTCCTGAATTGTCTGAATTTAAGGGGAATTGACTCTGACAATATTAAGGTGTGACATGTGAGGTCCTTTCTCCCACATCCCCATTCCCCCTCATCCCTTTCCCCACCACCACCTCTCCATGCAGGGCTCCATATTTACCTTTTTGACAAGGTTCACGTGTGCGCCTAAGTTGAAAAATGTAGAGCAGTTGCACACACAGAAATGAAAGAGCACAATGACAAATATTTGAGGTAATAAAGCACAGAAGACTATGAAGGCGCATTTGCAAGTAAAAGGATCGCACTATAAAGCCCTGCCATGAAAATAATGATTAAGGCTGGGGTCAGTGCAATTACTAATGCATCCATTCAGAAAATGAATTAAAATTGGAGAATTCCTCATGTAAAACAAATGGCGCTTACAGTTTCTTTTCTGGAAGAGAGTTTCAGTTGATCTCCTGAATTGAAATGGAATTGAACCCTGATTGTAGCTTGTTGTACTTTGCTCTCCTCGACACCCTTCCACTGACTCACCCTCGCCCGTCTGAGGTGGGAAGGAAACAATACTGGGGGCGGGGGGGGGGGGGGGGGGGGGCGGTGTTGTATACTGAAAGAAAAGAGGAAAAGGAGTCCGTTTCCCATCGCTCACCCCCTACATTTCCCTCACTCACTCCTCCGATCCCTCTCCTCTGTGGATTCTCTCCAACTCACTGCATTGTCTCAGGTTCCCGAGGTCAAAGCACTTGACATATTAATGGCGTGTTTCAAATGTGCAACCTAATTTTTCTGGGTAGAAAAAACATATCTTTTTTTTTTTACAATGAAAACAATTATAGCTTCTTTTTTTTTTTTTACTGAGGCGGCCCGATGGTTAGCGACAGCTGTGTGGAACAGGTCTCACAGGATCTTGGGTCGGCTTTTTTCCCAGGCATGACCTTGGACCCATGGCTTAATCCAGCCCCTGCCCCTCCTTTCCCTCTCAGTAACCTCCCAACCCCCATCTAGGTCCCAGATGAGCTCCCATGAGCCCCCATTACCCCAGGGACACCCAAGGCCCTGGGTTGCACTGTTATAGGGTACATTTGGGGCCATCTGATATCTTTGCCCCAAAATGTCCGCCAATCAGTAAAGGCTACTGATAATGTTATTAGTCTTGGCTGGTGTAGAGCTCTTATCTCTACAGATCGTTCCATGGGAGGGTAACAAGCATCTTAGCCCAGATTAGCACCACACTCTCTGTTTGTTTGGATAGACTGTTTGATGCCTGGCAGAAATTGTATACTTATTCTCTTTATGGGATATGTTGCGTTCAATGACTCGTAACCACACATTAAATGTTAAACACAACCTCAAGAGTACAGACATGAGATGACACGTGTTGAGATGAGATGAGAGATGGTACATGTTATCCAATATGCTTTGTATATGTTAAAATACTGTTGATATTAGAGTGTGTGTGCGTATGCGGGGGGATTGTGAAACAAGGACCTTCTCCCTCGTGGGGACATTTCCCACATCCCCATGAGGACAAAGGCTATTTTAAGTTTAGTATTAGGGTTAGGGTAAGGGTTAGTGGTTGGGGTTAGGGTTAGGGTTAGGAGTTAGGTTTAGGGTTTTGGTTACGGGTTAAGGTTATAGTAAGGGTTAAGTTTAGGGTTAAGGGTTAGAGAAAATAGGATTTTGAATGGAAATACATTTTATGTCCCCACGAGGATAAAATAACACGTGTGTGTGTGTGTGTGTGTGTGTGTGTGTGTGTGTGTGTGTGTGTGTGTGTGTGTGTGTGTGTGTGTGTGTGTGTGTGTGTGTGTTCACATGCACTGCACTAGTTGACGCATACAGTTACACAGTGAGGTTTGGGAACAGGTGCGGCCCTCCACTCTGTGTCAAATCTGAAAATCCCAGGCTGTCACGCGAGGAATGTGATCATTCTTTTTATTGCCCTCTGCTATACTCATACAGCACAACCAGGCAGAGTGAGAGGCAACTGAGCTGTGTGTGTGTGTGTGTGTGTGTGTGTGTGTGTGTGTGTGTGTGTGTGTGTGTGTGTGTGTGTGTGTGTGTGTGTGTGTGTGCGCGTGTGCGTGTGCGCGTGCGTGTGCGTGTGTGTGTGCGTGTGTGTGTCAACCAAGCAGTTTGAGAATAAACCATCAGGCGACAGTGTTGACGTTGAGACAGTAACATTAGAGACTGAAGGAACCAGACCATTTTACAGTCCTAGAGCCAAGTGAAATGTGTGTGAAGGAGTGGCAGAGCATGTAGCCAAGGCAGTGAGGGTGACATTCCTTCGTTCAAAAATCCTCTCTTCCCGTCTGAAGAGCCCTCATCGACAAAAAGGGTTAGTTAGTTTGTATGCAGACCCAGAGAGGCTGTTGTCTCTGTCCTAGAGAGAGAAACAGTAGTGACACCACAACCAGTGCCTCAGTCACTTCCACTGGAACCAGTTTTCGAGCAAGCCTGCATGCATGTCTCTGTGTGGATATTGTAGGACTCACTGAGGATGATGTAGTACGTAGGATTTTATACTGACTCCATTTATCCCGTTCCCCTTCTTACTAAATCTCCATATCTCCAGGTGCCAGGCCGTGTGGATGTGGAGGCCATGAAGGGGGAGGTGCTGAAGGTGTCTAACAGGACCTGTGAGAGTGTGACTGTGGTGGGGAACACCCTGGAGTGTACTGTCCCCATGGAGTTACGGGATGCCACCAATGAACTGGAGGTGGAGGTGAGGACAGACACACACACACACACACACACACACACACACACACACACACACACACACACACACACACACACACACACACACACACACACACACACACACACACACACACACACACACACACACACACAGAGAGAGAGAGAGAGACCTAGTACAGACACATGGACCAAAACACACTCCCTTCCAGCTAAACTCTCAGTGAACATTTCCAAACTGCCTCCATTAGGTTTCTACGGAGTCCCATCATCACCCCTAGTTAAACATTAGTGAGACCACCCTACCTTGCCTTGGATCTCTGAGCCCTCCACTTCAGCCCTTCACTTGAAACAGCCCCTTGTCTACAGAGACCACTTCAGACCACTACAGACCCCCCCCCCCCCCCCCCCCCCCCCCCCACACACACAGCTCAATAAAGGCCTTGTTGGGCTGCCACTGCATCCATATAGAGGGCTCTGTGTGTGGTGCGTGCGTGCGTGCATTTGTGTATGTGTCCATGACGATGGCGTTTTGTGTGTGCAAGCGTGTGTGCTTGAAGCATGTGTGTGTGTCGTGTGTGCATCCTGAGTGTTTGTATTGACAGTCCCTGCTTTGATAGATGCCTGCTTTGATAGATGATACAGTCATTTTTATCGTTCTGCTGTCTGGCATTTTATTACCACTAGGCGGGTAAATCCACGGATATCTCTGCATTCCTCCTGGCATTCCATCAACACCTCTCAACTTTTACTGGAATGTTCAACTCACACTTCCAATATCTCACGAAAAGTGGTCTCACTCAAATAGTATTTATTTGACATATAAAATGCTTGTGAATGTAATAACAATAGATTGTTAACCATAAACGTTTGACTTTCCACATGATTTAACCCTTAAAACGTTACAGGAACATTGAGCTGGGGCCTCATTTGTAAACATTGTGTACACACTAACAGTTTCTAGTGGTTGAAGTCTTGTAGTAGTAGCTTTGTGCAAATGGGTAGTATATGACTCATGTATCATTCATAATAAAAACCGGTAGCCTAGTTAAATATAATAACAAGATGCAAACATTTGCCGTTAGTGATAAGAGCACATTTTGGGGGGTTTCTTATCTTTGCATTCGAAAATAATTAGAAATAGGCATATATTTCCTGTTATTATCAGTATTCCATTATCATTGCAGAATAAATTCCTCACCTTCTCTGACTGTGATGGTTTGATAGGCTACTCGTGAAATAGCCTATAGGCCTACAACAAGTTTGGACTGTCTACCATTCGTCCCATCTCTCATTTAATATGACCCACTTCACATTAGTAAATAGATGAGCTATTCCAAGTAGCCTATTTTGCTCTATGCTCACCTTTTCCATTGCCATTTTTCGGCTAGGTCTGAGTACTGCAATGTGAAATTTCTCACGTAGACAATATTTCATTGAGAAACATACTGCATATATCATAACCATTGCAGAATACAATTCCTCACCTTTCCTGCCCATGATGAGTTTATATCCCAGTAGTAGCCATACACCAAATTACCATGCGCATCTTTCATTTAATTGGGACTATTAATCATTTCTCGTTTCTGCTTTATGCATTGACAGGGTGTGCGGTTTGTAACATACAGCTCATCTTTTGCATTGAAGTGTGTAGGCTACCACTTTGAGAAGGCCGACTGTAGTTGTCTTTTTTTTTAAAGTAGACAATGTTTCAGAATGTGCGGGCGCGCAGCATATTTAGGTTAGGGAAATGGTGAATGCAAAACATTATTACATTTAAACTAACTGTTTACAGGTCCACAACAATTTTCAATTGTTTTTGTCTTTCAGAAACGGTCAGATAGCGCAAATGTCACTGCAAAAGAAACCATTCTGCCATCTCCTCCAAAGACATTTGATCAAGTTCGCCATTGCTATTTCCTTTAGATACCGTCTTAGCCTAATTCCAATACTTCCAAACTTGACAGAAAATAAGGGTGTTATTATCACCATAAAAGGTGAATGGGTGTTTTTCAGGACGAGTTATAATGGTTGTTCACGTGTGGACAGTTTTACGACAGGTCTGATTTCTAATGGGAAACATGTATGGCATTCACCAAGTTTATAAATCGAAATACTTTTGTGCAGATATTTCATGTTAAAATTACACAACACTTATAAATGAGGCCCCTGGAGAGGAGACAGTGGCCGTGTCCGAATACCCATACTAGCGTATTACATACTAATGAACATGCACAATGTAATCATATAGGTCAACATGTGTTAAATACATCGTTTGGAAACATTGTATGTTAAAAGCACTGTTTGTGTGTAACCAGTTGCAGAGCCCTTTTTAGGTAAGATGCCCAAATAATAATTTCTAGTTGAATGAACTTACTGTCTGAAACAAGTTGTCACGCTGGTATAAATGATTCGGGAGACAGGCGCAGGAATGCGTAATAGGGGTTTTATTCAGCCCAACTTACGGCATGCCGTGTAAAGGCATGGGATCGAAGACCAAACAAACACATATACAAAACACAGGGTAGAAACCCAAACAAGAGTGAGGAGTCCCTCGAATAAATACAGTTGAAGTCGGAAGTTTAAATACATCTTAGCCAAATACATTTAAATTTCACAATTCCTGACATTTAATCAGAGTAAAAATTCCCTGTCTTAGGTCAGTTAGGATCACCACTTTATTTTAAGAATGTGAAATGTCAGAATAATAGTAGAGAGAATTATTTATTTCAGCTTTTATTTCTTTCATCACATTCCCATTGGGTCAGAAGTTTACATACACTCAATTAGTATTTGGTAGCATTGCCTTTAATTGTTTAACTTGAGTCAAACGTTTCGGGTAGCCTTTCACAAGCTTCCCACAATAAGTTGGGTGAATTTTGAACCATTCCTCCTGACAGAGCTGGTGTAACAGAGTCAGGTTTGTAGGCCTCCTTGCTTGCACACGCTTTTCAGTTCTGCCCACAAATCCTCTATAGGATTGAGGTCAGGGCTTTGGGATGGCCACTCCAATACCTTGACTTTGTTGTTCTTAAGCCATTTTGCCACAACTTTGGAAGTATGCTTGGGGTCATTGTCCATTTGGAAGACCCATTTGCGACCAAGCTTTAACTTCCTGACTGTTGTCTTGAGATGTTGCTTCAATATATCCACATAATTTTCCATCCTCGTGATGCCATCTATTTTGTGAAGTGCACCAGACCCTCCTGCAGCAAAGCACCCCCACAACATGATGCTCTTAGGCTTGCAAGCCTCCCCCTTTTTCCTCCAAACATAATGATGGTCATTATGGCCAAAAAGTTCTGTTTTTGTTTCATCAGACCAGAGGACATTTCTCCAAAAAGTACGATCTTTGTCACCCATGTGCAGTTGCAAACCGTAGTCTGGCTTTTTTATGGTGGTTTTGGAGCAGTGGCTTCTTCCTTGCTGAGTGGCCTTTCAGGTTATGTCGATATAGGACTCGTTTTACTGTGGATATAGATACTTTTGTACCTGTTTCCTCCAGCATCTTCACAAGGTCCTTTGCTGTTGTTCTGGGATTGATTTGCACTTTTCGCACCAACATACGTTCATCTCTAGGATACAGAACGCATCTCCTTCCTGAGCGGTATGACAGCTGCATGGTCCCATGGTGTTTATACTTGCGTACTATTGTTTGTACAGATGAACGTGGTACCTTCAGGCATTTGGAAATTGCTCCCAAGGATGAACCAGACTTGTGGAGGTCTACAATTTTTTTCCTGAGGTCTTGGCTGATTTCTTTTGATTTTCCCTTGATGTCAAGCAAAGAGGCACTGAGTTTGAAGGTAGGGCTTGAAATACATCCACAGGTACACCTTACTTGTGTCATGCACAAAGTAGATGTCCTAGTTGGTTAACAAGAAATTTGTGGAGTGGTTGAAAAACTAGTTTTAATGACTCCAACATAAGTGTATGTAAACGTCCGACTTCAACTGTACACACGCGCACAATGATTAACACACGGGACGAGACCCGTAATCATCTGCGCAATCCACAAGGGCACGAAAGCCCAAAACATACAGCAGAAGTTGCGGCGGCGCCGGACGGACAAGTCGCAGCGTTGTCGTATGGGCCATTCCCGCTGTCTCCCTTAATGGTCGATTATTTTGTCACGCTGATATGAAGGATCGGGAGACAGGCGCAGGAATGCGTAATAGTTTTTTTTTATTATAGCCCAAATTACGGCGTGCCGTGTAAAGGCACGTGGACGAAGACCAAACAAACACGTAACAAAAACACAGGGTTGAAACCCAAACAAAAGAGTGAGGAGTACCTCAAATAAATAACACACACGCACATAATGATTAACACACGGGACGAGACCCGTAATCATCTGCGCAATCCACAATGACACGAAAGCCAAAACACAGCACAGGTACTCACACGACCAACGGACATAGTAACAATAATCGGCAGCCCAATGGAAACCAAAGGGCACATATATCCAAATACTAATCAGTGGGAATAGGGGACAGGTGTGCGTGATGAAAGTTCCGGAGGGATCCGAGACACAAGTTGAGCACATCATTTAAAGTTTCAAGTCGGAGCTAAGTTTGGGCCCAGTAAAAACGTTAAGTTCAGGTAACACTTTGATCAAAAAGTTGAGTAAACTTAAAAAGGCTGTGGAACCAGTTAATTAATAAAAATTTAGTTGAAACAACTAGAATTGTTTTACAGTGTGTGTGCGCGCATCAGTATTTCCCCTAGGGGGAAAATAAAGAAAAAAGATGATCTAGTAAGTAGTTGTACATCTCACTCACTGTTCTCCTCTCCTTTCTGTGTGTGTGTATTATGTGTGTAGTGGCGTCAGGCATCGTCTTCAGTGAGTCTGGGAAGAGTGATGTTGGCCCATGAACAGGATTACAGAGGTCTGACAGCTGGCTGTGTGTGTGTCAGCCTGTTACTTCTTCTGCTGCTCGCTCTATTCATCTGGAAAAGGAGGAACAAGCACATTGACGGTACGTGTGTTATTATATAAATGTGATGTACAGGATTTACTATGTTTTTGTGTGGGTTTTGTGTGCGTGTGTACGTTTGCATGTGTGTCCACCTCCTACTAGCTGTGTTGGGCTTTGGGTTTGGGCTGGCTGTGGGGTTGTTGGAGATGTTGTGCTGACTGGCTGGTCACGATGGGAGAAATGGTGGAGCGCTCTGTCCTTCTCCTTCAATGACTGTGTTCTCTCTCTCCCTCCACCACTCCATCTCTCCCTTTCTCTGGTCCTACCTTCTCCCTATACCTTTACCCCATCTTTCTCTATCTCTCACCTCTCTCTGCCACCCCTCTCTTCCCTACATCCCATCACATTCCCTACATCCAATCCTCTACCTACCTCCCTCCTCTCTCCCCTCTTCTCCCCCTCTCCATCTCCCTGGTCTCTAGATCTGGCTGAGGGTAAGGTTTGGTATGATGGCCGGGCTCACATTCAGCACTTGGACATGTTGGCAAACGCCCGAAGCGTCAGCCCTACTAACGAAATGGTGTCCCACGAGTCGGTGGACTATAGAACCACCCTGCTGGAGGGTACGTTTCCTGACACAATACCATGGCCCTAATCCTAACACTAACCCTGTCCTAACACTGACCTTATAAGCCTGTACTAACAATGCTCGCTTTCCTTTCCTAAACTTAAAGTGGCAATTTGTATTTGAAACAATTACAAATTGTACTCGACTGCCATTGTTTCGGTAAAAAGTTGAGGAATGGGGCTGGAGGAATGTAACGACTCTCAAATTCATAGTCAGAGCTATGGAGGCATTGACAGACCATCCATGATATCAACGTTACAGATGTAACCATGTTTTGAGGCTGTACAGTGTTTGTTTACATTTACTTTGCTTATAAACATTGGAGTAAAACAAGTTTATATTTTGGGTTGTGACAGTTGAGCTAAGCTTATGAAGCATTTATACATTATATTCTTCAAGAATCAATGTGTACATATCATTCATTTCTAACAAAAAAAAATGGATGTGGCAACTGCTTCTAACTCATAAGTTCACAACCCAGAGATGGGCTGCAACTTCTAAGGACTAGAGTTGTCCATCCCTGCATGAACCTCTTTCAATATAACCCTAACTGTTTCCACTCATTCGGGCAACACTGACATAAAGGAAAAAAAGTAACGTAACTACCTTTCTCACTTTCCTCTGCATGTAATGGGCAGGGCTCAAGTTCTACCTCTTTCGTTCTGTAACCATGACTCTCTCTGGCATCACTCTGTGATCATATGACCTAACGTTGACCTCTAACCCTGACCCCTGTAGTAATTGACCTTTGGCTATATTGTTTCAGACCAGGGCGTGGAGAGGCCAGAGTCGTGTAGGGGGGCTCCCCCCATCTACGGGGGCCATGGGGAACTCCTGTCCCCCAGGCTGGGGCTGGGTGGCATGGGGATGGGTATAGGTCTGGGGGTGGACGGGGAGCTGGTGTCCCCTCTCCTGTCGGCCTCGGTCCACATCGACACGTCCCAGCTGCACCCTGACCTGCTGAAGGAGGTTCAACATGTGGTCATCGCCAGGGAACACCTGCTGTTACACATAAACCAGGTCATAGGCAGAGGTAAGTGGGATGGTCATACATGTGTGTGGGATACATGGATAGACATGTACAGGGATAGATGGATGGATGGATGGATGGATGGATGGATGGATAGTCCAGGGGGCAGGAGGGGGACAGGGGGAGCAGGTAGCTGCCTAATGGTGGCTCTTCAGCAGCCTAATGGTCTGGGGGTAGAAGCTATTGGCCTTTCTGACAGTTTTTGTCATGATTGTCCTATACTGCCCACGTCTGGGTGATGGAAATGGGGAGAACAGGCCATGGCTCAGGTGGCGGGGTCCTACCTCTTCCCTGTAGGCATGTCATCATTTTTGGTAATCAGGCCTACTACTGTCATGTCGTCAGCGAACTTGATGAAGGGGTTGGAACTGTGTCTACTATACATACTTTTGATACATGAAAAGACGGTCACATCCATGAACACACACACCTACACACACATTACCTTAACGTACACCAAATGGCCAAAAGTATGTTTTCAGCTGAAAGATTCCCCGAGCTTACCCATGATGTTGCCCAACCATTTAAGTCAATAAGTCATAGTTTAAGTCAAAGTACACTAGATATACAAAAGTATGTGGACAACCCTTCAAATGAGTGGATTCGGCTATTTTAGCCACACTCGTTGCTGACACGTGTATAAAATAGAGCACACAGCCATGCAATCTCCATAGACAAACATTGGTAGCGGAGTGGCCTTACTGGAGAGCTCAGTGACTTTCAACGTGGCACCGTCATAGGATGCCAACTTTCCAACAAGTCAGTTTGTCAAATCAAATTTCTGCCCTGCTAGAGCTGCACCGGTCAACTGTAAGTGCTGTTATTGTGAAGTGGAAACGTCTAGGAACAACAACGGCTCAGCCGCAAAGTTGTCGGCCACACAAGCTCACAGAATGGGTCCACTGAGCGCTGAAGATCATAGCGTGTAAAAATCTGTTTGTCCTAGGTTGCAACACTCACTATCGAGTTCCAAACTGACTAAGGAAGCAACGTCAGCACAAGAACTGTTCGTCGGAAGCTTCATGAAATGTGTTTCCATGGCCGAGCAGCCCCACACAAGCCTAAGATCACCATGCGCAATGCCAAGCGCCGGTTGGAGTGGTGTAAAGCTCGCCGCCATTGGACTCTGGAGCAGTGGAAACGCGTTCTCTGGAGGGATGAATCACGCTTCACCATCTGGCAGTCCGACTAAAAAAATCTGGGTTTGGCGGATGCCAGTAGAACGCTACCTGCCTGAATGCATAGTGCCAACCGTAAAATTTGATGGAGGAGGAATAATGTTTTTCATGGTTCAGGCTAGGCCCCTTAGTTCCAGTGAAGGGAAATCTAAACACTTCAGCATACAATGACATTCTAGACGATTCTGTTCTTCCAACTTTGTGGCAACAGTTTGAGGAAGGCCGTTTCCTGTTTCAGCAGGACAATGCCCCTGTGCACAAAGCGAGGTCCATACAGAAATGGTATTTCGAGATCTGTGTGGAAGAACTTGACTGGCCTGAACAGAGCCCTGATCTCAACCCCATCGAACACCTTTGGGATGAATTGGAACACCGACTGTGTGCCAGGTCTAATCGCCCAACATCAGTGCCGGACCTCACTAATGCTCTTGTGGCTGAATGGAAGCAAGTCCCTGTAGCAATGTCCCAACATCTAGTGGAAAGCCTTCCCAGAAGAGGAGAGGCTGTTATAGCAGCAATGTTCCAACATCTAGTGGAAAGCCTTCCCAGAAGAGGAGAGGCTGTTATAGCAGCAATGTTCCAACATCTAGTGGAAAGCCTTCCCAGAAGAGGAGAGGCTGTTATAGCAGCAAAGGGGCGAACCAACTCCAAATGAATGCCCATGATTTTGGAATGACATGTTCGACGCGCCGGCGTCCACATACTCAGACACACTTAGAAAGACTTCAGGTGATCTGTAGGTCTCAACCATGGTAATATCAGAATCCATCCCCACCGGGGATACACCTAAATACAGTATTCATCCTGTTAGAGCTTATTGACCAACATTATCAAACCAACAGTTTTGACATTCAGATATAAAAACTGAAAAAAGGAGAAAGGCCTTTCTCTTTTCTTAACATCCGCACAATGTTCAGGGACAATGCTCCCCCCAAAAATCCCCCCTCTCCCTTGACTCGGCCCTCAGGGAAGCCTGGAGATTCCGAAGCAGGATTATGGGGTGGCGTGGGATGATTTATTCCCGGGTAGAATTCCGAGCACCATTGTTTATCCGTGTGGTGTAACCCGAGCCCTCAGTGCATCTGCAAGGATCGTGATGGGAGAACACCTCAGAGTTCTCTACACTCCCTAGCTTTAATAGCCCAACACCCCTGCAAAGCTGCACTGAGCCCTCCAGACCACATATAATAAAGGTCACAGTAACTCAGATATGGGGAGATATAGCTTCTAATGAACCCTACTGAACTAAACTGAAGGGAATGAATGGGTGCTTCAAGTAGAGGTTTATAGAAGTAATCTAGACTTCAACAAAGGGGAATCTAGCTTTTCAGCCAGCCTGACTCCCCTGAACAAGGCAGTTAACCCACTGTTCCTGTCATTGTAAACAAGAATTTGTTCTTAACCTCTCTGGGATATGTGGGACGCTAGCTCCATTGACTTACTGGTGTAAAGAAATATGTCCATAAATTAACAAGGGTTTCAGCATCAAGCATTCCTCTAACAGCAGACACTCTGTTTCTAGCTTATTTTGACACCCATTTGAGCTTCATCTATTCTTGTGTTTCTCTCTCTTTTTTCTTCACAGGTCACTTTGGCTGTGTGTTCCATGGGACCTTGTTAGAGGCCGATGGTCAGAAACAGCACTGTGCCATCAAGTCCCTCAACCGTGAGTACAGACCACAGCACGACCAAAAGAACCACGTCCCATAGTCACTTGACCAGGGTTGTGTTCAGACACGAAACGAGAGAAAACCTTTTGAAGCTACGGGGTTCCCGACTTGGACGTGGTTGGATGATCAAAAACAGGAAAGGCCAGATCTTTATCTGGAACATGGCCGAAGATACAATAATAATGCTAAGAGGAGCTACCGTCCCCACACCGTGGATTCCATTTGAAACACACCTGACTAACCATGTCCACAATTCAACCATCTAAGCAGAATCCAACCTCAGTCATCCCCTATTCATTCATTCACATTTCATAGCTATGATGTGATATGATATCATAGCAACAACGCAATGCCACAATAACATTAGAGGGCCTTCTCATTCCAGCTGGGCTCTTGACACACAACACACACACACACACACACACACACACACACACACACACACACAATGACACACACAGCCGCAGCGGTGTGGCCTGTAAAAGGATGATTGAGATGAATGGGCTCCTGGCGACGAGGATGACATTAGGGTCCCCCTGTCTCTAATCGTGTAACCTGTCACTTTACCCTGAGAGATTAATGTCCTAGATAAGGCTTTGGTGAGATCTGCCGCTGGACTGGTGGTAACCCATAGCGATGGAGGGCACTCGGCTGGTAACCCATAGCGATAGAGTTCCCTCTGCCTTTCGTTTAGACATTGTTCTCCGAGCCTTGGCCTTCTCATTGAGTTTACAGTGACCTAAAGTTCCCCAGGGAACTTTAAAGAAAATGAAGTTCCCTGGGGAACTTTGTCACTGTCATGGCAAAGACACAGTGTTTTTGGTGAATATTGTAGGTGATGTCACCATGTTGTTTCTGCAATACAGAAAAGTGTGGTTTAAACTCTTCCAGCTTAACAGCCTTAATATCCTCTTTTTTTTTAAACTCAGCATTAAATGGCAAGTCTTCTTTTTCCGTTTGAGTGTGTCGTCATCTGGTAGTTCCAGTGAAAGGGCAATCAGCTGTTTTATCTTAGCTAAATGAGATTCCGTTTGAAACGAGATTAGAAGAGAGGGGAGGGGGAAAGAGCAGTGACACCAGGAGCACTGATTCGATTGGGTAATGGGAGTGTTGCGTAGCGGTTGCCTATAGGTTTGGTTTAGGGTCACAGTCCCAATGCTCAGACAGCCTGAAGACTGGCTCCTCATGGGCTGCTAACAGTGGTACATCACTAAGGTTTAGATGGCACGCTAAAGAGATTTAGGTTTATGGCTTCAGGGCCTGTTTTGTATGCGTTTGTGGTGGTGGCCCATCAAGCAATGCATGATTATAATACAGACTTTAATGTCAGGACTTGGTTAAATAAAGGCAATAAGTAAACAAGTCATTCTGTAATATCTTGCCTGTTGTCAGGGATCACTGACCTGGAGGAGGTGTCTCAGTTCCTGAAGGAGGGGATCATCATGAAGGACTTCAGCCACCCCAACGTGTTGTCTCTACTAGGGATCTGTCTGCCCACTGAGGGTTCTCCTCTGGTGGTGCTGCCATACATGAAGCACGGAGACCTCAGGAACTTCATACGGGACGAGACACATGTAAGACACACACACACACAAACTCTGGTCATACATTAAAATAATGTCAGACAAAGTCCATTGTAGCTGAAACATTGTATATGTAGGTACAGGAATAAAGCACAGAAGCAGCATTTTCCATGTGTGAGCTTTTCTTTCTGTATTTGTGTGCTTTACTTCCTATATTAAGTATTTTTCCCCCCAGCACCAGTGGATACATTTGGGATGTGTATCTCACCTCCACCCTCTTCCTTGTTTCTTTAGAACCCCACAGTGAAGGACCTGATGGGCTTTGGTCTGCAGGTGGCCCAGGGCATGGAGTATCTGGCCAGCAAGAAGTTTGTACACAGAGACCTAGCCGCAAGGAACTGCATGTAAGATCTGGAACCAACTGTCAAATGCAATCTCAAACAGTCAGTGTGTGAAAGTGTACCCATCTTTGTAGTGAGAGAAGCATACAGTCATGCATACTTTGAGATTCCGCATTGTAAAAGACGCCATTTTGGCTCCAACCATTACAAGATAATATAATAATGTTCGGATCCAACATGGCTGTCAGTTTCCCTAGCGCTGTTTGTACACTGTAAAGCTGTTGTTGACCCCATCCCCCTCTCTCTCTCTCTCTCTCCTAGGCTGGATGAAAGCTACACAGTGAAGGTGGCAGACTTTGGCCTGGCCAGGGATGTGTATGATAAGGAGTACTACAGCATCCACAACAAGAGTGGAGTCAAACTACCTGTCAAGTGGATGGCCCTGGAGAGCCTGCAGACACACAAGTTCACCCCAAAGTCAGATGTGGTGAGAGACTACCCAAGCACACACATCAAAATCAAAAAATCTAATGTTATTGGTCACATACACATATTTAGCAGATGTTATTGAGGGTGTGGCGAAATACACACAAATCCAAAAGTAAAATAATGGAATTAAGAAATATATAAATATTAGGATGTGCAATGACTAAATTACAGTAGAATATATTGCAGTATATACATATGAAATGAGTAAAGCAGTATGTAAACATTATTAAAGTGACTAGTGTTCCATTATTAAAGTGGCCAGTGATTCCATGTCTATGTATATAGGGCAGCAGCTTCTAAGGTGCAGGGTTGAGTAACCGGGTGGTAGCCGGCTAGTGAAGGCTATTTAACAGTCTGATGGCCTTGAGATAGAAGCTGTTTTTCAGTCTCTCGGTCCCAGCTTTGATGCAGCTGTACTGACCTTGCCTTCTGGATGATAGCAGGGTGAACAGGCCGTGACTTGGGTGGTTATTGTCCTTGATGATCTTTTTTGCCTTCCTGTGATATTGGGTGTTGTAGGTGTCCTGGAGGGCAGGTAGTTTGCCCCCGGTGATGCGTTGTGCAGACCGCACCACCCTCTGGAGAGCCCTGCAGTTGTGGGCGGTGCAGTTGCCGTACAGGATGCTCTCAATTGTGCATCTGTAAAAGTTTGTGAGGGTCTTAGGGGCCAAGCCAAATGTCTTCAGCCTCCTGAGGTTGAAAAGGCGCTGTTGCGCCTTCGTCACCCCAGTGTCTGTGTGGGTGGACCATTTCAGATCCTCAGTGATGTGTATGCAGAGGAACTTGAAGCTTTCCATCTTATCCACTGCGGCCCGTCGATGTGGATGGGGGCGTGCTCCCTCTGTATTTTAATGTCCACGATCAGCTCCTTCGTTTTGTTGACGTTGAGGGAGAGGTTATTTTCCTGGCACCACTCCGCCAGGGCACTCACCTCCTCCCTGTAGGCTGTCTCGCCATTGTTGGTAATCAGGCCTACTATAGTTGTGTGTGGCCACGCAGTCATGGGTGAACAGGGGGCTGAGTACGCAACCTTGTGGGGCCCAGTGTTGAGGATCAGCGTAGTGGAGGTGACCTTAAAGGGTACTATGGTGTTGAAGGTTGAGCTATAGTCAATGAACAGCATTCTTACCTAGGTATTCCTCTTGTCCAGGTGGGATAGGGCAGTGTGCAGTGCGATGGCGATTGCATCGTCTGTGGATCTATTGGGGCAGTAAGCAAATTGGAGTGGGTCTAGGGTGTCAGGTAAGGTAGAGGTGATATAATCCTTAAATAGCCTCTCAAAGCAATTCATGATGACAGAGGTGAGTGCTACGAGGCGATAGTCATGCACACACACACAGGCACACACATGCATGTACCGTACCAGTCAAAAGTTTGGACACACCTACTCATTCAATGTTTTTCTTTATTTTTACTATTTTCTTCATTGTAGAATAATAGTGAAGACATCAAAATTATGAAATAACATATAATAAATCATGTAGTAACCCACTTATTAGCTCTATTTGGTAAAAGGCCATGTCCGTATTATGGAAAGAACAGCTCAAATAAGCTAAGAGAAATGACAGTCGATCATTACTTTAAGACATGAAGGGCAGTCAATCAAGAACATTTCAAGAACTTTTGCAAAAACCATCAAGCGCAACGATGAAACTGGTGCTCATGAGGACCGCCACAGGAAAGGAAGACCCAGAATTACCTCTGCTGCAGAGGATAAATTCATGAGAGTTAACTGCACCTCAGATTGCAGCCCAAATAAATGCTTCACCGAGTTCAAGTAACAGACACATCTCAACATCAACTGTTCAGAGGAGAATGTGTGAACCAGGCCTTCATGGTCGAATTTCTGCAAAGAAACCACTACTAAAGGACACCAATAAGAAGAGACTTGCTTGGGCAAAGAAACACAAGCAATGTACATTAAAAAAATCTGTCTTTTGGTCTGATGAGTCCAAATTTGAGATTTTTGGTTCCAACCTCTGTGTCTTTGTGAGACGCAGAGTAGGTGAACGGATTATCTCCTATGTGTGGTTCCCACCGTGAAGCATGGAGGAGGAGGTGTGAGGGTGTGGGTGTGAGGGTGTCACCAGAATTAAAGGCACACTTAACCAGCATGGCTACCACAGCATTCTGCAGTGATTCGCCATCCCATCTGGTTTGCCGTTAGTGGGACTATTTGTTTTTCAGCAGGACAATGACACAACACACCTCCAGGCTGTATAGAGGATATTTGACCAAGAAGGAGAGTGATGGAGTGCTGCATCAGATGACCTGGCCTCCACAATCACCCGACCTCAAACCAATTGAGACAGTTCGGGATGATTTGGACCGCAGAATGAAGGAAAAGCAGCCAACAAGTGCTCATCATATGTGGGAACTTCTTCAAGACTGTTGGAAAAGCATTCCAGGTGAAGCTGGTTGAGAGAAGTCCAAGAGTGTGCAAAGCTGCCATCAAGGCAATGGGTGGCAACTTTGAAGAATCTAAAATCTAAAATATATTTTGATTTGTTTAACACTTTTTTGGTTAGTACATGATTCCAAATGTGTTATGTTTCATTGTTTTGATGTCTTCACTTGTAGAAAAGAGTAAAAAATAAAGAAAAAAATGCTTGAATGAGTAGGTGTGTCCAAACTTTTGACTGGTACTGTGTATACGCTACTAGTCACCCCTTCATTCACTTACAGTATTACGTAACCAACACACACACGCGATGATAACCCGTGATAAATAAGTAGCAAGCTTAATTCTTTGGAGCTTAATCAGAGCTCCGTCCTCTCAACCCCTCGAACTCCACTCTGCCTTAACAAACCACCACTGTACTGTTCCATCTCTGGCTGAGGTATATAGGTTTAGCTTGTCTCGCTCTGCTACAGTATCTGTCTGTGAAGGTTAGCACTAAAGTTAGCTGATTTTAACACTCCTCCTGGCTGGCTGCTCTCTTCACTGAAGGCCAGAAGGGAAATAATGTCATCAGGACTGACTTGGCCTGTGTTCGAAATGACACCCTATTCCTTATATGGTGCGCTTCTTTTGACCAGCACCCATAGGGAACAGAGTGCCATCTCACATGCAGCCCGTGATGTACTGTGATGTGATCTGATGTGTAATTGGTCCATCTGGTGTTCAATGTTTCAGTGGTCGTTTGGCGTGTTGCTATGGGAACTGATGACCCGGGGAGCCCCGCCGTATTCGGACGTCAACTCTTTTGACATCACTGTGTTCCTACTGCAAGGGAGACGGCTGCTGCAGCCAGAGTTCTGCCCTGACCCACTGTGAGTGAACACGCACACACAAACACGCATACATATACAGTGCGCACACACGTCACTTATGCACGCTTGTACACACACAGACACACACACAAACACACAGGCAGTGCACACACACACACTGTGAGTGGAAAGTGTGTGTGTGTGTGTGTACACTGGTCACACACACACACACACACTCATAAACACACATATATATACTTACACCCATCAAGCTTATACCCAACCACTCCCAAATATAATGTGCAGACCGATGCTTTCAGTATTAATAAAAGTGTATTCATGCGCACACATACGCCCACACACACTCCTGTGTCTTTCACCTTGACCAATGTACATAGGGATGGCTCAGTAGTGCTTGTCCTTGACAGAGACATTGAGATGAACAGAGGCCCATTGTTAACACTACCCTTACGTACTGCATGGTCTGCTTGAAGAAAAAGACTGAGACGGACAGACGGACGGACGGACGGACGGAGGGAGGGAGGGAGGGATGCAGCCAGACAGACAGAGGGACACGGAGGGAGGGATGCAGACAGCCAGACAGCGGGAGGGAGGGAGGGAGGGAGGGAGGGAGGGAGCCAGACAGAGACAGACAGACAGACAGACAGACAGACAGACAGACAGACAGACGGACGGAGGGAGGGAGGGAGGGAGGGAGGGATGCAGACAGACAGAGGGAGGGAGGGAGGGAGGGAGGGAGGGAGGGAAGGAGGGAGGGAGGGAGGGAGGGAGGGAGGGAGGGCGGGCGGGAGGGAGGGAGGGAGGGAGGGAGGGAGACATGAAGAGAGACAGAGAGGGAGAGAGAGAGTTGTGTAAACTATAAAGCATATATAACTACTGAATCAATCAGGTCACTACAGACATGAGATCCTCCTAAATCTCCCCCAATCTGTAAAACAACACGTTTCCAAGTACGAACTACGATTATTTCGTGAAAATAAGTGAAAAATAAAACACTATCTCCCTATTCATCTCCGCAAGTCAGGGGGAGATTTCAGGTGAGGGGTAAATCATAGTATATATTCAGCCAAGCGGAGAGCAAAACGGAATGATCCATAACCGTTCATTCATGAACATTCACTGACATACAGTATTCCCAGAATGAATGGGGCCCTGTGGCAAAACTGGCAAAACTACACTGAACAAAAATATAAACGCAACATGTGAAGTGTTGGTCCCATGTTTCATGAGCTGAAATAAGATATCCCAGAAATGTTCTACATGCACAAAAAAATGTATTTCTCTCAAATTTTGTGCACAAATTGGTTTACATCCCTGTTAGTATGCATTTCTCCTTTGCCAAGATAATCCATCCACCTGACAGATGTGGCTTATCAAGAAGCTGACTAAACAGCATGATCATAACACAGGTGCACCTTGTGCTGGGGAAAATAAAAAGACCACTCTAACATGTGCAGTTTTGTCACACAACACAATTCGCTACGATAAGACGCCTCCAACATCGTTTTAGAGAATTTGGCAGTATGTCCAACCAGCCTCACAACCGCAGAGCACGTGTAACCACACCAGCCCAGGACCTCCAAATCAGGCTTCTTCACCTGCGGGATCATATGAGACCAGCCACCGGGACAGCTGATAAAACTGAGGAGTATTTCTGTCTGTAATAAAGCCTAATTTTGTGGGAAAAAACTCATTCCGATTGGCTTGGCTTGGCTCCCCAGTGGGCGGTCCTGGCTCTCAAGTGGGTGGGCTTATGCCCTCCCAGGCCCACCCATGGCTGTGCCCCTGCACAGTCATGTGAAATCCACAGAGTAGGGCATAATTTATTTATTTCAATTGACTGATTTCCTTATCAAATCAAATTTGATTGGTCACATACACATATTTAGCACATGTAGTTGCGGGTGTAACAAAATGTTATATGAACTGTAACGCAGTAAAATGTTTGAAATTGTTGCATGTGGCGTTATATTTTTGCTCAGTATAAATGTAGTTACTAAATATCTAAGTGAGCAAAACATATGTACATAACTCTATTTCACCTGCTTATAGGCTTATCCATGCATCAACATTTAATCCTAACCACCTCCCCTCCCTTATCTCCCACCCCAGGTATAACGTGATGGTCGAGTGCTGGCACCCCAGGCCGGAGAGGAGGCCCACCTTCTCAGAGCTGGTATCCCTTATCAACGCCATCTTCTCCAGCTTCAGTGGAGAGCACTACATCCTTCTCAACACCACCTATGTCAACATAGACAAGATGAGCCCCTACCCCTCCCTCATCTCCTCATCCTCCTCTTCCTGCTCCACCCCTCAGGGCCACCCCCTGGAGCGAGACTGCTGCACCTGAGAGCGAGGGAGTGATGGAGAGAAAGAAAGAGAGAGAGAGGGAGAGATGAAAGAAAAATAGTTAAGGAGAAAAGGAGAGGGAATGGGGAGAGATTGAAGACAAGGGGGTGGAAGGAGGGTAGGAAAAGAATGAGCTTGACAGAGTAAGAAAGAGAGAGAAAAGAGTGGGCTTGAGGAGGCGAAGCCGCTGGGTCGCTTGGGAACTGTATGTGACTGACAGACGGACACTGGACAAACTCTGTGTACGCTGGCTGAGAAAAGACAGTTTAAGGACACTGACTCGTGCCGTGCCTACTTCATGTGTGTGTAATGTATGTATACTGACCAATGTCCAACCAAACAAGCATCACTGTACGCCTGAGGCCTGTATGAACTGTTAGGTTGATCTTGGCCTCCCTCTGCTCTTTAACCTAGAACTTGCTCTAGACCCTCCCATGACCTTTTACCCTGGTATGCCCTTGGAGCCTGACTTCAGGAGGTCAGGCTTCTCGTCTCTCTCTACCACATACAATTTGGAGACATAGGGGAACCTTTTTAATGAACAAAGCCTATAGAATTCTATAGAAGCACATTGTGTGTATCAAGTACAAGTGACTCGCCGAACATTTCAACAACTCCCGTGCCAAAGAGGGACCGGATGATTTTTTTGGAGACATTTCCGCTTGTTAATGGGTGGCATGTGTATGGCGATATGGCGAAGGGCCGGGCTCAAGGTTTTTTTCCCCCTCGCTATAAAATTCTTTACACCATCATCCGCACTGCCACTGAATTCCCCTCTCTTCCCACCTCTCCTCGCATGCCTCCTCGCGTACATCTCTAAGCACTAGGACTGAATGAAGAAAGTCCCAGGTCCAGCTTCCAGGTGATGTTCTCACTAACCGAGGGGGCTGTGCAGATTGGCTGGCAGAAGGAACAATTTTCTGCCCGTGTGCAGTAGGCTACACTGGATACTTCTTTATGTGTGTAATTATCTTTGACGATTCTCTTTGATGTGCTTCTTTCAAAACATCTCGCTGCTTCATTGCTGTGAGTGACTCACCTTTTAGGAATCTGCAGATGTTTCCCAGTTGAAAGGTGTTTTCTTGCCTTTCGGTTGGTAACACTTTGACTTGAACCGGCCTGTCATAATGTCTACATAGCGTGTGTCATAACAGTTCATGCAAGCTCAGCCTGAAAACAACTGACATAATCATGTTTTAGACTTCAGAGAGTCAACGTGGGGGAAACTGGAGACACGTTGGACCATTTGATGGTTTTTGGCATCATAGTACCACGTCAGTTGGAACAAGTGTTTTTACCGTCAATCATGACTTCATCACGGCGTTGTCACATACTGCTATGTCGACATTTTGAAAGACCACTTCAAGTTAAAACGTGACCATTTTGCCTCTCCTTTGTGAAGCGTTTGTCTTTTTTTTTTTTTTACTATGGCTGCTGTTATGTTTTAAATGATCAGGCCAGCAATGGACAGATATGAATGTTTGCTCAAATAAATGTTAAAAGAACTGTACTATATTTTTTATAATGCCTTTATTGTGAAAATGAGCCTAAATAAATGGTCGGCCCAATAGAATAATGCCCGAACTGAGCAGTGGTGCCACGACAACGACCAATCAACTTCAGTGAATGAACCACTGCCTTCTGTACAAAAAGGATAAAGGTTAACACCTCTGTGGATGTGTGTTCTATATGTAGGATTTAACTGTGGTAAATGTGTGTGTATGTATACTGTATAACAGATGATCGTTGTAGATACAGCACAGTACAAGCAACAGATACTGTACAGTCATTGAACAACTGGGGCTAGCAAGTTCACGTCCTTAACTATTAGACTGTTCTAGATGTTCCTATTGGTAACTAAATGGCTTGTAAATCCATGACTTTTGTCCATTAATATGCCATTGATCTCACTGCCAGTGCAGTGTGAGCATATATATGAAGCACTGTTTAGGGATCGTCTATGAAAGTAGTGACGGTACATATGTTGTTACTATGTTATGTCATCTGACTGACTCAGTGTAATAAAACTATATTATCAGTGTGGACATGTCAAATACTGTATCTTTTTATCATTGTCTGTACATTCTTTATTTGACCAGGCAAAGATCATTTTTATGATGTCACACAGTATTCAGACCCTTGCCTTTTTCCACATTTTGCTACATTACAGACGTATTCTAAAATGGTTTACATTTTTTTTAAAATCCTCAGCAGTCTACCCACAATAGCCCACAATGACAAAGTCAAAAAAAAAGTTTTGTATTTTTGCAAATATATTATAAATGAAAAACTGAAATACCTTATTTATATAAGTATTCAGACCCTTGCAATGTGACTCGAATTTGAGCTTTTGAGCTTTTCCAGCGATCATCGTTGAGATGTTTTTACAACTTGATTGGAGTCAACCTGTGGTAAATTAATTTGATTGGACATGATTTGGAAAGGCACACACCTGTCTATATAAGGTTCTACAGTTGAAGGTGACCAAGAACCTGATGGTCACTCTGACAGAGCTCTAGATTTCCTCTGTGGGGATAGGAGAACCTTTCAGAAGGACAACCAACTCTGCAGCACTCCACCAATCAGGCCTTTATGGTAGATTGGCCAGACGGAAGCCACTCCTCAGTCAGAGGCACATGACAACCCGCTTGGAGTTTGCCAAAAGGCAGCTAAAGACTCTCAGACCAGGAGAAACAAGATTCTCTGGTCTGATGAAGCCAAGATTGAACTCTTTGGCCTGAATGCCAAGCCTCATCCCTACGGTGAAGCATGGTGGTAGCAGCATCATGCTGTGGGGATGTTTTTCAGCGACAGGGACTGGGAGACTAATCAGGATCGAGGCTAAGATGAATGGAGCAAAGTACACAGAGATCCTTGATGAAAACCTGCTCCGGAGCGCTCGGGACCTCAGACTGGGGTGAAGGTTCACCTTCCAACAGGGCAACAACCGTAAGCAGACAACCAATACAACGCAGGAGTGGCTTCGGGAGAAGTCTCTGAATGTCCTTGAGCGGCCCAGCCAGAGCCTGGACTTGAACCCGATCTAACTTCTCTGGAGAGACCTGAAAATAGCTATGCAGCAACTCTCCCCATCCAACCTGACAGAGCTTGAGAGGATCTGCAGAGAAGAATGGGAGAAACTCCCCAAATACAGGTGAGCTTGTAGCGTCACACCCAAGAACAATCAATGCTGTAATCGCTGCCAAAGGTGCTTCAACAAAGTATTTTGTACATGTGATATTTCAGTTTAAAAAATGTATTTAATACATTTTAGAATAAGCCTGTAACGTAACAACATTTGGAAAAAGACAAGGGGTCTGAATACTTTCCGAAGGCACTGTATGTTACATATGCTGCCTCAGTCATTCTACTCATTGCCTCATCTACCTACCGATAGCTTCAGAGTATCCACAGGGTGGATGGGTGGATTACTTAATATCTGTCCACCAAGGAGTCAAGTGGCTTCAGTTTCAAATTCATTTATTTAACCAGGACATCTCCTGAGGGAGCGAACCGAAACATAGAAAAACCTGGAGGTTCTTGCTGAGAGTTGGGGGGGGGGGGGACAATTATAGGTGCCCAGAATACTGGGTTTTATGACCCTGTGTTAACAAAGTGTTTCAAAAAAGTAACATTTGAATGGTAGTGGACATTGAGTTTGACTGTTTGGAACTCCTGTTTGGATAACATGTAGGAGTATACGTTTACGACCCGTTACCTTTTGTCTCTGTCCTGTTAGCTTTGTTCTCACTCCTTCAGCCTTCTCTGCTCTCATTGGCTAGTGGTGACCTCTGACCCCTCACCTTTCTTTACCCTCTCCCCTTTTGTATTGCTGTCTAGACGAGCCTGGAGTTTCCCTCTCTATAGCCTGGCCGTGACCGAAGCTTTCATTACAGGTCATCCTCTCAGAGTTGCTTGGTGACCCTGGATCTGGTTTGTTTTCACGACGGCACACCGTAGCAACGGAAAACAAAAAACAAATGTTTCTAATTGGGCAAGTTCAGATATAGCCTCCTCGTTTCACTCAGTTTAAAGACGCTTCCTATTCGTGCTTACTGAACAAGACCTTGTTTGAGAACGATCTGTCTTTGCCTATAGCCTAATCATGCCACACTGGTCTTAGTTAAAAGGCCATCATATGGTTGACAGATAGAGGAGAGGACCTCTGAGTGCCAGTGCTCTTCAGCTATGTACTAATCAGTTGCTCTGTAAAGGCTGGAGCCTGCACCCTGTTTCTCTCATTCTCTTACTCTCTCTCTCTCTCCCTTTGTATTTCTTCATCTTTCTCTTTTCAACACAGATACACAAAGAAAGAACAGGTGTGTGTTAGATTGGCACAGCTCAGTTCAGGTATGCATGTCATAAGATGATTCATCACCTTTGGAATGCAATGCTGGACACACTGCACTAGTACCCCCCCCCCCCTCCCCTCCTCTAACCCCATGCCAACTGATAATGAACCTATCCCAACCTCTCCTCAGCACCCATTCTGACCCGCTGAGTCAACACACACTCATTAAGCCACTAATGTGCTTTGGCAAAGAGCATTGGCAAGAGAGAGATTTAGGAGATATATTTAAAGGTACACAACAACTCCTTCTATTCATTATCAACCAATCGCGCATAGTTCTAATACTTTACGCGGTTTTTCTTTTGGAGGTATGTAAATGATTCTGATTATTGAATCTGATAAATCAGTACAGAACAACTCGCTTGAGGAGTGAGTTTTTGGGGTATAGATGCCCCCTATTGGTACTCTGCCACTCTTGCAGCTAAAGCACCATTATTATTTTCTGCTGATTTGCCAACCTCATGTAGAAATGAATTAACACACACACGTTTTCATAAGAGAAGAAAGCCTTCTATAGCACCGGCAATTTTCCCAATATATTTCACAATTCCTAGGTTCTACTTTTGGATGAGATTAGGTGAACTTCAACACCTTTATCTATAATTCAAGAACTTGGTTGTCCCTCTGTAGATGAACACATCTCAGGTGATACCTACAGGCTGTTGGATCTTGGCCTGCATCAAACATTCCTCCCTCCACACACATTCTGCATCAAGGTCATCCAACTCCACCCCAGACATGAGCCGAATAGCGTCTATGTCCCAAATGGCACCCTATTTCCTATATGGTGCACTGCTTTTGACCAGGCCCCATAGAGCTCTGGTCAAAAGCAGTGCACTGTACAGGGAATAGGCTGCCATTTGGCGCAGACTCAGACTGCCCCTGGTATAAAATAAACAAGACTAATTAGAAGATGGGTTGGATATAACTGTATTCCAGAGTTTAGGTTGGCAGTGGTACGTACACATGTGGATGTATCACTCTTTGCACCCATTTCTTACGGAATATTCCAGGCTTTGATCTGCCAGACATACAGTACCAGTCACACCTGCTAATTCAAGGATTTTTCTTTATTTTTATTATTTTCCACATTGCAGAATAATAGTGAAGACACCAAAACTATGAAATAACACATGTGGAATCATGTAGTAACAAAAAAAGTGTTAAACAAATCAAAATATATTTTATATTTGAGATTCTTCAAAGTAGCCACCCTTTGCCTTAATGACAGCTTTGTACACTCTTGGCATTCTCTCAACCAGCTTCATGAGGAAGTCAATGTGCGGGGCTACAGGTTAGTCGAGGTAATTTGTACATGTAGGTAGGGATGAAGTGACTATGCATAGATAATAAACAGCGAGTAGCAGCAGTGTACAAAACAAATGGGGGGGGGGGGGGGTGTCAATGTAAATAGTCCGGTGGCCATTTGTTTAATTGTTCAGCAGACTATTGGTTTGGGGGTAGAAACAATTAAGGAGCCTTTTGGTCCTTGGCGCTCCGGTACTGCTTGCCATGCGGTAGCAATTTTTTGGGCTTTCCTCTGACACCGGCTATTATTTAGGGCCTGGATGGCAGGAAGCTTGGCACCAGTGATGTACTAGGCCGTACGCACTACCCTCTGTAGCGCCTTACGGTCAGATGCAGAGCAGTTACCATACCAGGCGGTGATGCAACCGGTCAGGATGCTCTCGATGGTGCAGCTGTAGAACTTTTTGAGGATCTGGGGACCCATGCCAAATCTTTTCAATCTCCTGAGGGGGAAAAGGGGTTGTCGTGCCGTCTTCACGACTGTCTTGGTGTGATTGGACCATGATTGTTCATTGGTGATGTGGACACCAAGGAACTTGAAACTCTCGACCTGCTCCACTCTACCACCGTCGATGTTAATGGAGGCCTGTTCGGCCCGCCTTTTCCTAGAGTCCACGATCAGCTCCTTTGTCTTGCTCACATTGAGGGAGAGGTTGTTGTCTTGGCACCACAGTGCCAGGTCTCTGACCTCCTCCCTATAGGCTGTCTTGTCGTTGTCGGTGATCAGGCCTACCACTGTTGTGTTTTCTGCAAACATAATGATGGTGTTGGAGTCGTGTTTGGCCACGCAGTTGTGGGTGAACAGGGAGTACAGGAGGGGACTTAGTACACACCCCCGAGGGGAGAACATCCCTGGTAATCCCTACTGCCTCTGATCTGACGGACTAAACATACGCTTCGTTTGTAAATGATGTCTGGGTGTTGGAGCGTGCCCCTGGCTATCCGTAAATACATTTTTTTAAAACAAGAATATTGGTGCCATCTGGTTTGCTTAATATAAGGAATTTGAAATGATTTATACTTTGAATTTTGATACTTAAGTATATTTTAGCAATTACATTTACTTTTGGTACTTAAGTTTATTTAAAAAAAAATACTTTTAGACTTTTTTAGGATTTTACTGGGTGACTTTCACTTTTACTTGAGTCATTTTCTATTAAGGTATCTTTACTTTTACTCAAGTATGACAACTGGGTACTTTTTCCACCATTGTAGTATTGGCACAAGGCACATCCAGACTGGCCACTGCTCTCCTCCCTCAAACAGCTTTTAACACAACAGCTATCTAGTGAGCCGCCAGGAACTGAAGTCTAGAGGTGTGGACATAATCTCAGTTACCCTGATGGCACTGCCTCTATGTACACTTTGATGCCGGGCCAAAAATACTTTTCTCACAGTGATACTAAGAAGGGAGGAGTAAAGAGAAAGGAAAAGGACACAATTGTGAAGAATTGGCATATTGTAATGATACTGTATCCAAAAGTTCAACCACTCCTTGTCATTTTATCCTGATACTTGGCACTTCTTTGATTTCTTCCCTGTTTAAACGTTTACTGAGCTTTTCTACTGATGATTATCTGAGCGAGGTGTTTGTAATGGGTATCTGGAGTGACTAACGGGTAACTGAGGGTGAGTCACAGAGAGGCCTTTTGAGTTCTGGTCACGGAGGTAATGAGTAGCTCACAGATAGCTCCCATGCATGTCAACACAATGGCACAGGCAGCAGACTAAGGCTGTGTCCTAAATGGCACCATATTCCCTATATAGTGAACTAGTCTTGACCAGGGCCCAGAGGGCACTCAACATCTGGAGAGATTATAGGGGCCTCAAATGCCCTTTTGATCCTCAAGTATGTGCTCCTCATCTGGGACTTGAACCTCTGGGATCACTAGCCCTCTTGTCTCTCTGGCTATACATATTCAAGATAGTGATGTTGTTTTATTGTATACAGTAGAGTAGACTGTATGGTCCTTGCAGCATATCAACAAAAACTAAAAAGGCATGTTTGAAGTAACTGACTAATGTTAGGCATTATTGTTTGGTTTAAAAGAAATGGCGTAACAGTAAACTGAGCATACAAAGTAGACTGGTGTGTGATTAGGGGTATTATTCACACAAAGAGGGATCTCTTAGATTGCCATAAGCGACTGAGAATGGGGGATTTGCTAGGAGGTCTAAAGGTGTGCCCAGCCCATCCACTTTGACAGTTAATGACAGGCTGGATTATTAAAATAAGCTCGGTACTGTAGAAGACAACACGGTACTGTAGAAGACAACACGGTACTGTAGAAGACAACACGGTACTGTAGAAGACAACGCGGTACTGTAGAAGACAACACGGTACTGTAGAAGACAACACAGTACTGTAGAAGACAACACGGTACTGTAGAAGACAACACGGTACTGTAGAAGACAACACGGTACTGTAGAAGGAACCACGGTACTGTAGAAGACAACACGGTACTGTAGAAGACAACACGGTACTGTAGAAGGAACCACGGTACTGTAGAAGACAACACGGTACTGTAGAAGACAACACTGTACTGTAGAATACAACACGGTACTGTAGAATACAACACGGTACTGTAGAAGACAACACGGTACTGTAGAAGACAACGCGGTACTGTAGAAGACAACGCGGTACTGTAGAAGACAACGCGGTACTGAAGAAGACAACACGGTACTGTAGAAGACAACACGGTACTGCAGAAGACAACGCGGTACTGTATAAGACAACACGCTACTGTAGAAGACAACACGGTACTGTAGAAGACAACACGGTACTGTAGAAGACAACACGGTACTGGAGAAGACAACACGGTACTGTAGAAGACAACACGGTACCGGTACTGTAGAAGACAACACGGTACTGTAGAAGACAACACGGTACTGTAGAAGACAACACAGTACTGTAGAAGACAACACGGTACTGTAGAAGACGCGGTACTGTAGAAGAGAACACGGTACTGTAGAATACAACACGGTACTGTAGAAGACAACACGGTACTGTAGAAGACAACACGGTACTGTAGAAGACAACACGGTACTGTAGAAGACAACGCGGTACTGTAGAATACAACACGGTACTGTAGAAGACAACACGGTACTGTAGAAGACAACACGGTACTGTAGAATACAACGCGGTACTGTAGAAGACAGCACGGTACTGTAGAAGACAGCACGGTACTGTAGAAGGCAACACGGTACTGTAGAAGACAACACGGTACTGTAGAAGACAACACGGTACTGTAGAAGACAACACGGTACTGTAGAAGACAACACGGTACTGTAGAAGACAACACGGTACTGTAGAAGACAACACGGTACTGTAGAAGACAACACGGTACTGAAGAAGACAACACGGTACTGAAGAAGACAACACGGTACTGTAGTAGACAACACGGTACTGTAGAAGACAACACGGTACTGTAGAATACAACACGGTACTGTAGAATACAACACGGTACTGTAGAAGACAACACGGTACTGTAGAAGACAACACGGTACTGTAGAATACAACACGGTACTGTAGAAGACAACACGGTACTGTAGAAGACAACACGGTACTGTAGAAGACAACACGGTACTGTAGAGGACAACACAGTACTGAAGAAGACAACACGGTACTGTAGAAGACAACACGGTACTGTAGAAGACAACACGGTACTGTAGAAGACAACACGGTACTGTAGAAGACAACATGGTACTGAAGAAGACAACACGGTACTGTAGAAGACAACACGGTACTGTAGAAGACAACACGGTACTGTAGGAGGCAACACGGTACTGTAGAAGACAACACGGTACTGTAGAAGACGCGGTACTGTAGAAGACAACGCGGTACTGTAGAAGACAACGCGGTACTGTAGAAGACAACACGGTACTGTAGAAGGCAACACGGTACTGTAGAAGGCAACACGGTACTGTAGAAGGCAACACGGTACTGTAGAAGACAACACGGTACTGTAGAAGACAACACGGTACTGTAGAAGACAACACGGTACTGTAGAAGACAACACGGTACTGTAGAAGGAACCACGGTACTGTAGAAGACAACACGGTACTGTAGAAGACAACACGGTACTGTAGAAGACAACACGGTACTGTAGAAGACAACACGGTACTGTAGAAGACGCGGTACTGTAGAAGACAACACTGTACTGTAGAATACAACACGGTACTGTAGAAGACAACACGGTACTGTAGAAGACAACACGGTACTGTAGAAGACAACACGGTACTGTAGAAGACAACACGGTACTGTAGAAGACAACACGGTACTGTAGAAGAGAACACGGTACTGTAGAAGACAACGCGGTACTGTAGAATACAACACGGTACTGTAGAAGACAGCACGGTACTGTAGAAGACAACACGGTACTGTAGAAGACAACACGGTACTGTAGAAGACAACACGGTACTGTAGAAGACAACACGGTACTGTAGAAGACAACACGGTACTGTAGAAGACAACACGGTACTGTAGAAGACGCGGTACTGTAGAAGACAACACGGTACTGTAGACGACAACACAGTACTGTAGAAGACAACACGGTACTGTAGAAGACAACACGGTACTGTAGAAGACAACACGGTACTGTAGAAGACAACACGGTACTGTAGAAGACAACACGGTACTGTAGAAGACAACACGGTACTGTAGAAGACGCGGTACTGTAGAAGACAACACGGTACTGTAGACGACAACACAGTACTGTAGAAGACAACACGGTACTGAAGAAGACAACACGGTACTGAAGAAGACAACACGGTACTGTAGAAGACAACATGGTACTGTAGAAGACAACATTCACTTCAAAGGCTTCTACCGGCACAACATTACATGATGCAAAACATGTTAACAAAAACAGCTCAAGTCAGAAGTAATGTTCTCCTTGCATGGTATTCATTCTAAAGCCTCTAGTGTGTGTGTGTGTGTGTGTGTATGTATGTATGTATGTGTGTGTGTGCGTGCGTGCGTGCGTGCGTGCGTGTGTGCGTGTGTGTTTTAGACCATCTGATACATCCATATTCCAAGGTTTCCCAAAATGTTACTCCATACAACCCCAAATTGACACTAGAAAATGCAGGAGA
This sequence comes from Salvelinus fontinalis, assembly GCF_029448725.1. Taxonomy (NCBI): domain Eukaryota; kingdom Metazoa; phylum Chordata; class Actinopteri; order Salmoniformes; family Salmonidae; genus Salvelinus; species Salvelinus fontinalis. Next base: position 171,311 of record NC_074676.1, on the reverse strand, counting down.
CCCCACTTGGAAGGCCCTAGTTCACACTGGGCATTCGACAGGCTGTCGCAACACACCATGACATGAACGTGCATTCTAGTGTTAGTACCAAAACGTATTCTATACCCATGTGAAGAGAAAAAAGTTCTTAATTTGTTAAACGACAGAATATCTCAGGGGACCACATCTCATGGGTACCATTCTTTTTAGCTAATATTCCACTCCTGTCATTTGTCTGCGTTTTCACTGGAAAGAAATGTACCAAGAGAACATGAATCACTCAACTGTAGCCCAACAATAATTGACGGCATCCTCGCATTACAAAGCCTTAATCCAGACTAATCCAGACGTTTAGGTGCGATCGAGTAGCGTAGCCATCGGGCTAGTGAAGGAATTGACACCAGAGAGACTCCTATAACTTTTCTTGGGTAAAATGTAGACCAAAGTCTAACTTGAGCAAACTGTTGTATTTGCTAGGGAGCTGTCTTTTGAAAAATGTACTTTAAAATCTAATTTGATCACTTTTGTTCTGTAGCCTAAACAAGTTTAATAAAGGATAAAGTTATTTTAAAGGCCTAAATCATATGATGTAAACATTACAGTACGATTACATCACATTGCCATGATAATGCTACTAGACTGTAGCGTCCTGGTTGTCATGGTGTAGCAAAGTAATCACTCATATTTTAGAATTTACCCATTCTCTGGAATTCAGAAGTCTGGTTGGTATTGTGAAGCACAGCATTCTCTTGTATGTCATAAGAGATCAGCATGTGTTCTAAAATCCATGATCAACAAAAACAAAAACAAATTCTGAGAAACATTTATTTATTTATTTTCACCTTTATTTAACCAGGTAGGCAAGTTGAGAACAAGTTCTCATTTACAACTGCGACCTGGCCAAGATAAAGCAAAGCAGTTTGACACATACAACAACACAGAGTTACACATGAAATAAACAAACATACAGTCAATAATACAGTAGAAAAAAGTCTATATACAGTGTGTGCAAATGAGGTAGGATAAGGCAGGTAAGGCAATAAATAGGCCATGGTGGTGAAGTAATTACAATATTGTAACTGCGTTCCTCTCTCTCTTCATAAGAAGAGGAGGTGTAGTGATCGAGCCAAGGCGCAGCGGGTTGTGAATACATGATGATTTATTAAATAAACAAAACAGACAAAGACGAAAACAAACTATACTTGATATAACTAACAAAATAACAAAACGATGTAGACAGACCTGAACAAACGAACTTACAAATACACGAAGCACGCTGACACAGGAACAGACTACATAAACGCACGAACAAACCGAAACATTCCCGTATGGTGTAACATCGACACAGACACAGGAGACAATCACCCACAAACAAACAGTGAGAACACCCTACCTAAATATGACTCTTAATTAGAGGAGAACGCAAAACACCTGCCTCTAATTAAGAGCCATACCAGGCAACCAAAACCAACATAGAAACAGATAACATAGACTGCCCACCCAAAACACATGCCCTGACCTAAAACACATACAAAAACAACATAAAACAGGTCAGGACTGTTACAGAACCCCCCCCTCAAGGTGCGAACGCCGGGCGCACCAGCACAAAGTCCAGGGGAGGGTCTGGGTGGGCAGTTGACCACGGTGGTGGTTCCGGCTCTGGACGCTGTCCCCACACCACCATAGTCACCCCCCGCTTCTGTCTACCCCTCCCAATGACCACCCTAAAACTCACATCCCCTAAATAAACGGCCAGCACCAGGAGAAGGGGCAGCACCGGGACAAGGGGCAGCACCGGGACAAGGGGCAGCACCGGAACAAGGGGCAGCGCCGGGACAAGGGGCAGCACCGGGACAAGGGGCAGCACCAGGATAAGGGGCAGCACCAGGATAAAGACCAGCACCGGGATAAGGGGCAGCACCGGGACAAGGGGCAGCACCGGGATAAGGGGCAGCACCGGGACAAGGGGCAGCACCGGGACAAGGGGCAGCACCGGGACAAGGGGCAGCACCGGGATAAGGGGCAACACCGGGACAAGGGGCAGGTCCCGGCTGATATACTCTGGCAGATCCTGGCTGAGGGACTCTGGCAGGTCTATGCAGGCTGACGGCTCTCGACGCTCATGGCAGGCTGACGGCTCTCGACGCTCATGGCGGGCTGACGGCTCTCGACGCTCATGGCGGGCTGACGGCTCTCGACGCTCATGGCGGGCTGACGGCTCTCGACGCTCATGGCGGGCTGACGGCTCTCGACGCTCATGGCGGGCTGACGGCTCTCGACGCTCATGGCTCTCTGACGGCTCTGGCTGCTCATGGCTCGCTGGCTGCTCTGGCAGCTCATGGCTCGCTGGCGGCTCTGGCAGATCCTGTCTGGTTGGCGGCTCTGGCAGATCCTGTCTGGTTGGCGGCTCTGGCAGATCCTGTCTGGTTGGCGGCTCTGGCAGATCCTGTCTGGTTGGCGGCTCTGGCAGATCCTGTCTGGTTGGCGGCTCTGGCAGATCCTGTCTGGTTGGCGGCTCTGGCAGATCCTGTCTGGCGGGCGGCTCTAGCGGCTCCTGTCTGGCGGGCGGCTCTAGCGGCTCCTGTCTGGCGGACGGCTCTGTAGGCTCATGGCAGACGGGCGGCTTTGCAGGCTCATGGCAGACGGGCGGCTTTGCAGGCTCATGGCAGACGGATGGCTCAGACGGCGCTGGGGAGACGGATGGCTCAGATGGCGCTGGGGAGACGGATGGCTCAGATGGCGCTGGGGAGACGGATGGCTCAGATGGCGCTGGGGAGACGGATGGCTCAGATGGCGCTGGGGAGACGGATGGCTCTGGCCGGATACGGCGCACTGTAGACCTGGTGCGTGGTGCCGGAACTGGAGGCACCGGGCTAAGGATAAGCACCTTCCTACTAGTGCGGGGAGCAGGGACAGGGCACACTGTATTCTCAAAGCCCACTCTATACCTGATGCGAGGTACCGGCACTGGTGACACCGGGCTGAGGACAAGCACATCAGGATTAGTAGGGGGAGAAGATACAGTGTGTTCAGGGCTCTGGAGACGCACAGGAGGCTTTGTGCGTGGTGCCGGAACTGGAGGCACCGAACTGGATACACGCACTACAGAGAGAGTGCGTGGAGGAGGAACTGGGCTCAGGAGACGCACTGGTAGCCTAGTGCGTAGTGTAGGCACTGTAGGTACTAGGCTGGGGCGGGGAGGTGGCGCCGGAAATACCGGACCGTGGAGGCGTACTGGCACTCTTGAGCATTGAGCCTGCCCAACCTTACCTGGTTGAATGCTCCCGGTCGCCCGACCAGTGCGGGGAGGTGGAATAACCCGCACCGGCCTATGTAGGCGAACCGGGGAAACCATGCGTAAGGCCGGTGCCATGTATGCCGGCCCGAGGAGACGCACTGGAGACCAGACGCGTTGAGCCGGCCTCATGACACCTGGCTCAATACCCAATCTAGCCCTACCAGTGCGGGGAGGTGGAATAACCCGCACTGGGCTATGCACTCGTACAGGAGACACCGTGCGCTCTACTGCGTAACACGGCGCCTGCCCGTACTCCCGCTCTCCACGGTAAGCCTGGGAAGTGGGCGCAGGTCTCCTACCTGCCCTTGGCCCACTACCTCTTAGCCCCCCCCCAAGAAATTTTGGGGAGTTACTTACGGGCTTTTTGGGCTTCCGTGCCAGACGCGTTCCCTCATAGCTCCGGTTCCTCTCTCCGGTAGCCTCTGCTCTCCTCAGTGCCTCCAGCTGTTCCCATGGGAGGCGATCCCTACCAGCCAGGATCTCCTCCCATGTGTAGCAACCCTTTCCGTCCAATATATCGTCCCATGTCCATTGCTCCTTCTTTTCCTGTCCCTTACTCCATTTACTCCGCTGCTTGGCTCTGGAATGGTGGGTGATTCTGTAACGGCGTTCCTCTCTCTCTTCATAAGAAGAGGAGGTGTAGTGATCGAGCCAAGGCGCAGCGGGTTGTGAATACATGATGATTTATTAAATAAACAAAACAGACAAAGACGAAAACGAACTATACTTGATATAACTAACAAAATAACAAAACGATGTAGACAGACCTGAACAAACGAACTTACAAATACACAAAGCACGCTGACACAGGAACAGACTACATAAACGCACGAACAAACCAAAACATTCCCGTATGGTGTAACATCGACACAGACACAGGAGACAATCACCCACAAACAAACAGTGAGAACACCCTACCTAAATATGACTCTTAATTAGAGGAGAACGCAAAACACCTGCCTCTAATTAAGAGCCATACCAGGCAACCAAAACCAACATAGAAACAGATAACATAGACTGCCCACCCAAAACACATGCCCTGACCTAAAACACATACATAAACAACATAAAACAGGTCAGGACTGTTACAAATATAGCAATTAAACACTGGAATGGTAGATGTGCAGAAGATGCATGTGCAAGTAGAGATACTGGGGTCCAAAGGAGCAAGATAAATAAATAAATACAGTATGGGGATGAGGTAGTTGGGTGGGCTATTTACAGATGGCTATGTATAGGTGCAGTGATCTGTGACCTGCTCTGACAGCTGGTGCTTAAAGCTAGTGAGGGAGATATAAGTCTCCAGCTTCAGTGATTTTTGCAGTTCATTCCAGTCATTGGCAGCAGAGAAATGGAAGGAGAGGCGGCCAAAGGAAGAATTGGCTTTTGGGGTGACCAGTGAGATATACCTGCTGGAGCGTGTGCTACAGGTGGGTGCTGCTATGGTGTCTAGTGAGCTGAGATAAGGCGGGGCTTTACCTAGCAGAGACTTGCAGATGACCTGGAGCCAGTGGTTTGGCAGCAAGTATGAAGCGAGGGCCAGCCAACGAGAGTGTACAGGTCGCAGTGGTGGGTAGTTTATGGGGCTTTGGTGACAAAACGGATGGCAATGTGATAGACTGCATCCAATTTGTTGAGTAGAGTGTTCAAGGCTATTTTGTAAATGTTGAGGATCGGTAAGATGGTCAGTTTTACGAGGGTATGTTTGGCAGCATGAGTGAAGGATGCTTTGTTGCGAAATAGGAAGCTGATTCTAGATTATTATTTTTTTGCTTAATGTGAGTCTGGAAGGAGAGTTTACAGTCTAACCAGACACCTAGGTATTTGTAGTTGTCCACATATTCTAAGTCAGAACCGTCCAGAGTAGTGATGCTGGACGTGCAGGTGTGGGCAGCGATCAGTTGAAGAGCATGCATTTAGTTTTGCTTGCATTTAAGAGCAGTTGGAGGCAACGGAAGGAGAGTTTTATGGCATTGATGCTCATCTGGAGGTTAGTTAACACAGTGTTTAAAGAAGGGCCAGAGGTTATTCAGAATGGTGTCGTCTGCATAGAGGTGGGTCAGAGAATCACCAGCAGCAAGAGCGACATCATTGATGTATACAGAGAAGAGAGTCGGCCCGAGAATTGAACCCTTCGGCACCCCCATAGAGACTGCCAGAGGTCCGGACAACAGGCCCTCCGATTTGACACACTGAACTCTATCAGAGAAGTAGTTGGTGAACCAGGCGAGGCAATCATTTCAGAAACCAAGGCTGTTGAGTCTCCCGATAAGAATGTGGGGATTGACAGAGTCGAAAGCCTTGGCCATGTTGATGAATACGGCTGCACAGTAATGTCTCTTATCAATGGCGGTTATGATATCGTTTAGGACCTTGAGCGTGGCTGAGGTGCACCCATGACCATCTCTGAAACGAGATTGCATAGTGGAGAAGGTACGGTGGGATTCGAAATGGTCGGTAATCTGTTTGTTAACTTGGCTTTCGAAGACCTTAGAAAGGCAGGGTAGGATAGATATAGGTCTGTAGCAGTTTGGGTCAAGAGTGTCCTCCCTTTGAAGAGGGGGATGACCGAGGCAGCTTTCCAATCTTTGGGAATCTCAGACGATACGAAAGAGAGTTTGAACAGGCTAGTAATAGGGGTTGCAACAATTTTGGCAGATCATTTTAGAAAAAGAGGGTCCAGATTGTCTAGTCCGGCTGATTTGTAGGGGTTGAGATTTTGCAGCTCTTTCAGAACATCAGCTATCTGGATTTGGGTGAAGGAGAAATGGGGGAGGCTTGGGCGAGTTGCTGTGGGGGGTGCAGGGCTGTTGATCGGGGTAAGGGTAGCCAGGTGGAAAGCATGGCCAGCCGTAGAAAAATGCTTATTGAAATTCTCAATTATAGTGGTGACAGTGTTTCCTATCCTCAGTGCAGTGGGCAGCTGGGAGGAGGTGCTCTTATTCTCCATGGACTTTACGGTGTCCCAGAACTTTTTTGAGTTTGTGCTACAGGATGAAAATTTCTGCTTGAAAAAGCTAGCCTTAGCTTTCCTAACTGCCTGTGTATATTGGTTCCTAACTTCCCTGAAAAGTGGCATATCACGGGGGCTATTCGATGCTAATGCAGAATGCCACAGCATGTTTTTGTGCTCGTCAAGGGCAGTCAGGTCTGGAGAGAACCAAGGACTATATCTGTTCCTGGTTCTACATTTTTTTAATGGGCATGCTTATTTAAGATGGTGAGGAAGGCACTTTTAAAGAATAACCAGGCATCCTCTACTGATGGGATGAGATCAATATCCTTCCAGAATACCCGGGCCAGGTCGATTAGAAAGGCCTGCTCGCTGAAGTGTTTTAGGGAGTGTTTGACAGTGATTAGGGGTGGTCGTTTGACCGCAGACCCATTACGGATGCAGGCAATGATCGCTGAGATCTTGGTTGAAAACAGCAGAGGTGTATTTGTACCTGGTGGGTTCATTGATAATTTGTGTGAGATTGAGGGCATCAAGCTTAGATTGTAGGATGGCCGGGGTGTTAAGCATGTCCCAGTTTAGGTCACCTAGCAGCACGAGCTTTGAAGATTTGTAAAAAAATAAATAAAAATTTTACCTTAATTTAACTAGGCAAGTCAGTTAAGAACAAATTCTTATTTTCAATGACGGCCTAGGAACAGTGGGTTAACTGCCTTGTTCAGGGGCAGAACGACAGATTTGTACCTTGTCAGCTCGGGGATTCATTCTTGCAACCTTTCAGTTACTAGTCCAACGCTCTAACCACTGGGCTACGCTGCCGCTCCAAGATAGATGGGGGACAATCAATTCACATATGGTGTCCAGGGCACAGCTGAGGGCAGAGGGCGGTCTATAGCAAGCGGCAACGGTGAGAGACTTGTTTCTGGAAAGGTGGATTTTTTTAAGTAGAAGCTCGAATTGTTTGGGTACAGCCCTGGATAGTAAGACAGAACTCTGCAGGCTATCTCTGCAGTAGATTGCAACACCTCCCCCTTTGGCAGTTCTATCCTGCCGGAAGATGTTGTAGTTAGAGATGGACATTTCAGGGTTTTTGGTGGTCTTCCTAAGCCAGGATTCAGACACGGCTAGGACATCCGGGTTGGCAGAGTGTGCTAAAGCAGTGAATAAAACAAACTTAGGCAGGAGGCTTCTAATGTTAACATGCATGAAACATGTCACATGCTCTCCTATCAGTAATACACAAGTAACCAAATCAACTCAGTGTCAAATCCCAATGGATAACAGAAAGATCAATATGGTAGGTATGCTATTTAATAACGGGCATTCTCATGTCAACAAAGAAACAAATACAGTCGAGAAGGACCTGTACTGATTAGAATAAGCGTAAAACAATACAGTCTAGGGTTGCAAAATTCTGGTAACTTCCCCCAAATTCCCAGGTTTTCCAGAAATCTAAGTTGGAGGACTCCCGGAATCAGGATGGAATAAGCAGCGAATCCTGTTTCCTCCAACCAGGATTTCTGAAAAACCGTGGAATTACGGGAACATTAATTTTGCAAACCTAATGCGGGGATATTGTTATGTCATCTATATGTACTTTACTGTAATTTGCTATCTCCTCTCAACTAGATACTGTATCATTTGTTATCTTGTCATTCCAGCTGATTTGCACTGATCAGAAGAACATCTCTGAGGAACAGATTACTGCTTCACTGCTCTACTGGAGCAATACACCTGCACACTTTACACACCTCACATCACTTCTCTCTTTCTCTTTTATCCAGCAACGTCTCCTGACATACTTCATGGGTCCTCAGGCGCCGGAGATCCAAGCCCATGACAACAGGAAGGACATGGAGGGGTGCCCAGTCTGTCCTGTCGTCTTCCTGAAAGGTGTCCTTACCGAGAGGTAAGAGGAGTGACAAACCAGAGCCCTACATCTGTTGTCCATAATGTATCCATAATATCCATACTTCTAATGTGTATGTAGTCAGCGATCATAGAGAGTGTCAGAGAGAAAGACAGAGAGTGATTTGTTTTTTTTAATTTGGAGGTTTCCAGCAATCGAGACCTCAGAGGTCAGGGAGCCATCGTGAAGATGGTAAGAGAGACACAGGAGAGAGCAGTGTTTTATGTAACCAGAACAGTCTTTTATGTATTCAGAAGTGATCGCAAGATAATGTCACAAAATGAGAATAGTAGTCCTAGATACATTGTCATTAGATTTGTAATTAATGTGGATTCTGTACCACTCTAGTGTCACAGTAATGACGTGTGAAACTGACTCTGACTCTCTGCACTGTATATATTCCCTTTCATGCAGACAGAGACCCCACAGAACACCCTGGGAGTGACATCCATCTACCATCAGGATGGGACCCTAGTTGTGTACTCCATCCACCCCTGGATGACTGTGTGGCCTGTGCTGCTCTGTAACACCCAGCACCTGATCGCGAGCTTCCGTTCCCTGGGCCAACCCACGTATGGTCCAGCTGTCCTGAGAAAGAGGAAAGCATCGGCCCCACGTGGTAACTGCCAGAGAAGGCCCTCTACCACCAGGCCTTCGAGTTTCTCCGCCCATGAGTCCAGCCCTGTCATCTACTGGAAAGGTGTCCCGACTGAAAGGTAAGAATTTCCACTGGAGTACCTCCACCACGGCGAATAACAGCTCATGCCTGCTCTGCGAACACCCAAGCCTAGCGATCTCCTCACCACCACCCCAGAGTGACCAACCTCAGAGAGACATTGCCCTAATTCGCCCATCGCCTCCTGTTGCAGCCCAGCCAGCTGTGGAGGCCCAAATGGAGTCGATCCACTGTTCTCGCTGCTCCCCTGGACACCATTGCACCTCCTGCAAACTATTGGGCCAGGGCTCATGACCATGGGAACCCTTTTTTCCTCCCTTCTTTCCTCCCTTTATTCCCTCCCTTTCTTCCTCCCTTCTTTCCTCCCTATCTCAGGGGTAGAGATTGACCCAGAGGAAGATAAGCACATCTCAGAGTGTCAATATTTTTTTGCAGTACTATTTGTAAAGTTCTAGAAGCAAAAGTTACATAGTAGTAAATACGTAGTAAAAAGTCGTATTTGAAGTCAGGAATTGATTAAATTCTCTAGTCTTGCTTGCCAGGCACATGGCACTCCACAACACACTTGCGCGGGGGATACAGCAGCTGTGGGAAGAGACTGGGATTCTCTAACTACAGGCCTGTATGCTGTGTGTTGTTTGTTCTCCTGACAGACGCCAAGAAGAAAAAGAAGTTTCCCGAGGTTCTTCTCAAGGGTGTGGCAGAACCTTGCACCCTGCGCCCCCTCTGGCCACCGCCGCCACTGCAGAGACTGAACCAGACCACTGCAGGAACTGAAACAGCATGAACGTGAAAGGCTCATACACAAAGACACCAGTTGACCTCACAGTTCTCACAGGATCAATTGTCAGGGAGAGCAGCAGGGCCGCCGGCAGCAAACGTGTGGCAAGCTGGCATTTTCCTAAATTATTTTCAATCAGATGTGCCAGCGCCCCACCACTTTTAATTTGGTTAAATAAAAAATATTAATGGAAAAGTGTTGAAAAGAGGGATAAATCAGCCTGCTGTTTTTAAAGGGTAACGCTCAACCCCAATTTCAGCCTTTGTCCAACCCCTTCAAATAAAGTAAAAATGCATTCAGGTGAGAAATTGTGGGTGTAAGGAATTGCTCATAAATATTCATTTTGGGGGTGGGTAAACGCAGTTGTACCTGATCCCATCACTTTCTCACCAAAGCATACTTACCAGAAGTCTACTGGCATGCTCTAGTAATAAAATGATGTGCATCGCAAGTGAATACGGCTCTGGACAGTTAGTTCACTGTGGTAAGGCGCCAAGTTCCTGACATCTAAGAAAAGTGCAATAATCACCTTGAAAATGAAGATTAAGTGCTCAATCCAACCCGCATTGCAGTATTTACACAGTAGCTCTGGTCAAATTAACTTCTACTTCATCACAATCCCGGATCCGGGAGCACCCCCATCAGTAAAAAAGCTGACTAGCATAGCCTAGCATAGCGTCACAAGTAAATACTAGCATCTAAATATCATTAAATCACAAGTCCAAGACACCAGATGAAAGATACACATCGTGTGAATCCAGCCATCATTTCTGATTTTTAAAATGTTTTACAGGGAAGACACAATATGTATTTCTATTAGCTAACCACGATAGCAAAAGACACAACTTTTTTTTCTCCACCATTTTCTTCCTGCATAGGTAGCTATCACAATTTCGACCAAATAAAGATATAAATAGTCACTAACCAAGAAACAACTACATAAGATGACAGTCTGATAACATATTTATTGTATAGCATATGTTTTGTTAGAAAAATGTGCATATTTCAGGTATAAATCATAGTTTTACATTGCAGCCACCATCACAACTCTCACCAAAGCAACTAGAATAACTACAGAGACCAACGTGAATTACCTAAATACTCCTCATAAAACATTTATGAAAAATACATAGCGTACAGCAAATGAAAGACAAAGATCTTGTGAATCCAGCCAATATTTCAGATTTTTATTAAGTGTTTTACAGCGAAAACACAATATAGCATTATATTAGCTTACTACAATAGCCAACCACACAACAGCATTGATTCAAGCCAACAATAGCGATAACGAATAAACCAGCAAAATATATTAATTTTTTCACTAACCTTCTCAAACTTCTTCAGATGACAGTCCTATAACATCATATTACACAATACATATAGAGTTTGTTCGAAAATGTGCATATTTAGCGGCACAAATCGTGGTTATACAATGAGAATAGTAGCCAAGCTGCCAACAAAATGTTGGGAGAAATCTTGGGAGAGGCACCTAATCTAATCATTAACTAATCATAAACTTGACAAAAAAATACAGGTTGGACAGCAAATGAAAGATACATTAGTTCTTAATGCAACCGCTGTGTTAGATTTGTAAAATTAACGTTACTACGACATACAGCGTGCGTTAAAGCGAGACCGCACCGAAATTAATGGCGGAATAGGAGTTTTACATTTTTCAACAGAACAACGAATTAACATCATAAATAGTTCTTACTTTTTGATGAGCTTTCATCAAAATCTTGGGCAAGTTGTCCTTTGTCCAAAAGAATCGTTGCTCGGTTGTAGATTGTCGCCTTCAACTTTGGAATTAGCAGTAAACATTAGCCATGTGGCGAAGACGTGCCCAACTCACTATAACGCAGCACAAAGAAATATCCGAAAATCGCAATATACTGATATGAACTGATATAACTCGGTTTAAAATAACTACATTATGATGTCTTTAACACCTATATCGAATAAAATCAGAGCCGGATATATCTAAGGCCTATAACGGGAGCTTTTCAGAACGCCATCCTGAGGTCTGTCTTGCGTCATGGCGAAGGTTGAAAAGAGTGCACCCCCGGTTCCAAGAGCCCTTATATGGCATCAGATCTGCCTAGCAACTCCATTCCAATTCTCACTATTTGCTGACATCTAGGGGAAGGCGTATGCAGTGCATGTCGACCAATAGAAGACATGCAAATTAATAAACTGACCCTAGAACAGGCTGCATGATTTCAGATTTCTCACTTCCTCACAGAAAGTTTGCTCCAACTTGAGTTCTGTTTTACTCACAGACATAATTCAAATGGTTTTAGAAACTAGAGAGTGTTTTCTATCCAATAGTAATAATAATATGCATATTGTACGAGCAATAATTGAGTACGAGGCAGTTTAATTTGGGAACGAAATTTTTACAAAGTGAAAACAGCACCCCCTGTTGAGAACTCTTGGGTACTGTATAAAAACCTACAACTACTACCAGGGTAACCCCTCTCACAGGTATGCTTTCACTTTTCAGAATTAGAAGTCTGTGGGCACTGGATGAATATTGGTCCGGAATCCTTGGGGCGTCCCTACCTCCATTGAAGTTGACATTTAAAATGTTTAAAGTAAGGAAGGGCTGTCCCAAGGATCCCTGATAGCACTGGCCGTCGATTTTTTTTTAATGTAACCTTTATTTAACGAGGCAAGTCAGTTAAGAACAAATTCTTATTTACAATGATGGCCTACTGGGGAACAGTGGGTTAACTGCCTTGTTCAGGGGCAGAACAACAGATTTTTACCTTGTCAGCTTGGGGATTCAATCCAGCAACCTTTCAGTTACTGGCCCAACGAATGCCCCTCTCCCCACTGGTGTGATTACTACCTTTGTGGGTTTAGAGCTTGAGGTAGTCACCTCATACAGGTACTTGGGTGTATGGCTAGATGGTACACTGTCCTTCTCTCAGCACATATCATAGCTGCAGGCTAAGGTTAAATATAGACTTGGTTTACTCTATCGTAATCGCTCCTCTATCAGCCCAGCTAACAAACTAACCCTGATTCAATATTTTTAAGAATATTTCTGGCGCCGACCAAGCTCAAATTCAAAAATTTGATTGATCTGCATAGGTCGTATTTGTACTGTATTACCATACAATTGTCCCCGTCACCTTGCATGTTTATAAGCAGCATCTCTCAGTTTCCCGACTAGGCTGCCATCAATCCACAGTTTTTGATTCAGGTAAGTTTTGTAAGACACCATCGGAATCACATGTTTTGATGAATTCGGTGACTGAGTCTGCGTATTCATTGATGTTATCCCCAGAGGTTCCCTGGAACTTATTCCAGTCCATGTGATCAAAACAGTCTTGGAGCATGGATTCTGATTGGTCAGACCTTACCACCGGAACTTCCCTCTTGAGTCTTTGGTTTGTTGAGGCCGTTAGGGGCAAAATGGAGTCATGGTCAAAATACATGTAGGAGTCAGGCTTAACTAGGGAAAGGAAGATACCTAGCCAGTTGTACTACTGAATTCCTTCAACTGAAATGTGGCTTCCACATTTAACCCAACTTCTCTGAATCAGAGAAGGGCAGGGGGCTGCTTTAATTGACATCCATGTCTTTAGTACCCAGTGCAGAATGACAGCTTTTTACCTTGGGGATTTGATCCTGCAATCTTTTGGTTACTGGCCCAATGCTCTAACCACTAGGCTACATGCCACCCCAACTAAGCCTAAAACATATGGTTTTCATGAGAGTTACTCTTTGAGACTTATTTGTTAACTAGCACAACTCATATGTGCTGCACATCGGAATTCTGCAGGTTGTGGTCAGGTTCCTACCAGCTTGGAAAGCTGGTCATGCTGAGGTCATATTGAGTTCACGCTTGGTTCAAAGACAAAAAAAGGGGCCCAGCCATAAAGGTATTATATTAACTAGAGATCCCTGGCCTATAACTTGCCTAGTACAATCTGCTGGAAACAACCAACCAGTGAGAAAGATAAGACGACCCTAGGCCTACAAACTCAACGTCATATTTGGAGTTAATACAGTAAATCAAATGTAGCACATTTTTCTTCCGCTTCAAACAATCCCTTGATAATTACTTTTTCTCATTTCAAGCAAACCAATATTTCTGTTTCCACCTTTACCTAGTGTACGTCATTGGCGTAGGCTGATAAAGCCTGGACCACTATTTGGACAAAACACTTAAATAAGACATTTTAGCGTGTATTGTCACAGAGTAGGGTAATAGTTTGTCTATCTGGGATTTCACTTCTTTCCGATGTGTGCACTTGTCGAATTCACCTTCACTATTAATCAAGCATGTCTGATGGCGATTCAGGGTTTATACATTTTACCACAGTAATTATTCAGAGTAGTTCCCAATGCAGGTGTACAGTACCATCTAGTGGAAATAAATAGCGCCTCCACGGTACTGAATGACAAACTGTATACCACATGCATATCCCTGTTGCATTGATACATTACTGCAAATGTGGTCAAATGGTGTAAATACATTTCACCCCCCAAAAGTCAGAAACAAGATACTACTGCCAATTCATTCTAACTGGGTACTTTTAACACGCATGCTATACTTATAATATATAACACAATTTACAACTATATTATTTCAATGTCATTTCGTTTTACCAAACATATGCTTTCAAAACCATGGACTGTATGTTCAACACGTGAAGTAGGACTGAAGTGCTTATGGATAATAATGAGTCCCTGATTGGTGAAGTGATATATTTAATATGTATGGGCACACACATCAAAATCAACTGTATGATGTTGCCGAAGTTGTGATTCGGTTTCGACAAGCTGGTGGTGCCGGAAGAAAAGATGGCGGATCATGAGGAGCAGTTATCTGATGAGGCTAAGGTAAGATTACGTTTTTATCCACATTGGAGGATATATGATATCTTTGGGGTTGTATGTGCATGCTTTTATTTAAGCTACTGTGTATAAAAGCTGGATAAACAAACCGCGATTATTGCTAGGCTAACGTTAGTCTAGCTATTATTTTTAGCTCGGCAGCCGCTCTGCCCAACTTCCGCTCCTTTGCGAATCTCAAATGCAGACTCCTTGTACGGTCCTAGTTCTAAAATAGGAACCGTGCAGCATATAACAAATTAATCAAAGTTAACCTCTCACCCTCCTAATCGAAAACATTGTAACAAACGTTGTGCTTTCATTTGTCTCTATCGCTTTGTGATCATGTCTTGAACTTCTCACGAATGAGCAGCTAACGTTAGTTAAGCTAGCAACCTACACCTCCTGTTAACGCTCTTTGCACAATGATTGCTGATAATTTGTTATTTACTGCCGTTTGTGTGTGACAGATGATTGTAGTGTGGAATCTCGGATTTAAATATAGGTCCAACTAGCATGATGATCGCAAGAAGATAGCGACACTACCATTACGCTTGTTTACACTGCGCTGCACTGGGGTCGGAACGCAATCACGGTAATGGCAGAGATCCCTTTAACGCATACGTTCTGATAGCCAGGCTTGCTTCGCCCCAATGTTGGTGTAAGCAGGCTAGGTAGTGCTACGTATCAACAGTCAATCCACTAGGGGCTGGAAACTACAGTAGAGTGAGCTTCAATTGGTCAATCACGACGCGACATCGCAGATTATTTGAATACAGTTCGGTTTATTCCAAATTTGGTCTCACCCATGCTCGCATTGCCCAATGGTCCCCCTGCCCACTTTGCTTCCTTCATTGAAAATGAATGGGCTTCCTTTGTTTCATCACCCTCAACATACTATGTTCATCTCCTGCGTTACATTAAGACACCTTGGAGCCGGCACGAGATATATATAGGTTGGAAAACATACCTCAATACAGGGGTGGGGTATTCCACTTTACTCCAAATGTTTCCTTTATCCACACTGCTCCACTGAGAAGCTTGAAATATTGCTAGCTAGCTATTTACTCTCCACTTGAGAGATGCTGAATGTACAGAACCCTACTGCTTTTTTTTGTATTTTAGTAGGATCCCCATTAGCTGTTGCAAAAGCAGTAGCTACTCTTTCTGGGGTCCACACAAAACATGACATAATACAGAACGTTAATAGACAAGAACAGCTCAAGGACAGAACTACATACATTTTTCTTTTAAAGGCACATGTAGCCTACATATCAATGCATACACACTTATCTTGGTCAAATAGGTCAGTAGCTTAACACAGCCAGATACATAGTTGCGTACATGTCGTCTTTTGAAATGTCAGGTTGTGCTGATGTACCCAAGTGAGGGCTGAACTTGACAAGTGTACTATGGAAAAGCCTAAGAGAGCGTGGTGCAGTGGTTCCTCCTTCAGAGCCAGGCGAATGCAAGAATATGGCCTAGACTAATGGCGAAGAAGGCTTTCAGGTGTAGCCTACTGAAAATACGAGGCATATGCATGCCGTTCATTGAATTGGCTGGAGCAGATTGGCTGTAGATGGTTTGATAGGGGAAGTAAAGTGCAGCCTCACAGAGCCAGTATAGCGATCAGTTTACAAAACCTCCGAAATACCACAGCCCAGCCCCACTGCTGTCTGCCTGGTGTTGCCCTCCCACACGTACTTGACTACTCCGGTATCACTGTCTGCTCCACCCTGACTTGTAATGACTGTTTTAAGCCTCAGCCATTTAACATATACGTTGAAACTATGAACAACTGGTGTTTGGGTGTTAGTCGTGTGGTCTGTGTAATCTGAGACTTTACTGGCGGAAGGTTGTCAAGTTCTCTAATTCACACCGTAGTTACTGGCTGGACAAATAGCCACACAGAGAACACTTTATTTGTTATTGGCCTTCCCCATTTTGAAGTGTCATCATGATCTCTCTAGGTGAGGTCGAGTCCTATGTAACGGGGTTAATAACGTGCTGTTAGCTCCCTCCACAGCTAGCTTGAAATGATGCCGACGGAGCCATCCAATCGGTACCTTTTTTTGTATGGCTCAATCGATTTGAACATTGTCAAGGAGGGTGGTCACGTGTTGCGACTCACTGGTTCGAGCCCAGTATGGGGCAGTCGGACAGTAAACGAAGCTAAGCTGTTAACCCCTTTACTGTTAGAGCTGCAACTATAAAGCGAGAATTACAGACACCAGCATTGCCTCCCTCTTACCGAAGCATTTTGCGTAGGTCAGTAAATGTCTATGGTTTTTGCTACACAGCGTTCTTGTTTATTGTTCTAAAACCATTATTTGGTCAACAGTAATAGCCTTTGCATTATGTTGATTCCTGCTATGAAAGTATCTGCCTGTTCCCGTTTCACTGTCAGCTGATGTGTGACCGAGCCACTCTCACTCCCATTGTGCACAAGGAGGGAGAGATGCATTCTGAGAATCACAAGCATATGACCCTTGCTCAAAATGCAATGGTGGAGAAACATGCAGTTCACTGCTGTTCTAGTTACAGAGAGAGGAGTCGCAGCTCTCTGGATGTATTTCTCACTTCTTAAAAACCCCCTGTTGATATCCACGCCAATTAAGTTGGCATAATCCAAAAATCCCCATAACAATGTCAGTTTAAGCTAGAGAGATGTTGTTGGATTCATCTCAGTCCACCAGAGCATGTGAGCGGAGTTTCGCAGTTGGAAAACCCTGCTCATGGAGTGGTGCTTCCTCTCTGCCACTCCTCTCTGGCACTCCATGTCCGTTCCTACTGCTCCGCTAAAAATCGCTCTGTGCTCACAGGGGGAAAA
This sequence comes from Salvelinus fontinalis, assembly GCF_029448725.1. NCBI lineage: Eukaryota > Metazoa > Chordata > Actinopteri > Salmoniformes > Salmonidae > Salvelinus > Salvelinus fontinalis. The sequence goes on along the minus strand of NC_074676.1, from coordinate 154,040 downwards.
AAACTGCTGCTCCAAATTCGCTCCATTCATTAAAATCACAGTTTAACCAACACCCAGCTGTTTTGTTTGACTACCCGGACCTACCATTTTGGTTTTCTAGTATTGAAATCAAACCGTATGAATTTGAAATAACGTGAAAAGGTGAATGTAAGAAGCGCATGTTTCAAACGGGCTACATGTCATATTAAACGGCATATAAACACTCTAAATAGGTCATGAGCCAGACAGGGAGCCTAAGAAAGCCTAAATAATTCATGTTTATTCCATGTTCTTTCAAGGCTATAGCCTACAAAGAAATACATTGAAGCATTTGCTTGTGTGACACAATAGGCTGGTAGGGACATAAAGCGCTCAGCATTTTAAACAACATTTTGTTGTATTAAATCATTATAGTCTCTAAATTGTGCCTATAGGCTGTGACTTATTTCAAATAAATAAAAATTAAACAAAAAATGACTTGGTGCCTTTTTTTTCTTCTTTTTTTTCTTCTTTTTTTTTGAACCATGGGTTTGGCCAGCAGCGGAGAATACGCTCTCCACACATGCAGAGCTCCTGGGGAGGCTAAACACACTTTTGGCCATTCTTGCCAGGCTGGGCAGAGTTTATTTTTCTATTTTATCTTTATTTTTTTATATAGATAGGCCTAAATGTTTTTAGGCAAAATAACCCTATCAAAACGTAGAACTCCTTGAACGTGGGAATGTTCCAGGCCTATTGGGCCCAAATTAATGATGGCCTATTTGTATAGATAATAAAACAAAAATGAACAATGTTCAAGAGATCAGATTTTTTTTCCTGCAAATACTTTGCTAAAATGACACACTTAGTTATCTACCCATCTTGTTCCTTTCTTTTCGCATGTTTCACGTAGTGTGTACACCATCAGGCGTTTGGGATATGTCTTTGCAGATTACACAATGATTATTTAGTTGTGGACAGACACTACATCACTACACTCCCTCTATTGGCCCTCATCTTTATAAGTCACCTTGATTTAGCACCTGTGTCTTTTATCAGTGTCTTTAGTGAACTCCATGACAGTAACTAAAGCAAGGGTCGATAGCGGCACACAAGTAGACTACAAATGCATGCTGGGCCGGGCATGCCCTGAGCTCGTGAAGTGAGTGCTACTGGAGCGAAATTGGAGCCGGCGAGAAGGTTGACGCTCCAGCCTTTGGGAAACTCGCGCCGCGTTCCAGTCAGATTGGGCACGCTCAGCTCCTCGCTCTGCAGTCCACTTATGTCACACTGTTGCATCTCAATCAATCAAATGTGTATATATAAAGTCCTTTTTACGTCAGCCGATGTCACAAAGTGCTATACAGAAACCCAGCCTAAAACCCCAAACAGCAAGCAATGCAGATGTAGAAGCACGGTGGCTAGGAAAAACTCCCTAGAAAGGCAGAAACCTAGAGAGGAACCAGGCTCTGAGGGGTGGCCAGTCCTCTTCTGGCTGTGCCGGGTGGAGATTATAACAGTACATTGCCAAGATGTTCAAATGTTCATAGATGACCAGCAGGGTCAAATAATAATAATCACAGTGGTTGTAGAGGATGCAACAGGTCAGCACCTCAGGAGTAAATGTCAGTTGGCTTTTCAAAGCCGATCATTCAGAGTTAGAAACAGCAGGTCCTGGACAAGGTAGCACGTCCAGTGAACAGGTCAGGGTTCCACAGGCAGAACAGTTGAAACTGGAGCAGCAGCACGACCAGGTGGACTGGGGACAACAAGGAGTCATCAGGCCAGACATGGTCCTAGGGCTCAGGTCCTGAGAGAGCGCATACTTAAATTTACACAGGACACCGGATAAGACAGGAGAAATTCTCCAGATATAACAGACTGACCCTAGCCCCCCGACACAAACTATTACAGCATAAATACTGGAGGCTGAGACAGGAGAGGTCGGGAGACACTGTGGCCCCGTCCGGCGACACCCCCGGACAGGGCCAACCAGGCAGGATATAACCCCACCCACTTTGCCAAAGCACAGCCCCCACACCACTAGAGGAATGTCTTCAAACCACCAACTTATTACCCTGAGACAAGGCCGAGTATAGCTCACTGACATCTCCCGCATGAACCCGAGGGGCGTGCCAACCCGGACAGGAAGATTACATCTGTGACTCAACCCACTTAAGTGACGCACCCCTCCTAGGGGTGGCATGGAAGAGCGCCAGTGACTCAGCCCCCGTAATAGGGTTAGAGGTAGAGAATCCCAGTGGAGAGAGGGGAACCGGCCAGGCAGAGGCAGCAAGGACAGTTCGTCACTTCAGTGCCTTTCCGTTCACATTCACACTCCTGGGCCAGACTACACTCAATCATAGGACCTTCTGAAGAGGTGAGTCCTCAATAAAGACTTAAAGGTTGAGACCGAGCTCTATAGGAGAAAGCCCTGCCTCCAGCTGTTTGCTTAGAAATTCTAGGAGGCCTGCATCTTGTGACCGTAGCGTACGTTTAGGTATGTACGGCAGGACCAAATTGGAAAAATGGGTAGGAGCAAGGCCATGTAATGTTTTTTAGGTTAGCAGAAAAACCTTGAAATCAGCATCTGCGGTGAACGGTGGCAGCGCAAGAGAAGTGTTTGTCAGACCATGAGCTATCCGGAAAGTCTGTCTTCTCACAAAATCGTCTGTACGCTCCGAACTGTTTGGTCGACACACTAATATGTGACTCGTTTCAAGAAACTAGGCGTATGTCGCACGTCACTACTTCACAGGAGAGGGATTTGAACGTAAACATTAAATTTTTTATCAAAATGTGTTCCAGAAGGCATTTCTGGCAAAAAAACATGTGAACTTTCATGTGCCTTTAATAACAAACTCGCATGCCCTCTGTAAATGGCAACGGAAAAAGTCAGGAAGCTTCCTGCTAGCTATAATTGGCTGAGATAATGAATGGGCTGGACATGCTGAGAGATGAGTTCAGATTGGTTTGCCATGTAGCATGCTTCTGTCTATAACATGAGCTGCTCAGTATGTGTAGGGAATCCTTTCTAATGCAGCTTTTTTGAACTATCACAAAAAACTGCCCCCAAAAAATGCTGTTTGCATTGCTAGTTATAGCCTAATGTTAGCTAGCTAGCATTGAACCTAGTTGGTTAGCTTTAGCTACCTGCAGGTTCATGCATTGTGGTAACGTTATGAGTTGGGATTTTGGTTCATCGTTCAGTTGGCTAAACAAAAGACTCCACTATGCAAGAAACCATTTCACTGTACCGTTTACACCTTCTCTATCCTGTGCATGTGACATGCATTTGTGATGATATTTGATATAGTGTGTGTTTACCAGAGAATGTAATGTGAAGAACACCATGACCTGCACCAAAGTCAAATTAGGATATGACGTTAAGCCAATGAAACGTTGTCCAAGTTCTAAAATTCTCCAGTAGCATGCCCTGCTTTTATTTCATAACACTCACAACCGTCAGCTATTTTCTGTAATTAGCTCCCCATTAGTATTCATTATTACAGGAAAATAATTAATTAGCTAAGTGTCAGCTATGATATAGTCATTGAACTAACAAGATAGAAATGAACCAAAACGTTGCTTGGTTTGCTAAATTTAAATATACTAAATTCATTTTTAAACAGATGGGTTTATTGGTGTTAAAATACACCGGTTATACTATTTTGGACCACCAGGCTGCTGATGTCATGCAGCCTGTCGTTTTTGTGTTTTATACTTTTTCATAACTACAAGTTTAATGTCGGACGACAATCGAATGTTCATGATGTCACCGCGACAACTGTCAACAGACATGTCGATAGACGTAGTATAAACCAGCCTTTAGTCTTGAAATGTTTGGTTGTTTTAGTACACTACTCACTGTTTAGCACATGGCCTCACATGTGAATCCTTAAAGAGATGGGTGGGGCTAAGGCTTAAGAAGGTATGAACGATGCTGAATGGGTGTAGACAAAGAAGAGCTCTCCAGTATGTGAACCAAAACATTCAAGGGCCATTTTCTCAAAGTTGGGTTACAAGTTTATCAACTTTCAAAGCAGAATTACTTTCCCAGTGTTCCTCAACTGTAGTGTATGATATACCATTTTCTAGCTCAGTCTCTATTTTTACACAATGTTTTTTTTTTTTTTTTTTTTTACAATGGTCACAAATGAACCCTCCGTGAAAAGGTGAGACTCGAACAAACACATACAGTACCAGTCAAAAGTTTGGACAACTACTCATTCAAGAGTTTTTCTTTATTTTAACTTTTTCTACATTGTAGTTAATTGTGAAGATGTCAAAACTATGAAATAACACATATGGAATCATGTAGTAGAGGTCGAGCAGCATGGCTGATTAATTAGGGACGATTTCAAGTTTTCATAAAAATCGTTAATTGGCAATTTTAGACGCCGATTGCATTGCACTCCACAAGGAGACTGCGTGGCAGGCTGACCACCTGTTACGCGAGTGCAGCAAGGAGCCAAGGTAAGTTTAATGCTAGCTAGCAACCTATCTTATAAAAAACAATGAATCTTAACATAATCACTAGTTAACTACACATGGTCGATGATATTACTAATTTAACTAGCTTGTCCTGCGTTGCAAATAATCAATGCGGTGCCTGTTACTTTATCATCAATTTACAGCCTACTTCGCCAAACGGGTGATGATTTAACGAGCGCGTTTGCGATAAAAGCACTGTCGTTGCACCAATGTACCTAACCATAAACTTCAATGCCATTCTTAAAATCAATACACAAGTATATTTTTATAAACTTGCATATTTAGTTAAAAGAAATTCATGCTAGCAGGCAATATTAACTAGGGAAATTGTGTCACTTCTCTTGCGTTCTGTGCAAGCAGAGTCGGGGTATATGCAGCATTTTGGGCCGCCTGGCTCATTGCAAATTGTGAAGACCATTTCTTCCTAACAAAGACCGTAATTGATTTGCCAGATTTTTACATAATTATGACATAACATTGAAGGTTGTGCAATGTAACTGCAATATTTACACTTATGGATGCCACCCATTCGATAAAATACGGAACGGTTCCGTATTTCACTGAAAAAATAAAAATCCGAAATTATAGTTTCTGGATTTGACCATATTAATGAACTAAGGCTTGTATTTCTGTGTGTTTATTAAATTATAATTAAGTCTATGATTTGATAGAGCAGTCTGACTGAGCGGTGGTAGGCAGCAGCAGGCTCGTAAGCATTCATTCAAACAGCACTTCCCTGCGTTTTATCAGCAGCTCTTCGCAATGCTTGAAGCACAGCGCTGTTTATGACTTCAAGCCTATCAACTCCCGAGATTAGGCTGGCAATACTAAAGTACCTATTAGAACATCCAATAGTCAAAGGTAAATGAAATACAAATGGTATAGAGAAATAGTCCTATAATAACTACAACCTAAAACTTCTTACATGGGAATATTGAAGACACATGTTAAAAGGAACCACCAGCTTTCATATGTTCTGAGCAAGGAACTTAAACGTTAGCTTTTTTACATGGCACATATTGCACTTTTACTTTCTTCTCCAACATTTTGTTTTCGCATTATTTAAACCAAATTGAACGTTTCATTATTTGAGACAAAATATATTTTATTTATGTATTATATTAAGTTAAAATAAGTGTTCATTCAATATTGTTGTAATTGTCATTTATTACATATATATTTAATCGGCATCGGCTTTTTTTGGTCCTCCAATAATCGGTGTCGGCGTTGAAAAATCATAATCGGTCGACCTCTATCATGTAGTAACCAATAAGGTGTTAAACAAATCAAAATATACAGTTGAAGTTGGAAGTTTACATACACCTTAGCCAAATACATTAAAACTCAGTTTTTCACAATTCCAGACATTTAATCATAGTAAAATTCCCCGTCTTAGGTCAGATCACCACTTTATTTTAAGAATGTGAAATGTCAGAATAATAGTAGAGAACGATTTATTTCAGCTTTTATTTCTTTCATCACATTCCCAGTGCATCAGAAGTTTACATCAAATCAAATGTATTTATATAGCCCTTCGTATATCAGCTGATATCTCAAAGTGCTGTACAGAAACCCAGCCTAAAACCTCAAACAGCAAGCAATGCAGGTGTAGAAGCACATACACTCAATTAGTATTTGGTAGCATTGCCTTTTAAATTGTCTAACTTGGGTCAAACATTTTGGGTAGCCTTCCACAAGCTTCCCACAATAAGTTGGGTGAATTTTGGCCCATTTTGGCCTCCTTGCTCGCACACACTTTTTCAGTCCTGCCCACAAATTTTATATAGGTTTGAGGTCAGGGCTTTGTGATGGCCACTTGACTTTGTTGTCTTTAAGCCATTTTGCCACAACCTTGGAAGTATGCTTGGGGTCATTGTCCATTTGGAAGACCCATTTGCAACCAAGCTTTAACTTCCTGACTGATGTCTTGTTGCTTCAATATATCCACATCGTTTTCCATCCTCATGATGCCATCTATTTTGTGAAGTGCACCAGTCCCTCCTGCAGCAAAGCACCCCCACAACATGATGCTGCCACCCCTGTGCTTCACAGTTGGGATGGTGTTCTTCGGCTTGCAAGCCTCACAATTTTCCCTCCAAACATAATAATGGTCATTATGGCCAAACAGTTCTATTTTTGTTTCATCAGACCAGAGGATATTTCTCCAAAAAGTAAAATTTTTGTCCCCATGTGTAGTTCCAAACTGTAGTCTGGCTTTTTTATGGCAGTTTTGGAGCAGTGGCTTCTTTCTTGCTGAGCGGCCTTTCAGGTTATGTCGATATAGGACTCGTTTTATTGTGTATATAGATACTTTTGCACCTGTTTCCTCCAGCATCTTCACAATGTCCTTTGCTGTAGTTCTGGGATTGATTTGCACTTTTCACACCAAAGTACGATACTCTCTAGGAGACAGAGTGCCAGTTTAATCATTGGGCTTGGTGGTTTTTGCGACTGCACTTGAAGATACTGCTTTGACTGACCATGTCTTCACTAATTTCTCTTTGCTTATTTGAGCTGTTCTTGCCATCATATGGACTTGGTATTTTACCAAATAGGGCTGTCTTCTGTATACCACCCCTACCATGTCACAACACAACTGATTGGCTGAAACGCATTAAGAAGGAAAGAAATTCCACAAATTAACTTTTTCGCAAGGCACACCTCTTATTCAACCCTTTACATTTGTGTGGATAAGGTAGTTTTTGTGAATTTGTTAATTACTTATTAGATATTACTGCATGGTCCAAACCAGAAGCACAACATTTCGTTACACATGGTCAGCAGATGTTAATGTGAGAGTATGTGACCAATAAAATGTTATTTGAGTTGAAATGCATTCCAGGTGACTACCTCGTGAAGCTGGTTGAGAGAATGCCACGAGGGCAAAGCTTTCATCAAGGCAAAGGGTGGCTAATTTAAGTATCTCAAATATAAAATATATTTTGATTTGTTTAACACTTTTGTTTTGGTTACTACATAATTCCATATGTGTTATTTCATAGTTTTGATGTCTTCACTATTATTCTACTATGTAGAAAATTTGTAAAAAAATAAAGAGAAACCCTGGAATGAGTTGGTGTGTTCAAACTTTTGACTGGTACTATACATGTTGGTTGTCTTGCTCTAGGACGCCCACAGGCTTCACAATACGTGTCTGAAAGCCTCCCGAGTGGAGCAGTGGTCTAAGATCCTGGTTCGAGTCCAGTCCCTGTCGCAGCCGTCCGTGACCGGGAGACCCATGGGGCGGCACACAATTGGCCCAGCGTCAGCAGGATTTTGCAGGCAGGAATGTTCTTGTCCCATCACGCTCTAGCGACTCCTGTGGCGGGCGGGGCCTAATGCACACTGACTCAGTCACCAGGTGTACGGTGTTTCCTCCGACACATTGGTGCGCCTGGCTTCCGGGTTAAGCGGGGCATTGTGTCAAGAAGCAGTGCAGCTTGGCTGGGTTGTGTTTTGGAAAAGAAGCGCGGCTCTTGACCTTCGCCTCTCCCGAGTCCATACGGGAGTTGCAGCGACGAGACAAGACTGTAACTACCAATTTGGATACCATGAAATTGGGGGGGACTCATCTGAAAGCCCCCGGTACCAGTAAAAAAAATATGGAAGTACAGTGCATTCAGAAAGTATTCAGAGCCCTTGACTTTTTCCACATTTTGTTACATTACAGCCTTATTCTAAAATGGATTAAATACACACAAAAAACGAAATCTTCACACAATACCCCATAATGACAAAGCGAAAATTGTTTAAAAACATTTTTTTTTTTTACATAAGTATTCAGACCCTTTGCTATGAGATTTGAAATTGAGCTCAGGCGCATCCTGTTTTTCCATTGATCATCCTTGATGTTTCAACAACTTGATTTGGTAAATTCAATTGATTGGACATGATTTGGAAAGGTACACACTTGTCTATATAAGGGTCTAATAGTTGACAGTGCATGTCTGAGCAAAAACCAAGCCATGATGTCGACGGAATTGTCCATAGAGATCCGAGACAGGATTGTGTCAAGTCACAGATCTTGGGAAGGGTACCAAAACATTTCTGCGGCATTGAAGGTCCCCAAGAACAGTGGCCTCAATCATTCTTAAATGGAAGCAGTTTGGAACCACCAAGACTTCCTAAAGTTGGACACCCAGTCAAACTGCGCAATCGGGGGAGAAGGGCCTTGGTCAGGGAGGAGGTGACCAAGAACCCACTGGTCACTCTGACGGTGCTCCAGAGTTCATCTGTGGAGATGGGAGCACCTTCCATAACGACAACCATCTCTGCAGCACTCCACAAATCAGGCCTTTCTGGCCACTCTACCAGACGGAAGCCACTCCTCAGTAAAAGGCACATGACAGCCAGCTTGGAGTTTGCCAAAAGGCTGTGCAGTGATGCTCCCCATCCAACCTGACAGAGCTTGAGATGATCTGCAGAGAAGAATGGGAGCAACTCCTCAAATACAGGTGTGCCAAGCTTGTAGTGTCATACCAATAAGACTTGAAGCTGTAATCGCTCCCAAAGGTGCTTCAACAAAGTACTGAGTAAAGGGTCTGAATACTTATGTGAATAATCTTTATATATTTTTTGTTACATTTTAATACATGCATTTGTAAAATGTTCTAAAAACCAGTTTTTGCATTGTCATTATGGGGTGTTGTGTGTAGATTGAGGTTGTATTTATTCCATTTTAGAATACGACTAATGTAACAAAATGTAAAAGTCAAAGGATACTTTCTGAATATGGACACTGTTTAGTGCCAAAATTAAGGTGTTAATACAGGTTTAAAAAAAAAAAAAAAAAATGTTTCCTGATCTTTTGTATCTCTCAGATATAGGACAGACACTTCAGGACAAACTTCCTTTTGATGTTCTTTTTGGGGGGTGTGGGGGGGGGAGCGACGACTGTTCCATGTAGTGAATCTGCTATTCGGTGTGATTGTATGGGCTAATAGCAGAAAGGCCCAAAATAAATAAAAAATTGAAGAAAAATTATACTTCAAGGGGATCTTTTTAAAAGTCAAAATCAAATGGCTGAAGAATCCTTGGAACCGTCCCCCGGCTTAGACAGGCCGTAGACGCTTATGGGTTAATATGAAGTTCATAGCACAAGTTTACATCAGTCTGTTGTATGGTTTTGATGCGCCCACGGAGCAGACTGTGCAATTTGCATTGAATAGGCCTACATCAAGTAGCCTATGCCTGCAGCTGTGAAGTTTTTGTAGGATGTTGTAGTCCAGCCTACATCATATATTTAGTTAGCAATCTAGATAAGTGTTTTGAGTTCCTACTTCCTCAGGTGGTGAATAATATAGCCTATATAGGCCAATAAGCACAAATGTTGGCAAATTTGTCTGAAGAGCCAAAAATATTAGATTCTTCTGGATCCAATTTTGACAGGTAGCACATCAAAATATCAATCATGCATTCTGATGATCTCCAGCCTTGTCCTCGTCAACATTCACACCTGTGTTAACGAGAGAATCACTGACATGATGTCAGCTGGTCCTTTTGTGGCAGGGCTGAAATTCAGTGGAAATGTTTTTTGGGGATTCAGTTCATTTGCATGGCAAAGAGGGACTTGGCAGTTAATTTGATCAATTCATCTGATCACCCTTCATAACATTCTGGAGTATATGTAAATTACCATTATACAAACTGAGGCAGCAGACTTTGAAATTACTATTTGTCATTCTCAAAACTTTTGGCCACGACTGTACACTATTTTCTTTAGGAATGTAGTAGCAAAAGTACTTAAGTATTTTTACTTGAGTATTTTACAGTAGTGCCCGTGGACTGAATCGGCAGTTGGGTTTAGCTGAACGCCCGGGGTAGCTTGCTTTTTATCGATTTTATGAGGGGTTAGTGTAACGGATTTATGAACGTGCTGTAAACTCACTCCACAGCTAGCTTGAAATGTTGCGGCTGGAGCCACCCAATCGGTGCCTTTTTGTATGGCTCAATCGGTTTACACGTTGTCAACCATCGTGGTCATGTGTATGCTGCGAAGCAGAGGATCACTGTTTCGAGCCCAGTGTGGGGATTGGGACAGTGGAGGAAGCTAAACTGTTTAGCAGCACCCTGACCTCTGTGACACCTACTTCTCCTGTGTGTTTTTGTGAAGAATGCATGGCCAAAGAAGGAACGCTTCTCTTTTCTGTGGATGTCTGCCCTGCGGTCATAGATTTAAATGTAGAGGAAATGGCCCCGGTGGTGCTATTCTGTCTACGAACAGCTCCACGTATGAGTCTTTCTATAAATAATGGGGCCAATGTGTGACATTGGTATAAACATTTCAAAATGGTTTAAAATAAAAAAAAGCTTTTCATGCATTTCCACAAGTGTACTTGGAGGAATAAAAATGAATATATGCTAAATGATCCATAACTCCAACTATACTACACCATAGGCGTAGGACTATGCATCCTTTTTAAGCAGGGTTCGTACAGACATTGGCAAGTCACATTCAAAGACTTTCAGGGACGTTTTAAAGCACTTAATTGTAATTTAAGGACCTCAATGTTATACAATGATATATATATTTTTTATAATTGTACATATAGGACCTAATATGGAACCCATTTGCTGTTTTTATAATGAAAGTGACCACAAACCACGTTTGTTTTTAAAGGAAGGATTTGTATGGAAAGCCAAGTGGAAGCCAACATTAGATTTTGTTATCCTCATAATAACTGCATGTCATTTTTCGAACAGAGTAGTGCAATACCCTTCAATTGAAGCAGCGGGAAACAAACAAAAGTGGTCACATCTCTCAGAAAAACCGATATAAAATGTAATCACAAATAATTAGAAGGGAGCAGGAGAACTTATAAATTGTCTACAAAAATTACAGTATCTTTTCAAGCCCCAAATTGAGGATATTTACATTTTAAGGTAGGCGTATTCCAGTATTGGAATTTCTGAGCTCCAAATTAAAGTGCAGGTAGCCTACTTCAAGCCCCTTGTATGGTTTAAAATTGCAAGTCTAATATGGAAAACAAACTGTATTTTTCATGTTTATTCAACATCATCAACATCATTTCGCTAGGGATATTAGCTCCAATGTGGATCCAGGCACCACAGTCTTCACCGGCATAATGAATGAGACACCAAAATATTCTGGACATTCCTCGCAAACATCTTTTTTTCCCAGCACTTGGGATGTTGCATCGCATGCTTAATCACAACAGCTGTTTGTCATTTAGAAAATTCCTTTCTGGATCAGATGATGATGTGTGACAATATCGTGGCGTAACTAATCAGCTGGCCACCAAATGCGCACCCAACAATTATTATGCATCATTATTGAAGAACCACGTTAATGACGGTATCAATTTAGGTTTTAAGTATGAAGGTAAGGTAACTCTTTCGGTTAAAAGCATTTGGTTTTGCAATGCATCAATTATTTTGGGTGAATGTGCCTATGAAAACTGTTTTCACCCCATAACATAGGAGTCATAACATATGTTACGTAGTTACACTGCATTTATGAGGTTTCTGTACAACAAACTGTCTGACGGCTAGATCCAGGATTCTTACAGGCTTCAAGTTCAATGTCTAATTGTACTGATTAATGCTAAACATGATATAAAGACAACTTACACTGCCATAAATGCAAGGACAGAGAAGTAATGTTTTTTTGAAATAAAATTTTATTTGGCACATGCGTAGAATACAACCTTACAGTGAAATGCTTACTTACAGGCCCTTAACTCTATTTCTTGAACTGCATTGTTGGTTAAGAAAATATTTACTAAATAAACTAAAGAAAAAAATAACAATAACAAAGCTATATACAGGGGGTACCGTTACGGAGTCAGTGTTTGGGGGTACAGATTAGTGGAGGTATTTTGTACATGTAGATTGGGGTAAAGGGACTATGCATAGATGATAAACAGCGAGTAGCAGCAGTGTAAAAAAAAGGGGGCTCAGTGTAAATAGTCCGGGTGACCATTTTTATTATTTGTTCAGCCGTTTTATGGCTTTGGGGTAAAAGCTGTTAAGGAGCCTTTTGGATCTCGACTTGGCACTCCGGTACCGCTTGCTGTGCGGTACTGGAGTGAACAGTCTGTGATTGGAGTCTTTGACAATTTTTTTGTGGTCTTCCTCTGACATGCCTAGTATATAGGTCCTGGATGGTAGGAAGCTTGGCCCCAGTGACGTACTGGGCCGTACGCACAACCTTCTCTAGCGCCTTACGGTCGGATGCCGAGCAGTGGCCATACCAGTTGGTGATGCAACCGGTCAGGATGCTCTCGATGGTGCAGGATGCTCTTTGTCACGCAATCTTAGATAAATCCATCAAGACACCAACCATGATAAAGGGTTAAACAGGTTTTAAATGAACATGTGACTTTTAAGTAGAGCATTGACCCCCTCCCCCCTTATTTCTTAACTTCTCTAGGATAGGGGGCAGCATTTTCACATTTGGATGAAAAGCGTGCCCAGAGTAAACTGCCTCCTACTCAGTCCCAGATGCTAATATATGCATATTATTATTAGTATTGGATAGAAAACGCTCTGAAGTTTCTAAAACTGTTTGAATCATGTCTGTGACTATAACAGAACTTATTTGGCAGGCAAAACCCAGAGGACAAACCATTCAGATTTCTTTTTTTTATTGAGGTCACTCTCTTTTCAATGAGATTTCATTGGGAATCCAGATTTCTAAGGGACCTTCCTGCAGTTCCTATCGCTTCCACTGGATGTCAACAGTCTTTAGAAATTGGTTGAGGTTTTTCCTTTGAGAAATGAAGAAGTAGCCATGTTCAGAATGAGGCTCCAGTAAAGTGTACTGTTTGTTGGAGGCGCGTGACCAGAAAGCATGCTACACATTGTTTTCCTCCGGTATTGAACACAGATCATCCCGTCTTCCATTTTATCGAGTATTTACGTAAAAAAATACATTTTATAGTAATTTATTTTAATTTGGCGCTCTGCATTTTCACTGGATGTTGGCCAGGTGGGAAATTATCTAGCAACAGCAAGCTAGCTAAATAGGACATATTAGCTAGCAACTGCAAGCTAGCTAGCTAAATTGTCATAAATGTTTAAAGCTTTTCGACCTGTCCCCAAATTAATATAATTGGTTCAGAGTTTGTTTTGATATTTTAACCTGTGTTTGGTTAACCTGTGTTAGGCTCTACATGTGTACTGTTTTGCTAGTTATTCTAGTTCTGTTCAAGGTGCCTATTCATAAAGGCCTAGTCCTATTACAAATATGGGGATCGGTGGAGAGGTGCCAAGAAAGAGGATTCAGCCTCCTAGAGAATAGAGTTGGTGCCGTCTTCTACCGTCTTCCTCTATAGGATTCACGCCGGTCAGATTATACCACCCCCTCTCCCATTCCTCCTCCCTCTCTTGGTTTAGGGTTCTGGAGTGTCCCGATAAGTGGTGTGATTCTGCGATTAGGGTTAGTTCCACTGGAGTGTCTTTTGGGATAATAGATGCTACTGGGAATGTGGATGTGGGGAAACAAACAACACATTATCACTGGAGGACAGAGAACACAGAGAGAACAGAAAGCCCAGCTGGTGACTGTCTGCCCAGGACCTTACAAAGACTAGTCTCCCGCAGGGGGTCTTTGTGTGTTCGTTGTGTATGTGTGCGCATTACTTTGTTCGTACAGTGTATGTGTTTTGTGTTATTGTCTAGGCCTAAGTATGTTTTAGGTCAATTCCACGCTAACAGTGAGATTTTTCACTTTAAAATTTGAAACAAGGATTGCAAAGTTACCAAACTGCACTGATCTTTAAGTAAATGTGTTTTTGTAATATATTCTATGGAAATTGGTAAAAGTTGTCCTTGTGCATAGAGTTGTATGGTTTGTTTAACTTTGCAATCATTCATTTTGTTTGCGGTACATTTTTAAAGTGAAAAATCACTGTTATGGTAGAATTGCTCTTTATAAGATTGTAGCGGGTAGAGTGGCTGTCTTAAGTTGTGCCCAAAATGTAAACAAAAAGGTTATGCCCTTTGTTGGGAGTTGAGGAAAGTGTCAAAAACAATTTTCCCCTTGAGTCTGTCCTACGATCCGCTGTCTGTCCTACGATCCGCTGTCAGCATCCCTGTTCTCAGTGTTCCTGTGAAATGACCTAAGTGTGTGTGTGTGTGTGCGCCCGCCCACCTGGGTGTGACTCAAACCTAGCGCCATAAGTGGTTTCTTCTGCGGACACGACAGCTCAAGCTCTCTCACGCCAAACAGCCAGTTAGTCAGAGGCACAGATAAAGTTGCAGAACAATAATTGTCTGTGTGTGTCGTCTGTCAAGACCAAAGCTCTCCACGTGCTGAAGAATCGCTGCATTGTCTCGTGTCATAAAATACTCACAGCTGTCACAAGGCCATGGCCAATAAAGAGTTAAAGACCGAATGGCACCTCATTATTTGCGCTCTGCACAGAGGTGTCACTGTTTAAAGAATAAAGATAGCCAAGTGATTATGATATTCAGTGTTTTGTGGTGGCAAGTGAGATGCAATGACATGCTAGGTGTTCCCATATAATTCCAGTCATTGATCCAACAACTATCCATTTAAAAGCGCGTCTTGGCAGAAATGTATGAGTGCATTCGGAAAGTAATCAGACCCCTTGAATTTTTTCACATTTTGTTACGTTACAGCCTTATTCTAAAATGTATTACATTTTTCCCCCTGAATTTGCACAAAATATCCCATAATGACAAAGCAAAAATAGGTTTTTAGACATTTTTGCAAATGTATTACAAAATATATAGATAGATAGATATATAGATATGTATATGTACAGTGGGGAGAAGTATTTGATACACTGCCGATTTTGCAGGTTTTCCTACTTACAAAGCATGTAGAGGTCTGTCATTTTTATCATAGGTACACTTCAACTGTGAGAGACGGAATCTAAAACAAAAATCCAGAAAATCACATTGTATGATTTTTAAGTAATTACTTTGTATTTTATTGCATGACATAAATATTTGATACATCAGAAAAGCAGAACTTAATATTTGGTGCAGAAACCTTTGTTTGCAATTAGAGATCATACGTTTCCTGTAGTTCTTGTCCAGGTTTGCACACACTGCAGCAGGAATTTTGGCCCACTCCTCCATACAGACCGTCTCCAGATCCTTCAGGTTTCAGGGCTGTCGCTGGGCAATACGGACTTTCAGCTCCCTCTAAAGATTTTCTATTGGGTTCAGGTCTGGAGACTGGCTAGGCCACTCCAGGACCTTGAGATGCTTCTTACGGAGCCACTCCTTAGTTACCCTGGCTGTGTGTTTCGGGTTATTGTCATGCTGGAAGACCCAGCCACGACCCATCTTCAATGCTCTTACTGAGGGAAGGAGGTTGTTGGCCAAGATCTCGCGATACATGGCCCCATCCATCCTCCCCTCAATACGGTGCAGTCGTCATGGCCCCTTTGCAGAAAAGCATCCCCAAAGAATGATGTTTCCAACTCCATGCTTCACGGACCAAGGTTTGGTAACTAACTACTGACATGGTACAAATTGGTTTCATGAGAATCACCCCAATAGTCGCAATGAAGCGCATCATGCCTTTTATTCACGCCCAACAGATGTGTTGTTGGCGTCACCCTGCCACCTCACTGGGTTTACTTCTATATCGTAACGATATGATGGGGTTGTTTAAGGGTAACACTTATTTTTTAAAGACAACATATTCTCTCTTACGAAAGCGACCCGACCCAAGAGGGAGCAAACGAAATGGAACCGCACAGCATCTCACAATGCTAGGCCGTAAGAGCAGAGTTGAGCGTAAATGGAGCATAACAGATAGCCTCGTAGTGACCCAGCAGTGTTTTCAAGTAAAGTTTGTTTACATCTCTCTAAAGCATAATAAGGGAGTCCTGATCCAAATGGTTCCTCCGCAGGGATTTCAGCAATGCAAATACTCTCTTTCCAGAGCAACACACACACGTAAGAGTCCCTGAGGGCCTCTCTGGTTCACACCGTATCATCACTCATTATGAGAATCGGTCTGCAGCTCGTGCCATGCACCAAAGCTTCTCATACACACCACTGATGAGGGCCCAAGGGAGAGAGCGAATCACGCGCGCACACACACCTCCCTTTCCCAGCTTGTCAGTCCAGGGGGGCGGGTATGATGGACTAGCCAAACCAGTGAAGCCACATGCCAAAAGCCCTACACTGGCAGAGAGAGCGGGAGGGGTGTACTTCACCACTAGGCTTCTCAGCACATTTTCATGCCCTTATATGTTCATGAGCCACTCGAGGGAGGGGCTGCCCGCCCCTCGCTGTCAGTTTCACATATCACCTCCAAACAGGAAGTGTTGTGGTGCAACTGAGTAGCGGCGGGCAGACAGATGCTGGAGGCGCCGACCTTATGAAGAGAGGGCAACTCTCTGGGTGTACAGTGGCTGAGAAGTGAGAATTTTGGTAGTGAACTCACTCTATTCGTCCTTCATGATTTAGCCTCAATAACAGAAAAGACAGGGAGAGGAAAGTTGACCATAAATGGGTGAAAACATATCTACCCAATGTTATCCCTATCCCTCTGTGTGCTGGTCCTGATGTTTGTGTTGCTGACCTCGCCAGTCTCCAGACCTGGGATCTCAAAGTTTAGGAAAACGTTGCCTGTGTGACTCACTGATCTAAGAGATTTGTGTTGGTACTAAGCCTACCCTTGCATTTCTGACGTTTGTGTTTGAAAGTGTGTTCCTTTTTGTTTTTGCAGGTACGCATAGCAGCAAACTTTGTCATCCACGCCCCACCAGGAGAGTTCAATGAAGTTTTCAACGGTGAGCTTTTGTGTGTGGCCTATGTTTTAGGATGCGTGTGTGTTGACCAAAGCCAGGAGCAGGGGATCACAACTCGCACTTTAGGTAGGAAGCTGTAGCGAGTATTTCTCCCTAGAGATGTTATGAGACACAATTCCTCAGCACCTTGAAACCACACGCATACAGAGCCTTCTCTCTTAGCATCTAGCTCACACTCACACATACAGAGCCTTCTCTCTTAGCATCTAGCTAACACTCACACATACAGAGCCTTCTCTCTTAGCATCTAGCTAACACTCACACATACAGAGCCTTCTCTAGTTTTCTTAACTATCAGCTCTGAAAGAGAGGTGAGCCTTGTTTTTTTAATTTAATTGAACCCTTATTTAACTAGGCAAGTCAGTTAAGAACAAATTCTTATTTACAATGACGGCCTACCAAAAGGCCTGCTGCGGGGACGGGGGCCTGGGATTTAAAAAAAATACAATATAAATATAAGACAAAACACACATCACAACAAGAGAGACACAACACTACATAAAGCGAGACCTAAGACGACAACATAAGGCAGCAACACATAACAACAAAGCATGGTAGCAACACAACATGGTAGCAGCACAAAAACATGGACCAAACATTATTGGGAAAAGTCAACAGCACCAAGGTCAAGAAGGTAGAGACAACGTTACATCACACAAAGCAGCCACAACGGTCAGTAAGAGTGTCCATGATTTGAGTCTTTGAATGAAGAGATTTAGATAAAACTGTCCAGTTTGAGTGTTTGTTACAGCTCGTTCCAGTGGCTAGCTGCAGCGAACTGAAAAGAGGAGCGACCCAGGGATGTGTGTGCTTTTGGGGACCTTTAACAGAATGTGACTGGCAGAACGGGTGTTGAATGTGGAGTATCAGGGCTGCAGTAGATATCTCAGATAGGGGGGAGTGAGGCCTAAGAGGGTTTTATAAATAAGCATCAACCAGTAGGTCTTGCGACGGGTATACAGAGATGACCAGTTTACAGAGGAGTATAGAGTGCAGTGATGTGTCCTATAAGAAGCATTGGTGGCAAATCTGATGGCCGAATGGTAAAGGCCATCTAGCCGCTCGAGAGCACCCTTACCTGTCGATCTATAAATTACGTCTCCGTAATCTAGCATGGGTAGGATGGTCATCTGAATCAGGGTTAGTTTGGCAGCTGGGGTGAAAGAGGAGCGATTACGATAGAGGAAACCAAGTCTAGATTTAACTTTAGCCTGCAGCTTTGATATGTGCTGAGAGGACAGTGCACCATCTAGCCATACTTCCAAGTACTTGTATGCGGTGACTACCTTAAGCTCTAAAACCCTCAGAGGTAGTAATAACGTCTGTGGGAAGAGGGGCATTCTTCTAACCAAACCACATGAACTTTGTTTTGGAGGTGTTCAGTACAAGGTTAAGGGTGGAGAAAGCTTGTTGGACATTAAGAAAGCTTTGCTGTAGAGCATTTAACACAAAATCCGGGGAGGGACCGGCTGGGTATAAGACTGTGCCATCTGCATATAAATGGATGAGAGAGCTTCCTACTGCCTAAGCTATGTTGTTGATGTAAATTGAGAAGAACGTGGGGCCTAGGATTGAGCCTTGGGGTACTCCCTTGGTGACAGACAGTGGCTGAGACAGCAGATTTTCTTACTTTATACACTGCACTCTTTGAGAGAGGTAGTTAGTAAACCAGGCCAAAGACCCCTCAGAGACACCAATACTCCTTAGCCGGCCCGCAAAAAGGGTATGGTCTACCATATCAAAAGCTTTGGCCAGGTCAATAAAAATAGCAGCACAATATTGCTTAGAATCAAGGGCAATGGTGACATTGAGGACCTTTTTAAGGTTGCAGTGACACATCCATAACCTGAGCGGAAACCAGATTGCATACCCGAGAGAATACTATAGACATCAAAGTCAGTCAGTTGATTATTGACAAGTTTTTACAACACTTTTGATAAGCAGGGCAAAATAGAAATAGGCCTGTAACAGTTAGGATCAGCTTGATCTCCCCCTTTTTAAATAAAGGATTAACTGTGGCTGCCTTCCAAGCAATGGGAACCTCCCCAGAAAGGAGAGACCGGTTAAAAAGGTTGGAGATTGGCTTTGCGATGATAGGGGCAGCAACCTTGAAGAAAGGGTCAAAACCATCTGACCCAGATGTTTTTTTGGGGTGAAGTTTAACCTCTCTAGGGTACGTGAGACGGTAGCATCCCACCTCTTCAACAGCCAGTGACACTGCAGGGCGCCAAATTCAAAACAACAGAAATCCCATCATTAAAATTCCTCAAACACACATGTATTTTACACCATTTTAAAGATACACTTGTTGTAAATCCAGCCACAGTGTCCAATTTCAAAAAGGCTTTACGACGAAAGCCAACCAAACGATTGTTAGGTGAGTGCCTTTTCACAGAATAACACAGCCATTTTTCCAGCCAAAGAGAAGATTCACAAAAAGCAGAAATATAGATAAAATTAATCACTAACCTTTGATGATCTTCATCAGATGACACTCATAGGACTTTATGTTACACAATACATGTATATTTGTTCGGTAAAGTTCATATTGATTTCCAAAAATCCGAGTTTACATTGGCGCCTTACGTTCAGAAGTCACAAAACATCCTTTGATTTTGCAGAGAGCCACATCAATTTACAGGAATACTCATATGTTACTCAATTTACAGGAATACTCAACTGTTATGCATGGAATTTTAGATGCACTTCTCCTTAATGCAACCGCTGTGTCAGATTTCAAAAAAGCTTTACGAAAAAAGCAAACCATGCAATAATCTGAGTTGGCGCTCAGAGCCCAATCAAGACACATATAGCCGCCATATTATGCAGTCAACAGAAGTCAGAAATAACATTATAAACATTCACTTACCTTTGATGATCTTCATCAGAATGCACTCCCAGGAATCCAGGTTCCACAATAAATGTTTGTTTTGTTCGATGATGTCCATCATTTATGTACAAATTCCTCCTTGTTGTTCTAGCGTTCAGTACACTTTCCAAACTCACGACGTGCGGGCAGGTCCAGCGGAAAGTACGGACGAAAAGTTAAAAAAGTTATATTACAGTCCGTAAAAACATGACAAACGAAGTATTGAATCAATCTTTAGGATGTTTTTAACATAATTCTTCAATAATGTTCCAACCGGAGTATTCCTGTGTCTTCAGAATTGCGATGGAACAGAGCTCGCTCTCACGTGAACGCGCATGGTCAGATCATGGTCACCTCATGGGAGACCTGACTCATTCCTCTCTCCTTCGGCCCCACTAAACAGTAGAGGCATCAGACAAGGTTCTAACGACTGTTGACATCTAGTGGAAGCCTTAAGAAGTGCAACATTACCAATATCCTACTGTATCTTCAATAGGAGCTGAGTTGAAAATCGACCAACCTCAGATTTCCCACTTCCTGGTTGGATTTTTTCTCAGGTTTTTGCCTGCCATATGAGTTCTGTTATACTCACAGACATCATTCAAACAGTTTTAGAAACTTCAGAGTGTTTTCTATCCAAATCTACTAATAATATGCATGTCTAGCTTTTATGGCTTTGTAGCAGGCTGTTTACTCTGGGCATGCTTTTCATGAAAATACTGCTCCCACCCCAAAGAAGTTAAGGAGCTCCTTTAGCACCTCGGACTCTGTGACTGCCTGCAGGGAGAAACTTTGTAGCGGGGCAGTGGGAAAAAGGGAGAAGCATCAGGGATAGTCGCATTAGAAGGGGTGGGAGATGAGGAAATGTAGGACGGGCAAGGAGGCATGGCTGAGTCAAATAGGAATCCTGACTTAATGAAGTGGTGATTTAAAGAGCTCAGCCATGTGCTTATTGTCAGTAACTACCACCTCATCAACATTAAGGGACATGGTCAGCTATGAGGAGGAGGGTTAATTCTCCAGGTCTTTAACTGTTTTCCAGAACTTCCTGGGGTTAGACCCACACAGAGAGAACTGATCCTTAAAGGAACTAACTTTGGCCTTCCTGGATAGCCTGAGTGCACGTATTTCTCATTTGCCTGAACAATAGCCAGTCAGCCCGCGTATGCGTGCGCCGAGCGTTTCGCCAAATGCAATTCTTGAGGTGGAGTAACTCTGCAAGATCACGGTTGAACCAGGGGCTGAACCTGTTTTTAATTCTCATTTTCTTTATGGGGACTTGTTTGTTAACAATACCTCTGAAAATATCAAAAAAGAAGGTGTCTTCGACAGAGGGGATCACACTGATTCTATACCATTTTACAGAGGCCAGTTCATGAAGGAAGTTTTTTAGCAAGCGTCTATGACAAATCACAACAGTGCGTGTGTGCTGGAGGCGAGCGAACGTTCGGGGTGAGTGTGGTGGGGGTACTGTACCGGACAGGGGGAGACATGCCTTCTGTATAGCTTGGAAAAAGAACATTGGAAGCAGTAATCTCTGGTTAATTCTGGTCAAAATGAGGTTGTAGGTTTGGAGTTTTGATCTGGAGCTTAAGGCCATGCTGTGGAGGGTAGCAGCATGCATATGTACCTGTCTAAATAATCCAAGTTTATCTAACTCCAAATCTATCCTTTTGTAAAAAAACATGTTGAAAAATGTGAGAGCTCCCATTTAGCTGTCTCTCTCTCTCTCTGAGGGGGGCGTGTCAACAAAGTTTGACACGTAGCTGGCCCATATCCCCCTCAGAATGTGCACTAGGCCTATACTGCTAACATAAAGCATGAATGGCAGACCAGTCATCACTAGGGCTGTTACGGTGACCGTGTTACCGCCACACCAGCGGTCATGGGTCATGACTGCAGTCAAATTCCACGTGACTGTTTAGTCATAGTAATTAGGCTTCTCCCAGCTCTGATGCTGCTGATGGTCATTAACCTCCCTTGGGTACGTGAGACGTTAGCGTCCCACCTCTTCAACAGCCAGTGAAACTGCTGTGCGCCAAATTCAAATACAGAAATACTCATTATAAAAATTCAGAAAACAAAACATATTTTACATAGGTTTAAAGATTAACTTCTTGTGAATCCAACCACTGTGTCAGATTTAAAAAATACTTTACGGCGAAAGCATACCTTACGATTATTTGAGAACATAGCCCACTAGACAAATCATTACAAACAGTAACCAGCCAAGTAGGACAGTTACACAAATCAGAAATAGAGATAAAATTAATTGCTTACCTTTGATGATCTTCATATGGTTGCAATCAGCAGACATTCATTTACTCAAATGTTCCTTTTGTTCGATAAAGTCTCTTTATATCCAAAAACCTCAGTTTTGTTCGCGTTTTCTTCAGTAATCCACAGGCTCAAATGCAGTCAAAACAGGAAAACAAAAAAATCTAAATTGTATCCGTAAAGTTCATAGAAACATGTCAAACAATGTTTATATTCAATCCTTCAGGTTGTTTTTAGCAAAATAATTGATAATATGTCAACCACACAATAACGTTGTCAATTTAAAAGGTAAACAAGAAAGGCACTCTCTCGGTTGCGCGCATTAAAAAGCTCTGTGACATTTTAGGGTCCACTCATTCAGACTGCTCTTACTTTCTCATTTTTCAGGTTACAAGCCTGAAACAAATTCTAAAGACTGTTGACATCTAGTGGAAGGCATAGAAACTGCAATTTGAGTACTAAGTCAATGGATACTATAACGGCATTGAATAGAAAACTACAAAACCAACAAAAAAAACGACTTCCTGACTGGATTTTTCTCAGGTTTAAGCCTGCCAAATCAGTTCTGTTATACTCAGACACTATTTTAACAGTTTTGGAAACTTTAGAGTTTTCTATCCAAATCTACCAGTTAAATGGATATCATATCTTCTGGGCCTGAGAAGCAGGCAGTTTCATTTGGGCATGCATTTCATCCAAAATTCCAAATGCTGCCCCCTACCCTAGTGAAGTTAATAGCTTACCAAACGTGCTAACTGCCAGGTACTCAGCACTCTATTGTCCCTCTAATCACTTTGACATCAATGCAAATGTAATCGCAAATCTAATCAAACACTTAATGAGTGCTCATGTTGCACAACATTTATTTAGGCTATGCACCTACGTGAGAACAGTGATTGCCTCTGTTAAAAAGAAGATCCCATCAGCTTTCTATAGGCTAGGCCTACTATATGTATTTCTCACCTAATATGAAGCACATTGCTTGTCTTTACAACAGGAGTATAGCCTACCTGGCTGACATGAAAATGAACCATGGGAAAAGCGTCATCCATTCGCTATTTAGGTGGATGATGTGTTTTTCCCCCGCTGCCCCTGTTTAGAGATAGGTGCATGATAATGGTCCATTTTTAAATCAAAACAAATTTCACACATATTATTTAGTATATGTTAATACCAGATTAAATCAAGAGTGTGAGGGGTGCCAATATTAGCCGATCACTTATGAATGATATGTTATGACTTGTGAATGATGCCCAGCATGAGGCAAGAAACAGCGCATGCTTTTTTAAAACTTTTTCCAGGTTTGTATCACAACTAAAGTGGCCAAATAACTTCTTAAAACGAAGCACATTAATCAGCTTTACAATGGGTGTTGAGCCTAACTGGCATACATAAGCAGTGCTTGAGTTTCAAGTTTGAGGAAGATAATTTTCACCATAAAAATACACCTTTTTATTTATATATATATATATATATATATATATACACTGCTCAAAAAAATAAAGGGAACACTTAAACAACACAATGTAACTCCAAGTCAATCACACTTCTGTGAAATCAAACTGTCCACTTAGGAAGCAACACTGATTGACAATAAATTTCACATGCTGTTGTGCAAATGGAATAGACAAAAGGTGGAAATTATAGGCAATTAGCAAGACACCCCCAAAAAAGGAGCGATTCTGCAGGTGGTGACCACAGACCACTTCTCAGTTCCTATGCTTCCTGGCTGATGTTTTGGTCACTTTTGAATGCTGGCGGTGCTCTCACTCTAGTGGTAGCATGAGACGGAGTCTACAACCCACACAAGTGGCTCAGGTAGTGCAGTTCATCCAGGATGGCACATCAATGCGAGCTGTGGCAAAAAGGTTTGCTGTGTCTGTCAGCGTAGTGTCCAGAGCATGGAGGCGCTACCAGGAGACAGGCCAGTACATCAGGAGACGTGGAGGAGGCCGTAGGAGGGCAACAACCCAGCAGCAGGACCGCTACCTCCGCCTTTGTGCAAGGAGGTGCACTGCCAGAGCCCTGCAAGATGACCTCAAGCAGGCCAGCTTTTTTTCCCTCCCCACTTAGTGTTGTGTGTTCCTTCCAAACAACTACATTTTTAGTTTTATCTGTCCACAGAATATTTTGACAGTAGCGCTGTGGAACATCCAGATGCTCTTTTGCGATCTTCAAACATGCAGCATAGTTTTTTTGTTTTTTTTTGGACAGTAGTGACTTCTTCCGTGGTGTCCTCCCATGAACACCATTCTTGTTCAGTGTTTTACGTATCGTAGACTCATCAACAGAGATGTTAGCATGTTCCAGAGATTTCTGTAAGTCTTTAGCTGACACTCATTCTTCTTAACGTCATTGAGCATTCTGCGCTGTGCTCTTGAGGTAGAGTAGCAACAGTGCTGAACTTTCTCCATTTATAGACAATTTGTCTTACATTGGACTGATGTACATCAAGGCTTTTAGAGATACTTTTGTAACCCTTTCCAGCTTTATGCAAGTCAACAATCCTTTATCTTGGGTCTTCTGAGATCTCTTTTGTTCGAGGCATGGTTCACATCAGGCAATGCTTCTTGTGAAATAGCAAATTCTAATTTTGTGAGTGTTTTTTGTAGGGCAGGGCAGCTCTAACCAATATCTCCAATCTCAGGTCGTTAGCCTCGGGGTTCACATACTTTTTCTAACCTACACTGTGAATGTTTAAATGTATTCAATATAGACAAGAAATATACCAGGTGTTATTAGTTTAAGCACACTGTCTATTGTGGTGACTGAGATGAAGATCAGATCTAAATTGATGCAGAAATCCAGGTAATTCCAAAGGGTTCACATAATTTTTCTTGCCACTGTATTAACATTTTAAGTTAAACGTTCTCAACTGTTGCATCGGGCTCATTGCTTGAAACAGGTTTTTTGATGCTAGTGGTTACATTAATTTGGGATCTATTGCATCCCACAACTTTACCAGACTATGATTGGAATATTTACAGTGCATTCGGAAAGTATTCAGACCCCTTGACTTTTTCCACATTTTGTTACGTTACAGAGTCTAAATTAAAAAAAATTGGTTCCAACCGCCGTGTCTTTGTGAGCCGCAGAGTAGGTGAACGGATGATCTCCGCATGTGTGGTTCCCACCTTGAAGCATGGAGGAGGAGGTATTATGGTGTGGCAGTGTCACCAGCAAAGCACCGTCTGTGATTTATTTAGAATTCAAGGCACACTTTAACCAGCATGGCTACCACAGCATTATGCAGCGATACACCATCCCATCTGGTTTGCGCTTAGTCCCACTATAATTTGTTTTTCAACTGGAAAATTACCCCCAAAACACACCTCCAGGTTGTGTAAGGGCAATTTGACCAAGAAGGAGAGTGATGGAGTTCTGCATCAGATGACCTGGCCTCCACAATCACCCGACCTCGACCCAATTGAGATGGTTTGGGATGAGTTGGACCGCAGTGTGAAGGAAAAGCAGCTAACAAGTGCTCAGCATATGTGGGAACTCCTTCAAGACTGTTGGAAAAGCATTCCTCATGAAGCTGGTTGAGAGAATGCCAAGAGTATGCAAAGCTGTCATCGAGGCAAAGGGTGGCTATTTTGAAGAATCTCAAATATAAAATATATTTTTGATTTAACACTTTTTTTTGGTGACACATGATTCCATATGTGATTTTTCATTGTTTTGATGTCTGCACTGTTATTCTACGTTGTAGAGAAATCCTAAAAATAAAGAGAAACCCTTGACTGAGTAGATGTTGTCCAAACTTATGGCTGGTACTGTAAGTATTCAGACCCTTTGCTATGAGACTCGAAATTGAGCTCAGTGCATCCTATTTCCATTGATCATCCTTGATGTTTCTACAACTTGATTGGAATCCAGCTGTGGTAAATTCAATAGATTGGACATAATTTGCAAAGGCACACGCCTGTTTGTATAAGGTCACTTAGCTGAAAGTGCATGTCAGAGCAAAAACCAAGCCATGCGATCGAAAGAATTGTCCATAGAGGAACAGATCTGGGGAAGGGTACCAAAAAATGTCTGCAGCATTAAAGGTCCCCAAGAACACAGTGGCCTCCATCATTCATAAATGGAAGAAGTTTGGACACCACCACCACAATCTGGGGAGAAGGGCCTTGGTCAGGGAGGTGACCAAGAACCCGATGGTCACTGACAGAGCTCCAGAGTTCCTCTTTGGAGATGGTTGTCCTTCTGGAAGGTTCTCCCATCTCTGCAGCACTCCACCAATCAGGCCTTTTAAGGTATTGGCCAGACGGAAGCTAGTCCTCAGTAAAAGGCACATAGCAGCCCGCTTGGAATTTGCCAAAAGTCACCTAGACTCTCAGACCATGAGAAACAAGATTCTCAAAGTGCTTGTCAAATTGTGAATGACAGACATTGTCTACAGCCTGTGCAAAAAAAACAAAGCAGAGCTCATGTGACTTTTTCAAATCATCATTAGTCGCATCATGCAGCCTTAGAATGTATGAAAAATCAAAACATATAGTCCACCGTTAGTATCACAACTAAAGTTACATTAATAATTCAATTAAAGCATATTGGAGTAGCTGTTTCTTTAACTGCTCAACACAGAATAGCCGTGTGTTCGCACTCCCTCAAATCGATTGGAGAAAATATCCTTTCTAAGCTAATCTTGTCTGCTCATTTTAATTAATGTAGCCCACAGACATATGGCATAGCCAAATCAGGGCCTAATATAAGGACAACTCGGGAGTATGCTTTTCTTTTGAAATAGACTACATTTTCTTCGTGTTTCTTTATAGACTTGTCTAAAATAATCGATTTATTGTGATTGCGTATGCTATATTACACGGATTTATGGCGTGGAAGCAAGGAGATGCTAAATCGTTTTTTTTTGGTTAGTTAACAGTCAACTATCGCGAAACCGGCAGTTATTTGCTTGCCAATCACCGGGTGACAAAATGTCATGACCGCCACAGCCCTAGTCATCACCAAGCCAGACTGGGTCATACAGTCAGTAGGGCAGCTCTTCCTCACTGAGGCCTCAGCCCAGTGCATATGAACACGCACATGCCGGTGGACGGACAAAAACCCAGGGACTAATTAGCACACACTCTAGGTTTCCATCCAATTGACAACAGATTTTATGCAAATATTCTAAAATCTGCATAAAAACAATATCCCCACCAGAGATTGTTCCATCAAATTGAATTGCTGCAGATTTAAAGGCTGTGCGTGATGACAGTGCACATAAAAATACATTTTGCGGTTAAATCCACTGTACTGAATAAAAGTTAAATGGGTTTCCATCACATTTTCAGCTCTACTGATGATTTTCTCACAATTTGTTTTGCGTTATATAGCGAGTCTACCCACGCTGGTATTGGCACATGCTCTCTAGCCAACAGCACTCACTATCTGCGTATATCCTACATGATGAGAATATATGGACAAAAGGGTGAGATTATAATTTTTCCAACGTCGATTATCATGTCACCAGAATAAGACCCTAGATATTTATTGTAAAGGAGCATCAAGCTCATCACCTTGTACTTTTAACACCCTGTGAAGTTCATAATTTATTTAATCTGTAGTTGAATAAACTGCATGCTTTTTCAAAGTCATAGTGGGAGGACCACACTACATGTCATCGCGTGACTCAACGT
The DNA here is from genome assembly GCF_029448725.1 of Salvelinus fontinalis. Lineage (NCBI taxonomy): Eukaryota > Metazoa > Chordata > Actinopteri > Salmoniformes > Salmonidae > Salvelinus > Salvelinus fontinalis. Next base: position 126,039 of record NC_074676.1, on the reverse strand, counting down.
TTACTTCGATACGATGTTAATGTTTATGCATAAAAGCAGTTCCGCTGACATTTCTCGCGTAGTTCATTTTGCTGTACCTGCTACGTGCCGACCCGGTAGCGACGAACCTATCGTTTCTACTTGTAGAATCGCAATGCTCGTCAGAGGCCGACAACTTGACTTTGAGCCAATCACAAAGCACGAACCCCCACATGGGGGAAACAAACAGGAGTGACAACAAAAATGAAGGAAAGGGGGCATTTTCTCTGTACAGCCACAGATTAGCCAATCAGACTTCATATGCAATGGTAGCTAGCTAAGTGCACAGATACAATGCACACAACACTGAATACTTCCTCCAAGCTAGCTAAACACTGTAGCTAGTATTGACATTATAATTAAAGTGGATTAGATAGTTTCCATGAAACAGCTGCCTGTGTTAGTGCCTGTAGCTAGCCATGTTGGGCTAGTTAGCGAATATGCTAACGTTAGTGGGCTAGCTAAACATTTGGATGTGGAATTGGCACTGGCACTACGGGATTATGGAGAGTACATTTTGTTTCTTCGTTATCTATCTTTGGTCATCTGGCTAGTATCAACAAGGGCTTTCTACAAAATAGCAACATTTAGCGCAGCTAGCTACTGATGGGGGGTCACCTTGGGGTCATGAATGGGGCTGCACCAAATGATTGATGTATTATAATAATTGATTATGCTTATGTTGTGTTAAGGGGAAGGGCTGTAAGACCCCTCTCCCACTACATTTATAGGGTCCTGGACTACAGATTAGCAATATATATATATGCATTATAAGGTTTAATATTGTTATTTTCTATTCTCTGCTTCTTATAAGAAACGGTCTGAGATATGTGAGTTATTGCAGTCAAAACAGGGTGTCTGTGAGAAAGCGCCTCAGGGCTAAAAGAGATTCATAGACACAGAACCCTGCAGGGGAGTGAAAGAGATAAGAGACTAGTGAGACATACCACTATAAAGCAATTTGGGGAGTGGAGAATTACTGCTGAGCCCTTAGAAAACACTGGAACTATTGTCTCTCCTTCAAGTTTGTATAACTGTATATGCATGGGCTTGGTCTCATGAGTAGAAGGTGTTGACGTAGGCAGTTACATCACTAGAGGTTGACTGCAAGCATATTAAAGCAACTTGAACCCTTTCCTATTTTGCAGAACTTACACGGAAACATGCGTGCTATATTCCCATTGTCAACTTCTGTCTGCAATTGCATTAATAAAGGTTTTTGATAGATTTACTTAAAGATATTGTCTGATTGCTGATTTCACCAATAAGAAAATGATCGACAAGGAACCTACCCCAACACTACCAAGCTAACATTGGAATCTAGACCATAAGCAACACGAACATGCATTGCCAAACAACACTCCTGCCACCTTCTGGTTTGGTGTATTTTGGTGGCTGATGACTTCAAGGTCTTTGCTGTGTGAACGCAAACGAGATTGACTGCCGACAGTGTTCAGAGGTGCTAAGTACTGTGTGCAGCAAACGTTAGACAATCCCTACCGGTGTGTCTGAACTTTAACACACTGCCTCTGTTAAAAATGTGACACACTGTCACAGGACAGGGGAGCCTCCTTTAAGCAGCTGACAGTGAGATGAGGTTGTGAAAAGAGGGGAGGAATTGAGAGGATAAGTGTGTGTTGGGGAGAGGGCTTAAAGATGATCTGTTTATTGGATGGATTCCGAGGGCTGTGCATGCGTATAATCCTGCCCCCCATCATGATTAGCTTTGTCACTGAGGAGCGCTGGGGGGGCTGTCTGCGCCTCCTTATCGCAGCCAAACACTCACACACACTCCCCGCTACCAATGTGCCATCGCTTCTCCTTTCATCTCTTTTGATTTCACAGCCCTTTACTTTGTGTCAGCTTGTCATGTCTTCTTTAACCTCATTCTAAGTCTCTCTCTTTCTCTCTATGTTTCTAATGGTCTCTCTCTCTCTCTCTGTCTGTCTCTCTCTGTCTCTCTCTGTCTCTCTCTGTCTCTCTCTGTCTCTCTCTGTCTCTGTCTGTGTGTGTGTGATTTTTCAGTTTTAGCCCCATGCTAGGTGTGTGTGTGCAGTTATTTTTTTTTGTGAATCCTTCTGTGTGTTTGCTGTAGGTTTCTGAGCTCTGACATGTGGTTCTGTTCTCCCCCACAGATGTACGATTGCTGCTCAACAATGACAATCTTCTCAGGGAAGGTGCAGCGCAGTAAGTCGACACTCTGTACTGTCAAAGGGACTCAGACTTGTGGTCAGTTGACGTCATAGACAATCTACTACATGGAGTGAATGTACTATTGACAACTCTGAAATAGTCATTGTTTCTCCAGGAAGTATTTGACTACTGACACTGATTTTTAAGCTTGTACCTGGTTTTCTGTTTTGATTCTGTAGTGCTTTTGCACAGTACAACGTGGACCAGTTTACTCCGGTGAAAGTAGAGCAATATGAAGAACAGGTAGGCTACACTCATTATCTTATGTCAGATTGCAGTTTTTCACCTGTCCGTTGAGAGACGAGCGTCACGTAGGAGTGAAGCCACCTGTCGGAATACAATGGTCTTCACCATGTCCTCCAGAAATGCAGAGGAACAAGACACCGTAGTCAGCCCCTCTAGAACCATACCCTATGATGCTATTGACCCGGTGTCCTTAGAAACGGATCGCTATAGGGATAAACAGCTCTGGTCATTTGGACTAGATGAATGAGACCAGCCTTAGGGATGTCTAAGTGGATGAACTGAAGAATATTAGCCTTGTCGCATTGAAATCGATTGTGTTGTTTCTATGTTTGTTATACAAACAATAATTCCTCTCTTGGTACTACTCCAGTTCAGCATGATTGTGCTGTTGCCTAGGTAACGTAATGATTCACTGATAAATGTTTTGGTTAGCACACTAGACTGTCAGGAATATAAGGAATGGGTCACACAACTCATATACACTGAACAAAAATATAAACGCAACCATTTCAAAGATTTTACTGAGTTACAGTTCATATAAGGAAATCAGTCAATTGGAATCAATTCATTAGGCCCTAATCTATGGATTTCACATGACTGGGAATACAGATGCATCTGTTAGTCACAGATAACTTAAAAAAAAAGAAAAAAAAAAAAGCTTTGGGCGTGGATCCGAATACCAGTCAGTATCTGGTGTGACCACCATTTAGCTCATGCAGCGCAACACTTCTCCTTCACAGAGTTGATCAGGGTTTTGATTGTGGCCTGTGGATTGTTGTCCCACTCCTGTTCAATGGCTGTGCAAAGTTGCTGATATTGTCAGGAACTGGAACACGCCGTTGTACACGTCGACCCAGAGCTTCCCAAACAGGCTCAATGGGTGACATGTCTGGTGAGTATGCAGACCATGGAAAAACTGGGACATTTTCAGCTTCCAGGAATTGTTTACAGATCCTTGCAGAATGGGTCCGTCGTGCATTATCATGCTGAAACATGAGATTAATGGCGGTGGATGAATGGCACTCCAATGGACCTCAGGATCTCATCACGGTATCTCTGTGAATTCAAACTGCCGTCAATGAAATGCAATTGTATTCATTGTCCGTAGCTTATGCCTGCCCATACCATAACCCCACCGCCACCATGGGGCACTCAGTTCACAATGTTGACATCAGGAAACCGCTCGCCCACACGCCACCGGTACAGTTGAAACCGAGATTCATACGTGAAGAGCACACTTTCCAGCATGCCAGTGGCCATCGAAGGTGAGCATTTACCCACTGAAGTTGGTTATGATGCCGAACTGCATTCAGGTCAAGACCCCTGGTTAGCAAGATGAGCATACAGACGGCTTCTGACAGTTTGTGCAGAAATTCTTTGGTTCTGCAAACCAACATTTTCATCAGTTGTCCTGGTAGCTGGTCTCAGATGATCCTGTAGGCGAAGAAGCCGGATGTAGAGGTCCTGGGCTGGCATGGTTACACGTGGCCTGCGGTTTTAATGCCGGTTGGACGTACTGCCAAATTCTCAAAAACAACGCTGGAGGCGGCTTATGGTAGAGAAATTAACAGAAAATTCTCTGGCAACAGCTCTGGTGGACATTCCTGCAGTCAGCATGCCAATTGCCCGCTCCCTCAACTTGAGATGTCTGTCGCAGGATGAATATTTTCCAGAAAATCAACCAAGTTTCAATACCGGGAATAATTCTTATTTATCCCGAGAGTCCCGGGAAATACCGCAAAAATTGCAAGTGACCATTTAAGCGTGGTCACTAGGGTTCTCCCAATAGAAGATTGTCGGTGAGCCATATTGCTATCTTGGCTGTGCCACTATGTAAATATTTCACAGCAAGTGAAACTGATATTTAGTAATGGTAGAGTGATGCTTAGCACCAATAATATTGTTGCGAATTGCAAAACAGGCCATTCAAAATTCAGGGATTTATCATGTTCCTCTATGGCGCATTTCACCAGTAGGCCTAGGCTATCTCTACACAGAGCGCCCTCAGGAAGCACAGAGCGAATCCCAAGTAGGCGTTATCGAATCATTCAAACCTTGTAACGGCAGTCAAATAAAAGTCAAATAGTTTGCTAGATAACCTCCAATGAATGACAGAATGTATTCTATTTGGCAGAATTGAGTTAATGATGATACAGATAGCGCATCAGCTCATGAACAACGGGTAGATAAGAGGAAATTGTTTAAATATCTTAACTAGAGGTCGACCGATTTTATGATTTTTCAACGCCGATACCGATTATTGAAGGACCAATTAAACTGCTTTTTATATATTTTTTTAATATATATTTGTAGTGATGACAATTACAACGATACCGAATGAACACCTATTTTAACTTAGTATAATACATAAATCAATTTAGTCTCAAATAAATAATGAAACCTGTTAAATTTGATTTAAATAATGCAAAAACACAGTGTTGGAGAAGAAAGTAAAAGTGCAATATGTGCCATGTAAGAAAGCTAAAAATTTAAGTTCCTTGCTCAGTACATGAGAACATATGAAAGCTGGTGGTTCCTTTTAACATGAGTCTTCAATATTCCCAGGTAAGAAGTTTTAGGTTGTAGTTATTATAGGAATTATGACGCGTCGACTATTTCTCTCTATACCATTTGTATATCATATACCTTTGACTATTGGATGTACTTATAGGCACTATAGTATTGCCAGCCTAATCTCAGGAGTTGATAGGCTTGAAGTCATAAACAGTGCTGTGCTTCAAGCATTGCGAAGAGCTGCTGGCAAACGCAGGAAAGTGCTGTTTGAATGAATGCTTACGAGCCTGCTGCTGCCTACCACCGCTCAGTCAGACTGCTCTATCAAATCATAGACTTAATTATAATAGAATAAAAACACGATGTTATGTCATAATTATGTAAAATTCTGGCAAATTAATTACGGTCTTTGTTAGGAAGAAATGGTCTTCACACAGTTCAACGAGCCAGGCAGCCCAAACTGCTGCATATACCCTGAGGCGAATGCGCTTTTGTTAAATCATCACCCGTTTGGCGAAGTAGGCTGTGATTCAATGATAAATGAACAGGCACCGCATCGATTATATGCAACGCAGGACAAGCTAGATAAACTAGTAATATCATCAACCATGTGTAGTTAACTAATGATTATGTTAAGATTCATTGTTTTTTATAAGATAAGTTTAATGCTAGCTAGTAACTTACCTTGGCTCCTTGCTGCACCCGCGTAACAGGAGATCAGCCTGCCACGCAGTCTCCTCGTGGGTTTCATTGTAATCGGCGTCCAAAACTGCCGATTACCACCGATTTGTTATGAAAACTTGAAATCGGTCGACCTCTAATCTTAACGAAGACCAACTCTGTTAAAAAGAAACACAATGTCCATATCTACTCTCATACTGTTTGTTGATCACATTAGCTACCGAAGCTCTCATATTGACAACACCAGTCAAAATGGTGCGGAAATGATCATCAAGGTGGCCACACGCGACTATTGCTTTAAATTAGTATAACGGTTGCATATGACGGAGTGTAAGCAAGAATTTGATACATGCCTTCAATGGCATTAGTTTACTTTATTCCAATATTGTCATCATTCAGTTGATCATAACTAAGGTGGGTTTTCCTCTCTTCTGTGCTTTTTCTTGGCCCAACTGCCGACCGACTTCACCGCGTTGTCCTCAACACCAGTTAAAATCAATATAACCTACTGTTTTCAAATTAAATGTTTTGTCACATGCGCTGAATACAACAGGTGTAGACATTACCATGAAATGCTTATTTACAAGCCCTTAACCAACAATGCAGTTCAAGAAATATAGTTGAAATATTTATTAGATAAATAAAAAATGAAGACAAGAAAATGACAGAACAATAACAAAGCTATATACAGGGGGTACCAGTACCAAGTTAATGTGTGGGGGTATATGTTAGTCGAGGTAATTTGTAAAGTGACTATACATACAGTCGTATGAAAAAGTTTGGGCACCCCTGAGGCTGCATAATAATTTACTCTGTCGTCACAGAAAATGATCAGTGGCATGCCATTCATTTTCTAATAAAAGCTGAGTACTGGGGTATTGTCCAGACAAAGATTTTTAGTGTAGCAATATTAAGTTGTATGAAATTAAATCAGATGTGAAAAATAGTCTATGCAAAAATGTGGGCACCCTTGTCATTCTGTTGATTTGAATACCTGTAACTACTTAGCACTGATTAATTGGAACACACAATGGGTTTGGTGAGCTCATTAAGCCTTGAACTTCATAGACAAGTGCATCCAATCATGAGAAAAGGTATTTAAGGTGGCCAATTGCAAGTTGTTGTTCTCTTTGACTCTCCTCTGAAGAGAGGAGGCCTCAAAACAACTCTCAAATGACCTGAAAACAAAGATTGTTCAACATTATGGTTTAGAGGAAGGCTACAAAAAGCTATCGCAGAGATTTAAGCTGTCAGTGTCCACTGTGAGGAACATAGTGAGGAAATGGAAGACCACAGGCACAGTTCTTGTTAAGGCCAGAAGTGTCAGGCCAAGTAAAATATCGGAGAGGCAAAGGCGAAGGATGGTGAGAACGGTCAAAAACAGCCCACAGACCACCTCCAAAGACCTACAACGTCATCTTGCTGCAGATGGTGTCACTGTGCATCGTTCAACAATTCAGCACACTTTGCACAAGGAGAAGCTGTATGGGAGAGTGATGCGGAAGAAGCCTTTTCTGCACACACGCCACAAACAGAGTCACTTGAGGTATGCAAACGCACATTTGGACAAGCCAGCTTCATTTTGGAATAAGGTGCTTGGACTGATGAAACAAAGATTGAGTTATTTGGTCATAACAAGGGATGTTATGCATGGCGGCAAAAGAAAACAGCGTTCCAAGAAAAACACTTGCTACCCACAGTAAAATTTGGTGGGGGTTCCATCATGCTGTGGGGCTGTGTGGCCAGTGCCGGTACTGGGAATCTTGTTAAAGTTGAGGGTCGCACGGATTCCACTCAATATCAGCAGATATTATAATAATGTTGAAGAATCAGTCACAAAGTTGAAGTTACGCCGGCGCTGGATATTTCAACAAGACAATGGCCCAAAACACTGCTCAAAATCTACCTGGGCATTTATGCAGAGGTACAAGTACAATGTTCTGGAATGGCCATCCCAGTCCCCAGACCTGAATATCATTGAGAATCTGTGGGATGATTTGAAGCGGGCTGTCCATGCTCGGCAACCATCAAACCTAACTGAACTGGAGATGTTTTGTAAGGAGGAATGGTCCAAAATACCTTCATCCAGAATCCAGACACTCATTAGAGGCTATGGGAAGCGTCTAGAGGCTGTTATTTTAGCAAAAGGAGGCTACTACTAAATATTGATGTGATTTTTCTATTGGGGTGCCCAAATTTATGCACCTGTCTAATTTTGTTTTGATGCATATTGCACATTTTCTGTTAATCCAATAAACCTCATTTCACTACTGAAATAGTTATTTGATAGATCAAAATGAAATTGCTGATCCAAACACCCAATTATTTATAAATGGAAATCATGGAAATTGTCAGGGGTGCCCAAACTTTTTCATACGACTGTAGATAATAAACAGCGAGTTGCAAGGGGGGGGGGGGGTTCGTCAATGTAAATGGTCCAGGTGGCCATTTGATTAATTGTTCAGCAGTCTTTCTAAAAAGCTGTTATTTTTTTCGGGTTGGAGCTCATTTTAATTTCTCTGTCGGACCAGGCCTGGGCTCGAGGTTTAGTTCTGATGTGAAATTTCATCTGCATTCGGACTGGCAGTGTCAATTATGCGTGTGCTTTGAATTTGCCGACTTTGTATGAAGTAAATATGCTAGGCTAATGGCTTCCATGTGACAACCTGTTATAATGTGCAATTTTATTTTTGGCCAATCTACTGCTGCACATGTTGTGTATTTTGTAGAATTGCATTAGAAAATATTGTAATTTCTCAGGTCTTGTCATTTTATTTTTTCGTGAAATGATCCCGGTTAACCGTGTTAATCCCTGTTGTGTAACAGAACTGCACATTTTAGAGTGGCCCCGGCACAAGGTGCACCTGTGTAATGATCATGCTGTTTAATCAGCTTCTTGATATGCTGCACCTGTCAGGTGGATGCATTATCTTAGCAAAGGAGAAATGCTCACTAACAGGGATGTAAAGAAATTTGTGCACAAAATTTGAGAGAAATGTATTTTCTGTGCATGGAAATTTTCGGGGATCTTTCATTTCAGCTCATGAAACATGGGACCAACACTTTACATGTTGCGATTTATATTTTTGTTCAGTGTATTTTTTGTTGTTGTCCTATTCTTAACTACACAACTATTTTCTCTAATCATTTGACCCCTCCTCTCCAGGTCTTAATCACAGAGCATGGAGACCTGGGCAACGGCAGGGTCCTGGACCCTAAAAACAAGATCTCCTTTAAGTTTGACCATCTGAGGAAGGAGGCCAGCGACCCACAGCCACATGCTTTGGACGGAGCAATGGAGGGCTGGAGGAGTGCTGTAGACGGTGCTGTCCGGGCCTACGTCAAGGAGCACTACCCCAACGGAGTCTGCACTGTACGTTTGGGCTGCATAACACCTTTTTCTTGCACTGATCCTGCACTGTTGAATTTGTCATTAGATCATGTAGCTAATATTATGTGATAACGGAGTTCACTGAAAATATGTGTCGCTTCTCCCCTTAGATTTACGGCAAAACCATTGATGGACATCAAACCATCATCGTGTGTATCGAGTGTCATCAGTTTCAGCCCAAAAACTTTTGGTATGTATGGATTTTTGGAATCAAACATGCGGGGTGAATGAAGTACACTTGTAGTTTAGGTTTCTAATCTTTACAATGCCTTCGGAAAGTATTCAGACCTTTGACTTTTTCCACATTTTGTTACATTACAGCCTTATTCTAAAATGGATTACATTTTTTTTTTTTTTCAGCAATCTAAACACAATAGCCCATAATGGCAAAGTGAAAACACGTTTTTTGTTTGTTTTTTTTGCACATTTATTACAAATAAAAACAGAAATACCTTGTTTACATAAGTATTCAGACCCTTTGCTATGAAACTCGAAATTGAGCTCAGGTGCATCCTTTTTCCATTGATCATCCTTGAGATGTTTCTACAACTTGATTGGTGTCCACCTGCGGTAAATTCAATTGATTGGACATGATATGGAAAGGTACACACCTGTCTATATAAGGTCCCATGGTTGACAGCCCGGCCAAACTGAGCAATTAGGGGAGAAGGGCCTTGGTCAGGGAGGTGACCAGGAACCTGATAGTCACTGACAGAGCTCCAGAGTTCCTCTGTGGAGATGGGAGAACCTTTCAGAAGGACAACCATCTCTGCACTACTCCAACCAATCAGGCAGTTATGGTAGAATGGCCAGACGGAAGCCACTCCTCAGTAAAAGGCACATGATTGCCCGCTTGGTGTTTGCCAAAATGCACCTAAAGGACTCTGACCATGAGAAACAAGATTATCTGGTCTGATGAAACCAAGATTGAACTCTTTGGCCAGAAAGCCAAGTGTCACATCTGGAGGCAACCTGGCACCATCCCTACGGTGAAGCATGGTGGTGGCAGCATCATGCTGTGGGGATGTTTTTTAGTGGCAGGGACTGGGAGACTAGTCAGGATCGAGGGAAAGATGAACGGAGCAAAGTACAGAGATCCTTAATGAAAACCTGCTGCAGAGTGCTCAGGACCTCCGACTAGGAAGGTTCACCTTCCAACAGGACGATGACTCTAAGCACACAGCCAAGACAATGCAGGAGTGGCTTCGGGACAAGTCTCTAAATGTCCTTGACTGGCCCAACCAGTGCCTGGACTTGAACCCGATCAAACATCTCTGGAGAGACCTGATAAAAGCTGTGACGCTCCGCATCCAACCTATCCAACCTGACAGAGCTCGAGAGGATCTGCAGAGAAGAATGGGAGAAACTCCCCAAATACAGGTGTGCCAAGGTTGTAGCGTCGTACCCAAGAAGACTCAAGGCTGTAATCGCTTCCAAAGGTGCTTCAACAAGGTGCTGAGTAAAGGGTCTGAATAATTATGTAAATGTGATATTTCTGAGGGTTTTTTTTTATACAGATTTAGGGAGAGAGGAATAATTTAAAACATTTTAGAGTAAGGCTGTAATGTAACAAAATGTGGATAAAGTCAAGGGTTCTGAATTCTTTCCCAAATGCACTGTAAATGGTTTCTAAATCTCTCCGGGCAGAATCAAAGTATGTTTAGCCTGTGAACCATCAATTGTCTTGTTTACACGCTAAACACTGTTTCAACACTATCTAAGCTTGCTTTGTTCGGTACTTAGCTAACCGCTGCCTGTTGGTTTAGAGATCAGTGGCCCCCCCATTACCTTGTTGAGCCAGCTCTGATCAGGTTAATTTAATTGAGTAAGGGTTGTGCCAATCCTCTTTGCGGGTGGGCTTTTACTGGGCTTAAGGCTCCTTGAGTGTAAAGATCTGATTTCCGCTGAGGAAAGACTTGGCTGTGTAGTGGAGGTAGAGGGAGACGACACTAAACTCAGACGCACTTTATATGAGCTTGTGGATGTAAAAAAATGTTTTGTCTTTTCTCTCTCTTTGTGAAGGAATGGACGTTGGAGGTCAGAGTGGAAATTCACCATCGGCTCCTCCACTACTCAAGTGGCCGGAATAATGAAAATCCAGGTGTGTGTGTGTGTGTACACGTGTGCGTATTTATACAGAGACTTCAAAGTATTCACACCCCTTTACTTTTTCCACACCCCTTTACTTTTTGTTGTGTTACAGCCTGAATTTAAAATGGATTCAATTGAGATGTTGTGTCACTGGCCTACGCCGGTGGCGGTCGGTGCCGTTTTAAGATGAGGGAGGACCATTTTTTATGAACATGGCTTTTTTTTCGATTACAGCTTACTAGATGACTGTCATTCCTATTTAAATTCACCCATCTCAACGTAACATCGATAGGTTTAGGCTAGTACATGAAACACACGTTTTCCCTATAACCATCATCAGGTTGCTACAACCTGGTCTACGAATGAATGTTTACAACGTAGGTGCACAGGTTGAGAGGTTAATGTGAATAATCTAGGTGACAGACAGTGACACATTCAATGCCGCCTTGCACAGTCTTGCCTGCATCTAGCTGATCTAGGGTGTGGTCATTAGTCCAACAGTTTCTATTGGATATATTCAAGTCATTTTATCCCCTTCATCTCAATTTCTGCCCAAAATGACACTCAGGACCTGGAACAAGGATATGCCTATACTTGATGCTATTCGAAAGGAAACACTTTGACATTTGTGGAAATGTGAAATGAATGTAGGAGAATATAATACAAACAAAAAAACATGTTTTCTAATTGTATTTTTGTTGCATCATCTTTCAAATGCAAAAGAAAGACCATACATTGAGAGAGGAAGCTGAGGATCATTTAGATGTTGTCCACAACAGGGCAACAGTGTGTGCAACGTTTTAGACTGATACATTTCAATAATATGAGAGCTACATAATATTTAGTATGAGTCTCCCAGGTGTCCCTCACGACTTTGCCCAAATGTACCCAAGTGGCCGAATTAGTCGATTGATACATTTTCAAGTACATAACTATAGAGAACATACAAAAATGCTATGGTAATAATTTGTAAAAAAGTTTACACACTCCCAGGAATGTCCTACATGATGGATCATTAGCTTCCCTACATAAAAGGTACTAACGAGATGCGACGAGAACGCTGATCCAATGCCTCCCAACACAGAAGTGAACTATTTAAGATAAGGGCCAAGTTAGCAGCCAACACTGATGTAATGTCATACGTGCACACTCCACAAACCACACACGAAGTGAAAAAAATAACTATTTACAATTTGAGTATTTCGTACACCCACAGTCCTCTACACCAGATTGTGCTGCTGATGCCAAGTCCCATAGCAGTCTCTTTCTGCTGTGAAGCAGAGGGTAACAACACAAGTAGTGCAGGTGATGGGAGATTTCTTGTGGCACAGAGTACAACACCTCCCTGCTGTGCTGTTTTGGTCCTGTGGCACATTCAGGTCTACAGTTATGTATTTTGGCCTGGGGTGGGTGTGGAGCCAGAGACCGAGACAGCAGCAGGTGTCAGACTGGAGGAACCAGTTCCTACATTTGAATGAGTGTGGGATGGAGGACTTGAATGTGGTCTCTGGAGTTGACTCCCAGAGGTCATCTGAGTCTCTACCAATATTCATGAAAGTAGCCACCCTTTGCACACTCTTGGCATTCTCTCAACCAGCTTCATGAGGAATGCTTTTCCAACAGTCTTGAAGGAGTTCCCACATATGATGAGCACTTGTTGGCTGCTTTTCCTTCACTCTGCGGTCCAACTCATCCCAAACCACCTAATTGGGTTGAGGTCGGGTGATTGTGGAGGCCAGGTCATCTGATGCAGCACTCATCGCTCTCCTTGGTCAAATAGCCCTTCCACAGCCTCAAGGTTTTGTTTTGAATCAATGTCCTGTTGTAAAACAAATGATAGTCCCACTAAGCCCAAACCAGATGGGATGGCGTATCACTGCAGAATGCTGTGGTAGCCATGCTGGTTAAGTGTGCCTTGAATTCTAAATAAATCACCAACAGTGTCACCAGATAAACCCCATCACACCACCTCCTCCATGCTTCACGGTGGGAACCACACATGTAGAGATCATCCGTTCCCTTACTCTGCGTCTTACATAGACATGGCGGTTGGAGCGAATAGTCAAGTTTGGTCTCATCAGACCAAAGGACAGATTTCCACCGGTTTAATGTCCATTGCTCATGTTTCTTGGCCCAAGCAAGTCTTCTTCTTATTGGTGTCCTTTAGTAGTGGTTTCTTTGCAGCAATTTGACCATGAAGGCCTGAGTCACGCAGTCTCCTCTGAACAGTTGATATTGAGATGTCTGTTACTTGAACTCTGAAGCATTTAGTTGGGCTGCAGTTTCTGAGGCTGGTAACTCTAATGAAAAATCTATTTGATCCCTTTTGGTTGTAACTCAACAAAATGTGGACTAAGTCGAGAGGTATGAATACTTTCTGAAGGCACTGATTATGTGTGTACATTTGGGCATGGTTACTTTTATGATCATCACACACTACTCTGGGCTCCCGAGTGGCGCAGCGGTCTAAGGCACTGCATCTCAGTGCTAGAGGCGTCACTACAGACCTTGGTTCGATTCCAGGCTGTGTCATTACCGGCCGTGATTGGGAGTCCCATAGGTCGGCGCACAATTGGCCCAGCGTCGTTGTAAATAAGAATTTGTTCTTAACTGACTTGCCTAGTTAAATATTTGTATTTTTTTTTTTACTCTGTCTGGATGTAGGTTCATTACTATGAAGACGGCAACGTTCAGCTGGTCAGCCACAAAGAGGTCCAGGAATCCATGTCCATATCTGTGAGTGCTTTATTAAAATAGAATACATGTGGAACAACCCCCATTGAAAACATTCACAGAAATGAACCCCTCTGCTGTAAAGTATTTGGGTTAGGTATGTAATTTCTATGCTCATTACTTGGACATCTCTTGTTTCACCTCCCGATTTCCACTCTGTTCCTCTCCACCAGAACGAAGCTGCAACTGCAAAGGAGTTCATCAAGATCATGGAGGCTGTGGAGAACGACTACCAGGTGTGTGGGATTAGGAATGGGAACTCTTTGATATGGGCACATACAGGTAACTGCCAAAATAAAGGAAAAGCTAACATAGTGTCTTAATACGGTGTTGGACCGCTACAAGCTACAAGTGTCTGGCACTCTTGGAGGGATGCAACATCATTCTTCCACGAAAAATTCCATCATTTGGTGTTTTGTTAATGGTGGTAGAAAACGCTGTCTCAAGCGCCGCTCCAGAATCTTCCCTAAGTTTTCAAATCGGGTTGAGATCTGGTGTCTGAGACGGCCATGGCATGTGGTTTACGTTTGTTTTCATGCTCATCAAACCATTCAGTGACCACTCATGCCCTGTAGATGAGGGCATTGTCATCCAATGGGGACATAGCCATGGTAGCCAAGATAATGGCTTGCCCAGCATTCTTATGTGACCCTAAGCATTATAGAATGTTAATTGCTTTTAATATACTTTGTATCCCTCATTTACTCGTGTTTCCATTAATTTGGCCGTTACCTGTACATATACAAATTACTGTAACTTCAAGTACATGCAATAATGAAGCGTCATATTTTGCCATTGGTTTCACATGACATGTCTGTCAGGTGTTGTTCATATACTTGTGTAACGTCAAAACATTATCTGGAAACCATTACCACATGACACTATTCCTGTCAATTGTGGTTCTTAGAGATGGGCACGGTTAACGGATAAATTGAATATCCGAATAGATGTTATTATTTGATTACTTTAAGTGAGTGTTTATTTTTTTGAGAATTAATTTAGGTCTATTTTAACAGTGGGAAAAAAAGTCAATTAAAATTATCCTTATGACATTGTTTAAACTTCTTGCGAATCAGTGGGACGCTACCGTCCCACTTCGACACCTTCCGGTGAAATTGCAGAGCGCCAAATTCATATTAAATGACTAAATATTAAACTTTCATGAAATCACAAGTGCAATACTCTGGGTTTCCCCTGCCATTTCAGTTCTGTTATACTCACAGACATTGTTTTAACAGTTTTAGAAACTTTAGTGTTTTCTATCCAAATCTACCAATTATATGCATATCCTAGCTTCTGGGCCTGAGTAGCAGGCAGTTTACTTTGGGCACGCTTTTCATCCGGACATCAAAATACCACCCCCTATCCCAAAGAAGTTAACTACAAAAATATGCTTTGACATTTTTCATTTAATATAA
The DNA here is from genome assembly GCF_029448725.1 of Salvelinus fontinalis. Taxonomy (NCBI): domain Eukaryota; kingdom Metazoa; phylum Chordata; class Actinopteri; order Salmoniformes; family Salmonidae; genus Salvelinus; species Salvelinus fontinalis. Next base: position 110,754 of record NC_074676.1, on the reverse strand, counting down.
CAACCAACTTTTGAGTGTAGTTTTTATAATGGTGCCCGTTTAACCCTCCAGTCTGCCCTGACATTGGTGTGCTATTTTCCAACCATTTCAAATAGCAATTACAGGAATGCGCACCTAAATGTTTCCACAAGACCTGACACATCAATACAAAACACTCTAACTTTTTTGTATCAGTTCTATCATGGTGAAAATCAGGCTACTCTTTCACTGAGTAAGTTTACATGCACACTAATAATTCGATATTAAACTGATTATAGCATTAGGCAGAGTATTGCATTAGTCGTGTAAACACCTCACTCGGCTTATCTTAATCGGGCATAAGGTCATTATCATAGTAAGCATAGGCCGATTTAAAACGCCTGCTTTTCTGAGCAATTTGTTGAATAATTAGGACATGTAAACAGTTTAATCGGAGTTCCAGCTGTGTGTTTTATCTGCGCATGTGCCAGCAACGGTAGCGCAAACCTCCCTCTTATGTGCGAGTGAAGTGAGTTCTGGAAAAACTGAAAGTATGCATCTTAGAAATATTTGTCCAAACTCAGAATCAAATGGGTTATCAAAAATAACATGGTTACTGTGGTAGAATGTTTATTTGAATGTCCACTTGCATCATTTTGGTTGGTCAAGAGAAATTCTCCATCCGGATATCATCATTTTGGTTGGTCAAGAGAAATTCTCCATCCGGATATCATCATTTTTTTGTTGTTGATATTATTCTAATAGGCATTTCAGAAATTATTGTACTATCTCTATTGTGACACCCCAAAGCCCTCCCTAACTCCGCACTCCTCTTTCCCCGTCAGACCGCCATCAACGAGAATTACCAGACCATGTCGGACACTACTTTCAAAGCCTTACGCCGCCAGCTTCCTGTGACGCGCACCAAGATCGACTGGAACAAGATCCTGAGCTACAAGATCGGCAAGGAGATGCAGAACGCTTAAAACAAACTGAACAGAAAACCCCAGCATTGCATGGCTGGATTATTGTATCGTCTTTGTACAAATTAGATCAATGGGAGTGGAAAAATGTAAGGTCTCACAGGAAAAAAATGGCAAACATTATTACACCTATTAAAGATGTCTACTTTTATTAATGCTTTTATACAGACACAGTTAAAAAGATCATCTGTATAATACATAGATGATAAAGAAAATAATCATATTATTGGCCAAATAAGATGTGGATGGAGGATGTAGTACCTAGAAGAGGGGTGGAGCTTCCTTCATATGCAAACCTGACAACCTGATATATTTATGATTATGGTAGTTAGACCACACCTTTGACCCAAGGGGAAACTATACCAATTGCAATGATGAAATTATTATTTTGAAGAATATGTCTCTGTGTATACATTTAGATTAGGACTTTATTGGCTAATGGAGGAAAATACTCCTGTACTGTAAAAGAGTCCTTCTGTTGTGTTCAATGGCTTGTACTTTTATGACATCAGAACGACGTCTTTTACAAGCGGTGTATCATATTCGACCACTCAATGTTCTTATTGGTTCTCCCCACACCGTTTACCCCAGACCATACGTTAAAATCTCAAGTTTGTGTGACCCTCCAAGCTTAACTCATCGATTTCTGAACTGAACTTTCATGACACCGTGAAAGTATGGTTCCTATAATACCCTAACAAGCTTAATTATTAATACCTCTTTAATTGCTACCAAATGTGGATTAAAATGTTCAATTTAATTTACAATCAAATGAAATGAGTGTCTTATTTTGAATTAGGGCAGACCTGACTGTATTATAACATGGCACATTGTAATATATACCTGTATTAAACATCCTTGTCCTTCGGTTTGGTGATTTATTTCCTTGAGATTGAATTACAATTAATCTCAACTTTTTTGCATTAAATTACACATTTTCTATTTACTGTCTCACTCAATTTTGACCATTGATAGGGTTCCTGTTATAGGGTTTAATGTTAAACACTACTTCTACATTTTACTTGCAGTCATTAGCGGCCGTTAGAATCTGTTCCTTTTTTTTGTCAGAATACAACAGGATTTAATAAGGACTACATGAAATATGTCTTGCATGGAATGGACATTAAAAAAAAAGGACTGGTCTTGAGATATATATTTTAAATTATGAACTGAGCAGGCTGGGCTGACATGTTTATAACCATGCTAGGACTTTATAATATCAGTATGCATTTATAAGATTGTGCTGTTATTATTTCTAATATTCTCTATTACTGTTACTATTTATTTTTGTCTGACTGTTTTACATGTTATTTGGCTAATTCTCTTAAGCATCCTCATCGATATTCATGTTAACATGGGACTGCCCATATTTCCCTCTGGCCAATGCCAATTGTCGGCCAAGGATTTGCCTTAGGACGCAAAGGTGAGTCAGGGAGATGGTCTGATGGTCTTCGTGACAACAGACTTAGATGTGGGGAGAGGTTTTAGTGGGTGGAATATTAGGACAATTGGAGGTTTACAAAGTTGCAGCTATAGTATACTTAACTGGAGGAGTTACAGTTGAAGTCAGAAGTTTACATACACCTTAGCCAAATACATTTTTAACTCAGTTTTTCACAATTCCTAACATTTAATCCTAGTAAATATTCCCTGTTTTAGGTCCGTTAGGATCACCACTTTATTTTAAGAATGTGAAATGTCAGAATAATAGTAGAGAACGATTTATTTCAGCTTTTATTTCTTTCATCACATTCCCAGTGGGTCAGAAGTTTACATACACTCAATTAGTATTTGGTAGCATTACCTTTAAATTGTTTAATTGGGTCAAATTGTCCATTTGGAAGACCCATTTGCGACCAAGCTTTAACTTCCTGACTGATGTCTTGAGATGTTGCTTCAATATATCCACATAATTTTCCTCCTCATGATGCCATCTATTTTGTGAAGTGCACCAGTCCCTCCTGCAGCAAATCACCCCCACAACATGATGCTACCACCCCCGTACTTCACGGTTGGGGTGGTGTTCTTCGGCTTGCAAGCATCCCCCTTTTTCCTCCAAACATAACAATGGTCATCATGGCAAACAGTTCTATTTTTGTTTCATCAGACCAGAGGACATTTCTCCAAAAAGTACAATCTTTGTCCCCATGTGCAGTTGCAAACTGAAGTCTGGCTTTTGTATGGCAGCTTTGGAGCAGTGGCTTCTCACTTGCTGAGTGGCCTGTCAGGTTATGTCGATATAGGACTCATTTTACTGTGGATATTGTCACGACTTCCGCCGAAGTCGGCTCCTCTCCTTGTTCGGGCGGCGTTCGGCGATCTACGTCACCGGCTTTCTAGCCATCGCCGCTCCATTTTTCATATGTCCATTTGTTTTGTCTTGTCCCATACACACCTGGTTTTCATTCCCTCATCAATCAACATGTATTTAGCCCTCTGTTTCCCATCATGTCTTTGTGTGTAATTGTTTATTGTCATGTGGTTTGTCAGGCGCATTACTTTTGTTATTTCCGTGGTTTTGGCACTTGTATGTTTTTATTGTGCTGTCTATTTGGAACGGAATTAAAGTGTGCCTGTATGCTACACTCTGCTCTCCAGCACCTGACTTCGCCTCCGCTACACACGCTTAACAGATATAGATACTTTTGTACCTGTTTCCTCCAGCATCTTCACAAGGTCCTTTGCTGTTGTTCTGGGATTGATTTGCACTTTTCGCACCAAAGTACGCTAATCTCTAGGAGACAGAACGCGTCTCCTTCCTGAGCGGTATGACGGCTGCATGGTCCCAAGGTGTTTATACTTGCATACTATTGTTTGTACAGATGAACGTGGTACCTTCAGGCATTTTGAAATTGCTCCCAAGGATGAACCAGACTTGTGGAGGTCCACAAATGTTTTCTGAGGTCTTGGCTGATTTCTTTTGATTTTCCCATGATGTCAAGCAAGGAGGCACAGTTTGAAGGTAGGCCTTGAAATACATCCACAGGTACACCTCCAATTGACTCAAATGATGTCAATTAGCCTATCAGAAGCTTCTAAAGCCATGACATAATTTTCTGCAATTTTCCAAGGTGTTTAAAGGCACAGTCAACATAGTGTATGTAAACTTCTGACCCACTGGAATTGTGATACTGTGAGTTATATGTGAAATAATCTTTCTGTAAACAATTGTTTGAAAAATGACTTGTGTCATGCACAAAGTAGATATCCTAACCGACTTGCCAAAACTGTAGTTTGTTAACAAGAAATGTGTGGAGTGGTTGAAAAACGAGTTTTAATGACTCCAACCTAAGTGTATGTAAACTTCCAACTTCAACTATATGTCATATATGCAGTTATTGAAAATTTGAATATCTACTTAATCCAAATCTACAACCAACTGATTACAGCACTACCACAAAAATGGAGGAGGCAAGTGGAAAATTGAGAAGGTAGGGGACTTGTTTGCATGCCAAATATTAAAGATACAAATTGGCTGAAAGGAATTGGCATAAATAGAAAAATATACCAGTTTCATCTGAGGACAAATATGTTGACAGCTGCACAATGCAGGTTGTAAAATAAATGGAAGAGCTTTTCAATGTACCAATTCCATGGTTTATGGTTTATGAACTGGTACAAAAAACTACACTTGATTCAACACTTAGAGTTTTTCAATTTAAATTATTATATAAAATTCTTGCCACCAACAGAATGCTATATATATGGGGCATATAAGAATCTCAGCTCTGTAGATTTTGCTGTGAAGAGACAGAATCAATAGATCATTTATTCTGGTATTGCCCCTTTGTAGCTTGTTTCTGGTCACAGGTTCAGGAATGGTTAAAAAAATCGCAACATGAAATTAAAATTAACCTTACAAATAGCAGTGTTGGGCAATTTGGAAAGCCATAGTCAGTCAATAAATAATATTAAAAATACTCATAGGAAAAGTTTTCATTTTTAGCTCACAATCTGTGGATACTATACGATTAGAAAGGTTCAAAAACTATATCAAACATCACAGCACAATTGAAAAATATATGGTACATGGAAACCAAACGAGGGTGGTCTATGGTGATAGGTGGGATGGGCTGAGAGTGGCTGAGGGTTGGGATTAAAGAGTTTATGTTTGGTAATGTATTATTGTTATGTGACTGCTTTATATAAAAGTACCATGTATGTAAAAATATATATGTAAAATGTATTTGTAAAATGTATGTATATGTAGCAAAAAATCTGTAAAAAAATAAGATTTGTCCTACGAAGGGGGGTGGGGGGGGGGGGGGGTTAAATATATATATTTTAAATAACAAAAATAAAAATAAAACGCTGCTCTTCTGGCACCGAATGACCGATTGCAACGAAACTTGACATGTGGTATCTATGGACAAAGGTCTCGCAATATTTTCCAGACTAGTACCTAAAACAATAAACATTCACATGGGTGTGGCCTGGCACATAAATATATATAAATCAGTCAAGGATATTCGTAACACAATTTGGTACATGTTGCAAACACTGTCAAGAATCAACATATGCAAGAACATTCATAGCGACCACACAGTGGTGCTATAATGGGCACACATTTATATCTCTTGATCTGACTCAGAATGCTGAATTTTGGCACACATGGTCAGGGATAACCCATGCGATTTCTCAGACACCACTGGCCCAATTTTGATTAAACTTGGATGAATGAAGCATCTTGCTATAGAGATCCAGCATTTACAAAATTACACTGATTGGCCCAAGGGGGGCGCTATAATAATCAACTGTATGTACGTTAGTCACACGTGATATCTCAGACACCAACGGCACAATGTTGATGAAACTTGGGTGAATGATGCGTCTTGCCATAGAGATCTGTAATTTAATAAATTACACTGATTGGCCCAAGGGGGGCGCTGCATCATTCGTGGGGGACTGCATGTTTACTGGCTTTTTTTTGTATCATGGTCAATGATACACTGAGCAGTCATACGAGACAGAATCTACTAAGCTGTCACTCTTTCTCGCAAGACTGATTGGAGAGGTTGTGTGGAGGGCTCTGTCCTTTTTCTTTAGCTTATTTCTTGTTTCTATTTTCACGGTGGAGGGCTAAAACATTGTTATTGTCCCCCACAATGAAATCGGAGGGGGACTATGGATCTGTCTCAGTCCGTTCGTATGTTAGTCACACACAATATATCTCAGCCAACACTGGCCTGATTTTGGTTGAATGATGCCATAGAGATCTGGCATTTACAAAATTACACTGATAGGACCAAGGGGAGTGCTATAGTAATCAACTGAAATAATATCCCCTGTTTGAGTTTGAATTGTTGTCACTAATTGGCCCTCTGGGGGACGACTGTTGCCTTGTTCTCATTTTAAAAAAGGTGGAAGATAGTCATCTTTCATAAATAATTTGAATATGATTTTGTGTATGTTTTGTTGTACTATACTAATAAACTCTCAAATGACAGGATGTTTCCATCCTTGAAAGTTATTGAAGTATCATACACCGTCCCAGAATACACTGAGCCCAGAGTATCATGGCTGAAAATGGGACAGGCTTATTAATAGAGCAACTCAAGTCCTCCATTGCCTGGTCTTGGGCATACTTCTGACAGCCTGGTTCTTTGTTATGGTATTTTTGGTTTACATTTTACGAGTGCCATTCAGATACAGCGACAACCTGACCGCAGGTGAGAGTCTCTTATGTCAACATCCTTTTTTAACGACTTCAAAGTTTTAGGTAGGTAACTTGCTTGCTAAGAAAGTTCATTGGGACTAGCTCTAGCTAATGCGTGTTCGCTAGCAGACACGTATACAGTCTCGCGCTCTAGCCAGACACAAGTCTTGTTCTTCTCTCGCTTGTTTTGCTAGCATAGCCTAGCTAGTTTTAGCTAGTACGAAAATGCAACTGATGCGGTTATTGTTGGCTTTCACATAATAACTCATTCTCGGTAAAACAATTCAACATGTTCGCATTTTGTGTATAGTGTTTGTGGACACTGTAACCACACTTTCAAAGTTTCCATATTTGCTAGCTGCTGTAGCTGGTCCGCAACCCCTTGGCTATTTTACAAAGTCATGTTCCAAGTGCAATTAGATTACTTTAGCTAACTGTACCTATTACAAGCATGCCGCCAGATTGTGCGCTAACGTTGCAGTTCAATTCATTTTTGCTTTGTCTTTTTTTTTTACCCAGCTAGCAAATCCACTAGTTAGCTAACGTACATGACTAGACATTAAGGAATGTCTCATCTTTGAAACCGTGACTGTGTTTGTAGTAATAATCCATTTTAATATATATATTTATATATTTTTAAGTCGGTCTCGGATAGGGGTATAAAATAGATATGTGAGATGTCTGATGTGGGTAGCTAACTATACCGAACAAAAATATAAACGATTTCACTGAGTTAGTTCAATGAAGGAAATCAGTCAATTGAAATAAATTAGGCTCATATTTATGGATTTCACAAGACTGGGCAGAGGCGCAGCCATGGGTGGGCCTGGAAGGGCATAGGCCCACCCACTGGGGATCTATGCCCAGCCAATCAGAATGAGTTTTTCCCCACAAAAAGGCTTTATTATAGACAGAAATACTCCTCGACACCCACCTCCCACCAGACAATCCTGCAGGTGAAGAAGCTGTATGTGGAGATCCTGTGCTGGTGTGGTTACTTGTGGTTTGTGGTTGTAAGGCCGGTTGGATGTACTGCCAAATTCTCTCAAATTATGTTGGAGATGGCTTGTAATCAAAAAGATTACATTAAAGTATCTGGCAACACCTCTGAACATTCCTGCAGCCAGCATGCCAATTACGCGCTCCCTCAACTTTACGTCTGTGGCATTGTGTTGTGTGACAAAACTGCTACTGGCTTTTATTGTCCCCAGTACAAGGTGCACGTGTGTAATCATCATGCTGTTTAATTAGCTTCTTGATATGCCACACCGGTCAGGTGGATAGATTATTGTGGCAAAGGAGAAATTGTCACTAATAGGGATGTAAGCAAATTTGTGCACAACATTTGAGAGAAATAAGCTTTTTGGCCGTATGGAAAATTTCTGGGATCTTTAATCTCAGCTCATGAAAAATGGGACCAACACTTTACATGTTGCGTTTTTATATTTTTGTTCAGTATATAAAATAGCTATATGATTATGAAATACTTAGTGTTTACTTCTGTAACCATTTTATCAAACACATGGCATGTGTTTTCTGGTTGCCGTTTATGATTTCAGGAGAGGCTCAACAAGCACTTGGGGGGTCAGAATAAGTCATTGTTGGCTTGTCAGTCAGTCATAGCCTAGTCAGTCATATGATTTTCATAAAAAATGTTATGCCAAAGTTGGCATTTGATTAGGTGGTTCCTTGTGAACAGCATCTAGTCTCTCTGTCCTCTGTGACAGAGTAGTGGTGAGGAGCAGATGGAAGAATGTGCTCTTTCAGTGGGCCAGCTGGCTGTCTGAGGAGTGGAGGGCCAGGCAACGTTTAGATACACAGACTAGCTGAGGGACATATTTGGTATAAAATCACCAGTTCAGTGTGCATTATATTGTGTTTTCTTGTCTCTGTCTTATATTTTTTACTGTCATTGGTGTTTGTGTATGTTTGCTGGCGAGCAAACGTGTGTGTCGTGGGGGGTTGACGTAGGCACAGCGTGGTAAGAACTGGAATGGGCCTGGGGAAGCAGACCAGGCATGCATGTTGAAATGCAAAGTCACTGTACTTGACTTAGGTGCCGGGTTCAGGTTGGCATAAATGCTCAGCCTCACCCACAACCCCATTTTTGCTGATGTCTTAAAGCTGCAAATGTAACTTTTTGGGCGACCTGACCAAATTAACATAGAAATATGAGTTATAGATCTTTCATTGAAAGCAAGTCTAAGAAGCAGATCTGTTCTATGTGTGCTATTTCTATGCGTTCCGTTATTTTTCATTTTTGCATCTTTTACTTTCGGTTTTGTACACCAGCTTCAAACCGCTTAAAAACTATATTTATGGTTATGGAAAATATTTCAAAGCGGTTTAGATGGTACAATGATTCTCTACACAATGACTTCTTGTTTTGTCCCATAAACTTGAAATTAGGTGATCTATTTTAAATTTAGCAACCAGGAAATGCGATTTCTGCATAAAGTATTGCACCTTCAAAGTAACTGCACAGTGAAAACCTTACTTTTAAAAGTTCATATTCTGTTAAAGGAAAGATTCACCCATTTTGAATGATATTTAGTTTTTTATGCATTTCAAGTTTTCACGTGTTTCTGAGTTGTTGGCATTCAAGCAGGCAGAAATCTGGCCGGTATGATGTAGCACTGTGATAAATTTGCTCATACTACACTGGATGTTGATAGATATTTTTGCAATCTACTTTCTATTCCTATTAATTCATTATTATATATTTTTTTAATTTCATTGTTGGTTAGTCTCGTAAGTAAGCATTTCACTAAGGTCTACACCTGTTGTATTCGGCGCATGTGACTAATAAAATTAGATTTGATCATACAAGTCAGATTTCAATACTGGCTGATGTCATAACTCGGGAAGATGTCTTCTCTTGAATGAGCCATTGAGTATATTTTTGCGATATTCCTATCTCTAGAAATTTGCAATTATACGGAGGTTCTGCCTATTTTGACCAGGGTGCATTGCATGGTGTTGTTGTTGCCAGAGATATTATATATATTATAAAGGAGATGGAAATCCAAATGAATAAAGGAACGTAAAATGCTCCACCCAGCAGACTGTCGACCATTGCGTTCACTTTGTCATGCAGAGTCAAGCGGTTGCTAAGTTAGTCGTCACACAATCCTTTCTCAAAGGTGCTTCTACAAAGTATTGACTCGGGTGTGAATACTTATGTAGATTATATTTCATTTTCAGTAAATTTTCTTAAATGTCAAACAGGTTTGCACTTGATTGTTATGGGGTATTGTCTGTAGATACACTACCGTTCAAAAGTTTGTGGTCACTTAGAAATGTCCTTGTTTTCCATGAAAACATACATGAAATGAGTTTTAAAATGAATAGGAAATATAGTCAAGACGTTGACAAGATTATAAATAATGATTTTTAATTGAAATAATAATTGTGTCCTCCAAACTTTGCTTTCGTCAAAGAATCCTCCATTTGCAGCAATTATAGCCTTGTAGACCTTCCCATTCTAGTTGTCAATTTGTTGAGGTAATCTGAAGAGATTTCACCCCATGCTTCCTGAAGCACCTCCCTCAAATTAGATTGGCTTGATGGGCACTTCCTACGTACCATATGGTCAAGCTGCTCCCACAACAGCTCAATAGTGTTTAGATCCGGTGACTGTGCTGGCCACTCCATTATAGACAGAATACCCGCTGACTGCTTCTTCCTTAAATAGTTATTGCATAGTTTGGAGCTGTGCTTTGGGTCATTGTCCTGTTGTAGGAGGAAATTGGCTCCAATTAAGCGTTGTCCACAGGGTATGGCATAGTGTTGCAAAATGGAGTGAAAGCCTTCCTTCTTCAAGATCCCTTTTACCCTGTACAAATCTCCCACTTTAACACCACCAAAAGACCCCCAGACCATCACATTGCCTCCACCGTGCTTGACAGATGGTGTTAAGCACTCCTCCAGCAGCTTTAAATTTTTTCTGCGTCTCACGAATGTTCTCCTTTGTGATCCGAACACCTCAAACTTAGATTTGTCTGTTTTTATAACACTTTTTTCCAATCTTCCTCTGTCCAGTGTCTGTGTTCTTTTGCCGTCTTAATCTTTTCTTTTTATTTGCCAGTTTGAGATATGGCTTTTTCTTTGCAACTCCCGGAGTCAGTTGCCTCTTCACTGTTGACGATGAGACTGGT